>NC_071506.1:194540294-195165294 GCF_027887155.1 Malaclemys terrapin pileata | reverse complement strand
GGCTGCTTTAGGATGTGCCCAGAATATGGGCAGTGCAAAAATGGCTTAAAGTTACTTTGCCCCCTATCCCCTTGGGATTACTTCTGTGCTGCACCTCCTAGAAGTACTGCAGAGAATTGGACCCAACATCAAAAAGTGTTTTTCTCTACCATCCAGATTAAAGTATTTGATCCTGGACCTACTCCACGGGTTGAATAGTTAATTTTAAATGAAGTGGTCTCCAACATTACCTGGAGTAAAAAAAATTTAAAACACTAGTGCTAGTATGACAGGCATAACAATTTGCACTAATACGATATTACATAACTTCAGCCAAATGAAAAGGAGAGAGAGACACTAACATCAAAACAAATTCATGATCCTAGGATAAAGTAATCCGGAGTAGAAGAAACAGGAGAAAAAGAAAAAAAACTACAACATTTCCCCCCATCAAGTAACTAAATCTGATCTTTAAATGCAAATGTAATTGCTAGAAAATTAAACTTATACATTTTAAAAATTGCATATTTATATTTTTCATACCTATTCGATACATATTTAATTACTATTACCTTTTATCATCCTAAGCATCAGATGCTTAACGAAAAACAGAGGAGGAAGGAGTTTTAATGTAAACTATTGATGCTTTGAGTTTGCTTTTCCTGTTATATTTATATCAGGAGTTAGTGCCAGTCTGAAGAAAGTTATTAAAGGCCCATCTGTTGCTGAGATTTATAAATAAGCTGTAAAACTAATTTTAAAACTAGTACGGGTAACTTTCATGCAATTGTTATTCAGGCTAAAACTCCATTAGGTCCCAAACTACAAGATCTGGCCCCATGTTTCATTACCAGTAGAGGAAATAAATTTCAGCCAAACTTTTTGAATTTTTGTTTTAGATTGAAGAGAAAAATAAATCCCTTCCAAAGGATGAAAAGTCTCAGAATTGAATTATGTCGGTGGAAAAATCTTGATTAATGCTTAAAATTGTTTGAGGCAGTATTAATGTGTTCTCTGCAGATAAGTATGCCATTAAATAAAAAAAATTGCCAGAAAACTGATTCAGATCTAATCTGTTTCATATTTAAAAATTAAGTGCTGGACTTAACCTTGTTCAGTGAAAATTAGTTTGAATTTAAGTATTCTTATCATAGGAATTATTTTAGGGCAACAAAATTTAAAATACTGAAACTGTTATTTCAGCTTACTTATTGTTGATATTTCTTTAAGCCATTTGTATATAAGATGTATCGAGTAGCCTGTAAATAAAATACCATGAGAACTTCAGCCTTTTTATCCTTGTTTTCCCTCCTTGAAAATCAAATGGCCTATCACAAAATTATTTTACATTTTATTATGATGGAATAGGTTGACTCGCCATTCATTTTGGAATCCCACACCTTCAGAAGCGTTCAGTATATTAAAATCTGTAAGCCATCCATTGCTTTTCAAAGCCAGGCAGTCACCATACTCAATTTGTGTATCTAACATTCATAATTTGTGATAATGGGAATGGAATATTAGTACTGCAGTGCTGATGTCACTAACCCATTGTTCACAGGATACTTAAGACTTCAAAGCCAAGTGAAGTGTCACAACTACCAGAATAAAGATAACCTGATTTAATTTCATTTTTTTTTCCATGTATTTTACATAGTGAAACTGATCAAGAGTCAGTGGGGTCAGGTTAGTAAAAAGGGGAATTCTTTAGTTAGCAGGCCAAATGAGAAGATTTCAATGTGATTTTTAACATACCAAGTTCAAATGGCATGAAGAGGTCTTGAATTATGCAGGGTTGGAATCTATTGTAGAACAAAGGGATACATTATTTTACACTTCAAAGCAAGAACATGGGAGAGGTGCAGATCTCTTCAGGGAATTAGGTGACTGTCTGGAGAACCTGCTGCCTGAGCTGTTGGTTGATCTCCTGGAACATAGGATATGTAGATCAGTGAGGTATTTTCGAGCCCACTAAAAGGGAGGATCGATGCATAGGCCAAAATTGATAAAAGCTCCAAATCAGTAATCCAGACTTTTTTTAATTACTGGGTTATTTTCATACCATGGTTGAAGAGAAATGCACAAATCTGGCATGACTTCTAACAATAGCCCTTTCTACACTAGGATGACTTATGAAAAATATCCACTGTTCACATTTTTAATGTCATTGCTGTTACCAGCACTAGGACAACTGCTGCTGCAGCTGCTACAGTGTTAAGGATTTAGCCTTGCAGCTGTCCACCACCATTCTATCAAAGTTGCTAACACAATTGAAGCAGAACCAATGCAAGGAAATTGAAAAATGGATCTAATGTAGACAGTCTCAATAGGTCATTTTTACCCAGAGATTTTTTCTTTAACAAACTTCAACAGCATGACCATCTCTACAGGGTAGCGAGGTAGGAAAGTCTACAGACTAGGTTTCATTTTCCTTCTAAATAAATGCTAAGTATTATTCACAGTGTATTTAGATGGAGTACTTTCTTTCTCTGGTGAAGGGGGGCACGTGATGTACATGTGAGCTAGTCCAGCACACACACAGCTAGTCAGTAGAGAGGCAGGAAATGTGTGAATCACAACCTAAGGAAGCACCTGAGGTCAGGAAAAGGAAGCCTTGCTACCAACTATAGTGGAAACCTGAGTCTTCGGTCAAAGATTGAGACAGTTTCTTCTTCAACTGCTGAATGGAAATTGTATCAAGGCCTATGTGAGAGAAACAAGCAACAACAACATAGACTCCTTATTTCAGTACAGAGTTACAAAGGTTAGTAGTATAACAGGATGAAATCAGTTGACAAGAAACAAAGGCAAAGTAACTTGAGCTATAAACTGAAGCATTTTAGTTTTCAAAGAACCATTATGAACCACACAGATGTGCTTTCTTTTATAAGGAATAGTGCATGCAGTTATCCATACACTCATCATTTGCAGCATCTCTAGCAAACCATGAGCTTCTAAGGATATGGTTACAGTGCATTGTAAACCTGGACTCAAGCTTCAGTTTAAACCTCCCCTTTCAATCTACATACAAATCTCTCAGCCTTGACCTAGGACCCTGTGGGTCTGGAGGGGCCAAGCCAGGAACCAGGGTTTAAGACCTATTGAGTTGCAATGTCAACATAGTCCTGCTTGACTCGTGTCCTGGCAACTGGCCAAAAGTATCCCACAATCCCATGGGGCCACCTTCCTTAGTCCTCTCTATCCCAAGAATCCTCAATTGACTCCAATGGAATCGACGTCTCTTGGTGTACTGCAGCAGCTCAGTGAGCCAGCATTAACCCTTCCATTGGCTTCTGACTAGAGACCTGCAAATGCACCATCAGAAAGTTTTCAGCATTTGCACTAGAGACTGACCAGCCTTTTTTGCAAAGCCCGTTGCTTCATAGTCATGGAAACGCAGCCAGATTTTGATTAATCTCTGGTGCAAAGCCAGCAGGACCACAGTAAGCATACTGGAATGATCAAGCATTACCAGCAAATAGTGAAGAAGCTGGCAGCATTGCAAATATATCAGACTTGTAACCAGCGTAGGGAGTGGCTTAAACAGCTCAAGAGTGAGGACAGGAAAACCAGAGATCAGAACCACACAGTTGGCAACTCACCACTATTGTGCCCATTTTATGAGGCATTTCACCAGGTGCTGGGAACAGCCAATGATGCAGGATGAACTGGTCAGCTGGGATGGCACCCTGCTGGCCTCAGAATCCAGAGTGAGGCCAGCAAAGTGACTCTGTTGCTGAAGAGAGTCCTGTGGGAGGATTTGCCACAGGAGCAGCAGCACATGCGAGGGCCATATTCGGAGGAGCTGTTCGATGCCTCCCCTCCAAAGAACAGCCTGACTTGGAGCCTGCAGCCGACACAGGTCAGAAGCCATTCCAGAGCCTGGTAAGTTTCTGACTCCATTTAATACAGTAATGGGATGGATTTCCATTCTATGAACCAATGCATAAGTTATTAGAAGTCCTGGCTAGAAGCATGTATCCACTAACAGGAGATTGTATCCCAGGGGCATGGTTCCCCACCTTCCTCTAACATGGAGTTCCAGATGGTGATCGGGAAATACAAACAGCAAAAATGCCTTGAAAGTGAAAAGGCAGATTTTTGCTAGGCCACTCCTGCTTCTTAAAAATACTAACCTTCCACTGCCATTCCTGTAAGTTTGCCACTCTGTAACCACTCAGCAGCGTAATGAGCCACCTGGAACAGTGAACGGTGTGGGGAGGAGGTAGAAATCCATTCACCAATCTAGTCCATTTAGGTAAAGGTAGTCCAGGCAGTCTATAGGTGACAAAATAATTTGCCTCAAATACGGCTGGGTTTGAAATGAGTCCAGAAATGTGCAGGGTGAGGGGGGAAGGCACGGCAGTGGAGTTACATGTGTTTGCATACAGTCATATCTGGTTCAGCCAGGTGGAACCTAAGACAAAATCCTGTTGATTCCCTCATGAAGTCTGACCCAATCCTGTATGTTGACAGATGCAAACTCCTCCTGCAGCATGAACTCCAGATAAGTTGGTCACATTTTGGGGAAGGGCGTATGTTCCAGGGCCACTTCGGTAGGTGTCCAGGCCTTTCCACTCAGATGTGCTGTTCAGTCACTGTGCATTTGAATACACTGGCTGCATACGCTGCAGTTTTCTCACCAGCAGGTTGAAATAACATCTTTTGCCAGTCGGGCACCACATGCCTGAAATGATTGGAAAAGCCTTTGTAACATGACCACTGACTGCCCACCTCCCATCCCCAGCACAAATAGTTCTGCAATTTTTAGAAAACAAAAACCAGTTTTGAATTTACAACTTACCATTGCCTCTGCACCTCTGTTGCTGCGATTAACCAGGCTGTGTCCAGGGAGCTTCTGTGGTCTGAAGCATCCCTCTCACAATATACTGAGGTTCAGTATGGAAAAGTAACATTTGATGTCCTCCTGCACTGGGCTATTTGAACCAACTCCTCTCGGTGTCTCAACCTCTAGTGGCTGCTGTGCCTCCACAGTTCAGTATAAGCCTGGCCCAACATAGCTTTACAGATTGTTCCAAGAGGAAGTGTTTCCGTGATGAACCTATAGGTGAGGTCTGGCCGGGGCCACCAATCAGGTCCAGTACCAAAGACCGAGGGACGTATGGCTCGAGGAAAGGCTGAGGCTTGCTGTGAGGCTTGAGGACAGGCACTTGCTTTGAAGTTTCTAGAACAGAAATGGCAGCTAAGGGAGGAGGCCAAACCTCAGCAGAGAGAACTGTTTGAGCAGCTGATCTCAATAATGGCTGCAAAAGTACCGGCTTCTGCTGCATCACTTTTTGTCCCCTGTAAGGTTCTGTTGTTACTGATGTGTTAGTGTAGTAATGGCAGCTGGCCTGCCTGGCAATGGGGGAACGTTGTACTTTTCTAAGACATATTTATAAATAAAGCTTTTTATGTCCCCAAGAAAGTTTATTGCTATCACTGCATGGCATCATACAATGTGTATTTAAAATGCTAAAGGTAACCATATGATCCGGGACATCTAGGAATCCATAAGCAAACACCATTCCTCTATACAGTTAGGTACAGCAACCCACACTTCAATCACAGTATGGATTCATATAAAGAAGTCAATCACCTCCTGCCCCTATTTTGTAAGTGGTCATATCATTCATAAGTACCTTGCATGGCTCTCAAGCCCCTATCCCTCCCCAAGCACTGAACCTCCACCCCAAATCAATGAGCCCATCTTCTATTGGGCCAAGCAAGTTTATAGTGAGGGAGCATAAAGCATCCCTGACTTCCATTGCCTGGGTGCATCCAGCTCCAGCAATGGTAGGGCACTTTCTGGCTGAGTGTACTGGTTCAGTGACCCCTCACTGTCTAAGGTCCACTGAAGAAAAGTCTCACAAAGCTTGTGAAGAGCACAGTAATGTGCACAGCATGATTGATCCTGGCATCCAAACTGGTCTGTAGACATTGCCAACAGGATTTCAATCGGCCAAAAACACTCCAACAACCATTCTACACGCGCTGAGAGCACATTAAACCTTTTGCCAGGGCCTCTTAAGGTTCATATGTCAAGGCAAGAGGGGGCATGCAGTGTCCCCTAGAATAATGGTGGGGATAGTAATTCTGTTCATGACAATGTCATTTGGTGGGAATAGTGTCCCAGCCTGTCCATGAATGTAGATTCCTGATCAGCAAAAAGCCCTGCCAACATGAAATTTCCAATGCAGCCCATACTGACATTCATAAATCAGCCTCTGTGGTCCATGAGGGCCCACATAACAATGGATAGTACCCTTTGTGGTTTACTCATGTGCTCCTTGAGGAGGGTAAACTATGGGCACATGAGTCCCAACAATGGCCCCAGTGCAGTTTGGAAACTCCATTCTCTCAAAGCCAGATATTACTTCAGGAATATCTATTATGCCCGCCACTTTGGGTAAACCACATGCCTGATTGCCTCAGAAACCTTTGCCAACCACTCTACTCACAGTCTATTTCCCAACACCAAACTGGTTGGCCACGTCCTGTTGCAGTCTAGGGTAGCCAGCTTCCAGAGGCCTATAGCAATCCACTTCTGAAGTGGCATGGGTGCCTTCATGCGTGTCTTTGCACTGGAGGGTTGGGGCAAACTGCTCACAAAGCTCCAGAAATGTAGCTTTCTTCATGCAAAAGTTCTGGGCCCGTTGTTTGTCATCCACATGATGCTGTGGACCTACCTGTGCTTGTTGTCCTGCTCCAAAAGCGTTGATCTACGTAGGGAGGATCAGCAGCTATAGTGAGTGTAATGAGCAGCATCAGCCAGTTCAAATCTGCCATGCCTGGGTACTTGTGGTGGTGCTGCTGCCTCCTTTTCCTCCAGCTCCATTATAAAGTTAGACAGGTGCCCTTTGGTGGGTCAGAAAACGCTGCTGAAATGTCCACCAGCATCTCACAGAAGCTTTGCCTGTTCCCTGACACAGGAGTGAAAGCATAAGCAACAGAAGTTCTTCAAATGGTGCCTCCTCCATGTTGCTGTCTCTGGTAGTTGGGAGTGCACAGACCAAAATGATTGCTCAGTAGGCTGGGTTGGCAGGCTGTTCAAACTTCCTCTGATGTGCAGGGTGGACAGTCAAGTTTTCCCACAGTTCACTACAGTCAAAAGGCTAGAGCAGCTACAACACAAGAGGGCATTAGGGTGTCTCGGGACATGGCTGGTTTGACTGGGGTCTGCATGCTGTAGTGTGGACGTCATAGTCCCAGGTTCAAGCCCAGGTTAGAAAATTCTTAATGTAGGGTTGACAATGTGTAGATGCTCAAGCCCTGGATTCTGTAATCCAGGGTCAGCTGACTCAAGTCCTGCTAACATTGCAGTGGAGACATACCCTATATCTCTACATTTACTTTTGCCAGAACACATTTAGAATTTAGACTTTTTCCTCCATGCAGACTTTCTGGCAGCTACAAGAAGTGTGTGGGAAGATAACTTCCCCCTCCAACTGCACCTGCTGGAAAAAGAGCAGCACAGCCCACAATTCAAAGCTGAAATGTCAGTGCTGCTGTTCCATACAGTCTGAGGCGTTGTGATGTTGAAGTTCATTAATTCACTTCTCATGACTGCTCAGTTCAGGCTTTTTGTAGCTGCCAGCTTAGGGAACCCCCCGAGGCTATAAGATGCATCTCAGTTTGTGAAGTAGTGGGAAATAGTCAAGGCACACATCACAAAGCCAGCTAAATTCTGTATGAACAATTCCTGTAAGTGTCAGGGATTGCACAGCGGGCTTAGTGCTGTTTCATTACAGGATGACTCTATGCAGTGCTCAGCCTAATGGGTCATTAGATGAGTGAGTGAATTTTTTGTAAACAAAATATTTTTAAATGTATCAAAACATGGAGAGTAAAAGAAGCCTTAGTGTGCAGTAAACAAAGTAGCTTTTTAACTCTAATCTTAGAGTTGCCTCTGCCTCAAATGTACTGCATTCATACAGTAAAAAATGGCTTTTCTAATTGCCAGTTTTGCAAACTCAACCTGGGACCTGAGAATTAAGTTTCTGTTCATGTATCATCACACATTGAGGATTCTGAAGGAAAAATTCTGTCCTCAGTATAATTGGGGGCAGAATTTGGCCTACAATTGGAACTTAACTAACAGTTCTGCTGATGTCTGAGCCTCTGATGCCGTCTCTCTCTCTCTCACACTCAGAATAAAAATGTAGTCACGAGATTTTTTTTCTTTGTGTGTGTGTGTGTGTGTGGTGTGTGTGTGAGAGAGAGAGAGAGAGGAGCAGATATGACTATGAATACAAAGTGTGCAGGTTTTGTATAGGAAGGAACCATTTTTATATAAGTAGAACCTCAATTTTATGAGCCTCAATCTTGCAAGCAATTATACAAATAATTTTTCCCCAATGGAAAAAAAATCACATAATAAAAGTGACATCCCTACATATTCCAATGCCTCTGGAAATGCTTTGCACTGGTTTGAAGGATGAGAACAAAGCGATTCAGGGCACCATTCTGCAACTTTTGCGCTCTAGTTTCTGTAATCTTGATGTTAAATTTTATGAACTCCTTGGTCCCCAAACAGTTTGTAAAATAGGGGTTCATCAGTTGCTTTTCACAGTAGATGTGCTTTACAGTTCAGTTTTAACATGTTTTGCATTATTTCTCCGATGTCTTTTCGCCATAAGATCCACTACTTTAGCCTTTACTTCTGCATACTCTGCTACTTTCACTGTTCTGAGGCATGTTCTAAAATATTTTTCCCACAACAAATGACACCCCACTCCCAGCTGCTGGAATGTCAACAGCTCTACATGTATGTTCCACTTTGTCTCCACCCTGAGGTTCCTCTGACCTCTCCTTCCAGACAGGATTCTGCTGCATCTTTCACTCACTTGCCGTAGCTCTGTAGCTATTCTGGTAGAGAAAGGGGCATTGCTAAGGATAACAGGGGCACCAGCGATTCCCTTGGCTTGGTCTGTTTCCCCCGTGCTTGGATCAAGACAGGGGGCTGGTATTCATAGCCCCTCCTCAACTTTGCAGCATTGCTGGAAAAAACTTTGGGTGCAGTTTCAAGGGCACAAGCGGTGTTTTTCAGGATTTCTTCAGTTTTGTGCCTCATTTATGCAGCACTGAGCATTTTCCAATTAAAATCTCAGCCTGTCTGTCCTCTCATGGATGCCCAGTCATCAGCTTGAGCTACACATGGGTAAAACAGAGCTCCTAATCTTCCCCCCACTTAAGCCCTCCCCACTACTTCCTTTCTTGATCACTGTGAATAACTCTGCCAGCCTGCCTGTCATTCTGGTCTGTAACCTGGGTGTCTTCAACTCAAACCTCTCTTCAGGTCCTCACATTTAGGCAGCATCTAAATATTGCTGATTCTTTCTGCATGACATATCTAAAGGTGTCTACACTAGTATTGGAAGAGGTAAAAATTCCAACTCGAGGAGACAGACCTGAGCTAGCACGCTAAAAATAGAGCACAGCTGCAGTGGACCAAGCAGCAGTAGCGGCTAGCCACTCCAAGTACATACCTATGGTCTTGGATGGGATTGTACTCAGGTGGCTATCCCCTCCTGTTGTGCCGCTGTAGCTACACTCTATTTTTAGCATGCTAGCTCCATCAGAGCTAGTGTGGGTATGTCTCCTTGCACTGGAATGTACATCTTCCAGCTCTAGTGTAGATATACAAGACACAGCGTTTTTTATCCCTCCGTCCAGCTAAAACTCTCATCCAAACTCTCAACATCCTGTGACTTTAGTACTGCAACATCCCTCTCTCTGGCCTTGACATATGCAAGCTTGTCCTGCCTGGTCCCACCTATTCAGAATCCTGCTGTAAAGATCATTTCCCCAGCCCATTGTTTTGGCCATGTCATCCCTCTACTATTTCTCCCTTCTATATTTCATCATATATAAGCTGCTTGTCTTCACTTTCAACACCCTTCACAGTCAATCCCCCACTATTGATGGTCTCATTCTCTGTCGACACTCACCTCTGATTGGCCCAGGCTGCCAGCTTCCATCGCCCACTTGTTAAATTTTCAAACAAGCACCTTCATGCCTTCTCCCATGCTGCTCCACACACTTGGGAGGAGCTCCCTGTAAACATCCACAACATTCATTACCCTCTTCAAAACACTCCTTTCCCAAGATGCCTACAAAACACTCAACTGCAATTTAGGCTGTTGGTTTGCAGAGACCACTGCCTGCCAAGCTGACCAATAGTGTGATTGATTGTTTGTACTCTCTTGTCTGTACCCATCTTGTCTTATATTTGAGTTGTAAGCTCCTGGGACAGGGACTGACTTTTTGTTGTGTTTGTACTGTCCCTAGCACAATGGAGACTAGGTCCATGACTCGGGCTCCTAGGTACAATGCTAACAATGTAATTTGTAACTAATACAAATGTCTTCCAGGGAGCTCTTCCTGAAGGGTGAGTTGGAAGTAGCCTGGAGATTTCCCTTCTTTTAGCTTTTTTCCTCCCCATGCTGAAATAGCAATGCCACCACTATGACCTGGAAGGGCCTCTCTCACACCAGCCCGACAGCAGTATAGGCCTTGACAAAGGATTGAAGCCAGGATCAAGGGCAACTCAGGTGCATTGGGCTGCTTTGGGGTTCTGTCAGTGGTTTCCTCCCCAATGCCTTATCCCTCCATTGGTGCTATAGCTACTTACAGTAGGACTTCAGAGCAAAGTTAGATTTACTCCCCTGCTCAAATGTGGCCAGATACACGAATATTGCCTAGAAGGCACAAAAGTCAAAAAATTAATAGAGGTGGATGATCTACCTGCATCGTGGCTCCTTCTCTGCAGGAGACTGGAGAGGTTACCAGCCAGGGCAAGAAACATTTTGCACAGAATAAATTACCCAGCCATTTACCAAGAGCCCTAGTATCCATATCCACACACCTTCAGGATTCTGTCCACCTCACTATTGTCTGGGTATTCATGCAGATACCTTTCCTTTAAATGTGGTCTCCCTTGCCAAATTGGGGACCTCCATACCCACCACCAAAAAGGGGAAAAAAAACTTTGTCTTATCCCATTCTTTTTTCACCAGGTTAAGTGATGTGACTGTTGGTTGGTACTGTAGCAATACTGGGGCTAGCCTTCTCATCCATTGTCTCAAATTCTTCCATATACCACCAGACTGGAGAGAAAGGGTCTGTGTAGCATACTTTCTGGAGCTCCTGCCCAAACCCCTTTCCTTGGTCCATTCACTGATGAAACTGTCATGGAGCAAGAAGGAAAGAAGCAGCTAAAGAAAGGGATCTGACATGGAGAACTTAGCTTTTGTGTGAAGGAGGATGTCAAATGGTTCAGAGTATCCACAGGGAAAGCATCAAGCATCATCCAACCTTCCCCATCCTTCTAAAGAGAGAAAGGCTCAAAATTCTTCAACCAAGAAACCAATGAACATCTACCAGCATGTTTGCTACAGAGAGAATTTCGAACATAGCCAAAACAACCAGTTTTGCCCTTCCTCTCCAACTGATCCAGGAACGATCTTTCTGGTCCCATCCAACAAGATCATCAGACCACCTTTCCGTCTTTCTCCACTGGACTGAAACCTAACGTGCCCTACAATTCCCTCTTCCAGGGAAAATAAATGAAAGTTTCACCTTCACACTCAATATAAAGATGCAGGAAATTTTTTAAAAGTCTCCCCTTCACCTAACTCAGGATTTGGCACCTTCAGAGGAACTTATCTCCATGTTCCCATTGTTCTATTAGCAGTACTTCCATCCCACAATCCAAACTGAATGCTCAGGGTACAGGAAAGGTCCCAGTGTTTTCTCTACAATCCTCAATAATCAAGTCCCTTCACAATTAGAGAGGGATCCTCTTAAGGATAAGCCTCTAGAGCAGATGCATCCTCTATCATCTTTTCTACAGAGAATGTTTTAAGAGAAGCAGAACTTATGGTACTATGGAAATGGTCAAGAAGCAATACAAAACAACAACAAAAAACACCCCTTCTAGGGCCTTTAAGCAGTGTGGGGAAAAAGAACTGGGTAACCTTCTTTTTGACAGCCAAAATAACATCAAAGGCCCCAAATCAGGCTTGACAGAGGCTCAATATACTGACTGCCCTTACAAAAGGCAGTACAGACCAGGGCCTGAACAAGACTAAGCTGTACAATTCCCTGCCAAATACGGTCAAGGGTTATGACCAGAGGAGGGAGGGGAGGGAGCAATGCGAAAGGCCTCAGCAACAGAGTAACCGCTTGTTTATGAAACATGATAACCGCTTGTTTATGAAACATAATAA
Organism: Malaclemys terrapin pileata; assembly: GCF_027887155.1. Lineage (NCBI taxonomy): Eukaryota > Metazoa > Chordata > Testudines > Emydidae > Malaclemys > Malaclemys terrapin. Next base: position 195,153,085 of record NC_071506.1, on the reverse strand, counting down.
CTGCCTATAATGAAGAAATTGCTTCTAGTAAAGGCCAACTTCTCCTGTAGTTCCAACTAACTGCCAAACTAGCCAATCATATATCTTCTTTGGGCGTCCCGTGATAAACCCCTATGCCCTTAACCGTAAAACCCCGGAAAGATAATATGTACCTTAACAAGAAAAACCCTCCAACTGGTGCCAGGTGCCAAGTACCACCCATGGCAGAAACCACCAAGAACCCCCCCACCGAATAGGCACCCAATTCTCGTAAAATAATGAGGAAGGTACCAGGAAAAAGGGACAGACCCCAACTCTTATTTCACGCAAATGACGTATTATTTGTACTATGCTTGCGGTTTGACGGAATAAAAGCAGCCTGCTGTGCTAGGGGTGGTAGTTTTTGGACTGCTACCCCAACGCGTTGGTATGTATTGCAATAAACTGGCCTCAGGCTTGAGTCTGTGAACTAAAATCAATGCGTGGGTGACTTTTTCCACGACAGCAGTCATCAATGCCCTTGTGAAATTGTTCCATGAGATTCCCCTGAACGTTATACCTATCTGTATGGAAAGAATAGGACAAGTATGACATATCAACTTGAATTTTTAATCCATCATAATCCTCTCCTAACAGTTTATGTTCTAGTTTGGTTAAACCTGCCAGCCAACTTGCTTAGCAGTAGGGGATTGAGTGCTCAGTGAGAAGTCTTTTTAATTTACTAGTGTCCATTTGGAGCCTGAAACATATTCCCCTCCCATTGACATTCACAAGCATGTGAGACAGGATGATTCTCTATTGTGGGCAGACCCGATGGTTTGTGAATATTGTCTTCATGGTCAAGAGGCAGGGAAGATCACATCAGAACAAGGCTTTTGTCAACCTGATTGCTCCATCCTGAGGCTCTGGTCCTGCAGATTACTACCTATGTTGATGATATTTACTACATATTTTACTCCTGGGGGAATTCTGCGTCACTGTGTGTGCACAGAATTCATAGCCCCTGCAGATTTCTTTGCTTACCCGCAGAAAAATGACTTCTGACAGGGAAGCAAAGGGAAGCCACGAGGCTGGTCATGTGCTCAGTCCCTGGCAGTGCAGACAGATGGGTTTGGGCATCCAGAGCAGCCGGTAGAGATGTAAATCACTGCCGGGGGGGGGGGTAGTAAAGAGAAAGAGAGAGAGTGTGTCTGTGTGTAAGAGAGAGAGACACACTCTGTCCCTCTCACTCACTATTGCAGCACGCTTGGCATGGAGGGCTTTGGGGTATTTTTCAAGAGGTAGGCGTGGGGTAGGCTCTGCTCCCTCAGGCAGAGGAGAACATAGCAGCCTGCCTGCTTAGTGAATTATTCCCATTGTTCTTAGTGAATTCCCCCAGGAGTATAAAACAGATGTAGAAATGTTAAGGCTCCTTTATATTGCCAGGGTGGTGTAAAGGAGCCTTTATTGTAAAGGAGAGTATGGCCTTATAAATGCTTAGGGTGCTTTAGTGATTACAACTGGTCTAAATTTTTGGACTGAAAAAATTCCCTGTCAAAATGTGCTTCATGAACTGTTTACTACTGACCTTTCTAGAGATGGGCAGTAGCCAGGATAAATTGTGAGTTTGAGTCCCCAGCCCTCACTTGCTCTTCAGTTGTCTATGATGTAACACTGAGCATATGGCTGCATATATTTGTTGACTAATAATTAGAAGTAAAGGGTCAATACTAGCCCCATTACTATTAGACAGAGGGGTTTGGTGATTTCCTCCAATGCTCCCCACTCCCATTTTCCATCCACTGTATTGTACTTTAAATAAATTACCAAAATAATTGAACTAGCTGGATTATATTGCATTATTTTGACAAAAAATACACAGAATTTTAAAATATTGTGTGCAGAATATTTAATTTTTTTTGGTGCAGAATTCTCCCAGGAGTAATATTTGCGGATTCTGAAACTGAAGTCCATTCACCAAGCTCCTCAGTCATCCAGAGCTCCACAGGCTGAGGCTTATAACCATGTATGGAGAGTGTTATTCAGACAGGAATACTCTAGGAGGCTGGTTGACCTCCTTTGTAAACCCAAAGGTTTGTGCTATACTGACTATTGAGCAATATTTGGAGACTGTAGTTCTCATGGTCATCCTACCTCATCGGTACCGATCATTCTTTTATCTAGGAAGAAATTGTTTTGAGTCTGAGGATTTCACAAGTTCTGCTTCAAGCTTCCATTACCTATGGACATTCATAATTTATTATTCCCTAATTTTGAAGATGTTTGGACTCTGCTGGCAACCTCCTAGATATAATATCCATACTAGTGGATCTTATAAAGGGGAAAGGTCAAATTAATTTTCTTACATGTCATTTTCTACAAGTAGGATCTGCTACTCTGGCCACGTCCACCCTATTAGCTCTGTTGATGACTACTTAGCAGTCATGAATTACATTGTGGAAAGAAAAATGTTAGTATGGATTTAAAAAAAAACAAAAAACCCTCTACCCCACATCTTCAATTTAGTGTATGTTCACATGTTCCAGTCTTGTATCTCTTTGGAAGCCTCCACTAGAGTTACACAGGCAGTGTAGTAAATGTGCCAGCAAGAGGAACTGGTGATTTCTAAAGACAGGAGGAGGAACAGGAACTCTTAGTACCTGCTTTGGAGATTCAGTAGAAGTGGCAGAATAGCCAGAATAATGGATCTCACTTTTAAAAAGTAAAATTATAGGCAAGAAAACCAGGTCAACTTAAGCATTTATTATTCCACCCAAAAAGTTACACAGAGAATATTAGGGATGCCATTAAGCACGCCAAAATTAGGAAATGGCTAAGTCTGCACATGCCCTGTTGTGCTGATGCATTACGATAGTCTTTGCACGGTCATACACTATTGCTCAAAAAATAAAATTTAACAGCTTTATGTGCAAGTGTAGCATCTTGTAATGTTTTCTTCATTAATTTTATAGTTATTATGGTCCAATACATCTAGTGACTTAGAGTATAGTCTTCAAAGGTGCTCAGCATTTGGCAGTGATCACTGAATTCACACCATGGAAGTCAATGTGAAGACATCCTATGACTTCAGCAGGCTTTGGATCAGGCCCTAACTGATCAGTTCTCGTCTCTCAACACGCTATTGCAGTGATTTCCCTCCATCACCACATTAGGAGGATTTTGTTCTTTTCTAGATGTCCCTCTTAATACTGTATGTAGCTGGAGGTTTTTTTTAATCCAACAGAAACACATATACACCACTGCATTAACATTTGTTTGATTTTCTTGTTTATCACTCTTAACAAAGTATCACTTCTCTGTAGTTTTCATGTGACCTATCCTCAAACTTTCCTAAGGAAGTTAATTACTTTATCCAAGTACTAGATGCATGTTCTTTAATATAATAATGTCTTTTTAATGAGTGAGAATTTCTTTGTAGAATTTTGTCCTTATATATTATTTTTTCAAATTTTACCATTATATTTCTAAGTAAAGCAAAAACTGAATTTTTCCATAAGTATCTGTTTTCCCTCCTAGGTGCGAAATACCTCATATTGTTATGTAGTAAGTACTTTTTAAAATACCAAGAAGTAAAAGCCCAAGATTTGGTGGTGATGGGGGACTTCAACTATCCGGATATATGTTGGGAAAATAACACAGCGGGGCACAGACTATCCAACAAATTCTTGGACTGCATTGGAGACAACTTTTTATTTCAGAAGGTTGAAAAAGCTACTAGGGGGGAAGCTGTTCTAGACTTGATTTTAACAAATAGGGAGGAACTCGTTGAAAATGTGAAAGTAGAAGGCAGCCTGGGTGAAAGTGATCATGAAATCATAGAGTTTGCAATTCTAAGGAAGGGTAGAAGGGAGAACAGCAAAATAGAGACAATGGATTTCAGGAAGGCAGATTTTGGGAAGCTCAGAGAGCTGATAGGTAAGGTCCCATGGGAATCAAGACTCAGGGGAAAAACAACTGAGGAGAGTTGGCAGTTTTTCAAAGGGACACTATTAAGGGCCCAAAAGCAAGCTATTCCGCTGGTTGGGAAAGATAGAAAATGGGGCAAAAGACCACCTTGGCTTAACCACGAGATCTTGCACGATCTAAAAAATAAAAAGGAGTCATATAAAAAATGGAAACTAGGACAGATTACAAAGGATGAATATAGGCAAACAACACAGGAATGCAGGGGCAAGATTAGAAAGGCAAAGGCACAAAATGAGCTCAAACTAGCTACGGGAATAAAAGGAGACAAGAAGACTTTTTATCAATACATTAGAAGCAAGAGGAAGACCAAAGACAGGGTAGGCCCACTGCTTAGTGAAGAGGGAGAAACAGTAACAGGAAACTTGGAAATGGCGGAGATGCTTAATGACTTCTTTGTTTCGGTCTTCACCGAGAAGTCTGAAGGAATGCCTAACATAGTGAATGCTAATGGGAAGGGGGTAGGTTTAGCGGATAAAATAAAAAAAGAACAAGTTAAAAATCACTTAGAAAAGTTAGATGCCTGCAAGTCACCTGGGCCTGATGAAATGCATCCTAGAATACTCAAGGAGCTAATAGAGGAGGTATCTGAGCCTCTAGCTATTATCTTTGGAAAGTCATGGGAGTCGGGAGAGATTCCAGAAGACTGGAAAAGGGCAAATATAGTGCCCATCTATAAAAAGGGAAATAAAAACAACCCAGGTAACTACAGACCAGTTAGTTTAACTTCTGTGCCAGGGAAGATAATGGAGCAAGTAATTAAGGAAATCATCTGCAAACACTTGGAAGGTGGTAAGGTGATAGGGAACAGCCAGCATGGATTTGTGAAGAACAAATCATGTCAAACCAATCTGATAGCTTTCTTTGATAGGATAACGAGCCTTGTGGATAAGGGTGAAGCGGTGGATGTGGTATACCTAGACTTTAGTAAGGCATTTGATACGGTCTCGCATGATATTCTTATCAATAAACTAGGCAAATACAAATTAGATGGGGCTACTATAAGGTGGGTGCATAACTGGCTGGATAACCGTACTCAGAGTTGTTATTAATGGTTCCCAATCCTGCTGGAAAGGCGTAACGAGTGGGGTTCCGCAGGGGTCTGTTTTGGGACCGGCTCTGTTCAATATCTTCATCAACGACTTAGATATTGGCATAGAAAGTACGCTTATTAAGTTTGCGGATGATACCAAACTGGGAGGGATTGCAACTACTTTGGAGGACAGGGTCATAATTCAAAATGATCTGGACAAATTGGAGAAATGGGCTGAGGTAAACAGGATGAAGTTTAACAAAGACAAATGCAAAGTGCTCCACTTAGGAAGGAAAAATCAATTTCACACATACAGAATGGGAAAAGACTGTCTAGGAAGGAGTACGGCAGAAAGGGATCTAGGGGTTATAGTGGACCACAAGCTAAATATGAGTCAACAGTGTGATGCTGTTGCAAAAAAAGCAAACATGATTCTGGGATGCATTAACAGGTGTGTTGTGAGCAAGACACGAGAAGTCATTCTTCCGCTCTACTCTGCTCTGGTTAGGCCTCAGCTGGAGTATTGTGTCCAGTTCTGGGCGCCGCATTTTAAAAAAGATGTGGAGAAATTGGAAAGGGTCCAAAGAAGAGCAACAAGAATGATTAAAGGTCTTGAGAACATGACCTATGAAGGAAGGCTGAAAGAACTGGGTTTGTTTAGTTTGGAAAAGAGAAGACTGAGAGGGGACATGATAGCAGTTTTCAGGTATCTAAAAGGGTGTCATAAGGAGGAGGGAGAGAACTTGTTCACCTTAGCCTCTAAGGATAGAACCAGAAACAATGGGTTTAAACTGCAGCAAGGGAGGTCTAGGTTGGACATTAGGAAAAAGTTCCTAACTGTCAGGGTGGTTAAACACTGGAACAAATTGCCTAGGGAGGTTGTGGAATCTCCGTCTCTGGAGATATTTAAGAGTAGGTTAGATAAATGTCTATCAGGGATGGTCTAGACAGTATTTGGTCCTGCCATGCGGGCAGGGGACTGGACTCGATGACCTCTCGAGGTCCCTTCCAGTCCTATAATCTATGAATAATCTATTTTTTTGAAATGTTGCTGAATGCTACAGTGAATGAAAGTTAATGTAATTTTAAACCATTATAAATGGCAGGACACCTTTTCTCCTACTCTTATAGTTCACCAACAGTATATTGTGCAGCCTCTTTGAATATGTGATAGTACATGGTGGCACATCTGCTTATGCAAATGTTGGAAAGGTAGGAAACGTTATATATTTGAGACAGAATATAATCATGTAATTTGCTAAACGATAATGCATGTACAGTGTTAGCTGGGGTCCTTGGGCTCAGAATAACATACAGTCTCAACAGGAGCTCTTGCCAGAACCCTAGCACAGGTGACTAGACAGTTCACTGTGAAGGTGACAATGTTGGGTATGCACATCTTGATCAGCCTTCCTTAGGGTCACACAATAATCTTAATGAATGTATCTACTGTATATGCTCCTAAGCAGACTTTCAAATGTACAGACGTTAGTGGATCAAAGAACTTCCTCAGGAATAAGGCTGTGCACCTCTGAGATGATGATTTAATGTCAAAGCCTCAGCAGTCAAACCTCAGGTGATTTTCCTACAAGAAGGTTCAAAAGACGCAAAAGATTTTATTTTATATTATAGCAAGAAACATTTTTCTCGCTTTTTTTCAGATCCAACAATGGCTGAATCAATTTTACTCAAACCAAATCAAACCCCCTTCAAGCAGAGACCAAGTATCAGCACAAAAGTAATGACCGCTCAGACCTTTCTGACACAAGAATGATCAATGCCCTATTTTAGCTAATTAAATATTATGCTTAGGGCTCTGAACACTTGGATGAGGAGAACATGATTGAACCATTTATCCCAGAGGTAGTTTGGAACAGGATCAAACCACATGGCCTGAAAAGCAGGGTGGAGATTCAGGAGCCAAATCTGTCTGCTAGGCATTCACTCAACCCTCTTGCCAGTATCAGCCTCAGCCAGGTTCAGCTGTTTTATGCTGCATTAGATTCCTGCAATTAGCTGTGACCCTCTGGTGGTATGTAAATGGGCAAGTTAATGCTGACTTCTTCCTATGTAACGTTTAAGATGACTATTTATTTTAATGCCATGTTGTAGGAGAACATGCTTTTTACAGCATCATTTCTCCACATCCTTCTCTCTTCTGTCTAGCTGTTAGCCCTTGGTAATGCATACTGTGGGGTGGTGGCAGACTAATACACATGGTAGCCCCATTACCTTCTCATGCCTTCCTAACCTCTTTAGGGTGTGGATTGTACCCCTCTAATTCCAACAGCAGAGCTTAGAGGGAAGAGAGAGAGAAAACAATTTCAGCCTTCAACTGGTATACAGATTAACAGGTCCAACTTGCTTAGGCAAGAAGTGCTACTGCTGAGTTATCTGGTCTCAAACTACTGGCAGGAGGTCACAGACTTTGGAGGCAAAAGAGCAGAAGCAAGTACGCTGGTAAAATGTTCACATAGTGGAGTAGAGTATGAAGACAAGGTTTCCTGTAAATCTGGCTTTCTGTACAGATCCCAAAGTCTAAAGCTCTGAGTTCCAGGTCTCCCTGATCTATACACGTCATTTCTTTTAGGTAGAGGCACTGGTTACTTTCCAGATTTTCTTGCAGTGTATTTCCTTGTGAATCACAAGATTGTAGCAAATGTCTTAGTTGTTGTCTCGAGGGGACTGATAGACATCAACCAAACCAGGAGATACTCTATTTTTCTCAAGTATCTATGGCCTGGTCTACACTAGGGGTGGGGATCGATCTAAGTTATGCAACTTTGGCTATGTGAATAATGTAGCTGAAGTCGATGTACTTAGATCGACTTGTCTTCACTGCAGTGAGTCGACTGCTGCCGCTCCTCCGTCGACTCTGCCTGCATCTCTTGCGGCGGTGGAGTACAGGAATCGATGGGAGAGCGCTCGGAGGTTGATTTAAATCAACCCCCACTGGATCGATCGCTGCCCGCCGATACGGCGGGTAGTGTAGCCATACCCTATGTGACCCTGATCACCACAGCATCCGAATGCCTCACAATCTTTAGTCTATTTACCCTCACAATAGTTCAGAGAGAGAGAGAGAAGTGCTACTACTTTCATTTTGCAACTGAGGAAATGAGGGGCAGGGAGACTATGATGTATCCAAGGTCAATGCAGTCTGTGGCAAAGCAGAGAACTGAACACAGGCTTCCTAAGTCAGAGTCTAGCACCTAAAGGATGGTGCAGTGGTTACTTTGCCTGTGTCATGAGACTGAATGCAGGGATGAGCAGTTGCGTGTGTTCCTTACATTTCTCCTGATGAAGCATCTGTACAGCACTGATTGATTAATTTTTAACAGCTGAGGCAAAACATTAGTCTTTTCCCTGGGGATTGTCTTTTCCCAGTGATTCTAAAAAAGCTGGTTCTCTACTACTTCTTCTAAGCCAATAACCTTGACATTTCTGTGTCCAAATTATATTGTAAAGTGACTTGCTCCAGGTCACAGAGTGAGTCAGCATTTCCAAACTCGTCATTTTATACTTTGATCTTGTTATTCTTTTTGAAGTGTTGGGCATTCAACAATTTCTATTCCCTATACCAGACTAACATGAAGACATTTATCACGTAGAAGAAAGGATGATCCGGTGGCTAGGGCATTAGCCTGGGATTTGGAAGACCTTCATTCAATTCCCTGCTCTGTCACGGATCGTATGACCTTGGGTAATGCAGTGTTGGGTAAATCACTTAAGCCTAAATCCCTTTTGAGGTTGTGAGGTCTAGTCTCCAGGGCCTCAGTTCCCCATCTGTAAAATGGGGATAATAGTTCCCTATTTAACAGGAGGGTTGAGGGGATAAATACATGAAAAGACTGTGAGGTGCTCAGATACTATGGTAATGGGGGCACACAAGTATCTAAGATACACAAGTATCTAAGATTGGACCTTCTTTACAGGTGACATTCTTCCTCATTTTGGTTTTCCCCCCATTTGGATTCATTGTATAGTCAACTGATCCAACATGCAAAGAAACCACATGAAAGGAACTGTCCAACTCTATGATCTCAAACTACTATTTATGGTTAAGATGTTAGGACTCAAGACAGAGAAGTGGCCACTAATTCTGATTGGGTTTCATACCTAAATCAAGTTCTAGCTACATTACTACTGGAACATGATATGCAGCATGAGCTATCCTACTAATTACAAAACTAAATTAGTCACAAATGAGTCCATTAACTTAATTGTTAAACAAAGACACCACTGGTCTGGGAAACTGCTGCTTTTTATTACTTAGTTTTATGATTGTAAATAACTTTAAATTTTGTCTTACCCCCCACAAAAGAGAGACAAAATACCTAAACAGAATTTTTATTTCGTAAATTTAGTATTTAATTCTTTCACAGTGAAAGATGTCTGACTAGTTCAGCCTTCTTTCCATTCTGATCTTAGTTTTACTGGTATTCTATTACCATTTAGACAGTGGTTCTCAACCCTTTGGGGCTCAGGATCCATTTTTAAACCTCGATGGCCTGTCCCAACCCAGTAAATAGCTTAATGCTTAAAAAAACAAAACGAAACAAAACTGGCTTACTAAATATTTCTTACCTAATGTATTATATCTACATTAACATATGTACTAAATAAGTACACCATGCATACCATAGCGGCAACTTCAGAGCTCTTGTCCCAGGGGACTGACCAGGCACTGTGCTCCCTACTCTGGCTTCAAAGCGCAACTCACCCAAATTTGTGAGTAGCATTGCGGTTGCACCACCATTCACCCAGCATGGGGACAGCTAGGCCAAACCTGAGCAGTGCTAAAACCCAGTGCACTGGATTGCAATGCTCGGAGTGGGGAGCCAAGCCCAGGCAGCTTCCTGGGACTTGGGCCACAGGAGCTGCTGCTGTGGGGTGAGTGCAGAGTGGTCTCTGCAACACTCCTGGCCAAGGCCTTCTTCCTCCACCATGGGCAGGACCTGACCCTTCCCTCCTCCCCCCCCCCCCCAGATTCTCACAGCCTACTAGGAGCAAGACCAGAATCCTGTCCCACCCCTTCCCAGGCCTCCCACATTCTGGGACCCTGTTACACATTCTGGTCATCTACTTTTCATCTGCAACCCCGTGAGTTGAGAAACTCTGATTTAGATCATATAGCGGTCAAACAGCAAAATCCAAGAGGGTGCTAGAAGCACAGTGAAAGTGCAAAAAAGGTTATCCCTCCCCACTCTATAAGTCAGATTCTCCATTGGCTAGGTGCACTTCTTCTCAACTGGTCACTTAATTGGGTAGCCTGGTGAGAGGCAGTGCTTTTATAAGGCTGCCTGCATGGGGGAAACCTCCCCTATATCTAGGCCACAAGGAAGCAAATGGTTTAGCGGTTAATTAAGATTAACAAGCTCTTTGTGGTAGGGAACTTGTCTCTGACACTCTGCAAGTGCTAAGCAAACAACAACCGTGAGAATTCTTCTGATCTATGTTCCCAAAAAGTGCACGTCAAAAAATAAAAACAATGAATATATATTTTTTAAAAGTGAGCTTTCAGGTTATTTGGTTATACCGTAGCATATAAGAATGGCACTTGACATATACTAAATTTTGTTGTGTGTAGAAAACAACTTACCTTTGTTATTTTTTCTTTCTAGATCCCTTTTGTAATTGTGGATTGCAGATTCCTTCTCGGAGATGTCCAAGCACACACTATGTTTGCTTTGTCACAGCCAGCATAGATCAGCAGAGGACACTGGAGTAAAGCCACAGGACAGGCAAGTTGGAAGGGGTTTTATTTTTTTTTTAAATTGACACATTTGCAATTAAAATTATTTTATGCCTTTTGATAACATGAAAACAAATTTTGCAAACCGTATTTCTTTGCATTAAAAGTTCATCCTTTGTTCAGCCTCCATCATAAGGTAAAAAGGTGGAAGTTTGCTTCCTTTCTGAGTTAGCTGATTTCATTAAATGTGAATATGAGAGGCTAGAAAGGCCATTAAGAGAGAGCGTGAGAGAAAGCATCCTAGTGTTTTGCTCCAAAAGAGAGAATGAAAGCACCGCCGTGTCCGGAATTGTATAAAATGGAAACCAAGTATGAAAGCTGTCTTGCTAGACCAATGAAAGAGGATGAGTGAGGCAAAAGAGAATCATTGATTTGGTTTGCTGATTGTAATGTAAAGCAACATATGGCCTTTTTCCACACGAGGAATTTTTTTAACTATGTAGCTGGACTTTTAACTGGAAACTTATATTAACTACTATTTATACCACTACTTCAACTAGCTATCAGTGTATGCTTCCAAAGTGTTTGTATAAGGAATTCCATATGGTAATAAAGGGAAAAGGGAGATGCAGTTTTGAGGAAAGATCTGGATAGCCATGCTCTATTACTAAGTGTTCCTGGAAAAGGATAAAAAGGAATTGAGTACACAGAACAAGAAAGTTGGCAAACATCCAGACAGGGAAGTAAGGGATAGTCTGGATGGATAACTGGTGGAACATTACCATTTATGTTGACACACACTTCTGATGTTGATGGAAGCATGGAAAAGGGCAATTTACCGTACTCTTTGATGGGGAGAAATATCACCAGAGGGAAAAATCCCAAATTACAAAATATTTCTTGGTGAGACAGCCAGATTTTTTCCTTGAAAACTTGTTAGCTTTAGAGAAGAGAAAAATCATACTACTAATTATCCTCCCAGATTTTTAAAAAACAAGTTTGACCTTGATCCCGCAAACACTTTAAATATGTGAGTACCTTTGTTGGCTTCAGTGAGACTGTGTGCTTAAACTTATGTCAGAAATTTCCGAGTGCTATTCAGTCAGAATAGAGAAGGGGTTTTCTTGTCTCTGGCTGAAGTCTTTTGAAAGACTAGCGCGCCCCTTTCTAAAAATATTGTTTCATGTTCTTGGGAATTGGTTTAGTTTAAGCGTTCTCAAACTTTATTGCACTGCGACCCCCTGATAACATAAATTACTACACGACCCCAGGAGAGGGGACCAAAACCTGAGCCTGCCTTAGTCCCACCACTCCAGGCCGGGGTGCCAAAGCCCAAAAGGCGTCAGCCCCAGACAGGGGGCCTGTAGCCTGAGCTCTGCTGCCCATGGGCCCCAGCAAGTCTAATGCCAGCCCTGGCAACCCCATTAAAATAGGGTTGCAACCCACTTTGGGGTCCCGACCCACAGTTTGAGAACCGCTGGTAGTTGATAGGTGGAAGTTACTTACAAAAAGGATTTTCGGATTTCAAATCCAGGTGCTTTTCTGGTACTATTAAAGCCAGGGATGAGTGGCTGCAGGGCTAGAAGATACAATTTAAAGTATCCAAGGGGCATTTCATTTTGCAAAGGGGACCAATATGTACTAAGGCACAAATGAGAGTTCTGTGACTGAGTGAGGAAAGTTGTACATGCAACTATTTTTGTGTGCCCAACATTGTAATATATGTAGGAAAATTCAAAGCCAACCCATTCCTGTAGAGTGACAAGACATGAGTAACCACTCTAGCTATAGTCCCAATAAAAGAAATCAAATAATTCATACATTGATTAAAGCGTGACGCTGTCTTCTTATTCCATCAGCATACTATGTGCATGCCAGCAAAGGAAAAATATTGAAAGAAAATAAAAACTCTTTTTACTGTTAAGTGATCTCCTGTAGCTGTAAGAGGTCATTATATACACCACTACCTTGATATAACGCAACCCGATATAACACGAATTCGAATATAATGCGGTAAAGCAGTGCTCCGGGGGGGGGGCGGGGCTGCGCGCTCTGGTGGATCAAAGCAAGTTCAATATAACGCCGTTTCACCTATAACACAGTAAGATTTTTTGGCTCCTGAGGACAGCATTATATCGAGGTAGAGGTATACTTGATGCAGGAACTGACAACATTCAAACCCCACAGCAATATTCAGTTAAAACATTTCAACTAAGGCTAGTTTACCAATGCAAAACCTATTGTTCTTAAGTAAGATCAGTAATTAAGGCTTTGCTGCTGCTGCCACCAATGAGATACATGAGAAATTTCAGAATAAGAATGCATATTGTAATTGAACTGAGAATTTTAACAAGGCAGAATCAACATTAGTAACATTAACAGTAAGTTTTAATTCTTCTTGGTCCCAGGATATTAGAGACACAAGGTGGGGGAAGATATTTTATTGAACCAACTCCTGTTGGTGAAAACAACAAGGTTTCGAACGTACACAGAGCTATTCTTCAGATATTACCTCACCCACCTTCTCTCTCCAAGTTTTAATTCTGACAAAGAGATTGTTTAAGTCACTCAAATCAATCCAAGATTTCATTCAATAGAGCAGCATTGGTTTGCTGTCATGTTGTAGGATTCCATAGGCTGGAGAGAAACAGATCCAGCGCTCACATTCAGAGAAATTATTCCTTTAGGCTCCAAATCAGTTAGGTACATAAGCATGTGAGTAGTCCTCTGGACATGAATTATGGCTTTAATTAGGAATTTTAGTAATTACAATTAGTAGGGTTTTTGTTTTTAAATGAGAGCTTCAACAGCAGGTGGTTTGCATTTCTCTTTCTTGAAGTTCCTCTTTAAATACATCATTAAATTAGAAAAAACAAGTCCAATTCAGTGCAACATTATGGCTGCACAGTCAGTCACTAAAAGGCAAAAAATGAAATAATTAAGGTTCCAACAGTAACTTTAACTTGGCTTCATTACACCTACTGTATGTCTTATGATATATATCTTTTTATATCATACCTAACTGGAAAACAGTTGTTAAATAGAATACATAGATGCAACATCTATGTTCATGTTGTTTTTGGAACCTTGAATTCTGCACTTCCTGACTTTAGGTGACTTTAAGCAAACAACCTTAATAGTGCATTAAGTAATTTTTTCACTTTATTTCTGAATTTTTTCTAAAGAAAAGAAAAAAAATCTAAGGTAGGGCTAATGCTTAAGTTGTTGACGTATGCTGACATCTGTAAACTCTTTCAAGAGCTTAAGCCACATATAATACAGTTTACTCTAAAAACAACTGGTCTAAAGCTTACATTGTGAGGTTGCATGTTTGTTTCTCAATAACGTAAAATTTTGCTCCGTTTACAAGATTTTTTTTTTTTTTAAATCCAATCCTCCCATCTGAAACCCTGCCAGGCTTGCAAACTCAACTTGTGATCTGAAAGTCAAGCTGTTTTTCTTTCCATCTTGTTAACTATGGTCAATAATGAATTGTGCAGAACAATTTCGGTCCTCTGTTACATCGTGCAACTCCAATGTTATCTTCTACTTTCTTTCACCCTTGACAAATTCCTTTGACCTCAATAGGGTGAGACTATAACCTTGCAACTCTCACTTTTAACAATTCCATTGATTATGCCCCAACCCAGTATGGAATCCAGCCAATTCTTCTATAACTCTAGTGATTCTGCAGTATTGACAGGAATAAAAAGTACTACAAGTTTCTCTTTCTAAATTAAGTAGATATTACTGAAAAAGACATGGACCAAGTCCATTGAGTAAGAGAGGACAATTTTTACAGAGTTACTCTTGAGACTAGAGCCTTATATTAGGGGTATCTAGCCCTCGAAATACACTGAAAAGTGTACATGTAAAACAAAACAGTGCACTTAAAAACAAAACAAAAAATATGCATGCAAGGTGTTATAACCTTAAATATAGCACCTATCTAGTGCTTGTTATCAATGTTTATGTTTATTATATAATGAAAGTGGAATGCAGGTGATTTACAATTTAGACTAGATTGTTAGTTATGCATGTAATTAATATGACTGGATAAGAATTGTGTGTACAATTTTGCATGTGCAACTGCTTGTGTGCACTTCTAAAAATGTGGGCCTTAATATTTTCTAAAATGTTAATGTACATGTATTGTAAATTCCTTTGAATTGGCTTGCAGAGAGTAACATGGCAACAATTCATTGTTTACATTACTTCCATACATGTATCACTTAAATCAAAGGACTGGTGACCAGAGGAAAAAGAAACTGTACCCTTTTTTGTTTTTATTTTGAATCAATTTTGTATACTTAAGCTGTATACTCTTACTGTTATGACATGGGGGAAAAAGTGTGCTCCAGTATAAAATAACATCCTGCTAAAAACTTTTAATGCAACAATTCATGGTAAATTTGGCCACTGTAAATCACATTTGACGTGTTCAGTCTATCTCAGGGGTAGGCAACCTACGGCATGCGTGCCAAAAACGGCACGGGAGCTGATTTTCAGTGGCACTCCCACTGCCCGGGTCCTGGCCACCGGTCCTGGGGGCTCTGCATTTTAATTTAATTTTAAATGAAGCTTCTTAAACATTTTAAAAACCTTATTTACTTTACATACAATAGTTTAGTTATATGTTATATACTTACAGAAAGAGACCTTCTAAAAATGTTAACATGTATGACTGGCACCCAAAACCTTAAATTAGAGTGAATAAATGAAGACTCGGCACACCACTTCTGAAAGGTTGCCAACCCCTGATCTATCTTCAGACAAAGGCTTTCCTATAGAAAAATGTCCAAAAGTCATATAGTAAATATTAACTTGAGCAACTAAGGAGTACAGAGAACAGTTATTTTAGAAGGGTCTCACTGCCAAGAAAACGGTTAACAACAAACTGTAATCAAACTATATTGCTGGAATGTTATAAACATTTTCATATATGCCAAATAAACACTCAGGACTATGGAATATATTAGAAAACACTCAGATTTTGCTTTCAGGCTAATGGAAAATAAGAACGCAATGATTTTTTCCATAAGACAGAGCAACTGGTTGGCTACACTATAGATTTCTTCAGTTATAAAACTTCTGCTTATACAGAGAAAAAAAAGCCCCTTGAAATTAATGACTAATACTGCTAATGACTGTCTTATTCAGTGCTAATTGCTTGGGAATCCTCCAGTGGAAACTACAATAATTAAACAGATTGCTGACTAAATCATTTCCAGGTGCAGTAAAATTTACTAGTACAAGTATTCCAGTTCTTATTTTTGAGAAAGTTATGGTACAACCTAAACTTTTGCACTTTCCTCCATGCAAAATTAACAAAAGAAATCTTATTACAATAATGTAACATTTAGTTCCTGCACAGACTTTAAAAATGGGTACTAAGGATAAAATCCTGGCTCTAATGAAGGCAATGGGAGTTTTATCATTGACTTCAGTGGGGCCAGAATTTCACTTTATATCTTTTAATTTTATTCAAAAGAAACAAAATTCCATTTATCCAGCACAATAGGTAAATAGTTGTTTTTACTCTCTGTATTTCAAGAAACTTATTTTTACCCAAATTTCCTAAAATGATGAGTGGTACAGATATGTAGACAAGTATTGCACATTTTAGTAAAGAAATCATGAAGATTCTCAATGGTTTTAAACTGTTGCATGCTAGCAATGTGAGAAACCTCCACTGGATTTATTTTGCAAAAAGATAAGATTGCCTGAGGGCATCTACAAGCTCTTTGTAGCAGAAATGGCGGTCACTTACTAGAAAGATACCCCAGGAAAATAAATGAAAGCAGCTATGCAGGCTTGGACAAGGCTATAGGATACAATTAATGAGCAATTACATTAGGGAGGGTGCTATGTAGATGCCCACAGCAGAATCAGATATCACCGGTTACAGCTGGTATTTTTGTGGAAAAAACGTATTAAAAAAGTTACCAGATTAAAA
The DNA here is from genome assembly GCF_027887155.1 of Malaclemys terrapin pileata. Taxonomy (NCBI): domain Eukaryota; kingdom Metazoa; phylum Chordata; order Testudines; family Emydidae; genus Malaclemys; species Malaclemys terrapin. The sequence continues at coordinate 195,136,459 of NC_071506.1, read as the reverse complement.
ACCAAACAAACCCTGAAATCAGAAGCAATGTCTAGTAATTAGAGGATGGGACTGAAATTCAATAACTCAAGTCTTATTCCCCGTTCTGCCACTGAATATCAGAGAAACCTTGGAACAAAGGCTAGAGTCAGAGAGATTGTCTACATTGCAATTAAAAACCCATGGCTGGCCCCTGCCAACTAGCTCAGGCTCATGGGACTGTTTAATTGCGGTGTAGACATTTGGGCTCAGGCTGAGACCCTGCGAAGGGAAAGACCAGCCAAGGGCATCTAACTGCAGTGGGACTTAGGCATGTAACTGCCTCTTTAAAAACTGCAGCTAGGTGACCACAGATTGAGAATTTTGTGCATGTCATGTGGGAAACCCAATTTCAAATCCCTCTCCTACCCAATTTGAAGCAGGGACTTGAACCTAACTTTTCTACATCCCAGGTGAGTGCCTTAACCACTAGGCTATAGAGTCACTCTCTCTCTCTGGCCCAATGATTTACAGAAAGTGGAAAAGTTTCACCATGAGAGATTGAGGAGCAATGCCAACAGTCTATCCATTAGTGTGCTCAACTGGGAGGTGGAGACCGGGGGTCAAATCCAAATCAGATGGAGGAAGGATGTGAAAACATCTCCATCTCCGGTAAGTGCCCTGAACACTAGGCTACTAGATGGACAGACACGCATGAAATTCCAAAGCTGTCTTTTGTGCAGAACCCAATCCTGTAAGCGTGCTCAGAGAACACCTCTGAAATTGGGTTCTGCCGGTAAGAGACAAGGGAATGCCTAGTTTGAGAATGCCACTGGGGCTTAGATATGAGCTAGGGCTCTGAGCAGTTAGTTTGCTGTGAAGTGGCACCAGCATTTAGGAAGACTTGTGCCTGCCTACTGGCAGAAACTTATGCACTATGGGGACTTTAGGCACCTACAGGGTTAGGTGGCAGCTGAGCAGTGGTTTTGAGAATGTCAGTGGCACCTAAATGTTGGACTTAGGTACCAAAAGAGGCAGCTAGGCACTTAGATCTTTGTGGATCTAGCCCCTACCCTTTCTGTTTCCCCATCTGTAAAATGGTGGAATAGGATTGACCGGTCTTAAAAGGACTGTGTGATGCTTAAAGTATTAAAACATTCTGGCTACCTTTGGATGAAAGGTTATATACATAAAGTGAATTTATAGTTAAGAATGCAAGGGTAAGATTAAAACTACTTCTAGTGCTACACAGGATTTCCCCCTCATTTGTGAGAACCTTTGATATTATCCTTCTTGCACTAGCTAGCCAAAGGTGACAAAAAAATCATTGTCTTGAGATTATTGATTCTACTTTTGCAGCTTAGGGCAGAAATTCCATAGTTCATCACTCATTCACAGGGGAGAAGTACCTCATACAAGATTTTAAATCTGTAATTCACGGAGGAACAAAGACATTGGCAGCCCACATGCCTGAGATATCTCCTCTAGTAGATGGTTTGCTTAAGCGGTGCTTTTTGAGTATCAACTGAAGAATTAAATTAAAATTTCTTGACACCAGTCAGCTTATCTAATTGGTGCTGCTAAAATTAAAAAAAAAAAAAAAATGTATCTTGGCAGGTGCTGAAGGCTTCTGGCAATGGACCCAGTATGGTTTCACCATGCAAGGGAAGGCAAAATATTTCAGGTGGTAAAAGAGCCAGCATGGACCATGCACACACTGCATCCAGCTCAGCTTTGTGGAGGTGCTTTGGTGCAAGCCGATGAAGGAATGGGGTTGGAGTAGCCTCCAGAGAACAACTTAACAGGTTGGTGGTGGAAGTCTTCTTCCCTCTTGATCTACTCCAGCTCCCTTGCCTCTGATGACCAATCTGTATAGTTTAACAAGCAAGAACTTGAGCCATATAAGAACCTTCCAAAGGGAGAACAGAGAGCAGTTCATTTTCTGTCACTGCCTATTAGCATGGAAGTAGACCAGACAGGGAATCAGAAATGGTGTGCTGGCTTGTGGTTAGGGGGGTTGTGTGCAGTAACAAAAGTCCCCTGGAAGAATTGGATCCTATATGAATTTACAGGCCTAAGGTCCACCATATTTGCAAGAAAGTAAGTTTTGGGGAGACTGAGTTGAGATACAAACAAGAGCAACCTTTTCCTGTCTATTACAGCAATCTCTAATGAATATTCAGAGGGTGAACAGGACATCCATCCTATAATGGGGAAATAGATGTGGCCAGCATCTAGTTGGGCTCTCACACTGAAGGGTAACATAAGATGTTGTGGTTTCCAACTGTGGTTGAAAGTTTAGTTAGAGAATGATAGAGGTCAGGAGGAAGGAAAAAAGCATTGAGAGTGATGCTCCTATTTAAGTATTCCTGACACTTTAGTTTTTGTTTCCACCATGTTCTCTGTTCAGAACTTTTGAACTATTGTAATAAAAATATTCTACATGTTGTAAATTAAATATTTATCATACCATCAAGAGAGTTTTTCATGTGGAACCACAGACTGAGCTTCTTGCCCACTGAAAAGGCAAGGAAAACCAGAACCTTACCTGTAAGCATAGGCGCCGACTCCATGGCTGCTCTGGGCTCAAGCACCCATAAAAAAAAGAAAAAGAAAAAAAAAAAAAAAAAGGGTGTGTGCGCTCAGCACCTGCAGAGCCAGATTAATCTTTTATGGGCCCCACCCCCATTCGGCCTCTTCCTCCCAAAGCCCCACCAACTGCTCTGTCCTGAAGGCCTGGCTGCTGCTCGCACGGAGGGAGCACCCACTGGCAAAAACATGAGTCAGAGCCTGTACCTGTAAGTCAGGTTTCTAATATACCACTCTAGACATCTGGTTTGTCAGTGTATTTTATGCTCTGCAGGCAGATGTCACTGATTAGCATGGTAAATTTTCTGGCCACATTCCAAAGCACATGCTATTTCTGTCATTCCCTCAAGTTCCTATGATGATTAGGTTATCGGACAAACTAGACAAATTTTCCTAAACAGACTAATTTATAAATCCCCCAACAAAACAAAAAAAAAAAGGGGGGGGGGGGCAAATATAAAACTGACTGAACAAGTATTTCCAGGTGAGTTTTGCAAAAGCCCTGGGTTATATCCAAGGACTACGGCTGGGATTTTTGAAAGTGGGTGCGTTAGGCATAGAAAGCTAATGGGAGTTGTGTGTTTAATTCCTGTAGGCACATTTGAAAAACTCCACCCTAAGTTTCCAATTTCTATACCAATTTAGAGCAGCAGTGTATATAAAATAAATCCATATAGCACAAAAATGGACTTAAGTGTCACTTGTTCTGTAAGACCTCTAAGAGCCATACAGCTATATCACCTGAAGTCCTAACATCTAATTTGTAATAACGGTTACTGAGTAGTGAATAAATTTTCATGTAATTATCTTACTCATTCTTGAAGAGGCAGATTTTTTTCAGCCCACTGATCTAGCTGAATGGTCTTCACATCAACCTCTACTATAGGCTTCCTTAATGCATGAAGTAGTCAATTAGCTCTGGAGTCTTGAATGATTTCACTTGTATTATATTTTGAAACAATTTTTTTTTCAGACTGAACTTTCATTCTAATTGAATCTGAATTTTAAAACTTCTCTTTATCAGAAGGAAGAGGAGAACAAAGTGAGGGTAAGCAGATGTTCTTGTTTATACATTGTTTTTACAGAGTGAACTCTGGGATTGGTTTGATCTCTACCTTGTCACTGAATTGAGATGAAAGGAAATTTGCATCAAAGAACTACTAATTGCTCCAAATCCTCTGCTGAGGAGATGGATATTATGAATGCTACTTGCCAGGACAAAAATTGTATAGACAGCAGAGAAACAGTAGCTAAAGACTCAAAAAGAGGAGGGCCAATTCCATTAGCAACTTTGTTCCATGGAATATTGATCTTTATTTTGGATGCTATCCTGAACATCTTACAAGCTAGATGGGTAAAATAGTCAAATATGGGAACCGTAAAGCTGGGTTTTAATACACTCAACTGCAAGGCCATATCTAGGAACAAAGAATGTAGGTCACACAAGACAGGAGCCAGTATCCTGCAGTGGAGTGACATTTAAAAGGATTTAGGAGTTATGATGGATAAATTGAACATGAGTTACCAGTGTGATGCTGTGACTAAGAGGGTCAATATGATCCTTGGATGCAAAGGCAGAGAAATGTCAAATAGGAGTATGGAGGTGATATTTACCTTAGCATTAGTATGCTGCACTGGTGAGATCATTACTGGAATAATGGGTCTAGTTCTGGTGTCCACATCTCAAAAGAAATGTTAAAAAATGGGAGGTTTAGAAAAAAACCTCCAAAAATGATTTGAGGTCTGGAAAATATGCATCAATGAGACTTAAGAACCTGTATTTAGGTTACTGAAAAGAAGCTGAAGGGGTAAACTTGATCACCATCTACAAGTACCTACACACAGAAGATATTTCTGATCGTAGATGGCTCTTTCATCTCGCAGAAAAATGTATAACATGATCCAATGGTTGAAATCTGAAGCTAGACAAATTCAGGCTAATAATAAGGTGCACATTTTAAACAGTGAAGCTAACTGACTGCAACACCTTCAGTTGGGATGATGCATTCTCCATCACTTGAAATCTTTAAATGAAGACTGGATATCTCCCCTAAAATATATGGATACAAATCATTAACACATTTTTATTCTTAGTAAAACCTTTACATAGCCTAGATTTAGGCCCTAAATTGAAAGTGATCCTCTCAAAATTACTGCCTATTTTCTTAGTTTAGTGAATTTAATGTATAAAGAACAAGCCTAGCAATATCTGCTGCTAAGGAATATGCTAATACAGAATAATTTATATTGGAATGGAATCCCAGCTCAGTTGCTGTTTCTATCATTGACAGCACTCAGTACATAATTTGTTTTTGGAGGTTAAATGTTCTACAGGTAAAAAAGGTTTACTGAATTACATGAGTCTGTTTTGAAGTAAACGGAAACTTTGCTTGAATAAGGAGCACACGATGAGGCTGAAATTTTAAAATAGGACAAGTACACTTCTACCCCGATATAATGCTGTACTCGGGAGCCAAAAAATCTTACCGTGTTATATGTGAAACCACATTATATTGAACTTTCTTTGATCTGCCAGAGCGCACAACACTCCCCTGGAGTGCTGCTTTACCGCATTATATCCGAATTCATGTTATATCGGGGTAGAGGTGTACTATTATACTAAGGAGGTGCCACTACCACATTTTAGTTGATTTGTACTTAAGGCAGCCATTAAACCTCTTACTTGTGTGTAAGAGAGTTCATCTTCCCTATCTTGCAACACTAGCTCAAGAATTTTTCTGTGGTTACAAGTAAATCTGGTAATTTGAGGAACTGAAACATTTAAAAGTTACCCCTGGGGGGGGGGGGGGGAATAGTCTAACCTTTTTGAACTCTAAGAGGGATTTTTGGTGCTTGAAAGTTGAATATTGACTTACTTTTAGAATCTACAAGTAAGACATTCTGTTTTTAAACTAAGAAAATATAAGCTGTTGATTCAAGTTGTAGTCAGTCATTTTCCATATACAGCAAATATTACAGTGGAAAACTGGTTTAACTTTAGCATGCCACTATTCAATGTAAAATAAAATAGTTAATCCATTATTTTTGCTGAAGAGATCATACAATAAATTTGATGGTTTCAACTTAGGAGAAGCAGAGAAAACATTTTTCATCCAAAAGGACAGCCTTACAGCTATCAGTTAAAAAGTTCATTACTTCACCAGTTGAACTGTGAGCAAGAAGCAACGCCTAGAACTTGTCTCAGACTGTGGGAAGTCTGCAGGAGAACTCCATGCCTCCGTGGTGTTTTAGGAAATGAGCTGCTCTCCTGGCTCCCTTACATGCCTTGTGGAAAGCCCTGTAGCTAGTGATCCCTGTATTCTTATCTCCTCCCTCCCCAAAAAGTTAGTATTCAATTTCAAGGATAGGATTTTCAAAAGCACTTGTATCAGCCTAATTCTGCTCCCATTAAAGTATAAAGTAAAATTTCTATTGGCTTTATTAGGAGCAGAGTTAGGCCAATGCGTGTTATTTTGAAAATCTCACCCCTGAACTGTAAAAGAATAAATCTGGATGTGTGCAAAAGTTTCACAGATTACCAAGAACAATTTATATCAGTATAAAACTTGTGCTTATAGATTGCATGAACACTGACAGGCAATGCAGGAGCCACCTGCCTAGGATCTATTGAAGGGGAAGAAAACTGGTCAAGGATTTCAGGAGTGGAGTTAGTTAGGACTAGGGAAACAATTCACTGCTTTAACCACCACCTTCCTGCCCATTCCTACCCCCACCCCCAAATAAACCCCCACCAAACTGTACACTTCTGGTGGAGAAGTCTAACTGCTGTTCACGTTCTCTTGCCCACAATGTTAATATAATAATATATGGTCAAGATATGATATTTTGCTTAGTATAGTTAATTCTGCATCAAGATGCCCCAACCCCATTTCCAACCCTTGGACTTTTGCTTCCACATTTACATTTTTTTAAAAAACCCCACAAATATTAGTGAAATGTATATTCATAACAAAAATTACATGCAAAAATTAAGGTCAGGCAATTTTACGTACACGGAAGGAAAGAATATTGTTAAATTGAAAGAAAGTTCGTGTAGTTGATTTTTATTCTGGGAGCGGATTGGAGAATGATTTTGGGCATGAATCTTGCTATAGTTTAAGATTTCCTTGCCTTAGTGGTCATGTTGTAAGAAAACAAACTCAACTGGCCTACCTTAAATAAAGTAGCTGAGTTTGTGAGAATTGTATCTAAACAAAAACAAATGGGCATAAAATACAACAAATGAGTCTTTATAATACAGTGGATTCCTCCACCCCCAACGACAGAATGAGAGGGAATTGCTGGAGTTAGGAGAAAGAAGAACAGGACTCACTTAAATATACATTTGGAGAAAGATAATAAGTCAGTTTAATTTGATTCTAGGCAGCCCTATCTATTCATGATCTTTTAAATGTTTTGTATTTGAATCCAGAACAACTGTTACTATTACTATTAAATTTTATTTGCTGGAAAAGTAAGAGAAAAAGCCAGCTAGCTAATAGTGTTTGAACACAGGTGAGTGGCACAACTTCCAAACCTAGATCCCAGGGAATTACACACATGCTTAAGGTTTACTCATATAAGTAATCCTTTTGGAGGTCAATGAGTCTATTCACATATGTAAAGAAGTTAAGCACACACAGATGCCTTTTCAGAATCAAGGCCTTAAGATTATTATTGGGGGAAAAACAACTTCAGTTAGCCACGTTCTGAGTGTTTAAGTGTCCTCCAAAATTGTAACTGACAAGAAGTATTGTATATTCCGTCTCATTTCCTTCTACAGGATATCCTTTTAATAAAAGAAAAAATAGGATCAGGCCCATCAGGGTAATCCACTGGCAGGCCGCTAGACGGTTTGTTTGCATTTGTACGGCTCCTTGCAGCTCCCAGTGGCCACGGTTCGCCGTTCCTGGCCAATGGGAGTTGCGGAAAACGGCGGCCAGCACGTCAGCCGCAGGTTGCCCACCACTGTCTTATATCAAATAGTTAATATATTTCATTACTCATTCATGGTTAAACAGTAACTTTGACAAAGAGAAGAGTAAATTAAATAGCCACTTTCTGATGATCTCACAATGAACATGAAATGAATTCAACACTGAAAATTGCTTAACATTTTGGGTGCTACTTTAACAAGTTTATTAATAAAATGCAACAGAGGGTCCTGTGGCACCTTTGAGACTAACAGAAGTATTGGGAGCATAAGCTTTCGTGGGTAAGAACCTCACTTCTTCAGATGCAAGTCTTGCAAGTCTTGCATCTGAAGAAGTGAGATTCTTACCCACGAAAGCTTATGCTCCCAATACTTCTGTTAGTCTCAAAGGTGCCACAGGACCCTCTGTTGCTTTTTACAGATTCAGACTAACACGGCTTTCCCTCTGATAATAATAAAATGTAACTCAAAATTATGACAAGTGAAGAATATTCTAAAATAAACTAATTATTCACATAAAATCAAAACCCGAATTACTTTCACAATAGCTAAGTAACATACACCCTTTGGGACAGATCTTCAGTTGGTGTAAATTGTCATAATTCCATTCAATGGAAGTGATAATTTAAGCCAGCTGGGGATCTGTACCTAAATTCCCTGTAAGCTGCACAGCCATGAGGCAGCCTATTTAGTGCCACGCAGGCACTTAGGAAACTTGCCCAGGGACTTGCTTTGGCCAGGGGAGGGGCGTTCCTCCCCCAGCCCTCAACCTGCAGCATGTGGCCCAGACCCAGGCACTGCCCAGGCCTGCTGGGGCACCTATCCTGCAGCCCCCAGAGCTCCTGGGGCGGGCACAGGTGCCTCTCCCCCCAGCCCAGGTGCTGCTGTGGAGATAGAGCACTGGGGGAGTCCTCGCTTCCCACCATAGCCCTAGAGCACCCTCCTGCACCCCAAACCCCATATCCCCAGCCCCACCCAGAGCCTGCATCCCTTGCACCCCAACCCTCTGTTCCAGCCGAGTCCCCTCCCACAGAACCCTTCGGCCCCAACCCCATCACATGAATTTTGTTATGTGCACCAATATGAATGCGACATGCCACACATCATCTCCATATTGGTGCACATAACAAAATTCATTCCGCACATGGGTGGGGAAAAATTAGAGGGAATACTGATCTCTACCATATGCTAGTGAGAGCAATAACAATTTAAATTTAATGAGTTAAAATAGTGAATACTGTGTCAGATTAGATATTTGCTTCAGAGCTTGTCAAAAGTAATTGCACTACTCTGGAGTTATGCAAAACTTGAAAAACTGAGTTAACAGGAAAGCTCCATGAACAAAGGACTGAAGGCAAACACAGTAGGGTAGATAAATAATTTATCAATTCAACCTAAATAAAAACAGACCTAAACATAACTTACCTTAAAATGTCTGAAGTCTGCTAGGGAACAAACCTTCCCCATATCCTCATTTTTTCCTTAAAGGAAGAGTCCACTCCTCAACAAAACACAGGCACCATTTTTACAGCGCTCGCAAAGAGGGGAAGCCCGGGTGCATTGTCTATCAACTAGTATTCTCAGAGCCATTCTGATATCATGCATAAGCTTCATAAACAAATAAGGATGTCATGTATTCCAGCCCCATTAGAAGCAGGAATGTTTGCCACATGGAAAAATGGCAAAATCTGTGGTGAAACAAGTGTTTTCAAGCTATAGAAAATAAGTCAAAGCTGAAAATTGGCTTTAAGTACATTGTATTTACAGTTATGAACAAGAATTCATGCATTTTAGTCACAGCTATTTAATAATGACATTCTGAAACACTGATCAGTTTATTGTAGAGTAAGAAGACCAAACTATTCACATTATAAGTGCTTGGTGGAGTTTGAGGAGTTTAGCAAAAGATTGTTTACATTTATATTCCATGCCAAATCTTGGCTGAATTATTTGAGTCTGGCAGTTTGATGTACTTTATCATAAATATAGGTCCAAATCCTGACATGCACAGGAGCAGCCGCATAATAGATGGCACGGCTGAAGGCCAGTATTAGTTTAACAATACTTCAAGATATTTTCCTGAAAATTTCTTTTTCTGGAAAAGTATCTACCTTCTCTGAAGTCTGAAACCCAAATCCAGAGGTAGCTGGGGTGAACTGTAAAGCTAAAGTGAAAGAAATGCATCTTTACGCAGTACAATGGCAGCTGATGTTGGGCTATTGTAAAGTAGTCCCACCTCTTACAGTGTCTTCTGTTATGAACCCTTTCCCTTCCCAAACCCAGTTTCTTCTCATATCTGTAACTGGGAACATTTATAATTTGAGTCTCTGAAGAGTATCAGATATCACCAAATCTGTTTCTCAAGAGCATAAAACATGTTATTAAAAAGAAACTGCACTGAATTATATATGGCACAGTAAAAGAAAGTTGACGCAGTAAAGCATCTCATTGCTTTTTGTTTGAGCTTTACAGCCCCCATCAAATAAAAAAAGCAAAGCTTAATATTTCACGTTTCATGATGGGTACATTTCACTGTTTTTAGTTCTATAAAACTTTCCATGGTTTATTCTTAAGTAATCTCAGTACTGCTGGTATGCACGGTGGATAAAAACAAGGACAGTCTAATGATACATTACAAATAGCTGGTTAACCAGGAACCAATTTTGATTCTGGACGGAGGGTTTAAATATTCTTGACATCAAGCAGACAGTATGGAAGAATTCTGCAAACATTTAAGGGCTATTTCACATTCCTCATTCAAGTAAAACTCCGATATTTGAGAGCTACAACTTAGCAAGGTGTATTGAGTAGTGTCCTAAGCAGACATCCATGGATGCAATGCGTGCACACACACAAAAATCTTAGGCCTAGTCTTCACTTACCGGCTGGTCCGGAGGCACGCTATCGATGTTCTGGGATCGATTTATCGCGTCTGGTTAAGACGCGATAAATCGATCCCGGATCGATCCCGGAAGTGCTCACAATCGACGCCGGTACTCCAGCTCGCCGAGAGGAGTACGCGGCGTCGACGGGGGGAGACTTCCGGCCGCGTCTGGACCGCGGTAAGTCCGGAGTAAGGTACTTCGAATTCAGCTACGTTATTAACGTAGCTGAATTTGCGTACCTTAGTCCGAAGTCCGGACTAAGTGTAGACCAGCCCTTAGAGTATGTGATTCTGACAACTACCAAGGTCATTCTTCTGAAATGTTATGAAGCACCCAAACTTAGTATCACAATTTAAAATTGACCTCAGACTTCCTTTACTTTAGTAAGTTCTCACCCATAATCTATATTTAAAATCCAGCATAACAAAGGTCAAAAACAAATACTGATATTTTCAACCATAACATCTCAGGTGTTTTGACAGTTTTTAGACATTATTACAAGCATAACAAGTCATAGAAAGGGCTTGTTTAAACATGATTTTATTTCCTATTTATTCTGGAAATAAGAGCATCCACACATGGAGTTAATCAGGGATAACTCCAAGTGTAGATAAGCCCTAAACAAAGCTTTCATATAACTTAGACACATTACCCATCAGGAGACAAAAAATGGTAAAAAGGCTCTTGTAGGCAGATATGTTAATCTAGTTTCTTTAACCAAGTCAGAAGAGAGTTATAAATGTTAATGGACAATTTAAGAGTGAAATGTTATGGTATGTACTGAACTCAATTATCTAATCATACAAACGGAGTTTGATTCATCACCAGATCTACACTATTCTAAAAATTAGAGCAAGACAACATCTTTGTATTAATTTAATTATCTAATGTTTATGTGCAGGTTAATCTTTACTTGCCAGAAGACAAATTTGTTTGCTATAATCCATACATTTCTATTTTGTTTTCAAATATGAATCCTTTAAAATGCAACCAAAAACAAACAAACCAAAAAAAAAAAAAAAAAGCCAAAAACAAAACAAAAAAACCACAACCCAAACATGATTACAGACGTTTATCATTCAAGAGCTGGTTTAACAAATTAAACTTTCCAAATACAATACATTGGTTTCCTGAGATGGCTAAAACTCATGTTTCACTTATTTTACACTAGAATTAACAAAAAATTGTGCACAAAATCAAAATTTAACCAGAGAATATAAGCATTATATTTACAGAATATAACTAATTACTTCTTTGCCAAGTACACCTTAACAAAAAAGTCCTAAAATAATTTTTTTTACATTACAAACCAAGGATTTACAAAGGTTTTTGTTTTTTGTATTTCCACACTTCATTTTAAAAACGTTGAAACATAAAAAAATACCACTTCCTAAAGGAGTTAACAATAAAAGTTAGGATAACAATCTGGCATGGAAGAGGTAAATAAATGGAAACCTGTTTTAACAGACACAAATCAATCGCTGGTGATTAAAGAACACTTTGTTCTTCAAAGCTGGTAGGCACTTCCATGTAGCCAGAAATGTATATTATCCACCACTACTTTCCCCTCCCCCATACATAAAAATATCCAATGCAGTAAAAAGAAGTCAGATAAAAGGGTGGACATTTGTTCAAATAAAAGCATTAGCTAGGGTCTTGATTACTGTTCATTTTGTGTAGGTTTAAAGATTTTGTCCCAAAGTTTTCCTGACAGATGGAGTTATTTGGCTTTTAGAAATGTTAACTGAAATACCTCCCTTTTTTACCAGTATATGTTGTTTGCTCACTGCTGTATTGTTGGTTTATGTCTGTAACAGAAACTGGCTCTAGGCCAGCCCATGGGTCCTCAAGCATTGAAGGTCTGTAATAGTTTTCCACATCATTAGACACTCTTTTCCCTCTGCCATGCGCTGTACCAAATGGAGTAGATGTCCTGGGTGATCCCTTTGGAAGAAAACCATCAGGTAAAGAAACATTTAATAGACTAATTAAAACAAAAAAAGTTTTCCTCTAATGTAGCAGACCTTTCAAATTCCATCTGCTAGTGATAATTACCACTGCCCTAGAGTATCTTCCTCAGAAAAGTTTAGTTTATGTATCAAGGTTCATCACAATATTTTCTTGGGAACAGTGATGTACCATTATAAAAGAGTAAGCTTGTCTAAAGTAAATGTTCACTTCATACCTGTATGTAACTGCAGAAAAAAAAAAAATGAGACTACTTTTAAATAGACTACACAGTCCTGAAACAGGTCTAATTTAAAAGCTAGGCAACAAAACAAAGAATAGATTAAGCTTGGAAAGAGTTTACAAAGAACCATTTACAAACAGCAAAATCTAGACAACACAGAGTATTTAAGGGCTGAGGGTTTAATCTGTGCTGTACAAAGCAAAGACACAGTTAACCCAAAACACTTACAGTAAAGAACATTGTATTTGGGTTAAACCAGTTGTTTTTCAAGTTCTACATAAAAGATTCCCTTCTTTAGATAACCAAATGTGGGTACTGTTGCTATATAAATCTGTTAATTAAATGCAGCACAAACTGTTTACAATGGACTAATTATTTGTCTGTTGGTGCTTTTGAGACTTGAATTTTATCAAAGCAGAGACAAGTTACGTTAATTATTCTCACTGACTACTGTTGCAAGTACATAACCTAAGAGAACTATAACAAAGATTTTACTTTGTGAATCTGACATCATGGGTATTGTTAATTTCATACTTTCCTCTGTAAACTTAGTTTCCTTTTGTATAAATGTAGGTCCTTCACACAGCAACAGATAAGATTTTAAACTCTCAAATTTGGCAGGAAAAACTTGGAACCAGACAAACTGCTCAGGGATGGTCTAAACCAGGGATCGGCAACCTTTGGCACGTGGCTCGCCAGGGTAAGCCCCCTCGCGGGCCGGGCCGGTTTGTTTACCTGCCGCGTCTGCAGGTTTGGCTGATCGCGGTTCCCACTGGCTGTGGTTTGCCGTCCCAGGCCAATAGGGGCTGCGGGAAGCGGCGCGGGCCGAGGGATGTGCTGGTCACCGCTTCCCGCAGCCCCCATTGGCCTGGAGCAGCGGACCACGGCCAGTGGGAGCTGAGATCGGCCAAACCTGCGGACGCGGCAGGTAAACAAACCGGCCCGGCCCGCGAGGGGGCTTACCCTGGCGCGCCACGTGCCGAAGGTTGCCAATCCTTGGTCTAAACAATGGCACAGAAATTATGTATCTAAAGATACCAGACAGCAACAAGTTTTCCTTCCATACAGAGATGGTCCCTACACCTAGCCACAGAGGAGGAAGAACTGAGGATGTTGGGGACCATCCATCTCTCCAAACCTCAATTCTAAAAATCTGGTGGTGCAAAGGGGTGCACAATAGGTAAGTTTTTTACAGAGAGCACCTGAAGTTTTATGGCACTGGAGATACATCCCACAAATGGGAATATGCAGAAGCCACCTTGATTTTTTTCACCCCACTTATTTCTCCATGTCATCACAATTAAATTATATGGATATGACTAGGATCTCACAAACAGAAGAATGACTACAAGTAGAGAAGTAGAACAACAGTGATGCCACAATTTTCATCTCAGTGTACCCAAGTCATAAGAAAAAATATATAAACACAAGAACACCTGTTATATTTCACAAAGCCTTCCATGAGACATTAGTAGATTTACAAGTGTTTCTAGACCAAGCCAATAAAAACTAGCAAAAAAGACTGGCATTAAGAGACACTCATTTAAGCCTGCATATTAAAAAGCAAAGCTGTGTATTCTAGACTTCAGAAGACTGATCAAAGAAAGAGATGCTTCAGTTCACTAAAATGTTGTAATCTAATTCAGTGGTTATAACACTGCTCCCAATCACCACACTCAGGAAATCTTTATTCTTTTTGTAACATTCTACTTATAATTTTCAGCATTCAGAAGACAATTAATTTATCCAAACTCAAAAACTCTGACACTGGATTTGTAATAAATATTTTGAAGGGATGATTGCATTGGAGAAGTGTATTTAAAATTCTAACGGGCTCATTTAGACATGAAACTCAATTTGGAATAAGGTGGGCTGTGAAGTTAGAAGGCATTAGTTATTCCTGCCTAACTCCATGTGTTGATGCTTTTTTGGAATAAGAATCCCGTTTTGAAGTAAGCTCATTTGGAATAAAGCACTCATTCTGGAAGAGGAGCTTCCACACATTGTTAATCACAAATCACTATTCTGAAACAACTCCCTATGTATGTAGACGTTCATATCTTAAAATATTAACCATGACAAGTATCTCCAAACACAAAAAAGTGTTAATTCTTAATTTTATTACTGAGAAAGTGCGAGGAAAGGGAGACAAATTTCAGAACACTTAACATTATAGTGAAGCTATTCTCACATCAATCCTCCTTTGAATAGAAAACCTAAGGCTCTGTCTACACAAGGAAAACTGTCTCTAGCTGATGTGGTTTAATATCATGATTTTAAATGTGGCAATAATGCCTAGAAAGATAGCAATGGTCACTCCCATTCCCAATTTCCTCTGTTAATGCTGAAAAGGTTTAGGTGCCAGCTCAGAGGAGCCAAGGGTTTTCAACCCTTTATAGAAAGCATGATAGGATACCATTTTACCAGATTTTGCACTTCCTGTAATAATGCTGACATTTTCTGTCCCATCTCCACATTTTTCCAGCCTCCATTGATGGGGGAAATCAGGGTTACCACCACTGTCAGCAATGGGACATTTCCCTGTTGGAGATGGAGCCTCTGTATTCAAAAGTCTTACTAGTCACTACTATGTCCAAACAGTTAATCAAGTTAGCATAAAAAGGTAATAATGGAAGTAGAAATACTTATGGCAGAAAACTAAGTCAAAGCTAAGTAAAGAGAAAGTCCTATAGTTAGATAGGGACAGGCATTTATTCAAACTGTTTTGAAAATTAATATAATTATAACAAATCTATACTTAATACTATTTCCCTTTAAGCTTTTTTTTAAAAAAGGTTATGGTAACTGAGGGTTCAAATTCAACTGTCCTCATTTTTAGTGCTTGAAAAGCACAATATTAGGTGTTAAGTAAAAAAATCTGACAAACACTGTTAATAAGAATTGCCTTTTCTAAGTCCTGTTTCCAGACAAAAGATTTTAGATGGTTTTTCTAGGTCCCTAAACTTGAGGATATCAGTAGTATTACAAACTTTAGAGATTTTGATGTGTATGAGGGTACGTCTACACTTACCGGAGGGTCCGGCGGCAGGCAATCGATGTTCTGGGATCGATTTATCATGTCTGGTTTAGACGCGATAAGTCTATCCTGGAAGTGCTTGCCGTCGACGCCGGTACTCCAGCTCGGCGAGAGGAGTACGCGGCATCGACGGGGGAGCCTCCCTGCCGCGTCTGGACCCGCGGTAAGTTCGGACTAAGGTACTTCAAATTCAGCTACGTTATTAACATAGCTGAATTTGCATACCTTAGTCCGAAGTGGGGGGTTAGTGGGGACTAGGCCTGAGCAATGATGGGTTTACAGGAAGGAGAGAGAGAGAATATTAGTCTCTCCAGTGGTAACACAAACTTTTGAACAGACAATGGAATCAAACTGCTCAGTACTCGTCATTTTCTTCCCAGAAATCATTATGAAATAGCTTTCTCCTGAATGCAGGGGTCTAATCTATTAGAGACTAAGTTGTAGGGACACAGTCATGAGTAGTTACACTTTGCCACAATATAACTTCTTTACCATGTCTATTTATGTACTCTGTACTTGTGCAACTCAAAGAACAGTTAAATTTATAGTTACGGTACTTTTCTAAATATTTTTAGTATCAGCATGAAGTTTAAGATCAATTGTTAACTGTCCCCTCCATACCTTTTACTCATGTTGGATTTCAATTCCTTCCTCCACTGCAAATTCCTAACTTTTATTCATTTACTCCACAAAGAATACATTGTGAACAAAATAACTTGACCAACAATTTTACAGAAATTCAACAAACTATCCATAGTTTCCAATGCTGTAAGCATAGTCCCATGTCAATAACCACTCTGAAAAGGCAAAACCAGAGTGATTCAGCATGAAGACCCATGCACAGCTTATCAGGCACTTTTTGTAGGAATAGAAATAGGTTTTCCAACTGAGCTGAAAACAAATAATAATTTCAGTAGTTACTGGGAACTGTATTTTGTATGGCTTTAACACTGTTCACTTTCTACCTGATTAAGTTGATAAAAAAAAGTAGTAAACCACTGTTTGGTGGAGTGTTCTCTACACCTACATATCAGCTATTGGGACTATGACCATAGCATTTCTACAGTGCATGTGCGTTCTGATAAAGTTAGTTCTGTATTCTCCCCTCCCCCAACTTTTGTTTTTAAAGACAAAGCTTAAGTTATGAACTACAAAATTGCTAGGTAAGAAATATTTCACCTGCACAGGTGTTACTTTAACTATTAGCTCCATACAGAAACTAACAACAATTCAGAGATTAGCATAGTGATTCATCACTTTAAAATTGGAAGTTGAAAACCACAAAGCATTATTGAGACAGTATTTCACGTCTCTATTTTAAAGTTCCTTTTGTAACTAGGAAAGATTTTCAACTCTGTTTGAAAACAATTTTTTTAGTCATTTTAGCAGCAACCTATACTTGACTGTACCCAATCTCCCAATTATGTCAACTCCTCAAGTAAGAGGTCCCGGACAAAGTTACAAACATTCAAATTCATCTTAGCTCTTAAAAAACAAACTAAAAACAACTTGGTAAAGTTGAGACCGGGAAAAAGCTAACATAAGGAAGGAGAGAGATGAGTTTGATGCTTTCTTATCCCGCCCCCTCAAATGCCAGGGCAGGAGGGGAGAGAATGTTCCTGGGGTTCTTGTCTCTTTCCCAGCCCCAAAGAGCCTGGAAGTGGATTCTGCTTTGCGTCAGTTTCCCTCCCTTTCAGAAAATGTGGAAAGCGCTGGCTGTGTGAATCAGTCTCTCTCCTCCCTCTAGTACAGGGTGGGGATGGATTTCACTCTGTATTACACTAGTCCCTCTTTTCTGGGATCTGGGAAGGGAGCCTAAGGGGGGGGGCGGAAATTGGGGAGGGGGGGCTGCTGCGTGTTTCAATCCGCCATTAATCTCCTTCCCACACGCGCACGGCGCCCACGCACCGAGGCACACAGCAGCGCCTCCCGCTGTCCAGGGCAGCTTCCCCCTCCCATACCTGGTAGTATCTCTGGGAGCCCCGCGGCGAGGACTTGTATTGCTGCGGATGATGCGGCGGACGCTGCTGGGCCGCGGCCGGGGGGATGCTGCCGTAGGGAGCCGAGTACCTGGGGCTGGCACTCTGCGGCCTGCGCGGGCTTTGACCCCCCGGGGACGGGCTCCCGAACCGCCCGCCGCCGCCGTGGAAGCTGTGGCCTCGGGGCGAGTAGGGCCGGGGGCCGTACGGCGGTGTGTGGTGGGGGCTCCCGTAGCCCCGCGGGGAGGGCGGCATAGGGCCCCCGCCGGAGGGAGGGCTCCGAAACCCGCCGCCCCAGGGCCCCCCGCCCGGGTACGGGGGCGTGGGGGGGCGGAAGCTCTGTCGGTGCATGGCCCCGTTCCGGCTCCCGCTGCGGCCTCCGAACCCCGAGCCGGGAAACGAACGAAAAATGCGCAACCGCCCCTCCTAACCGCCAGAGACACACGGCGCGTGCGCGCGCGGCGTGCTGCGTTGCTGCTCGCTGGGGCCCGACGCGCCCTGTGCCGCGGCCAGGAGGTTCCGGGTTCGGAGGTTCCGGCGAGGCAGAGAGGGAGGGGGGAACAGAACACTACACCAGCGTTTCCCCCAGCATCAGTTAGGGCACTCCGGGCACCGGAGTCCCTGGGGAGGAGGCGGCAGCAGCAGCTGCCAGGGAGGAGGCACCCAGCAGGGTGGGTGGGCAAGGCTTGGCTGAACACCGAAGGTGAAGCTCTCCTCTTAGGAGAAGGCCCCTCGTGTTCTCACTGCTGGCTCCGCATGGACGGTGAAGTCCCATCCCCAAAGCAGACTGTAGCCATTAACCCACCTTGGGTTCCAGGCAGGGTAGTGCCTTGTGGCTGGGCCTACCCAAACAGCTGTGTTTTATCCATTCGAATAAATATAAACATCAGAGGCACTCAGATCAACCCCTGTTTTGAACAGGTTTAGGAAGGAAAAAGGACCAGAGGGAGAGCTCCCTGGCTTGGGTAGGCATCACCACTCTGGCTTCTCCTTGGCTGGTGCACTAAGAGCTTCCCCCCTCCTGTTTCAATCTACTTTAACCACTGGTTCAAAATAAGATCCCCTCTGCCCTAGTGGGTTTCCTCAGGCTTGGTTCCACTTGCTGGAAGTTCAGTGCCCTTGGCTCTTCCAGATTACTTTCTCCTAGTAGGGCTCAGGTACCCTCCTCTCTGGTCTTTTGGCTGCACAGATCAGCTTGTTGTTTTTTAAAGTGATAGTCTTACCAGTTCAACCCAATCTTCACAGTATTTATCCTTGTCCTTTCAGACATGCTTTGATTAGTGAAATAGTTAACAATATTGATATTTAAATTATCACTGGGAATCTGAGGTGTGAACTACCCTACTGAGTTGAATGGGGCTGCTCCCATATCAGAGCTATTGTTTCAGGCTCTGCAGATTCAGGGCCTGTCTACACTTGAAATGCTACAGCTGCACTGCTGAAGCACTTCAGTGTAGACACTATTCTTATATTGAAGGGAGGAGCTCTCCCATCTGTTGGCAATCCACCTCCCCCAGAGGGGGAAGTTAGGTCAAAGAATTCTTTTGTTGAGCTACCATGGTCTATATTCGGGGTTAGGTCAGCTTAACTACATCATAAAATCATAGGGTTAGACAGGACTGCGTCCACAAGGGTCATCTAGTCTAACCCCCATCCAAGACATAACTTCATTTCAGTGTTATGGTGGCTCTTTAATCTAGGTTAAATTAATGGAGAAGTGTAGCCCTTTTATATAAACTGTCCAAGATTCTAGCATTGCTTTGAGAACTAGGCCTCAATGCTGTGCTCTGTGTGGGTGGACCAACGCATAGCCCCATTTCTACTTCAGCACGAGCACCTATAACTTTTTTATTACCTGTCATTTAGGTGTTAAAATTTGCAATGTTGAAGTTAATTTAATCTTTTGCATTTTTTAAAAGAGCTAAGCAAAAAGAAATTACAAATACAAGCCATAAATTGCTGCATTTTATAAACCAACCATGCAGAATACCATTTCAAACCAAAAAAAAGTAACATAACCTGTTTACCTCAATGAAGTTTAAATTATGCTCCACATGAAAGAGGTCCTAACTTTACAACCTAGTTGAGACTGTATTAAACTAATGCCTTGTTGATTAATTTCCCCCCAAATAGCTTAAATTATTGATTTCCAACAAAATATTTGTGGGAATCTGCAGCAGATATGTTCTGTGACAGGTTTACCTACCTATTTATGTGTCTACCAACATACTTATATGGTTTCATCACTGTAATACTTGAATGCCTCTCAAATATGTAAAAGTACAAATAACAGTAACAAACTTTATGTTTCCCACCCTGTACAAGAAGCTCTGAAAGTTGCTCAACAAAAGTATGCTAGAGTTTAAACTTGGTAAACTTTCTCTGGAAAAAAATAAGATACATCTCTTAAATGCTAATTAAGTGCAACTGGTGGAACTCTCCTCTTATTATCCTCTGGCAACATATCCCAGAGGATGATCATCAGTTTCTAGGGCAGTAAAGAATTTCCTTCCTTACTGGGGGAAAAGTATAATACATTTGTGAGCTATATATTGTAAAGGACACTCTGGTAACCTTATGATGGATGCCTTACAAATGCATGGGATGAATATGCCAACTCTAGTTTTATACCGAGTAAATTAGTACAAGAGCGATTCTCCCCAACTATTTGCTCAACCAGGCAGAATAAAACTTCACAGCGCAGGGCAAAATTTATGCCACTCTGGGTTTACGTGAAGCAGCAGTGCTCAGTCTGAAAAGGATTTAGCAGAGGGGTAATACAGAACAAAAATTGCTCCCCTGGGAGCAAAATGTACTAGAAAGCCACCTAAGTCCGCATCTTCCCTAGAAGAGTATAGCAATAAACCATAGTGAAACAAAGTCTGAGAACTCCCTGACCGTGACTGAGGTTGAGAGTTTTCCCCACAAGCCTGAACCCTAGTCTCCCACTCCTGAACTTCCCACTACCACCAGGAAAGGTGGTCTCATTGTCGCACTCACAGAGAAGGGACCAGGAGACATTTAGCGTCGCGCTTGCGTAGTCCACAGAGCTGGGAACATTTTCACTCTCCGAGAAAAAATGGGAGAGACATTGAGAACTACGCCTGCGCGGTGCGAAAGGGTGGGAGAATTTCCGTGCGGAAAGGGTAGACTGGAAGCAGCGTAGCATTGCGCCTGCGCAGTATACCGGACTGGGCACATTTTTCACACACACAGAGGTGGGAAGGGGCCGAGTCAAATCGGACCCTGACGCGCCTCCTCCAGTCCTTTCCCCCGACTGCCTGCGGCTCTGATAGCGGTCGCTATTGCTCGCAGTGAGTCAGTCCTGTGCCTCGGTACGTAGCCTACGGTGCCTCTGAGACGTGTGATTGTCCCGGCTCGGGCTGACAGCCGCAGCAATGCTGAGCGCTCTGCTGCGAAGAAGGAGTTGCTCCTGTGTCAGGCGCAGGACGAGTCTGTGCCCCACTCTCCCTAGCAGCAGTGGCTACCCTGTCTCGCCCCTCTGCCCCAGCCCTCTGAGAATCCTCTCCTCACCTAGCAGCAGCAGAGGGGTGCAGGGAAGCTCTCTCCAGCCAGGTAGTCACTTCTTTTAAACTCTTAATTTAATAAACCACTTGTTTTATCTGGCCTGGACACCGTGGATCGTGTGTATCATGTAACACGTGCGCAGGGCGGTGGAAATGAATCAAAGTCCAGGAGAAGTTTTACTTAAAAGTATCTCAGAGCAAGCGTCTCTTCATACTATTATTATTTATGTGTACAGGTGAGAGATCTTTGCCAAACCAACATGTTTCCTGCCCCAGCTATCTTAGTTTAGAAAAACACAAGAAAAACACATCCAGAGCTGGATGATAAGGGACAAGCCAACATAAATATTTGCTTGGTTGAGAATTACGCTATACGTGTGATGTGCTATAATAATGTCGTTCATTCCCCAAAGGCGCTGAGAGCGCCACACACACAAACACTGAAATGCAACTGCTTCTAGGGCTGCAGATAGCGAGGGAAACTTCTGCTCTTATGAAAAATATGATGGGATATTTTAATGTCCATGCAGGGCATGAGAATATGACACTAATAATATCTGTCAACGATAGCAGACTGAATTCACATAGATTCCTAGATCGTTTTCTTTGTCCCCTAGCATTTTAAGGAAATTTTTTTAAAGTTTATCTGAAATTGGACTTGACTCTACACTCGTGCTGCAGCATTACTAAAACCATAACTGTCCTGATTGCAAATGATTATTTTTTTCTAAATGAAAATGTACATCTGGCTTTGGGGTATAATTTTCCACAGTGGCTGAGGAAGAACTCAAAAGGTTCTGATTCTAATGCAGACTTTCCAGGGTGGTCAATGAATGTATGCAGGTGGCAAAAAAATAAAGGGAGAATCATGGGAGGGGCTGGAGCCCAAGAAGAACTAATTATCAGACTACTAACAGCAATATATAGAGAATGTGTTACGCTTTTTAGTTCAGTTACAAAAGCTGTTTGTTTCCATTTTATGGGCGAACAACCCATTTTGTGAGCCTCTTATTATTTAACAAAACTTTTCACTGTTTGCTTTCCTGCAAGCTCTATTTTTATCTTTAGTTAAAAAAGCCTACTTTCTGGTGGCCATTTAATAAGCAGAATTGATTTGCTCATTTTCTAATCTGTTTCAAATACCAAACAGAAATATAAGCAGCTGAACTGGAATGATCAGGCCACAGCAATAGCTTGTCCTTTCATCCAAATTGATTGCTGGTGTAAGTGCATTGATGCTGCATCTACTTACACAATGAGTAAATGTGGCCACTGGAGGCAGTCTGCATGAATGAGAGAATATATCTACTTTGCAATTCGGTAGAGGAGGGCTTGATTCTCATCACTTGCCCAGATATAAATTAGAAGTAATTTAATTGAAGACAGTGGAGCAGCATTGGTGTAAAAGTGATGTGAGAGAAGAATCAGGCCTACAGAATGCTTCCTTTTGTCCCCTTTCTCCTATATTTGCCTCTGTTTTAAAATATAAAAGACAACTTTAAGATTTTCAGGATTAAAAGTAGTACAAATCAATTCTACTATGAAAAAAATTCTGTTTTTTTTTTGTTAATGTTGTTATAAGCTACGTTAACACACCTGACACGATCCTGCCTGTGTAAAGTGTACTAAATGTAATATGGGAGACTCTTCAGTTTAAAATACCCTCAGAGTCTACAAAGTTTGAGTGGGCCTGATTATTTTTTTCTCAATCAGAGCTACTTGTAATAGAGGTCCATGTGTTTGTCCAGTTTATTATAGGAATAAACAATCTGCAAATATGGTGTAGCTACACCTGAGAGAGAGGAATTCTTGCACTAGTTGAGCTATAGGCTTAATTCAATAAAAGGCGAAGTTGGTACTATTTGATTTACTTAAGAAATCAATAACTGTCACAGGAGAGGATGAAGATGGGGGATGATACTGGGATAGTAGGACTCAGAATGATTTTGGCAGTGTTCACATGACTAGTGTATTAGAACTATTATTTCTCTGGTGATCAAGTGGGTATAGATCGAGTGTATCATGTAAAATCAGTCTGCAGCTCATTGGCTTACTATTAGAAACCAAAACTGAGGCATCATGTAAATTCATAGATGATTAGGCAAGAGTAGTTCCGCTCGCTGGCATTGCTTCTGAAACTTTCTGAACCAAGCTTTTGATCTACCTTCCACAGACCTTCCCCTCGCCTCTATTTCTCTGTCATTGGGACAACACCCCTATTCAACTTCCCGTATCTATTGTCCAACAGACCACTTCTCCCAGAAACACCTCTGCACTTTCTCCTATGCTGACCCCTACTCCAGTGGGGCCATGGTCATTGATTGGGGTTCCTAATTAATACCGTAATATGAATGATATGATAATAATGGGGACTCATTCTCTTGTTAATTATGGCTTTGTGTAAATGCATATTTTAACAGGTGAAATCTAAATACTTTGCAGACTTCCCTTAGAGAGTCTGAGGGGACTCCTAAAGGACTGTCAACTACAGCTGCAGAACTTTTTGAGTCTGGAAGTGCCTTTACTTGTGAGACTACTGTTGCTGTGGTACTACCACAGCAGTGTATGTATGAGAAAGGGAGAAAATCAGGCTCCATATGGTCTGTGGCATAGTGAAGAGATTGCGAGTTTTAGAGAGGATGGAAAGAAAGGCAGACTTTTTGTCATCTGCAGATGCTCTAATAAAGTTCTGTTCTTCTGTAATGCCCTGATTCAGCACTTAAAACACACTTAAACATATGCTTACCGTTAAGCATGAGAGTAGTCAGTCTTAATGAAGTAAATAGGACAACTTACCTGCTTAAAGTTAAGCATATGGTTAAATTCTTATCATCTGGGGCCTAAGTGAGTTTACAGATGGAGGGCTGATTAAGCGTCATCAAGCTATGTGTGGCTTTATTGAGGTTGTCCCACCAAGTATTTTATATTGATATCCAGCATAATTACTAGTAAACTATTTTGCAACCTCTCCAGTATTTACAGTGAAATACAACAGTACTAAACATGTGTACCTGACTTCCTGTGTTTAAGATGTGCAAAACAACTATGAGGCAAATATTTAGACAGACATTTTTTTTTTTAAATGCTGACTAGTCTGCATATCACACTTCCTCATGGCAACAACAACAGTAACAACAACAAAACAAACCACCCAAATCCCTCTGGAGAGATTTGTAATAATTGAGGAAAATGTCTTACAATTGAAGTCACTATTTTTTCAGAGTGCAGTGTGATGAATTAAAATATTTGAGCAGGGGCCTTAAATTCCCAGTCCATCCTAATACTCTGCGTGCATGCTTTGTAACTGAGGGCTAGAGAGAAAGTGAGACTGTCTTACAATACTTTGTCTTTTCCCCTTGTTTGAACAAGTACATGAGTAAAGATGAGTTCCTCCTGGCTAATGCTATGTAACCTTTCTTGTTTTAACAGAGGTCTGATTTTTATTTATTTATTGAAATTGCAATGGCATTTATCACTATAGTAGTTGAACATCTCACTGATATTAATTAATACACCTCACAACATCCCTATGAGGTAGCGAAATATTATCCCCCATTTTACAGAAGAGTTAAGTGATGTGCCCAAGATCACCCAGAAGATCTGTAACACCTGTGACCTAGACTGCATGTCCCCTTGGGGTTTAATATCCTTCATATAGTTTTCAACGATCGTCATGGTTGGAAGGAAAAATATGTGTGGATAAATTTCTTGAGCATATATTTACCATCATGAGTGCTATCAGACAGAACAAATATTTTCTTGGTTTGTGCTCATCTGCTTCAGTTTTCAAGTGCCTTTTAAAATGTGAAGACACACTTTTTGTGTGTGTTGTAAGTGCTGACCCTACTTTTGATTGTCAGCATAGGTCAAACAACTCTGCAGCTGGGGAGTCATTACTTCATGTCAGTCTGTTATCCATTAGTTTTAATTCATATATCTTCTTGACACTGACTGCTATGAGTTTATTGAATCTTTCTACACAGGCTGCTGCTTATCAGCTTAATGTCTATGTATGTAACAGGCACTTTTAAAAATAACAAAATAACAGTATATTGTAGTGTTCTAAGGGATTTAAAATAGGCTCTACAATACTAATTTATATCATGCTTTACAAATAACTGATTTTATATATCTGAAGCTGCTGTTATCCCTATTTTATGCAATGTGGGTAACAAGGCAGAGTGTGATACAGCAGATATTTCAGACTTCCACGGAGAGACATTAGTCTCCTTAAAAAAAGAGGTTCACAAATAAAATATTGTTTTCTCTTTCTTACCAGGTGCTAATAAGGTGAAGCCGCTAGAAGGTGTGAAAATTCTTGATCTAACAAGGTTTGTGTTTGCTGTTTGTAGTTCAGAATACTTTTCTGAGATTCAAATGCTGTGATAGAACAACTACGAAAACCCACTGCTTTTTAATATTGCAGGGTACTTGCAGGACCCTTTGCAACAATGAATTTAGGAGACTTAGGAGCAGAAGTTATTAAAGTGGAAAGACCAGGTAAGGTTTCTTAATATAATCAGACTGAGGATCAGTTTAATCATTAGTTGTCTATGTACTTTTGAATAATTTTTTTCCTCTGTGCTGTTTTAAGGGGTGTCCTGCAATCCTTGGAGGCACTTTGATTTATAGTCAAGGCCCATTAGGGGTTTGGGGAGCACAGTCTGGGCTGAAACATATAAAATGCAATTCCCTTGCCTGCTTTTCTCCCTCTCCCACCCTGCGGAAGTGAGGAGAAAGAAAATGCTGGTGTGTGTCTGTCTAGGCCCTTGGAAAACTTTAATTTGTTAGCTATTACTTTGCAGCCTATAGGTTTTGACTCTTTTTTGGGGCCCTGTGGATATCATTCTATTTCCAGTTTCCTTCAGACTCACAGGTGGAGAACTAGTTGCTGGCATACTTGCTGGTCTAGTTACTGGAGCTTCTCCTGTCAGTTTATTCTAAAAACTGTAATTTAGTGGTAAGTGTAGATAAGTTTTTTGTTCAGAAGTAACTTATGGCCTTAAGTCTTCTAGGAAGGATAAGGGCATGAGAAGTCTGAAGTTCTAAGATCAAGTCCTTTTTGGGTTATGAATTCAGAAAATAATGTTAATCCACTTAGCAAAAGACTTCAGACATGAAATGTACATTATCTGTGACTCGAAATTTAGATTGTTTTCTTTTAAATTATTTAGAAAGATTCTCCTTTGGCCTCAGACTAAGTATTTTTGGCCTAGGGAGTTTTCTTTATCACATGAAAAGGCTTTTAAAATAGGGTTTAGGGAAAAAGTGCTGCAGTCTGAACTATAATGTCATGACAAACAGCATTCTTCCAGAAATTATCTATTATTTTTATGATTTATTTTTATTACAGGAGTACCTAGAGGCCCCAGTCAGGGAGCAGAGCCTCACTGTGCTAGGTGCTGTACACACATTTAATGACAAGATTGTCCCTGCCCCAAGAAGTTTATAATCTCATTATAGGACAAGAAATATAGTTATTTCTAATTGTTTTTTCTATACTGTTATGACCCTTATGTATTGTTGGTGGCTTCAGAGGATTGCTGCAGGCTACCAGTTAAAACACATGCTTTGCTCTACCTGCAAAGCCAATTGTGAATAAGGCAGATTATTTAAAACAGACAGACAAAAAAAAGGTAAAAATTAGTACAAGAGTCAGGAGGTTTGGGGCCAGCATATGCGAAATGGTTGGGGCCTATCATGCTAAATGGAATTGTTTTGAATCCAGAATAGGTTTTGTACCTAGAGATGTATAACTGGACTGATGTTATCACTGATATATGGCAACATATTACACTTTATGTGGTGACCTTGTTAGATCTCATAAACTGATGGCCCTGAGATTAGTTGTTCTATATTACCACATGAAAGACCTTTGATTGATTTCCTGGTCTCATCACTTGCTTCTTAGGCAAGGGTTGGGAATGCTGCAGAAGCACTCCCATTCTGTTTGACCCCTGGAAATAAAATACACCATCTGCTTTTACAGCTGGATTTAGTGAATCATTTGCCTCTGGCATATTAATCAGACATCTGTTACTGATTGAAACACCAGGTTTCTAACTGGTCATTCTGGGCTCTTTTCTCCCATCAGTACACAGAGGATTTCCAAGAGTAACTGCCATTAAGGCAATAGAAATTTATGGGTTTGTATAAAACTTTAGTATTAGGTTCCTGATACTATGAAAATAGAATTTTTATTTTGAGATACAGTCTGATCTGCTGTTGCTACAATTATCAGTGTATAGGAGTGGCACAGCATTGTTACAGTGGTGGCGCCAAACTAGGGATGCAATAAAAGGCATTGCATAATGCCTTGTTAGCATAAATTGATGCAACTAGGCCACAAGATGATGCTATGAACTTAGGACTCTTTTATTGACTTCTGAAAGGTGAATGCACCAATGCTTCTTTCCTCTCTGACCCTGTACATCTAGAGGGAACAGTGATTATGACTCTCATTACAAAAAATTCTCCAATAGGTGAAAGCTTCTGTAAAACATTGACAGTATATGAAATTGTAATTCTACAAAGGAGAAATATGACTGGTATTAATTATTTTGGGTAGACATTTTTTGGGAGCGGGAAGATTGTGTCCTTTCCAAATGTAACTAAATATAGCCATATTTGCCTGGATATAGCTGGTGTTCCAAAAGAAGGCAACAAAATAGATACCAGTGTTTTCAGGGTTCAGATCCATGCGTGTGATTTTGCTGAGTTGCAGATCTCTTTCTATTCCTGTCCAGGCTCTCCCACTATATCCCCAGTACAAGTGATTTAGGCTGGCCCACCTCTCTGCAGGATTCCCAAACCCTGAAGGCCATGACTGCTGCTGCAGCTCTGAGTTCTTGTTCCTTCTGCCCCTCCTTTCCAAGGAACAGAGGGAGAGCCAACTGCCCAGGAGCTGGCCTTATTTTTCACCAGCTGATAGGTGCCAGTATAAGAATCTGGATAGCCTGATGGAAATGAGTACAATTGTAAGTTTAGGAGCACCTAGATTAGGAATAGGAACTTTTAGTCTTGTTCCTATTGATTGTAAATAGCATGTGATTGCAGAATGGATTTCTGTGAAATGCATATGTAATGGGGGGCAAACCAGAACTGAAACATCCATAGAAAATATGTCATTCATTCAAATAACATATAGGGAAATACATAATGGTAAGTTGAACAAAACTGGCTTAAACTCGGTGAGTTGGCGGAGATCTAAGTAGGTGTAGGACATGATGTTATAGGTATATATTCTAAGAACAATGATTTTAGCAGGAGCCATGTGAAAATTTCTTAACTGAATGTGCATCACAGCTCTGTATGGAAGGGATGGAAATTGTATGGTTATTAGGCTCTGTACGTGGATTTTAAAGAGGAATTGCCAATTTAAAAATCATATTTTATGCAAACTCTTACTTCATTATGTTATTCATTGTGACAGAGGGCTGAGAGCTAATAGAGGGTCAGCACTCTGATCACTGTGGCCTCAATTAGCTTCCCCAGTGATGGCTGATTTGAGGAAATAAGGAGGAAGTAGTTAATCTGACAAGGAAGCTGTGTGATTTAAGGAATTAATTGGCCCATCAGCTGATTATCTTGATAAAAGGTAGAAAGGAAGTGCTAGAGCATGGAGTACAGGGCTAGCTGAGCCCAGATTGAAGGAAATTCCAAGGAAGGGAGATCTCATTTCCTCCCTGGTCCCTGATGAACAGGAGAAGGTCATAGAGATTAGGACTGTTGTGTTGTACTGTACAGGTGTTAGTGGAGGGGACTTGAATAAATTATACAGTGTGGACACTAAAATAAGAAAGTTAGAGCCATTCCTGGGGTAGCTGGGGGGGTAGAGGGGAGGAATGCATGCCCTTTCACAAATAAAAGCCTAGATGATCAAAGCTGAAGGATTTAAAACAGTTGCTTAAACTGTTTATGTTGTTTGCCCACTTCTTTGAATTTGCTTCAGCTTGGATAGGTTCTTAGTGCTGCAATGTTTGGATTGAAAATGCTGAAGGGGAATGTTAGCTTGTGTTTAGAAAGATTTCTAATTAATTCTTTTAAAAATCTACAGTTTGGGCAATGTTTGAGTTAACATTCTCTTTTAAAAAATGTGTCCTGAATGAAAATTAGGTAAGCATATAAAATTAGGAATACCTTATCCCACCAAGGAAATAATATAGATCAGTGGTTCTCAACCTATTTACCATTGTGGGTCGCATATGCGGGTCGCATATGCTGCTCTCTATGTTTTATGTAGGCCACATCCACACTATATATATACATCTGTAGGGCTCTGAGGATGTCACGTGGGCTGCAAGTGTCCTGCGGGTTGAGACCCGTTGATGTAGATTCATATTGCATTAGTCGAACATTGTGAATTTTAAGTGTAATTTGCACTGTACCAGAGTAAACACCCATAGGACACATCCCATACCAGTAAGGGAACAAGCAGGTGTTTTCCCATCACTGTATTATGTTTCAGTAGTTTAATATGCCCTGAGCTAAAGCTTTTCTGTGTGAACTTAAGCTGGAGTACATTTTGTTGCACAGAGGTAGAATACTGAGCAAATTACTTGCCTCTTGAGGTTGGCCACAATTAGGCACATAAGTCAGAGATATTGAAGTAGAATTGAACAGATTGGTATGGCAAGAAACAAGAGACTAGAGCTTCATTTAAAAAAAATTAAAATGTCTAGATTACAGTAACTATTTTCTTTCCTTTTTGTTGTTGTTACACATGTCTTGAAATGGGGATTACAAGCACTTGGATTCATTGATTAAAAGGTGTCTTAGCCTCAGGAAGATGAATCAGTGGGCAGATTCTAATATTCCAAATCACTGAGCAGTTTCAAGTATCTGACTTAAAAAACAACCTGCTAGAGAAATGTTTCCTTCTCTTTCCCCTAAATGTAAATTCAATTTTGTACCAGTGAAAGATTTTCTGTGTATAAAATTGTTAAAACCTTAAATTCCAGTATTTTGTATCCGGCCATGAATAGAAATGGGATCTTTATTCCATTGGAAAGGGAGATTCTCCGCTTCCCACAGAACATTCACTTCTAGCTCTGGAAATGTCCGAGGTTAACAGACTTCAGGAGTGAATTTTTAGATAACTAAAAAAAACCAAAACAAAACCAAAAACATTTTAGCATTTTTTTTTATGGCTCCCTCTGAGCATGGTAGTTATGGCCTGAATTTATCTCTATTTTGTAGGATCACAGCAAGCTGCTACTTTTGAATATTTCACTTTATTACAACTGATTTCTCTTCCCACTCTATGCAGGTATTTTTTAGATTTGAAGAAGTTTTCTTAAGAACTTCCTTGTTTTAGATACTAATAACAAGTGCTTTGTCCTAGTGTAATAACTACATTTCTTAAATTTTGCAGATTTTATTTGTTTAGTTGAGCTCCTCTTAAAATTATACAAGTAGAATAACAAACTCCAGGGAGTGCAGTTGTTTCAGAGGTATTTCCACATTTGGCCTCCAGTCTTGTGCCTCACTACGCACTTGAGGCATGCAGATATGTCATAGCAGCTGCACATTATGTCATGTGTTTTTCCTTACATAAGTTTCCGGCCATTTAAAAAAAAAAAAAAAGTCTTTTCTCTTTTTATTATTTGAAAAAAACAAACAAACCCCACTAAAGTCAAACTACACACTCATTTATTATACTTAAATCAGAAAGCTATCCACAATGAACACCTAAGAAAAAGATTCTACCACTTCAGCCAACAAATCATCCTCTGAGACTTGCTCCTGCAACTTTGTTTACTAGGGTTTTAAATTGTTTAATTTTGGAAAGCTCACAGTCCCATACCAATAAGTGAAACTGAAAACTAGGATTCAAAGTATAATGGGTATAGGGAGGAAGCAGGGTCTTGTGGTTAAAGTACAAACCTAAGATTTGGGAGACCTGCATTTTATTCTTAGCTCTATCGCATTCAGATCTCAGAGGAGTCACTTAACCTCTCAGTGTCTGCTTCCCACATCTGTAAAGTAGGTTCATAAACTTATCCTGTGACAAAAGCCCTACTTCATAGGGGTGTTACTAGACTTACTCCATTATTGGTGTTAGTAATCCACTTTGAGATCCTTATAGGAAGGTACTGTAGAAATGTATTGATGGCATGGCTTGAACTGGATGAGTGTAGAAAAAAGTGTAATGATACTTTCCCAAGCTCCACCCACAAACCAAGCTCCTCCCTTTTGAGACACCAAAATGTGGAGTTCTTGGTAACTGTAATTTTTTATGTGTTTGTACAATGCCTAGCACAATGATGTTCAACCTGGCTGTTGCCTTTACGTGCTACTGCAATATAAATGTGAAATAATAATATATGCTGCTTTAAGCTCTGCTGGGTTACTCAAGCTTGGTTCCCCCTTCCATAGGGTTCATATTTATTCATGGACAGGGAGGGGTTAAAGTCTAAGCACAGTAGGTACGTGCCTAGGGCTGTGGCTCCCATAGTCACGTGATTACATCTGAATCAAAATTTTCATTTTAAAATATGTATTTCTAGCCCTCATGATTGAAGAAAAGCTTCAAAATTGAATCCAGGCATAATGGGTGCAGTGATACCTGTCTGAGGCTGCAGACATTCTCTGGTAGAGGGACGAGGAGCAGCCATTGGAATGAGAGAGGAAGCTGCCTGGTCTCACATGTACTGCCAGAGCAGAACAAGCCCACGCTACTCTGAGGGAATCTGGGCTTTTTGGGGTTGTTGTATGTCTTGCTGGGCTTTTCAGGATTGCCCCACCCCGTATTGATGAGATTTATTGGGCCCCCCTGATTTCTACTCCTCTCTGCTGGGGAAAAAAAGTGGTGATACTCTTCCAAGCACCTCCCACTTGTGGCATCAAAGTAAAATGTCACTCACATTAGATTGTGCATATCTTTGTACTATAATCGTCCCTTTCTTTTTTTTTATTTATACAGGTTCTGGTCACCAGTGAAATAGTTAATAATGTTGGCATTTAAATTATTGTGATTGGACATCTAAGTTACAGATAAGCAGGACATTTTATTCTTTTGATAGCTGTTTCAGACTGTCTACAAACTCATTATAACATTTGAAGGTGTTTTTTCACAATCATAAAGGCTAGAGATTGACTTTCTTAATTTTTGATGAAATTGAGAGTGTGGAGGACAAGAAGTCAACCCAAAAGAGGTACTGGATTGCCAACTCAGTGCAACACAGTCCAATTCAAATTATTTATTTTCAAGCATGTTAACAGTTAATATTGCTTTTGAAGTGAGCTGTTTTTATATTCATATCATCCCTTCTTATTCTGTACTTTTTGTCTTTGAATGCAATAAAAATATTTTTCAAATAGTCACAGCAGTGGCAAAAACAAGCCTGTTTTGCTTAATCAGGTTTCGGAGTTTTTCTTTACAGATAACAAAAAAATATCTAAAATATGTATGATTCTAAACCATTGTCTACCAATGGTGATTAAAGGAGATGTTTTGGCTGTCCTAGCTGATGCTTAAACCATTTTAAAGGTAAACTGGGAGAAGAACAGAGTGTTCATTTTCTGCATATTTGTCAGTGTATTTGGTGCAGCATAATACTGGACAGATACAAAAATGTGACATTCTTATTTTCAGGAGTTGGTGATGACACAAGAGCCTGGGGACCACCTTTTGTTGGAACAGAAAGCATTTATTTTCTCAGTGTAAATCGAAATAAAAAGGTAAACAGAAGCTCCTCTATTGTGCATTGTGGTTTGGGTTTTTCTGTGACAAGGAACTCAGAACAAACTTTATAAAATTTTTCTTTTATGTTCTTTAGATAATATTTGCAGTAGTACTAGAGACTGGATTATATTGAACAGAAGCATTTTTTTTTTTGACAAATTAGATAACTGTAACAATTAGGGAGAAACCAGTAACTAACAAAGCAAGAATTCTAATTGTCTGTTTTTTCTTAAGCATGCTTTACGGGGTACAAACCTCAAATATTGTAGTTTACAATTGTGTAATCCTTACTATATGTAAATGTGGTAAGATTAAAATTAGCATTAAATTGGAACTGGAGAGTTCCTTTAAAGAACCAGAATGAGTATTTTGAACAATTAAGGATGTATAACTTGTTACATTTGGAAGAAGAAAACAGGGTGAGTGACACGGACTTTCACATAACGAACAATATTGTGTTTTTTGTTACCAGAGTATAGCTGTCAATATGAAAAATCCAAAAGGAGCAAAGATGATCAGAGAGGTATGTTCTGGTACAATGTAAATAATGCATTTTACATTGTTTTCAGCATAATAGCAAAGAATAAACATTAATATAATGGCCGATTAACTATATTACCCTGTTTTTAATGATTAATGTGTATCACCTGTATAGTTGTGTTAAACAGCAATACACTCATTTTCTTTTATGCACTTAAACATTTATCTTAATGACTCAATATACAGTGCAACTCAGTTACACTGTACAGTGAGTTTGGATAGTGTGAAATCCTCTTTAAAGTGGATTTCACACTAAGTCTCAAATTGTTTCAGTGCATTGCAATGAGAAATTGCACTTTAAGCACTATAAATGAAAGCTTTTATGTGGAAAAATGGACTTAATGTTTAAGAGTATTTCACTGTATTAGGAATGGTGAACCATCTGTTCATCTATATTTTCAATATTGTATAGCAAATGTTTGCATATGTCTACTTTGCTCACTGCCCAATGAAGTCTGAGGGAGCAGGTTTGGGCTCCAGTATTTGAAGTGTTTTTCGTGTGTTTACTGTTGATCAGATCCTATGAATAGCAAAGCTGCCTCAATGTCTGTTCACTTGCCAGATCAGGCTTCATATTTCTGTTCTGTCTCTCTTTCAGTTTTTCATTTTAGAACTTAAAATGTGGTTTTATTCTCAGAAGTAACTATGTAAAAATGGCACGTCGTATTCAATAGAGCTATTCCTTATTTATGTCTCACCTGTTTAATTTAGTGACAGACAAGATGTGCTACTTGTTACTCCTGTTAACTCTGCAGCACCAACACACCAAAGGGCAATTTTTTGCTGGCGATGATATATAAAATGATGCATTCCAATTTGAGTTTGGTTTTTTCACTTATGCAGAATTTGGAAATCATTTGGAGACCTTAAACCAAGAATCCTATAATGTCATTTTCATAGACAGACCTCAGAATAGAACTGAAAGGCAATATTGATTGCTACTTAACATCATAGTTTCCTATGGATGGTTTGGAAAAATTATACAAATAAAATAATTGTGCTTGATATAAAATTGATGTATTTTAGCAGCTTCCCTCCCGTCATCTGCCACCCCACATCTGCACCTAACACCTCAGCAGAAAAACATATGGGCAGCTTGGCACTGAGTCAAAATTTACTGTGCATCCAGAACATGGCCTGTTAGTGGTATAGCTTAGTGGGAGAGCTCGACTAGCACCCATAGTAGGTACAGCCACCTGCCAAGAAATACACAGATTCCAGGAAACGGTAAACTCTTCAAGTAAGGAGTGGCAGTGCAAGGATCCATCAAGTCCCATAACTGAGAAGGAGGTTGGAGACCCCCATCCTACCACTTCTCAACTTCTTCCTCTGTCCAGCACATTCTCCTGATTCTCTCCAAGGCTGCCCTTGATGACTATGACAATGGTGTTTCTTTCTGTTCTGTTTATCAAGATTAGCTTGGGGCTAGGTAACTAAACAGGCTAACTAACCCCAACCTAACCACAATGATTTCCCTCATGTAGACACAGGTTATGGCAGGCGTCGCAGGACCTCACCGTAACCACCTTTCCTAACATAGGCAAACCCCAAGTGACTCTGTTGCCCAGAGAGCATTTAGGGTAAAATATGGGTCATTTCTGAGGTCTCCTCCCCTAATGATTTTACTGAAAGGCCAAAAGCTAAAAAGGAAAAAGATAAGTAGGGCTAATTTCTGTCCCTCTTCCCCCAAGCTAATTGATTATTCCTCAGGCAAGGCTTACAAAATATCTAGAAAAACTGAAAAGCCAAAAGTCATATGCTCAGGAAACATGTGGCTTCATCCTTTTTAGTGTCCTAATTGTCTGTAGCTTCCTCATCCCTTGGAGGAGGGAGCCTCTTCATTCTGAGTCAGACAAATTTAAGTAGGCTCCCCAAACCAGGTTTTTCCCTCAGGAGTATTTCAACTGCATTGTTTAGTCATCCTGACTCTCTTGGCCTGGGAACAGTAGTTTGAGGAAGCCAAACAAGCCCCTGCAAGCAAATAGTTTCCCACCGGCAGCAAAAAATAGTTAGATTTTTCCCTCAGTGCTGCTGTAGATGAAGTAAATAGGTCTGAATGGAAACAGTCTTCCAACAGCAGATGCCTTAATAGGCAAATCCTGATACTGTAGAAGATCTAAAAGGAGAACCAACCAATAGTTTAGATGCCTGAAATTGACACGAGAGTGACTGTGGAAATGAAGGAGACCATCATTCCAGCGGAGGCTGATTTCTCCCCCAACAAAAAAATAAAACTGAAAATCAAAGCCTAACAGAGAAGAAATTACAAAGCAAATTTAGGATTTGTGCAATCATTCACTTCAGATTTAAAGAGCAAGCGTTCAGGCCTTACTGACTCTGATTTCCCATAGTCCCCATCCTTTATGGAAGATGCAGTCATAAATGTAACTTTTTTTCTCTTCGATTAATGGCAACCAAAGCAGTGGTGTTGTAGTAACAGTAGAGATGGACTAAGGAGGTGTGTTTTGGTTCTGGACTAGATTTAGGCAAAGTTTCTGGACTGGGGCTAACAGGTTGGTGGTTTTGGATTATATGGTGCTAAAATCTTCCAGATTTATTTTTGTGAGATTATAGTTGGACCTAAATTGGAACCAGAAGATGGGACCTTCCCAGTGCTGGATTTGACCAAATGGGTGTGCATGAATGGATACTTTTTTCTTTAGTGGCAGATTTATAACTGGTGGTTATCTTAGTGGTCAATACATCTGGTGCACACTCCATGCTGAATCCTGAGCCTTATCTGGTATTCTATGTTCCATACAGAAAAAAGTTGTGTTAAATACCATAAGGAAATTCATGAATAAGAAAAGTTCAGGTCTTGGGAAATAATCTATCCTTAACTTACGTCCTGATCCCAAGCACCAGAAAGAAGTGGTTGTGTACTCTAGCTAGAGGTTATGTGGATATTAAAATTTTATATACAGGGTACTGAACACTTGAGAAAATCAATTGTCTTATTTCCTAAATTTCCATCTTGGATACGGGAAAGAAGGCATGCAAATAAATGTTCACTACATGTATCGATAGCTGTGTTAAAGAGAAAAGCCAAAAGACTAGTAGCCTCAAAGAACCTTCAAGCGCATTCCACAGATGCAGCCAAAACAACTTGGTTAGAAGAGGCTTGCAAGTCAGCAGGAGAAATCTGTAAATCAGCAGTCTGGTCCATTTTTCATCCTTTTACAAAGCAATAGAAGATGGGTTTCCAGACATCTGCTCTCACATAATTAGTCACAAGGTTATTTCACCCTTTGGTACCCCAGTAACTCATGCTGCTCTTCCTTAGTCTACTTAGCTCATAACACTTTTCTAATATTTTCGGTCACTGCTGGCTGCTTCCTAAGAATGTGATGGATAAGTGGATATGCAGCTCAGTAGAGAGAAATCTAATCTTATCTGTCATTTCCTCTCTTCTAAAAGTAGTCCACTTATCTGACATCCTATCACCCTTTTGTGTTGATATGTCTGAGTATATTTTTTACATCCCTACTTACCAATTCATCAAAACTCTCTCTGAGGATAAGTCTGTAGGATATATTTCTGCTGTGCATTTACTATAAATAATTTTGTAATGGTTCTTACATAAAATTGATATTAGTTACCATAGTTTTGGGAAAACTCTCTGGGAAATTAATGGGCAGGCCCTTTTCTCTTCTGCTGTCCTTGACTGACAGCTCTAGCTGCCTCTGTCTCTGAAGTCAGCAGATCCATCCCACACATTCATGCCTATGTCAGAGAAGAGAAATTGATAAGTTGTATCCCATCGCACCTATCTTTATGGAATTCTTTTAAAAGTTCTCCCCAAAAGGATAAATTGGCAATATTAATACTACTTTCTAAAAATTTTCTTCTTTTAATAAAATAGTATCTGTTTTTAGTATTGGTGTTTTCCAAATAATGAGTGCAATTATGAGAGAGAGAGAGAAACAGAAATTATCTATATTTTTTGTACTTATACCACCACTTTTTACTAAGATATAAAGTTGAACAGAATAGTGTACTAGCTGTATTAAGTACAATTCCAGTGCATGCGCCTTTTTGTTCCCATTCATTATCGGAGACCAAAATAAGAAAGCTAGACTTTGTATTCAGAGATCTAAAGTGGGGAATGAACAGTGGAATTTGATTGCTATTAAGTCACAGCCCTATGTCAGGGTTAGGGTGATCTGATTGCACCAGCAAGGCATCAGGGTGAGACCAAGCCTTGTAGAGCTCCCGAGTAGTACAGTTAGTGCAGCACCTTTGGGTGATCGGCCTTAGTCTAGCCCAGGTGCGAGCAGCCACATTGCAAAGCCAAACCTGAGTTACTGCGTCCTCACTGATGGTGCATTCCCCTCTGTGTGTCACTAGACTTCTGGGGGCATTTTCCATGGTTCTTTGTGCTGCAGTAAACTGAGTTGCTTTGATTTTTTTCCTGGTGAGTTGTAGGATAACTTGTCTCTCCTTCTGGGTACTTTGGGGTGAGAGAGGGAGGAAATTGTGGGAGAGCATTGGAGGACTATCAGCAATTGAAAGGGTTAGCCTATGTCCTCACTACAAAGTGGGTGAGTTACCAGCCTGAGTGAAAGTGGTACCTGAGCTCTAGCCTGTATCCCCAGCAGGGCCAGCCACCCTGTGTCTGAAGTACAACCAAACTCTGGTGAGATGTTTTTGTTTGTGGACAAGAGGGGGTTGGGGAAACAACATAGTAAGAGCCTGCATTAATTCTACAGTGAAGACACCCTTAAAAAGTATTCAAAGTGTGCTCCCCATCTTACCTGACTGGTTTTGCTAGCCTGTGCAGAGAGGTTGGAGGGCTATGGTCCTACCTTCTCCCGTCTTCCAGGCTAGCGCTGACAGTGGCACTAGCTCTGTGGAACCCTTGTTCTTCCTGAGAGACAGGACTCCTCCCATGCCAGTCACACACTTTTTGTAGCTTCCACAAAATAGTGTGCATTTAATTTCTCAGCAATGGAATGGTGAATTAAACAACAATCAATCCTCCCCCATTAAAATTCAACAATGTTTATTCAAAATCTAGAGACGATTCCACAAAAGGCTTTAAATAATTTTAAACCAGTCATGTTGTAGTCCTGGATTTTCTTGATACTGTCCCTTGACATTAAAATGCCTTATGTCGAATTTATAGAATATCTGTGGATGTTATTAGTGTCTCCTCCATGCAGCCAATCCAATCATTCATAAGTTGCATGCCTTGTTGTCTAGATGAGAATCCGTTTCTGTCTGCCCGGTTAAATGTTTGCTGGCTTAGCTTTTTCTTTGGCCTTAGATACAGTAAAATAGCTTACAGGCTAGAACAATAATGGTTGTGATTGCTGATTATGATGGCACTAGTTTGTGGAAACTGTTCCAATGTACTGTACATAGTAATCAGCCAGATACATGATAGCTCCAGAAAGTAGAACTCTGGTCAACTTGAAATAATCTAAAACAGTTCACTTTTGCACAAAGCCTGTGCTTAATTAATGTATGTGTCAGTGGATTGTTTCTCAAATTCCTTTAGATGACCACCACCATCTTCTCAGGTATAAACCTATTTCTCCAGAGGTTCATAATTAACTTTGTTCGCATGACCTAACCATTTATAAATCTGTCCAGATATAACTTCCCATTTGTGGGATGAATGAAGGTATGATTTAGGCTCCGATTCAAAGTCTATTAAAATCATTAGGAGTCTTTCAATTGATTTCAGTAGGCTTTGGATCAGACTATTTATATAACTCTACAATAACTAAATAGATATTTCCTATATTGTGCAACAGAGGGTTGGTTTACATAAAAACTTACACTAAAATAAAAGGCGTGAATTCAGACTGATTTAGGGCTGGTCTATACAGACAATTGTAGTGGTTTAAATATAAAGGGGTGTGTGTTAATTCTGATTCAACTAGTGTAACTTAGTGTGGATGCTGATCTATTCATTTAAACTTGGTTTATATTGTGTAATTTAAGTTGGTAAATTTACATGCAGAAACTAAATCAGTATAAATGTATTTAACTAATTTTAAACCTATATCCAGACATGAAAGTTACACCAATTTAACTAAATTGATTTAAGATAAATTAATGTGTAGGCAAGTTGACAATAATCAATTTTAGGATACTGGTTTAGTTTAATTGATGCAAAGGTTCTTTATGTGGAAATATATAAAGTATAAAGGAAATGTTGATAACCAAGCATTAGCCTTTGAGTATGTACTCATATTAAATCCTTTCCCCTCATTGAACAGGTGAAAATAATAAGAGCTATCTCTGTATCTTTAACCTTTAAGTTGCCTTTCTTGGCAAAAGCCTTTGGGGTCAACTATAAAAGCATATGGAGAATATATCCAGATCAAAAGCTTTAGTTGCAGAGTGTAAGAAATAGATACACTTGAGAAAAGGGTGGTCGTCTTTTGTTTGCTATGTTGAGAAACAGTCCATTGACATGGAGTTTTCTAGGTTTAGAAAGCAGCTGCATCCTATCACATTGTTTATAAGCATTGTCATTTCTGCTATGATACAGAAAGTCAGGCTCCAGGACTGGATATTCTATTCCTGAAGCTGCCTTTAGGATTTTCATGTAACATAATCAGATAGTTATATGTAAAAAAAAAAAATAGCACCAGGCCCATAAAATACATTAAAAAGATACTATATGTGAAATTGATAGTTTGGAAATTAAAAACACTGTTGCCAAAAGCATCTGTTTCTGCCACAGAAAAAACAGCAATGGATGAAGGGTGCTTCCTCTTCTCCCTACTCGTTCCCAAAATTAGGAAAGACAAATATAATGTCAGTGTTTGTCCTGTTAAATGTAGACAGCCCTTGGCCAATTGCCATGATGACAACATATAACAACATATATGGTACATTCAAGATTTTAATAGTGAATCCATTCTAGGCAGGCAACACTTCTAGTATGTAACTGACCAGAGTAGAGAAGCCATTTGTTCAGAATAACAAGTTTATTTAAGCCAGTCACAATTACCTTGTGACTTCTGTACTGTAGGAAAGCCAGGAACTATCTTGTTTACTGAAATTTTAAATTAAGTTATGTGGGGAACTTGTTGAACTTTCAGAAGTTGATTAAGAAGTCTGACTCATCTTTGTCTTTTCTTTCAGCTTGCAGCTGTGTCTGACGTTTTTGTGGAAAATTATGTCCCTGGGAAACTGGCTGAAATGGGCCTGGGGTACGAAGACATTAACAAGATTGCTCCTCACATTGTGTACTGTTCAATAACAGGTATTTTAACTTTGTAGACTTGTGCAAAGGCTCATAATTTCATGTATTCTTTCCAAAATTCTGCAGCAGAAGGCATGCCATTTTATACAAACCTTCCTAGTTCGTTTATGCTCATTCAGATTAATGGAGTGATATTTCTGGAGACTGACATTTTCTATGTATCTAGAAAATAGGTGTAGGGAAAATAGCAGTTGGCAACCATGCAAACTGCTTTACGATAACTTGCTTGATATAGGCATGCTTATAGTGGATCAGACCTGTGGTCCATCAAGTCCGGTATCCTGTCTCTGGCAGTGGCAGTACCAGAGGGAGGCTGCAAGGCACCCCACAATAGTCAGATGTGGAATAATAGTCTATCCCACATAAAGCTCTCATTCGTATATCTAATAGTTAGGAATTGGTTTAAATCCTGAACCATGTGGTTTTATATTCTTCACAGCCTTCTGTCGTGAGTTTGGGGTTGAGATGAGAGGCACTTACTACTGCTATTTGACCTTGAACTTTAATTTGGCAAGTTATAGTCTTTATCCTGATTTTATAGTATTAATTGGAGTTTGTAAAGAGAATTGTCTTAGGATATAATTCTTAATGTATTAATTTTTTAAAATGCAGAAATACCACCCTAGGCCCCGATCCTGCAAACATTTGTGTGTATGCTCACCTTTATTTATGTGAATAGTTCAATGTTCCACACGTGTAAGTGTTTGCAGGATCAGGGCCTGAGGTGTAATTTAAAAAATTTACAATATTAAAAGGTGTTACATTAAAAAACCAGGCCTAATATGGTAAGGTCAACACTTGATAGCTAAAGGTTCTTTAGATCTGCTATGTATACTCTGATGTTTAGAGTTATGGTAGAAATGAGATTTCTGCTTTAAATTCCTATTTTAAATAAATTATAACTTAAACAAACATACTGTTCAGAATGTACTTTTAACAACTTCGCTCAATCCAGAAGGAAAACAAATCACGAAAACACATTTAGCCATTTTTGAATTTTCTGACTGTACAAATTAGTTATTCATCTCTGAAGAATTTTTTTTACATATATGCACTTATATAATTAGAAACAAATACCTCTTTTTAAACTTCATGCTTAACATGCATAAAGAAATGTGGTTTTGAAATAAAGACAGAGATGTTTGGAAATAGTGTACGGTGTATATTCAATAAATTATTTTATTTTAGAAAGTGCATCTACATCGGGGGGCCAACCTGAGCCTGAGAAGGAGCCAGACTTTAACAATGTACATTGCCAAAGAGCCACAGTCATACATCAGCAGCCCCCCATCAGCTCACCCAGAGCCTCCCACCCACCGGCAGCCCCTTCAATCAGTGCCTCCCCCTCCCTTCCCTGCACCTCCCAATCAGCTGTTTTGCAGCATCCAGGAGGCTCTGGGAGGGGGGGAAGAGTGAGGGCATGGCAGGCTCAGGAGTGGGGGCGGGAAGGGGTGGAGTGGGGGCAGGGCCTGTGGCAGAGCCAGGGTTGAGCAGTGAGCACCTCACGGCACTTTGGAAAGTTGGTGCCTGTAGCTCCAGCTCCGGAGTCGGTGCCTATACAAGGAGCTGCATATTAACTTCTGAACAGCCGCATGTGGCTCCGGAGCCACAGGTTGGCCACTCCTGATCTACATGAATTTATAGAGCGGGGGCTGAGGTGACCTTTTGACATATTATACTGCATTTTCATCAATGACCTGAATTTTAGGAGTGCTGAGCATCCATGTCTCCCATTGAAGTGTATGCAAAGTGAATATATATTTCCCAGTTCTGGTTTTTCATAACATGTTCCGATGTCCAAAATGTCTCTTGAGACACCTGAACTGTCCCCCTTTTTTGTTTCATCACTCAAAACGCTTGGATTTTTTTATAACTACAAAATGTTTTTTCAAGAATTATGGCTATCCTGAGTAGAATTTGCATTGTGTTTACTGAGACAGACAAGTGAAATGAACATCAGGGGAGAAGAGCAGGTTTTGGAGTGAAGATATGTCAATTGATTGTCTCTACAATCAATGCTGTTCTTTTGTTCAAAGTAAATGTTAATAACACTTGTTCACTGTTTAATTATAAACTAGTTCAGACCCTAAGTTACTGGGGGGGGGGGAAATCCTGCAGTCCAAGAAATATCCAGAAGCTGGCAGTGTTGATACCAGCACACATTTTTAAAAAGAAGTGTACTTTAGCTTTGTGTGACTACTTCAGGTCCCTAAATAGTGTTGCCACAATAGTACCCAGTTTTGGAGTTTGCAAGTATGCTCACCCCAAGACTATGGGCTCATTGGAAAATTTCAGCTGAAACATTTTTAACAGGAAATTGGGTTTCTGATGAAACAATTTTTTCACAGAAAGTTTCTGCTTCCTTTGGAAAGTTTTTGTCAAAAAATGGAATGTCCCAAAAACCCAAATATTTTGGCGGAAATAAAAGTTTTTGGTACTTGTATTTCTGTTGAATTTTTTTCCCTGTTAAATTTAGACAAAAATTAAAATTTACCTTTTCATCAAAATTTTCCGTTGAAGAAAATAAGTTTTTTTTAACCAGCTCTACTATGGAATTCTCAGTCCCTTCGAAAATGAGATTCATAGTTTCCAGAGGTGACATTTGGGGCGGGGGCAGGCGGGAGGAGGAAGCAGGGTCACATTCCCCCCCTCTACCCCCCTGCCCCGGATTTGCTGCTTGGCTTGGACTGAGCATGCTCGGTAACACACCTGAAGCCGGCTGCCTTCACAGTTCCCCCACTATTGGCAGGCACAGGTCACCTCTGATAGTTTCTAAATAGTCTGCATATTTTACTTAGATCGACACTATTTTCCTACCACAGTAACTGTCTTAATCTTTTCTACTTATCTCCTGTGCAGTGGATTAAAACATTTTGAAGCCACTAGTAAAACAAACTCAGTGATGTACCTGGGTGGTAGGATTTTTGGCTTCAGCCCCAAGCGCCACCATTAACACCAGCCCTGGCAACCCCATTAAAATGGTGTCGCGACCCACTCTGGGGTCCTGACCCACAGTTTGAGAACCGCTGTCTTAGAGAAACCACCAGTCTGGCTTGTAACTGAACTGCTGTAGAATATGCACCTCAGAGTGAAAACTATTATGAAAAAAATTTCTCAGTATATTGCTGTATTACACTTAAGTAGAAATCAAAAACTAAGGAAAAGTTATTCTGCTGTAACAGGTTTCTCTCTTCTTATAAACATGTGACAAAGGTCTTATCTAGACTAGGAAAAAATGCACTTCTATTTAGGACTTTCAAAGTTGTTTAGGGATCCCTTTTTGATAGGGTTTTGTCCATAGTGAACAGACCTTGGATCTTTTTGTTTACGTGCTCTCATGTCTTTGGTTTAGTCTCCTGCACCCCTGATAGGTGCAAGTGTGTTGAATGAGACCCATGTTCCAAGATGTTTAAGTGAGGAAAATGTGTATTTCCATGCCTGTAGCATGATGTGTTGTTTGACTTAGCTTTTTAGTTTCAAACTTGGATTGTTTTGCCATCCTCCAAGGAGGATTCTAATCATGCCAAGCTTGATCATTTTTGGAGTGATGAAGGTCTAAACAACATTGGTCTGCACATCTGCAAGAGGACATTTTCTATGAGTTTTCTTAAGGATCCTAGGATGCTGGTGGTGCTTTGAGCAACTTTAGCTGAAAGTGTCCTTAACTGGGTAAGGCCCTGTAAGGTAATCATTTTGCCAATGCTTTTTCTCTTAAAAAAATAAAAAAATTAGTGCAAGGACTTAATGTTAAATCCACATTAAAATTTAGAAATTGTAAGAACATAAGAACAACATTGGTCTGCATATCTGCAAGAGGTCATGCTCTGTCCCTTGTCACGCCCTCGGACATACTAAACTGTAAAGGGTGGATCCTTCAACTTGTTGAACATGGAGCCCAGTTGCAGTCAACCAGTTGCAGTCAACTGCATTGGGCACAGGAGTCCACCTGTATGCTGGAAGTTGCAGAATTGGGGCCTTAGGATCTTGTATATTGCTGACAAAGTTCTGTTAGATCCCTGAGAACTCAGAACTGTTTCAAGTGGAGAGAGAGATAACATGGTAATCTCCTAGATTTGTGTGTTTATAAAATGCTGGAGATTTGGAAAGAGCCTGGG
This sequence comes from Malaclemys terrapin pileata, assembly GCF_027887155.1. NCBI lineage: Eukaryota > Metazoa > Chordata > Testudines > Emydidae > Malaclemys > Malaclemys terrapin. Next base: position 195,091,797 of record NC_071506.1, on the reverse strand, counting down.
TTGAGGAAGATCAAAAGATAAGATATTCTTCAAATGAATGGAGTCTTGGTGGTCCAAAATATAGAAAGGCAGCCTGTCCCTTTAATCCACCAAACTTGGATAATGTTTGAGACAAATTCAGTGAAAACAGTGATTGTGTAAATGGGAGAGATGCTGGGATTTCACCTATTATGTAACATCCAGACCAGAGCTCTAAATGGCAGATTATTCCCCATTTGCTTTCTGGTTTGTGACTGACATGAAGGATAATTGATGTATGATATACCATGAGTTCTTCTTCGAGTGCTTGCTCATATCCATTCCATTAGGTGTGTGCGCGCCGCGTGCACGATCGTCGGAAGATTTTCTACCCTAGCAACACCGGCGGGTCGGCTGTGGAGCCCCCTAGAGTGGCGCCTTCATGGCGCTGAATATATACCCCAGCCGACCCGGCGCCCCCTCAGTTCCTTCTTACCGCCCCTGACGGTCGTTGGAACTGTGGAGCGCGGCATAGCTGTTCTCCACTCTCCCTAGCTTAGTTAGTTATTCGCAGTTATAGTTATAGTTCTGGTGTTTATAGTTAAATAGTTTTTAAAAGTTGTTCTAGTTGTTCTAGTAGTTCAGGGGATTAAGGGGGTCGTCTCCCCCTTTCTCCCCCGGCCGCGGGGCCGGGCTCATGCCCAACGCTCCCGGCTTCAAGCAGTGCGCCTCCTGCGCTAAGCCTATGCCCACGAGCAACCCACACGACTCCTGTCTGAAGTGCCTGGGAGAGTCCCATCAAACAGATAAGTGCAAGATCTGTAAGGCCTTCAGACCAAGGACCAAGAAGGAGCGGGACTTTCGGCTCCGGCAACTCCTGATGGAGGCGGCACTTAGTCCGGACGCTCCCCCTACAAGTCAGGCCCCGGCACCTAGCGCCTCGGTGCGCAGTGCCCCGGCGGCACCGGCCATGCCGACCACGCGAATGGCGTCGGACAAGCCTCCCCGGCACCGGACCTCCTCGACGCTGGTCATTATCCCCGGGGCATAAAAAAGCCCATAAGAAGGGGACCTCCGTGCCGAAGACGCCGGCTCCCCCAGTGCCGGGGGTAGAGCCGAGTCCGCCGGTGGAGCACCGAAAACAGGTGCCTCCAGCACCGTCGACTCCGGCGCCGAGGCCGTTGAGTCCGGTGCAGATAGCGTCCCCACCGAGACCGGCGGTGATACAGTGCCTCCCGTTGACTCCAGAGACCTTCGCGGCGGCGAGAGACTTAATAGCTCTCACGGAGCCAGCACCGCCTCAACCACCGGCACCGACGGCACCGTTGACTCGCCCGGTCCAGTCGAGGGGGAAACCTGCCTTGATGCGCCCTCCATCGCAAGGACTGGACCCTCGGCACCGGTCCAGGTCCCGAAGCAGGTCCCCACGCCGCTCGCAGTCCCGGCGCCGAATATCACCTCGGCACCGGTCGTACTTGCGGCCAAGATCTTTGTCGCGGCACCGCTCTACGTCTCGGCACCGCTATGATCGGCGGCACCGATCAACGTCGAGACGTAGTTCTCGGCACCGCTACGGTCGACGCTCGACGTCGAGAGGCCGCTCCCGGCACCGGGCATACTCCAGGTCCTCGTCGAGGTCCAGATCCGGCTCCCGGCACCGACGAGGTCATCGGCACCGATCGCGGTCCCGGCACCGTTCGCCGGCACCGCGTAGAGATAGATCATCTCTGGACCGGCACCGTGCGGCACCGCAGCCCACGGGAATCATTTCGACTCTCTCGGCACCGCCATGGCCATCGAGATCGGTGTCTCGCTCCTCGGAGGACCTATCGAGATCGGCATACCCCCCTCAAGGGCAAGCCGAGGAACAGGACTTGGGCCATTGGCAGGAGATAACAGAGGACCATTCTCATGGCCCATCTCACTGGTCGTTTTGGACCCCGTGGGCGTACCATCAGGAGCAAGGGGCTCCAATACCTTCGACCTCTCGCTCGGGTCACTCTGTTAGAAGGGCCCCGGAGTCCACCATCTCTCGGCCGCCGCCAGGGGGCATGGAGGCTTCCGTGTCCACACCACCTGACGCCCTGGACCCAAGTGCAGGTGATGCTCCGGCCCAGGAGCAGGGAGACCAGGACCCTCCCTTGGATCCTGTACCACCGGAGGCATCTTCCTCTTCCTCTCCGGATGAGGCAGTGGCGGGCACATCATGCACAGGTCCACCTCCAATAGATCTTCGGGCTCACCAGGATCTCCTGCGTAGGATGGCCCGTAATATGGACCTGCAGACAGAGGAGATAGTGGAGGTGCAGGACCCTATCGTGAATATCCTCGGAGCGGATGCCCCATCGAGGGTGGCGTTACCCCTGATCCGCACGATACAAGCCAATGCAGCTACGATATGGCAAACTCCTGCCTCTATCCCACCCACAGCGAGAGGGGTGGAAAGGAAATACTTTGTTCCATCCAAAGACTACGGGTACTTGTATACCCACCCCCAACCGTGTTCACTGGTGGTGGCATCAGTGAACGCAAGGGAGCGCCACGGTCAGCAGGCTGCAGCGCCTAAATCGAAGGAGGCGAAGCGCCTCGATTTGTTCGGCCGTAAAGTTTACTCAGCCGGAGGACTGCAACTTAGAGCGGCGAACCAGCAGGCGCTCCTGAGCCGCTACAACTTTAACTCCTGGAACTCTATGGGGAAGTTCAAGGAGTTGGTTCCCCAAGAGTCCAGGGAGGAGTTTGGAGCCATGGTAGAGGAGGGTAAGAAGGTAGCTCGGACCTCCTTACAGGCCTCCTTAGACATAGCGGACTCTGCTGCGAGAACCCTGGCATCAGGTATCGCTATGCGGAGGATCTCCTGGCTCCAAGTTTCGGGTCTACCTCAGGAACTGCAGCAAACCCTGCAGGATCTGCCCTTCGAAGGACAAGGGTTGTTTTCAGAAAAGACGGACTCTCGCCTGCAGAGCCTCAAGGACTCCAGGACAATCATGCGTTCCCTGGGGATGCATGTTGTGGGCCCTCAGCGCAGGCCATTTAGGCCGCAGCCTCAGCGCTTCTACCCCCCCCCCCCCCGCCTCGTCACAGACAGGACTCGGCCCGGAGGCGAGGGCGAGGTGGTAGAAGAAGGTGGACCGGCCCTCAACCCGGCCAGAACCAGGGGCCACCTAGACCACCTTCAGGCCCCAGGCAGAACTTTTGAAGGTGCGGTCGAGGACGGCGCCCCAGTCATCCCCCAGGATCCAGCCCCCTCCTTTCGAGATCGCCTTTCCCATTTCCACCGTGCTTGGTCCCTTATAACTTCGGACCGTTGGGTCCTTCGCACGGTGGACAGGGGATACGCTATCCAGTTTTCTTCAATCCCCCCCCCTCCCCCCCTTCCCTGTCCCTCTTCAGGGACCCTTCTCATGAGCAACTTCTTATACAGGAAGTTTCTACGCTCCTTGCTATGGGGGCCATAGAGGAGGTTCCAGTGGAGTTAAAGGGCAGGGGATTTTATTCCCGGTACTTCCTCATTCCCAAGTCCAAAGGAGGTCTGCGACCCATCTTGGACTTGCGCGGACTCAACAAATTCGTAGTAAAGTTGAAGTTCCGCATGGTTTCTTTGGGGGCCATTATCCCTTCCCTCGATCCTGGAGACTGGTTCGCCGCCCTCGACATGAAAGACGCATACTTTCACATCGCAATTTACCCACCTCACAGACGCTTCCTGCGATTTGTGGTGAACGCGGTGCACTACCAATTTGCAGTCCTTCCCTTCGGCCTATCCTCGGCCCCAAGAGTGTTCACGAAATGTATGGCTGTCGTGGCAGCGTACCTTCGTCGGCAGGAGATACAGGTGTTCCCGTACCTAGACGACTGGCTGGTACGCGGTCGCACCAAAGAGCAAGTTCAAGCTCACGTCCACATAATAGTGCACACATTCAACGAGTTGGGCATCCTACTCAACAAGGACAAATCCACTCTAGAACCTACCCAGAGAATAGAATTCATCGGCGCAGTTCTAGACTCCAGACGTGCACAAGCCATCCTGCCAGACAACTGCTTTGGCACCATCACGAGCCTCATTCAAGGGCTCCAGGCCTTCCCAACTACCACGGTGAGGTCGTGCCTTACCCTGCTGGGTCACATGGCTTCCTGCACGTACGTAACCAGGCATGCCAGACTTCGGCTTCGCCCACTCCAGACCTGGGTGTCGTCAATATACCGCCCACATCGGGACAGCCTGAACATGGTGGTCACGGTCCCGAACTCGGTCCTGACCTCCCTCACCTGGTGGCTAGATCACAATGTGGTCTGCGAGGGGATGCCATTTCACGCCCCACAACCCTCTCTGCACCTGGTCACAGACGCTTCATCTCTGGGTTGGGGCGCCCATCTCAACGAACACCATACCCAGGGCCTGTGGACTGCACCCCAGCTAGCCCTGCACATCAATGTTCGGGAACTGATGGCGGTGTGCCTGGCGTGCCAGGCATTTCTCAACCTCCTATGTGGCCACTGTGTGTTAGTTCTCATCGACAACACCACGGCCATGTTTTACATCAACAAGCAAGGAGGAGCACGTTCGTCAATTCTGTGCCAAGAGGCCATTCGCCTGTGGGACTTCTGCATCGCCCACTCAATCCATCTCACGGCATCGTTCCTCCCTGGAGTCCAGAACACTTTAGCGGACCGACTCAGCAGGTCCTTCCAAACGCACGAGTGGTCTATCCGTCCGGACATCATACATTCCGTCTTCCAGAAGTGGGGGTTTCCCCAGATAGACCTGTTTGCATCTCGAGACAACAGGAAGTGCCACGTGTTCTGCTCCCTGCAAGGTCGAGCTCCGGGCTCCCTCTCGGATGCGTTTCTCCTTCCCTGGAAAGATCACCTGTTTTATGCCTTTCCTCCGTTTCCTCTGGTCCACAAGGTACTGCTCAAATTGCGCAGAGACCAGGCACGGGTAATTCTGGTCGCTCCAGCGTGGCCGAGACAACATTGGTACACCACACTGTTGGAACTCTCGGTTCAGACACCGATTCCGCTTCCATTATGTCCGGATCTCAGCTCTCAGGACCACGGCCGGCTGCGTCACCCCGACCTACAATCACTCCACCTCACGGCGTGGCTGCTCCATGGTTCACCCAGGCAGAGCAGCAGTGCTCGCACTCTGTCCAACAGATTCTGCTGAGCAGTAGGAAGCCCTCAACACGGACCACGGACCTGGCCAAGTGGAAGCGGTTCTCCTGTTGGTGCGAACAACGAGCCACGCCCCCGTTGCAGGCACCTATTCCTCTCATTCTGGAATATCTCCTCGCCCTAAAACAGCAAGGGTTGGCGATATCTTCAGTTAGAGTCCACCTGGCCGCTATATCGGCCTTTCACCCAGGGGAACTCGCGTCCTCGGTATTCTCTAACCCGATGGTCGTTAGATTCCTCAAGGGCTTAGACCGGATGTACCCACAACAACGTCAGCCCGTTCCGACGTGGGACCTCAACCTGGTTCTCTCCAAGCTCACAGGTCCCCCATTCGAGCCACTGGCCACCTGTTCACTTCTGTACCTATCCTGGAAGACAGCCTTCCTCGTAGCCATCACCTCAGCAAGGCGCGTTTCTGAACTCAGGGCGCTTACATCTGAGCCCCCTTACACAGTTTTTCATAAGGATAAAGTGCAGCTTCGTCCACATCCTGCCTTTCTCCCTAAGGTGGTTTCTCCTTTTAATATCAACCAGGATATATTTCTCCCGGTTTTTCATCCTAAACCACATGCCACTCGCCAGGATCAACGTTTGCATTCCCTGGACGTACGCAGGGCCCTGGCCTTCTATATTGACCGCACAAAGCACTTTAGAAAGACGATGCAGCTCTTCGTTGCAGTGGCCGACCGAATGAAAGGCTCACCGGTCTCCTCACAACGCCTATCCTCCTGGATTACGTCTTGCATCCGGACTTGCTATGACCTGGCAGGTGTCTCTGCACCGCACCTCACCGCTCACTCCACGAGGGCCCAAGCTTCCTCGACTGCTTTCCTGGCACATGTTCCGATCCAGGACATTTGTAGAGCGGCGGTTTGGTCATCAATCCACACATTTACAGCTCACTATGCACTAGTGCAGCAGTCCAGAGACGATGCTGCTTTCGGATCAGCGGTTTTGCACACAGCAATGTCTCACTCCGACCCCTCCACCTAAGTTGGGCTTGGGAGTCACCTAATGGAATGGATATGAGCAAGCACTCGAAGAAGAAAAGACGGTTACTCACCGTTGTAACTGTTGTTCTTCGAGATGTGTTGCTCATATCCATTCCAAACCCGCCTCCCGTCCCCACTGTCGGAGTAGCCGGCAAGAAGGGACTGAGGTGGCGCCGGGTCGGCTGGGGTATATATTCAGCGCCATGAAGGCGCCACTCTAGGGGGCTCCACAGCCGACCCGCCGGTGTTGCTAGGGTAGAAAATCTTCCGACGATCGTGCACGCGGCGCGCACACACCTAATGGAATGGATATGAGCAACACATCTCGAAGAACAACAGTTACAACGGTGAGTAACCGTCTTTTATGTTACAGCCCCAGATGCCCTGTGTGAACTTGGGTAAGTTGGTGCCTCAGTTCCCCCTCTGTATGACGGAGATAACTGCTGAGGATAAATACATTTCCCTTCCAGGGAAGGTGCTGGTGCTCAGCCAGCTGGTCCTGTCCAGGCTCTGAGACTAGTGCCTCCCCCTGAGCCTGCCCACAGGAAACCTGGCCAGCCTCCATAAAAATATCCTGGAGTTTTTCTGGCCAGGACATCACTGGTTTGATGCTGGTGTCCTGAGCCTCCCCTTGTGGGTGGGCGGACAGGGCCTGGTCTACATCTGCAGCTAGGTCCATGCTTTTCACTTCCAGGTTCTGCAGAGACTCCTTTACAGTGCAGGTAGCCTGGCACCTGTCTTCCTCCGCCAACTCTGAGAGCTCCAACATGACCAGCAGTTCTATTATCTTCACCCAAGAGGTCTCACCTGCTGGTTTTTTATCAGGATCTGGAATCTAGTGGCTGCTGAGGGGGGACCTCTGCATGGAACTGCTACTACACAGCTTCCATCTTCGCATGCAGGTGGTGGAGTCCTCCTTGGTGTATCGGAGGTTGTACCTGGCTGGTACCACCAGACTTGGAGACCTCCTGGACTATGATCAGAAGGACTAGGGTGGAGCACACATGGGGCTGTCCACTATGCATATGCTCCAGGAGGTGAGGGCAGCCTTACCTCCTGCTCCCCTCCATTACCTTCTCCTGGAGTAATGGATGGCCATCTTGGCCAGTGCCAGCAAGAGGTTGATGGTGAGGTACTGCAACTTTGTGGGGTCAAGGATGGAATGTGCTAGAATCAGAAGCTGCAGGGAAAAGTACACAACTCTTGTGGGAGGCTGATCCTTGTCCACCCCTCACCCACGGCCTTCCAGAACTTGTCATCTGGCCCTCCTCACCCTGCTATTCTCCAACCTCCCACCTGAGTCAGCTGAATGACGACATGCCGGTCTGCTTCTGAGCTGCACCCAGAAAACATTTACATATTCATGTTTCATACCATCCACTTCCTTGCACTTGTGTCTTGCCCTGACACTGTGGTGGGTCCTGTGCCTACCATTGGAGGGCAAAGAACCACGGTGGGCCAGTCTGTACTCTGCTGTGATTCCATGGCCTGCCAGGGTTATTAGTTGGTGGTTCCTCCTTGGTGCCGTGAGCACGGTTGTGTTCCTGGTACTGTTCACAAAGTCTTCCAGCTCCTGTCCCTTTTGTGGCAACCTCCAATCGTCTTGCCCAGCCAGTCCCAGTTCCCTCCTCATGACTCCTCATCCAGTCTCTCTTCTCACCCTCCTCCAGTCTCTCTAGCCATCATCCCTCACTCCCACTCTCCCCTCCACAGTTGTTCCCAGTTCCAGTCTCTCTCTTCCGGGGCTCCTTTTCTAGTCAGTGTCCCCTCACCCTGGTCCTTGTACTAGACTCTTTTCCGGGGCTCCTTTTCTAGTCAGTGTCCCCTCACCCTGGTCCTTGTACTAGACTCTTTGCCAATCAGCCTGCCTCAGTTCTTCCTCCACACCCTGCCCCTTGTCAGATTTGTCTCCCCCCCCACCTCATCCCCAGTCCTAGTCTCCTTGCTCAGCCAGTTCCAATCTTCTCCCCACTCCTCATCTTCTCACCATTATTAGTTTTTCTCCCTCTTGTTTCCTTCCTTGGTTCCCAATCCTGCTCCATCTCAGCTCCTTGTCCCAATCTACTCCTTCCCACACCTGATCCACTTCTTATCCTCTCTGCATTTGAGTCAGGCCCCTTTCTCATCCACACTGCCTGGTGCCAATAAGCCGAGGTCATTGAGAGCACAGGAGCGACAGGGTCCCTACTCTTAGTTCTGATGCTTGGCCCCACCCTGATCCATAGCAACCATGAGCAACAACTGCAAGAAGAGTCTAGCTTGTGCGCCTGTAGCCCTGGGCTGGAGCTTGCTCAGTTGCTATGTAGGTTTGGCAGTCGCAGATAGAAGCTTTTAGGGGATGGAGTGTGATCAGTGCTGCTGGAATCTTTGGAGATTCCAAACCTTGCCCCAGTTCAAGTCTGTTACAAAGAATTGGTGTGGTAGACCTTCTCAACAAAACAGTTAAAGTGTGTGTGTATTTTGCATGGCAAAACATTTCCCCCCACTTTTTCTTGGAAATGGTTGAACTGTTTTGACGGAAGCTTTTCAAAAAATTCTGCAGGAGGCAAACATCCAATATGGAAATCTTCATCCCAAATGATTAAAGTTTGTTGGGAAACCTTAATAATAGGTGCTGCAAGCACCACCTCAAATTTAGGACCTGATCTAAAGACTACTGAAATCAATGACTATTCTGTTGACTTCAGTGTGCTTTGGATCAGGTAGTTCGGGAACTATTTTGTTGATCTTTGTAACACATTTGCATTTAGTTTGTTAACAGTGGGGTAATAGTTAATCAGCCAGTTAATGGTTGCACTGGAAAACTTGTGCATTTGGAATCTTCCTCAACTACCTCCTTTCTCATAAAGCTTTGTTTATAAAAAGTGTTGCTAAAAAGTTAGTGGTGAGAAAACGAATTTTACATTCAGGTCTGAAACCTGCAATTGCTTAAGCTCACATGTAACTTTACCCTTTTGGATAGTCATTGATATCTAAACAAGTCTGATTTGAAGTCAGTGGGACTATCCATGTGAGTAAAGTTGCCTCAGTGTTTGCAGAATCAGGCCCTTAGTAATGTAAATTATATATGTTAAATGAATATGTAGGTATGGTGGTTGGTTCAGCCAGAAGTTATGTACCAGTTTTACAGAATTTCCTGTAGAATGCTGCTATACAGTATTTTTATTAAAAATCATACCAATTGGACATATTAATCAACACTTGTCCCTGCAGTGCTGTTTTTCCAGTATCGTAAATAAATTGATCAGTGAAAAAAAGTATTAAAAATGTATTCAGAATTATCCTCAAAACAATGTATTATATTATTCCAGTTTGGCAGTGGTCACCATAAGAATCACCTTATTTGGCCCTAGGACAGTAGAAACATGAAGAGAATACACAAGGTGACACTGTAGACAAGCCAGGAGATGTGAAAGAGCAACTCTAAATTAATAAGATGTATTGTATCTAGACTTTGGTTAATGCAGTCTTTTACACAAAAGCAATACTATTCTGGAACTGCCTCTTTTTAAATTTTGGATTGCTGTGCTTAAAGTAGCAATTGTTAAGCTACTTGTCTCAAACTGTTATCAGAAAGCCAGGGTCATGCATGGGTGAAGAGTTTACACATAGGTAAGCCAAATGCTAACTCCTTTTTGGAATTTTGGATTAGTAAATTGAGTTTATCTAAACAAGTCTGATTGAATGTATGTAGTAATGCGCTGGCTGTTGCTATGGTGCTAGAATCTTTGATATTTCCCAACATTCCTCCTGTTTTCTGAGCACTCTTGAGCCCCCTAGATTGTCTGTTCTCACTCACAAGTTGGCTTCATTGCTAATTAGAGTAATCTTAGAACTAGTTTAACTCTAATATAATCTGACAGATCTGTAGTTGAGATTGGTTTAAGTTTATGAAAACTGGCCAGTTAAAGTAAACCATGCATGTGCTGGTCACAGAGGAGTGACCATTTGATGCTATTGGTATGGACTTGTTTAGCACTTAGTTATAACTATGAGAAAGTTAATTAGGACCTCTTTCTGTACAGTAGGGGGCAGTATTTAAAAGGACAACACTCGCCTCCGAGTATTACTTCCAAATCAAAGTGCTGGGATTTTTTAATTTTTTTTTTTAAACTCAGAACTCTGTGGGGGAAAACTTGCTTGTGTTTTATGAGATTGAGTTTGATTTTTGGTTGGTCTTTGAATGATAACACTCATTCCTCCCATAATTACCTGACTATCACTTTAAAAAATTTGTCTATATTTTAGATTTTTAGTTTGAATTGTGCTGGCTTTTTCTCTTGGGTAAAGGTACACCTTTAAAGGAATAAAGCTTTCCTTATTTTCTGCCTTCCCATTGCCTTTTTTTAAGTCCTTTTAGAAAAAGAGTAGATACATTCATTGCATCATATATAGGTAGTTTCTCTACTGTCTTAGTGGCGGTATGAGAGCTCTTTCAAGTGTCCCCTTTTTTAGTGACCATAGCTCCATTGGATACTTCTGGGAGATCCTAGTATGGTAACAGTTAGGATTTATTATTATTAGTTATTTGTATTCTAGTTGTAGATAAGATGTATTAAGTACTGTGCAGACATATAGGAAAATACTCTGGCCAAAACTGCTTACAGTTTAAGGTCCTGATCCTGCAAACAGTTATGTATGATAGTCACCTTACAGAGTATGACACCGCTCATATGATCAAAGTTATTCATGTGAATAATTGTTGGCAAGGTTGTGGCCTGAAAAGACCAAAAAAAAAAAAAAAAAAAGACAGACTGGGGGAAAGGGAAACAACTTATGAGCAGTGGTGGATTTAGAGTTAGTGGGGCCTTCATTTTCAGGGCCCCCCCCCCCTTCGGGCCCCAGCCAAGAAAAAGAACATTCTCATCTCCCCGCCCTGTTTTTCATTCTTTTTTCCTTCATCCTCCTCCTATATTATAAGTAATGGGAAGTAAATGAAAATAAAGTGAGTTACCTGGATTGGGGCAGGGGGTTGGGGTGCAGGAGGAGTTGCAGAGGGGGTGGGCTCTGGGAGGAAGTTTGGGTGCTGGGTGTGGGCTCTGGGCTGGGTCAGGAGGTTGGGGTGTGGGAGGAGGTCAGGGGGGTGGCTCTTACCTCGGGCGGTGCAGCTCCCAAAGTGACCGGCGCACACATCCCTCCGGCAGCAGCTCCTAGGGAAGTGGGGGGCAGGGGGTCTCTGCGTGCCGCTGGCCACAGGCACTGCCCCTGCAGCTCCCATTGGCCACAGTTCCTGGCCAACAGGAGCTGCGGAGTCAGCACTCGGGGCAGGAGAAGCGCACAGAGACCCTCTGCCCTCCCCCCCCAGGGGCCACAGTAACATGCCAGCTGCTTCTGGGAGCGAAGCAGTACGGAGGGAGGCAGAGTGGGCAGGGAGCCACCTTAGCCCTGCTGCTGGTATGTCTCTGTGCAACCCTTGCGGGGAGGGAGCAGCGGGTCTCTGTGCGCTGCCCCAGGTGGGGGCAGCGCACGGAGCTGCCGCCCTCCCCCCCCACCAGGGGCGTGCAGAGAGGTGCCAGCAGCTGGCCACTTCCGAGAGCAGAGTGGGGCCACCAGACACGGCATGCAGGCAGCTTGGCTGCCTGAGCCCTGCTGCGCTGCCAGCTGGGGTGTGGACCCCCGGTTGAGAACCACTGTTCTAATACATCCTGTAGTGTTTTAATAAATGACAACTGTTCCGTATGAATGTCCTGTTTCATCTCTAGTATTTTCCCAACAGAAAAAACAACCACAATAATCTTTGGGCTGGTTGTAGCAACACCTTGAAAAGTATTCTTAGAATCCTCTAGTTCATTAACTAACTGTGGTGGCATATGTGGAATTGATTCAGATGAGAGCCAGTTTGTAACAGCCGCCTCCTTATCAGAAGATGCTGGTTTATGCAATGGTACATAACCTGGAGTTCCTAGGCTTTTTTTCTGGTGATCTTGTTATTTCTAGATAGCCAGGTAGGGGTTGATCTGCAGCTGGTGCACACTTGCATAACTTTTGTTAAGTTCTTGCCCCTTCTCTATGGGGCCAGACTAGATGGCAGCAGCAAGAGGCAGCTTTAAGAGGCAACAGAATCTAATACAATAATAATGGGTGACTTCCCCTACCTACACATGAATGAGCCCATTTTCACTACAGGGCACCATTTAGAGAAGTAATTCCTTGACACCTTCAGTGATTATTTCTTGGAACAGCTAGTTAAGGAACACACAAGACAGGAACCTACCCTTGATTTAGTCCTAAGTCAAATACTGAAGATAGTTCAAGCAACAACTCTAATTGAGCAACTAAATAAACGTGACCACAAAAAATTTAAGTTGATTGGGATTGTACCAAAACTAGCATGATGACCTTAAACTAGAGAAAGAGGAATATTTTTCAACATGAGGAAGTAAGTCAAAAAGGCCCTAAAGCTATAAAACATAAAATTAAAATCCCTAGCATTTATGCTACTTAAGCATACCATAAATGCCACTCACTCATGTCAATGGGTGAGGGAAATTGATGGGGCTGGTGGTGCAAGGGGACAGTTCCAATAGTGAGGGAGGGAGACACTTGCCAAGGAACAAATAGGTAGCTCTTCCCCATGGGAGTCTCTGGTACCCATTGGCCAGCTGGGAGAGATAGGTGCTGATTGGCCAGCTCCCAGGATTTAGCTGAGTACAGGGTCCATGTGGAGCCTCTTTTGGCTCTGTTCCAGAAGCCCACCTTACCCAGGAATGGGAACCTGGCCTGGCAGATGCTGTGGGTCTAGCTGATCTTCTGTTCAGGGGGGTCACAAAGGAATTTTTCTCCCATGGGCCAATTGGCAGAGGACCAGGGTGGTGGTGTTTTTTGTTTTGATCTTCCTAGCAGCATCTTCAAGCCCCAGTGGGTTAAATAGCAAGACCTTAGTACCTAACTGAGGTACTGGAGTGGTGGTGTTTATTCATCATAACTTGCAGCTGGTTTCCAATGTGGTTAAGAGAATAAAATCAACAGTTCCCAGAGGTAAAAAGCCTTGGAGTTTGCTGATCAGTCTTGGGCTTATCTGGTAGGGTGAAGTGGAGAGAGCAAATACACTGCTACCTCAATATAACGCCACCTGATAAAACACAAATTTGGATATTTTGCGGTAAAGCAATGCTGGGGGGGGGGGGAGGCTGTGCACTCCGGCGAATCAAAGCAAGTTCGATATTACGCTGTTTCACCTATAACGCGGTAAGATTTTTTTTTGGCTCCTGAGGACAGCGTTATATCAAGGTAGAGGTGTATTATGTCTATCTTTTAAACCAGATCCTAGGGATTACAGGCCAGGGAGCCTTACTTACTCAAAGACCAGGTAAATTGGTTGAAACAAAAGCCAAAAGATATAAAACACTGAGATGCTCTGGATGTGATAGGGAAAATCAGCACAGCTTTTGGGAAGGAAAATCATGCCTTTCTAATCAATTAGAATTCTTTGAGTAGGTCAGTAAAATAGTGGTTAAGAGAAATGGATGAGAATTCATTTGGACTGTCAAAGATTATCATGAGAGACTATTAAGGAAAATAAGTAGCCTTGAGGTGGGAGGTAAAGTACTACTATGCATTAGAAACTCATTAGAGGACCAGAAAAAAAGTGGGAATATGATCTAAACATTCCAAAAGGTTACACTAGGACCAGTATTTGTTAATGCACATTGAAAGGAATAATTTGAACTCCTATAAATTGCTTAGTTCTGAATTAACTGTTACGACACAGTGAGAAGACGGGGGTCAATTTATAGAATTATTCATAGTTTTTAACATCAGAAGGAACCATTGTTATGTAGTCTGACCTCTTGCATAACAGACCATAGACCCAATATTTCCTGAATCCGACTTCTGTTAGGATGCGAATGGCTTAGTTAAAACTTCTATTCAGTGTATAGAAGTAACCAAAAAGCAAATAAATGTTTGGATATATGAAGAAGTGTATATGATGTGTCATGCTATATATCAATGGTATACCTTTGTCTGGACTACATATTCAGTTCTAGTCACCCCATCAAAAAAAAAACAAAAAAAAAAACCGCACACCCCAGTGCATCTAGTAGAAAATAGAAGGGTTTTGGAGATGGGTAATGAAAATGAATGGAGGTACAGAAGAGTTTCATGGGAGTGTGAAAGATAAAGCTGTTTTAGTGTAGAAAGGAGAAAAAAATTGTGGATGCAATAAAAGTATATACAATAAAGAATGGTAAATTGGATACTCCTACTTACCTGTTTTCATAACAGAAGAAGAAAGGGACATTCCATGAAACAGAAAGGTCATACATTTGAAATGGATGAAAGGAAATATTTTTTTCCACAACACCTAATTAACCTATTGGAACTCACTTCCACAATCTGTCACTGAAGGGAAAAAGCTCAGTAGGATTTAAAAAAAAAATTAGACATTCAGATAGATGAGATCATGCACAGTTACATTAGATAGGATCCAATATTTATAAGAAATCTTTCTATTGGGCTTTGGATTAAGCCCATAGATGACCAATTTTTGCCTGAAGTACCAGACTTGATGGGCTAGTGTCATTGGGGTAGCCAGATAGCCAGTGTGAAAAATCGGGACAGAGGGTAGGGGGTAATATGTGCCTATATAAGAAAAAGCCCCCAAAACCAGGACTGTCTTATAAAATCGGGACGTCTGGTCATCCTATTCCTGTGTTCCTTTGTACATTATGGGATCAACATATTGAAAAGCTTTACTAGCACACTGAAGTTAAAGGAGATGGGCAGGAAGCCTTATACACCTGTCTAGAATAGATGTGAGAGACTAATTTAAAAATAGAATGCACATTAGGTAAAAACAAAGTTTCAAAATTCACTTGTCAATGCACAAGAATTCAGTGTAGCATGCAGCATCAGTTTATAAGGAAAATTGCAGCCCTATTTAGAGAACAGCCAGAAAACAAAATCACTCGTATCCAGAAGAATAGTGTACCATTTATTTTCAAAAGTTCAGAAGACACCGTACTTCTAAATTTTAAATAAACGTTCTTTAGTGGGAATAAAATGAAATTAACTCTGAATCACATCATGCTGCTTTTCTTCCCTGCATTGGAGTGCTCCTTTACAATTCTAAATTAAACCACACATGTGGGAATGTACATTGGCACAGCTAGATAAACACAGTTCCTGTAGGAGTTAAGGGCTAACTTGTTTGGCATGCAGTAGTGGATTTAAGAAATATATGATACTGCTCACACTAAGTAGAAACCAGAGAATGTTGGGCCACAGTTTGTTTCCAAAATATTAAAGTATTTCTGATAATAAATGGGCCACTTATTACATTTGATACCTGAATCAGTAAGGTTTTCTTTATCTTGGCAATGCATTTGTTCCAAATGCCTCTTTTTCAGGAGAAAAAAGTATAGTAACCCTCATTGTGCATTTCAGAATTTCTGGAAATAAAACTTTAATTTGCACTGCAGCATGACCAAAAATTTAGGGCCATATTCAAAGCCATTATAAAGCAGTTAGACAAAATAAATTATGGTTACATGTTACTGTTTGGTGTAAATCAAGGCCAAGGGACAAGTTCGTTTGTTTACTGCCAGGAAATAACAGTTTCAAAACCCTTGATACTTTTTGGGTTCAGCAAATGCAAAAGTAGAAAACTGAAGTGATCCTGACCCTTGTACATACTTTGCTTCTGTTCATAAACAACATTTTAATTAATTGCACAAAGCCTTGGAAGGGGTAGAATTTGAAGCATCTCTTAGTGCATGTCCCTGAAATCCATTACTCATGTGAGTAGCTCTTAGTGATGTGAGGATTCCAGTTATGTCAGCGGGACTACTCGAGTGGGTGAGGATTTTTTTTATTTCAATAAAGCATGGCATAAACACAGTTTTGGTTAGGGGTGCAAATCTTACTTTTTACCAGAATAGTTATAGTGACATACCTCTACTATGGATGTATTTGCACTAGCACAAAGTTGCTTATGCCATGTATTTTATTCCCCTTCCCACACATTGACATAAATCACCTTTGTACCGATATAACTATATTCACACTATGGGATTGTACTATTTTAACTATATTGATATAGTTGAAGTGGTATGACTTTTGAGTGTAGACAAGTCCTGTGTATCCAGGATTGTGATCATAACCACTCTTTCACCCAGGTCTGAATAAACAGAATATAAGGAAGTAGAGGGACTATTTCTTAATACATAGTGAAGTCAGGGCTTTGTATTGCAAGTCTAGCTACTGTGACAAAGTTCCTCCTCTATCTTGGTGGGTTCTGCGCTTATTGGCAGATTTTCTGGCCTCACAGATTCACCATGTGGGTTGGGAAACAGCCCAGAGACCTTCCCTTCTGGGAGAACCCACAGTCCAGGTCAATTGGGAGGTTTTGGGGAGAACCCAGGCCCACCCTCTACTCCGGGTTCTAGCCCAGGGCCCTGTGGACTGCAGCTGTCTATAGTGCCTCCTGTAACAGCTACAACTCCCTGAGCTACTTCCCCATGGCCTCCTCCAAACACCTTCCTTATTCTCACCACAGGACTTTCCTCCTGGTGTCTGATAACACTTGTGCTCCTCAGTCCTCCAGCAGCACACCTGCTCAGCTCCTTGTACCTCTTGCTCACAGCTCCTCACACTCCCACCACAAACTGAAGTGAGCTCCTTTTTAAAACCCAGGTGTCCTGATTAGCCTGCCTTAATTGATTCTAGAAGCTGCTTCTTAATTGGCTCCAGGTGTCCTAATTAGCCTGCCTGCCTTAACTGGTTCTAGCAGGTTCCTGATTACTCTAGTGCAGCCCCTTCTCTGGTCACTCAGGGAACAGAAAACTACTCATCCAGTGACCAGTATATTTGCCCTCTACCAGACTCCTGTACCCCACTGGCCTGGGTCTGTCACACTACATAAACTTTCCAGGGACTCTTTTTGCTAATACTTTATTTTGAGGGCAAAATCGTGTCCTGACTTGCTTGGCTGCATAGGAGAGTAAGAGTGCTCCTCTGAGTGGGCTGCCTGTATTGTGGAATAGTTATGTGGGGTGGGGAGCAGTGATTGTGGAGCCGATGTGTCCTCCCTGTGCATGTGGTAGCAGGTGGCAGGGGATGGGCAGAGTCTTGGCTCTCCCATACACGATGTGTCAGCCATCATAGCTGTCCGGGCAGTTAGGAACGTATGGTGCACTAGCTATAGATGTGGCCCTGGGAACTCACTCTGTAGAAGCATGGGGAAAACTGGAAGACTGATTGTGACTGCAAGAAACACAGACCGTCTTCTGGTCTGCTCCTAAGGAAATGCCACAGGGTGCTGGCCTGTGCTTTGGGCTGGTGGCAAAGCTACGATTTAGCTCTGAGTAATTAAACAGAAGTTAATATTTTTATGGTGAAAAGTTGTAATGCCATGCAAGTCTAAGGGTATGTCTGCACTTTTAGCAGGGGGTATGATTCCCAGCTTGTGTAGGTATACCTGTGCTAGCTATCTGTAAGTAACACGTTAAAAATAGCAGTGTAGCTGGAGTGATATGGGCAGTGGCTCAGACTAGCCACCCCAAATATGTACCTGCCTGGATAGGGTTGCCAGACATCTGGTTTTCAACCGGAATCCAGTCAAAAAGGGACCCAGGCAGCACCGGTCACACTGCCAACTGGGTTGTTGAAAGTCTGGTTGGCGGCGCAGCGGGGGCCCGGAGCTAAGGCAGGCTCCCTACCTGCCCGGGTTCCGCGCTGCTTCCAAAAGCAGCCGCCAGGTTCCTGCAGCCCTAAGGTGCTGGGGCCACCAGGGACTGGGAGCCTCCACACACTGCCCCACCCTGAGTACTGGCTCCATTGCTCCCATTGGCTGGAAACCACGGCCGATGGGAGCTGTGTGGGGCGGTGCCTGTGGGCGTGAAGGCAGTGCACACCGCACAGAGCCACCTGGCCATGACTCTACCTAGAGGCCGCAGGGACCTAGCGGACGTTCCTCAGAGCCGCGGTAAGTGCCGCCAGGACCCCCACCCTCCTCCCCTGCACCCCAACTCCCTGGCCCAGCCCAGAGCCCCCCACCCCAACCCCCTGTGCCTAGCCTGTGCCACTGCCTGCACTACACTGCTATTCTTAGTATGCTAGTTTGAGCAGAGATGGGGGGTAGGTCTATATGAACTAGGAAGCATGCTCCCAGCTCCAAATATAGATGTAGCCTAAGAGTCATGATGTGAAAGCTCTCATTGTGTCAAGTTAGTTTTTAAGGGTGGTTAGATGATTTTAAGGGCTTGCATACAGGGTGAAGTTAGCTATAGCAGTATAATTATACCATTGTAGTTCTGCAGATCGGTTTCCCTGCTTGGCCACCTCGAGGTTCCTTTGTATTGCAAAGCAGCTGGACAAAAGGAGAACCAATGCTCAGACTCCCCTTTCAAGGCCATGTGGTCCTAGGTGAATAGCTTTGGGGTTGAGGGAGGAGAAGGGAACAGTGTGTTTAAGCGGAGAGATTCCCAGAGTCCAAGAGAGAAAGATCCGTAGTGCTTTCTCTGTAAGTGGAAGTTGGCTGCGTGCAGTTTGTGGCCACCCCGTTGAAGGACTCGTATACAGTTTGTAAGTAAACACTAAGAAAATGTACCCCAATTTAGCATCACTGTTTTCTCCTTTGATGGAAGCTGAGCTGGCCCACAGTGTCAGAACTGGGACTCTGGTGGCCCTATAATAATCTTTCTTCCCCAAGTAAAATTATTAGTAATAATAAAACCCAACCGAATAGCCTAATTATGTGAAATATTTTTACCTTATCAGTTTACTGTTAACATAAGTAACCACAATTAAATGATGGGAAAGAAAGCAAAAAGCCTTAAAAGTAAAACTGAATTGTATTCTTTAGAGATTGTCACTATCTTAATTGGAAAAAGTGAAGGAGGCGTAAGTTTTATTTATTTATTTAAAATTCATTCTCAACCAGTGGTGTTAATTGTTTCTCAGTTGAAACAGTAGCTACACAACCTGGATGTTCCTTCTGCTGCACATGGATCTTGATCTTCTCTTCTGCTCTTTAGGCAGATTTTCCTTCCCATCTGTTTCATATCTTAGATGATCCATCTGGAAGCAGGCTGTCACCTTCTCTTGAGGTATCTTTATGAAAAATACCGTGTGCATGCTATTAGATGTAATAGTTTCAATGTTGCCAACTGTCATGATTTTAATGCAAATTTCACACTATTTGGTGCTTTTCCTAAATGCAATTTTTTGGGGATGGGGAGTGGGCAAGAATTTCAGCTTTCACTTAAAAACAAGTTTCTAGCCTTTGCAAGTGTGGAGAATAGTGGTAAAGCATGACCCATGTGTGACCTAAAGGCTCAGAAACCCGAAGGCAAATAATCAAACCCTACATTTATTTAAAAAAATAAATCATGATTGTCATATTTGGGGTCATGACTCATATTTGAAGAGTTGGCGTGGGGTTGGCAGTACTGTAGTCTTACAAAGTTTCCGTGAATGTTTTGTAATTAAACATGAGGAAGATGCTGTCTTAATCTGTACACCTGAAATGTGTACAGGTTTTCTACATACTGTAATAGGAAAGGTCTGAGCACTCTCATTTGAAACCAGCATGTTGTACTCTAAAAACAGACCATGTACAAATGGAACCTGAAGAGCAGAATGTGAAAGCAGTGGGACTGTAGAGGTGCAAATGAGGGTGCAATTTAGTTTGTAGAAATCGAATCTTTGTTGTTCTAGATAATGAAGAAGTGGGAAGACTCAAACTTGACTTTGAGAGTCCGTGTTGTGTATGCAGGAAAGAAAAAGCATCTTGATGTTTGTAAACTGAGCACATTTGAATTAGACGTCACTGAAGCACAATAAACTGGAACTCCACAACGTCAATTTTACAGAGTCTCTTTCCCGAGTAAAACCAAACCTTAAGAGAATTTATCCCTTGGAACAGAACTAATGGCATTATGATGCTTTGTCAGAGTGCACATAAGGAGTACTTCCTGTCTGAAGTAAATTCATGTTAGGTGAGTTTTTTGTTTGGATTTTGATCTTGCAAAGTTACAGTTAGCTTTACAGGATCCAAGACCAATCTACTCAGATCAGGATACTCCTGTGAAGTTCAGCATGGTGACAAATCTTCGGCAACTGAACTTGAGTCTCTCACATGTGCTGATAATGCAAAATACCAGAAATTACAGGCCAAACTCTGTCTGGTCTCTGTAATGTTATGCTAGTGTAAGGAGGTTGCACCCTACTTGAACTGCTGCATAGAGGCTGGCCAGAATCCTGTTGGGTAGGGCTACCATACGTCCGGATTTCCCTGGACATGTCCGGCTTTTCGATCTATAAATAGCTGTCCGTGGGGGATTTCTAAAAATCTAAAAATGTCCGGGATTTCCCCCGGTCGGCTATTTATAGACCGAAAAGCGGCGGCCAAGTGCCGCTTGGCAGCCAAAGCCCCTCCCCAGCTCCCCCCATCCCCTGCAGCCTTAGCACGCCATGCGGCCTGTTAGTTGTCTTCCCCCTCCTCCCCTTCCCTGAATGCTCCGCCCCCTGATCCTCCCCCTCCTCTGCTTCCCGTGAATCAGATGTTCGCGGGAAGCCTGAAAAGAAGCAGGGACAGGCGGGCAGCAGCAGGTAAGCTGGGATGGGGGGGGGGAAGACGCGAGGAGGAGGGCTTCGGGGAGGCGTAGCGCGGCTCCCTCCGGCCCCAGTGGCTTCGGCCCGGCTCGGCTCGGGCCCCGGGACACCGGCTGAGCACGCCGGCTCGGCCCCGGCCAAGCAGCACCGGCCGAGCACCCCCGGCCTGGCTCCAGCAGCTCCGGCCCCAGTGGCTTGGGCCCCAGGGTGGCGGCCCCAGTTCCAGTAGAGCGTGCCAGCCCTGGCCCCAGTGGCTCCAGCCCCGGCTCGGGCCCCAGGTCGGCGGTCCCGGTTCTGGCCGAGCGCGACGGTCCCGGCCCCAGCGGCTCCGGCCCGGCTCGGGCCCCAGGGCGGCGGCCCCGGTTCCGGCCGAGTGCGCCGGCCCTGGCCCCGGCCCCGGCCCTGGCCTCAGCGGCTCGGGACCCGGTTCTGGCCCAGCACGCCAGCCCCAGCGGCTCTGGCACCTCCGGCCCGGCCCCAAGCCCCGGGACCCCGGCTGGAGCTCCGGGGGGGTTGGGTGGGTCGGGAGTTCTGGGGGTCCTGTCAGGGGGCGGGGAGCAATTGGATAGGGCATGAGAGTCTGTCTGGGGGTGGGGGTGTGGATAAGGGTCGGGGCAGTCAGGGGACAGGTAGGGTCCTGGAGAGGCAGTTAGGGTGGGGGGTTCTCAGGAGAGGGCAGTCAGGGGACAAGAAGCAGGGAGACTTAGATAGGGGGTGGGGTCCCAGGAGGGGGCAGTCAGTGGCAGGGGTCCCAGGAGGGGGAAGTTAGGGGACAAGGAGCGGGGGGGGAGGGGTTGGCGGTTTTGAGGGGGGCAGTCAGGGGGTGGGGAGTGGATGGGGGTGGGGCAGGGGTGGGGCTAGAGCGGGGCTCCTCCCCCCGTCCTCTTTTTTGATCGTGGAAATATGGTAACCCTACCGTTGGGGTGTGTAATCCCGGCTCCCTCCCATGGCCTCAGTGGGTGCAAGCTGTCTAAAAGGAGGCAAGGAGGAACAGAGCTGGCTGGAAGCAGAGCAGGGAGCACAGTGCACCCTCGCCCTGGGCAGCAGAGCTGATGTTCTGCTGTGAATCGGTCTGGCATGTGCATGCACAACCCCCAGGAGGAATTCTGGCTGAATGGCTCCAACTGCAGTGTGACTTTTCTGCAACTTTATGCCTAACACACCATCAGCATGCAGGGCACATCTTTATCCTAAGCCGCTGAGCTAGCTTTTAAACTTGCATTTAATATTCTGTCCCAGGAAAGCAATGGCGTTTTCCCCCTTCTGTTCTTGTTCAGCCCCATCTATCACATAGTCTGAACAGCAAAAGAGGTGGAAGTGAGTTTAGGAATAAGAAACAACAGAGAATTTGTGCAGCTTTGATATATAGCTCATTGTCAGCACTCTCATTCCTTGTTGAGTATAAAGTATATACAAAGTTTAATGAGAATGTCATAACTCTTTCTTCCATTTAAATTCAATATTTACTTTCAAACACACATAGAGACGCTAGTTTTTCAAGGTTTCAGTCACAGCTTGACCTTCCATCTAAATATCAGTGACCTGTAGCGAGCACTATTTGATATAAAATCTGAAGTTGTAGGCTCCTGGCTCCAGTCCTAATGAAGAATACCATAGCAGACAGATGCCTGTGAGTGGTAAAATCTGACATTGGTGTAGTTTACAGTGAATGAAACCAGATTAGACTACTGAAGTTATGGATATGAACAACATAGCAACCAGTACAATTATGGAGACACTTACTGATGGTTTAATATTTATTTTTCAGTAGCTATTTGACTTGGACTAGTGCCTACTTACATTAACAAAAATAAAGCTGAAAGATTTTAGGCAGCTTTCAAAGCCTTGCGATAAATTTTGTGAAACAGCTTTTATTGTCCTTCGGTTTTAGTAGTTTCTTATAGAAATAACTCAAGAAAAGATGAACAAACATTTGAATCCCTATTACCATTCCTTGGGGGACCAGAAACAAAATCTTCCTTTTCTGGGAGCAAGATCTCATGATAACTTCCTGATTATTTTATATGTCTAAGATACTCAGGCTCTCTTGTGTGATAGAATTGTACAGTGTGGGGGTGGGAAGCTTTTAAGTTTTAAATAGCAAATTTTTCAACTTGTGCTAATCATTTGTTGATAAATCTGAGTTATCAAAATGGATTTGTGGTGCAATGTTCATGATAAGTCCATGTACTATATTTCTGCAGTATATTAAATTAGTAGGAATGCTGTATGAAGCTTGTCTTGACCTGAAAATGTAAACCAATGGGCATATGGTCTGCATTAATTCTCTGTATTTAAAATAACGTGGTAAAATAAAACATTCCTCTAGTACAAAAAAAAAGTTTTGGGTGCGGGAGAAAGACAGTGATTACTATCATTTATGGACGTGAAAATGATGGAAGTGTCTGGCATTTTGCCCCTTGTTTGAACATTAAAAGCATTATGTAGCCCAGTGTGGAGAAAATTTTGTCATTAAAAGTTGTGGGGTTTGCTGCAAAATAAGGTTTTAATAAGAACAGGTTTGTGGATATGCTGCAGAGTTAGTAGTAACTCTGATAGCTTTTTGTTTTCCATTATATTTAAAATGGGTCAGATTGAGATATTCTATAAATAAGGAGGAGAATCCAGGCACCGGATAGAGTGTATGCTCAGTGAATGTGTTCAACATCCTTGTCTGGGTGTTTATTCATTGACGTTTATTCATTGTATTCACCAATCATAGTGTAATTGTTTTTGCAATAAACCGTACCCTGTGTTTGAAGAAAGTACTAATTCATAATATCTTTTAAGGGTACATTTTAAAAGGATTGTATAATGCTCTTGCTACAGGACATTTACTGACTTGAAAATGTCATCCCATACAGCAAATTTAATCAAGAGAGGCAGCAGAGAAACTGGTCACATTCATCTGTGGTGTAACAGGTTATCCCAGGACAGAGTTCAGCTCCTTATTGTTAATGGGATTTTTGAAAAGAATTGAGTCATATTGTGGTAAAGTTGTTTATAAACGTCGCAGAAAAGGATTACTGTAGCCTGTTCTGGGGAAAATTAGTATTGTAGTTTGGATGAAGAAATCCCATTTAATAAAAAGGTATAACACTGATAACTTTGATCAGTGTTTTTGTCCTTAGAATTAAAGTCATAGCCTTATGATATCCAGAGTGGCTTCTGTGAGGTATCCCTAACCATTTTTAATGTAAGAACTCGAATAAAATAAAAGCCATTCTTTGGGAATTAAGGAACTAAATCCTCAACTGGGGTAAGTTGTAGCTCCACTGACTTAAACTATGGCAATTTACAAAAACCGAGGATCTGTCCCAAGGTCACTCATAACCTTGTCAGATCAAGGCCTTATTAGTTAGCAGTGATTTCAAACACCAGTTTTTTTCTTTTCTTTTCCAGTCTTGTCATGTCTTTTGTTAAATGGGATTTGTTCACTCAAACCATGTGAGGAGTTAGTGAAAATTAATGGAGCTCATTATCTTATCAGAGGTCTTCACTACTCAAGACTGTACCAGTCAGAGAATGTGACTGAGGATAAAATAAGTATTTTTAAGAATACCATTATGAAAAAGGAACAGTTGAGAATGTGGAATGACAGTTGTATCTGCTACAGACAGTGTTCGTCAAAGATTCGTTCTGCTTATGCACTGCTTGGGAAGTTTATTTGTACTGTGCAAGGTTTGTGTTGTTTTAGGTGGTCTGTGGTGTGAAGCAGTAGGTGGTACAGTTGGGCACTAGGGGATCATATTCTACTTTGTGCCCCCTTGTGCCCTCATATACTTTTGAGATTTTTGCTTGTTTTAAATGCACTCCCACAGGAGTAGAAAATGAATAAATGGGATAAGGGAAGGTTTAAAACCAGCAGAATTAAAGCTAACACTAAGCATGTTTAATAAACTTATTGAGGCTGAGAACCATTCAAAGCTTATCCATTATGTACCCCACACGATCTGTGAAATATGATTTATTTTACGCGCGGGTCCACTGACTAAATTTGTGATAGAAAAATTGCATAAAATTGGAGAGTTTCAGCCATCAGTTATTAAGGTTGACTATTTTCATAAATAAGATGCATGTACCATTTTAATATCACTGTGCATGTCACACCTTTTTAAACAATAAATGAACAATACTTTAAGAACTTAGTATTGCATGATGAGGGCAGCTGTTCACACCAGGCATACATATATTCACTTAATTTACGACTGATTTTTAAACTCTCCCTAAAATGCTTCTTGGCTCTTACATCCTGGGAAGACGCTCCAGATTTGCACTTGTGTCTGGTCTTGTGGCAGTTCATTGCAACTTCAGACATGGATTTATATCTTCACCATAACAGGTGAAACATTAATGTTAGTTGGCCACTTTAAATGAAATCTAGTTTAGAGTTCAGCGGGCCAAAAATGTGAGGTAGTGTGCTCATCCTTTGAGCTTTGAGATTTTTTTAAAAAAGTATTTATTTATACAACCATGAGTGGAAAAAATATTTCCAATGTATCTTTAAAAAAATCCATGATAATACTAAGTCTCATCTCTGCCAAGTATTTCTTTTTAAGATCATATTTTTTTTCAGAAGATAGACCACTAAATCTCACTACTTTTCTAAGGTCATGTAGTAGAGCTACTCCAAGTCAAGATACAAGCAGCTTCCCAGACTGAGATTCAATATGTAACTGATTAAAATGCATGCTGACTGAGGGATAAAGGCTAATATTAGCATAAGCGCTCTTATCCTTGTAGATCATTGCACCCTAGACTTTGCAATTATTGCAGGTCTGCTGAGTAGCCAAAATTCATGATCTGGAAGGCCTTAAGGTCTGATTCAAAGCATATTGAAATCAATGGAAATATTCCTATTGTCTTTAATGGCTTTGGTTCAAGCCCAGAACTGAGGTTGGGGTTTTCAAAGGAGCCTAATGACACTGGGTGCCTCAATCCCATTAAAAGTAAGTGGACTTTGGGTGCTTAATTGGCATATGTCCCTTTGAAAAATCTCTCTTGAGCCTTTAGGTAGCTAAAACACAGTAAAATTATAATTGTATTCTTGAATGCCGTTTACTCATATTATTTTATCTTTGCAGATAGATTTATAACACAAAGCAATGCTATTTATAAGAGGGACCTACAGCATTTCAGTTAACATGTATAGAAGGAATAAAGTAATTGCTGTATTAATAATATTTATTTGTATTACAGTAGTGACTAGGAACCCTAGTCATGGACTAGGGCCCCATTGTGCTAGGCACTGTACAAACACAGAACAAAAAACCCCCCAACAGTCCCTGCCCCAAAGAGTTTACAATCTAAGACTACAAATGGCAGATGGATACAGACTGGGTATACATACCCAGAATTATCAGTTGGGAGATGAAATGTAGTGAGTTTTATTTGCAAGATTGTCAGTCAGAGTTTTAGATTTGCTGTCACGGGTTTACTTTTTGCTCTTTCATCTCTCCTGACAATTTGCTCTGGGTTCACCTTTTTCATATCGGTTCTGATCTGCTTTAAGTATGCCGACCCAGGAAGCTGTGCTTCCTTTTCTTCTGAGCAACACATGGCAGGCATTTTCCGAAAGTCATTATTTGTTCTGCTAACATATCTGGCAGCTCTGACATTACAAAGATTCATATAATGTGTCTCTTACATTTTGGCTTTTCTCATAATAGAGATTGCTTGTGTTCTTCTGCTTGTTTCATTAATCTTTATTAAATAAAGATGTAGGCTGTATTTAATTGAATGTTTTCTTTTGGCAGTAGAACAAGTCTAAAGGTGTTTCTCATTAATTTGTTATTCAGTAGGGATATCCATCTATCTGGATTGAATTTGTGACATACTTAGTTCTTATTTGTAGAAATGCCTGTGTTGAACACATTTTCTGTGTTTTGCTGAGAATATCCTATACAGACTGACATTATGTCATTTGTCATGTGGGAATCTAACTACAGGGAATTGGTCTTTGTTGACAGCATGTCTCCATTTTGCTTCCCTTCCCCCCCCCCCCCCCCCCCCCCGACAATGTGTTTTATATTTAATCTTATAAAATATTATCTTGCTAGTGGATTGTGAAGAAGTGCAGAAACAGTGGTTTTGTTTTTGTTTAGCATATTAATATTTTGGACAATATTTTGGCATAAGAAATACTGACATTCATTTTTATAGGAATGTCCAATTTAGAGTTTCCTTTGGCAATTAATTAAAGGGACATCAATTTGAAAGCCAGTCTTTTTTTTTTTTTTTTTTTTTTAAAGGCTCAAACTGTTTAAATGACTGACCCTGCTTGGGAAACAGTGAAACTTGACAAAACACAGAGTTGTGAAAGGCATGAAACAAAACAAAACAGAAAAATCATGGAAAGTGTGTTTTCAGTAATCTCTCTATCATATTTGTAGATGTTATTTTTAACAATAGTAGGTTGAGAATAAACTCCAGCAGATGTGATTTTTAAGTTGGTGTCCCTTTAAATGACAGTGTTGCAAAAACATTTTACTTTACTAGTATCTATTTGCCCTTAGTGCTTACATACAACTCGTAGGCAAAGAATACTGTTTTTTATACATCTGTAAGGAATTCTGTCATCTTACCATTGGGAACCCTTAAATAAGCAAACAAAGAGTGGCTAAATACGGTTGCAGTACCTATGCGGGAACAGCACAAAATCATAAATGTTAAGAAATTATGACACATGGGGGCTTTTTAGGGGGCAAACATCTTCATTTGGTTTGTCAGCTTTCTTAACATTTATGAAGAGTCTGTCTGTTATAAGTCTAGCAAAAAAATACCACTTTCATTTGATGCAAAAGGAAAAACTATTTCATGGCTAACGTGGCATTATAAATCTAGAGATGGAAAAGATATACATAACATCTTTACCGTACCAGTGCAGGAGTGTTCTCTACTGTAGAAAGTATTTTCTAGCTTCTTGTGTAGTTAATTTTAAATATTTCAAACATCAGACCTTTGACAACTTCACTTGTGACACTACTTTGTAGTTCTAATAACGTTCACTGTTATGAAGTGTTTCTTGATTTTTTTTCAGCCTAAATTTTTCCCTTCCTAATATTTTGTCTTGTTAATCATAATTTTACCCTTTTGGATACCCTAAAGGATTCCTTTACTTCGTTAACAGAATTGTGCTTAAAAAAAAAAAAGTCTGTCTTGGGTGACAAAAGTCCTCAAGCAGTTTTGGGATTTGACTTGTGTGGCAATAGTTAGAACATTTTGTGTCTGTGGACTCTTAATAGTGGCTTGCTTTGCAAAACTTTTTTGCTCTTATATTTGCAAATGTTGTTATCCTTTTATCTCTTGTGATATATTTCAAGATGGGCACCTTTCATTAGGATAGGTCAGATGGGATTTCTCCTGTGTCCCTGACTGGTTGACCCCCATCTCATATGAGCAGGAATGCCACCCCATCTAGGCAGAATTAGTTTACATGTGGGGTTTTTCACACAAGAGCTGCTGTATTTTGATTGAGTTCTGTGATCCATATCTCCATCTGAGTTCTGATCACCATATTTGGGGTCAGAAAGGAATTTTCCTCCAGGGCAGATTGGCAGAGGCCCTGGGTTTTTTTTTGCCTTCCTCTGCAGCGTGGGGCACTGGTCACTTGCTGGAAGACTCTCTGCACCTTGAAGTCTTTAAACCATCATTTGAGGACGTCAGTGACTCAGACACAGGTTTGATACAGGAGTGGGTGGGTGAGATTCTGTAGCCTGCGTTGTGCAGGAGGTCAGACTAGATGATCATAATGGTCCCTTCTGACCTTAAAGTCTATGATTCTATGATCCAACTCATAGACTTTAAGGTCAGAAGGGATCATCGTGATCATCTAGTCTGACTTCTTGCACATTGCAGGACACAGAACGTCACCCACTCCCGTAATAGACCCCTAGCCTCTGGCTGAGTTACCGAAGTCCTCAAGTCATGGTTTAAAGACTTCAAGTTATAGAGACTCCACCATTTACACTAGTTTATACCTGCAAGTGACCCGTTCCCCATGCTGCTGAGGAACGTGAAAACCCCCCAGTGCCTCTGCCAATCTGACCGGGAAGAAAATTCCTTTCCAACCCCAAATATGGTGATCAGTTAGACCCTGAACATGTGGGCAAGACCCATCAGGCAGATACCTGGGAAAGAATTCTCTGTACTAATTCAGTTGGAAAAATCTGGGAGAAGAAATATTTTCTCTCAGTCCTTGTGTCTGTCAGGAAGTGTCATAGTGCATTCTCCAGGTGAAACTTTCTCTGATATAAGTTCACTTTTGTTACATCGGATTGAAACCTTGTCCTGGACAAAGGCTGTCTCATACAGTCGCTTCTGCAATAATTCCTCCAGCTTGTGGGAAGTGCACTAGTTTTATCCTGACATAATTGTTTTCTTTCAGTTTGGCTAGGGGAATTTTCTTTTGACAACTGCATTCTCTTTTGTTGCTCTGTACTGAAATATTGTCCTGTACTCACCCCTAAGCTTCTAGTATTAGTAACGTCTGGAATTCTGTCAACTATGACTGTGAACTGCTTTATTATTTCGTATTAGCCTCGTCTTCATCTCATCCTCCCATCATATGTCACTTTAAGCATAATGGCTCCTCACAACTTAAAGAAAATCAGACTCAGGAACAGCAGCATCCTGCGCATGGTATAGTTGGCATATGTAGTTTTGAACACTCTCACACTGTATGCAGTTGTTTGCATAAATCAAAAGAGAAAGATGGATGGTTGACTGTGTCCTCTCTCACCCCGGCTTCATATCCTGGAGATAATGGGAATGTTGCATGTGGTAAGCAGTTTAGTTATATACTCTGCGTTGCTTGCTGCATAAATGTAATTGTGCAGGACTTTCTGAAAAACAGCGTGCTAATTGTAGCCAGTAAAGATCTATGCCTTTCTCCACCTGAGTTTGGCCCATCACATCTGGAGGGAGCTGGGATTGCTGGAGTAATACCATGGAGTTCACTATGTATATAGAATCATAGAAGTGTAGGGTTGGAAAGGACTTCAAGAAGTTATCTAGTCCATCCCCAGCTGAGGCAGGATGTAAGCTGTGCCAGACTTTTTAAGCATTCTACATGTGGTGCAAGATGGATGCCGGCCTGCATTTGACGCCAGCAGACTAGTGAACTTGTTCTTCGATACTTGTTTCATATCATGTCTCTTTTCCTGCTCCTGGGAGAGGAAGGACAATAAATTAATAACAGGGCTCCTCAGTGGATAGAGGATGGCTTGTCAGCATGAATCAGGACAGTGGCAGCTGTAGCCTGGGGAGAGGAAATTGTGGCCAGCACTGACATAAATGGGCTGTGTTGAATATACAAGCTGTTCTCCAGTGCGCGTTCAGAGTTTGTGTTCAGTGCAGCGTAAGACAGTTGGTATGTACTGTACAAATCATATTCAATAATGTTTTGGCAGTGACAACTGTGGGACAGTACTTGGGGACTAGACTGGCAGCGGTTGCTGCTTCTCTGTTGACTTTCTTGTCACCATGTTGATGATGTGACTGACTGACTGCTTTGAAGTGTGTGAATGAAACAAATATGGCCTATAACGGCAGGGTCCTGAAAGGCACTGAGCTTCCTTTGGGAAGTGAGAACGGAGGATGTGCAGTGCCTGAGAGGATCATGCCCTACAGCTGTAACCTGTGGGGTGGAGATTTGGAATTGTGGAACATCCTTCCCCCATTTATTTAGAAATTCCACTTGACAGGACTCTAAGGACTCCCATGGTTTTAAAGCAAAATCAGTAGAGAAATAAATCCTTCAGCAATTGCACATCTAACAATTATTTCTTAAATTTATGTAAAGCTGAGAATTCCCTAAATCATGATATTTAATTTAACCTCCTCCAAACAAAGCAATACCCATGAACAAAATAAAAACAAACTTAGTGAATTTGTTAAATGCCTAGAACAAATGTAACGTTGTGTCTAAACTTTGTCCATTCAAGACTGTATGTAATATTAGCATAGAACCTATTTTCAGAAGTAAGCATGTGCAATTGCGTGCATACATATGTGTGTATTGACTTTATGAGTGGAAATGCACATTGGGTATTTGCGCAAACACAAGGCCAAACTGATTATGTGCGTAGTAAACATCTATTTTTATTCACAACACATTTGTTACTTGCATGCATATGCTGCGAGGTCTGCTCAGATGTGTGCCCCAACTTTGAAAAATAGGCCCTACACATTTTAAAAAACAAAATTTCCTGTATAGGCACATGCTCAGACATACGCACATTCATTCACGCTTGTGGCTAAATCCTCATTTGTTTGTGATCTGTGCAGTTAACTAGGACAAAAACATGTATTCTTTTGTCTCTTGTCTGTCTAGAGAGGGACGATTAGATCTTTTAACCTTACAATTAGTTATTCATCCCTTAACTCTTAAGGTTGGATAGCCATCTCTTTTCCAGGCAGTTTCCAACCCCATATTGCCTGTGACTAGGCAAACCAAAAGTGGATTTTGGCCCCATACTGGCTTTACCAGTTCAGAATCCAAGTCCAAAATATAATTCTGTACTCACATCCCTTTTTTATTATATCTTTCTACTAGTTAAACTTTGCATGGCACCAGCTGGTTTTAACCTTACAGCTGGCACATAGCAATGAGCAATGTATAGGTGTAAAAAAAATCATTGGGAGAACTTCAAAATATATATTCTAACATATGAAGGCTCTTAGAAAACTTTAAAAAAACTTTGCTGGTCATCTTTAAAAGTATAGAATGAGCATTTTGAGGGATGGTTATTTGTCCTCATCAGAATAGTATTGTAAGGAGTTTTTATGGTTGTTCTACATCCTAAATGTTTAATTTTCAGATGTTTCCTGTTTGTGAAAACATTTGTATGAATAGACATGTTGAGATGTCTGTCCTCTGTTAATAATTGAGGCCGATGCTTTTTGTTCTTCATAATTTCTCACTTATTTTCAGTGTGTTTCACTGTCCAGTCACTTAGTTGTTTTGACTGTTTTTCTTTTGTTTTTGAAGTGGACCCAAACACATTGAAATGATTTTGGTGCTACTGTTCAGAAGATAACAGCACATATTGTTGAGCCTGTCGTAGCATTTTTGGGTTGATTTTTGAAAATTTGTGTGTCCTTATGTCCAGAAAGTAAATGATTCTTTTTCTTAAATAAAAGTGTTTTGCTTTTTTTTGAGGGGAGAGGTTGGAGAGAGTGAGCGGGCTGCCCAGCTTTTTAGGTCATGCTAGTCTTCTGCTGCAGGAAAACTGCTTATGCTGGCATCTAGGCATAGATACAAACATTAAAAAATATTTTTTTCAAGGCACAATTCAAATGAAATTAATTTTGTGTACATTCTGATTAATTTTAGCATGCGTGTAGGTCTTGGAAAAGGCTATCTAATGCCATTTTACTGATGTGGAAACTAAGATAGAAAGGTTGTGACTTGATTAAGGCCACAAATGGAATTGGTGCTCGAGATGGGATTGGAACAGAGGAGCCCCCAATGTGATTCTCCAGACCAGGCTGCTTCTCTGCTACGGACTTGCTTCATTATGGCTAGAGGACATAGCAGCAGCTCAGCAGAGGAGCTAATGTATCTGGAAGAAGCTGGTTGTGAGGGAGCTTATAGAAGTCCTAATGTCATCAGTGGCAATTTAGGCTGCTCCAGAGATTAGTCTGGGATCTTCCCTCAGCATTTATGGAAGGGACAATTCATTTTGGTCTACCCACAGTTTTTGTACCACTATAACTATGTTTGTTGGGGCGTGTTTGTGTGAATTTTTTATTGATAGAACTATAAAGGGACTGTATACAGATTCAGTTTGTGAAGACCTTGGCTTGGCACCTAGAAATGTAGATGTAAAAGGCATAATTGCAGACATTTAAAGGAAGTATTTCTCTTGCAGCAACACAAATATCTCATCGTATTATGTTCTAACAATAGGATATAATCACAATTTATGGTAAAATGAAAACAAAGTCATATAATGGAGTGTCAGGCAATCTTAATATATGTATATATATCTCCTATAATAAATGCTTCCTTTCTAATGTCTGATACTATAGTGAGGTCTGTTCTAAAAGAAGGAAAGGGTAGGTAAAGATAGTATTCAGATGTGCTACCTCTTTAAGAGCTTGTTTAGACGAACAGTCAATTTTATCTCGCACTAGCCTGCTGCTCTTCGGCTGTCTGTGTGGACCCTGCTGCCTTGTGCTAAATGTTCCCTAGAGCACTTTGATCTACCTTGCTTTGAAACTGGAGTAGCTTAAAAGTGCACTAGAATGTTTAGTGCACAGCAGCAGGGTCCAATGGACAGTTGGTGTGCAGCAGGCCAGTATGAGATTCTGTGATTGTTGCTAAGAGGAGAAGTTGTGGGATAAGCAGAGCCAAGGAGGAAATCAGCGTGTGTCTTCTCTCTGCTGCTTCTAAAGATAAGTAATACCGAAGTGTTCGTTAATGATTTATAATTATTGATAGAGTTGAGGAAAAATTGTTTTTTCAAAAACGCATTGTGACAATAAATGGTAGGATTTCT
This sequence comes from Malaclemys terrapin pileata, assembly GCF_027887155.1. Taxonomy (NCBI): domain Eukaryota; kingdom Metazoa; phylum Chordata; order Testudines; family Emydidae; genus Malaclemys; species Malaclemys terrapin. The sequence continues at coordinate 195,058,613 of NC_071506.1, read as the reverse complement.
TTCTAAGAGGTCAGTTTTGTCACCCTTAATCACATCAAACCATATCTTACTCTGTGAATCGCCCAGTGAAATCAGTTGGAGTAAAGTACCACTGTGAAGTAAGGTTGGAAGAATTAGGCCCATAGTGAATAGCACAGGAGTGTTGCGATTGAATTAAGTGGGGCCTGGATTTCACCATATAGTTAAAATTCTTCCCGTCAAGACATCCAGAGACACATTGACCCAGAGAGCACATTATTGACCTCCTGGAATAGAAAACACCATTTAGTCTAAAGAAGGGCAGTATATGTAAATATAAGACTGCAGTATTTATTTGTTTCTTGTCTGCATAACCTAGAGAACACATGTATAGAAACAGATGAGAAATTTAATTTTATGCATTCTTTCTTTCCCAAAGTAGTAAACTTTATCTCCTTGGTATGTGTAATGGTTTGCATTTTAAATAGTTCTTTCTGTTTTTAGGTTATGGTCAGACTGGTCCAGCGTTTCAGCGAGCAGGTTATGACTCTGTTGCAGCGGCTGTTTCTGGTCTTATGCATATCACAGGGCCGGAGGTACTTAACTTTATTGTAAATTTAGTAAAGACCTTTTTCCGTGCACTGAAGCTTTGTGCTGTACTTAATAAAATGGCCTGTAGAAATAAAAAGAATTAAGGAGGTTGGTATCTGGAAAAATGAAATATAAGCTTTGATTTAAGATGGAAGAATGAGTCAGCAATGCAAGTCTCTTGAAGAAGTGTTCTCCCACAACAGGACAATATTGGCAAAAGCCTGGAATTTAGAATTAGCTTATAATAAAATAATAGATTCTAGAAACAAGCTAGAAAGTGACCTTGGTTCTTGGTGGGTACGTATATGGAGTGTATGCAGCTAGAAAAGCATTCTGGAATGAAGAGTCTTAAATGTCATATTCAAAATCTTAAAATAAACAAAATGAAGGAATTTAAGTAATCTAGCTAAAGTATTTCTGTCCCTTGGTATTTAAATGTATAATATGTGTGAAAAGGGACATTGAAAGATCCAGTAATCAGCATGAGTTTGAATAAATTGTCAGTGGCTTAGTGTGGCAAAGCTCCGACCTTGTCCCCGTGGGTCCCGCGCTTCTTGGTGGTGTATGCTAGCCTCAGTGGCTCACTGCGACCCTCCACGTAGCCCTTCTCTCTGTAGGGCCAGGGTTATAGTCTACTGAGCCCTTTTCATCATAAGCCGGCAAGGAGGTTGTTGTGAGAACTCCCACAGTCTTTGTTGTCCCTAGGGGCTTGTTTCAGAACAGTTTAGCCTCCTGTCCTGACAGGGGCCTGACTTCCCCTCCCAGGAGGTGTTCCTGTCAGGGCTGGCTCCAGCATTTCTGCCGCCCCAAGCAAAAAAAAAAAAAGCCGCGATAGGCAGCAGCAGTTCAGTGGCAGGTCCTTCGCTCCTAGAGGGAGTGAGGGACCTGCCGCCCCCGAATTGCCACAGGTGCCGCCCCTCTCCCTTGGCCGCCCCAAGCACCTGCCTGCCTGGTTCCTGTAGTGGTGGGTTGGGGGGAACCCGGGCCCACCCTCTACTCCGGATTCCGGCCCAGGGACCCTAATGGTAGCAGCTGTTGGCAGCCAACCTTTCATTGCCAGAGTTGCTACATTTCCCTGGGCCACTTCCCCACAGCTCTCCTGCTTCTCCACCCTTACCAATCACTTGAGGGTGTCTTTATTAACCAGCCCTTAAGCCACACTTCCTCTCCTCTGGCTCCCTGGCTCTTCTCTGCCTGACTGAAGTGAGCCCTTTTATAGTATCAGAGAGGTCTTAATTAGAGTCATGTGGTCACATTAGCTTAATGCCTCACCTGACTCTTTGCAAGTTAATTGTAGTCAGGTGTTCTCATTAGCCTGGAGCAGCCCCTGCTCTGGTCAGTCAGGGAACAGAAAACTGTTAATCCAGTGGCCAGTATATCTGCCTTCTGCTACTCTGCTGTACCCAACTGGCCTGGGTCTATCACACTTAGTCACCACAGATTAAGTGGTGAATAAAATATCCTATACAAATGCTGTGTTTTTGTTAATTATGACGTAACAGAAGTAGGGAAGGAACAGCCAGGCATCTCCTGCCCACACAAGCTCTCTGGCAGGATAAATGAAGAGCAATTCCCAGACAAATGGCTGTAAAAGGCAGAGGAGACATGAAGGAGATATTACCGCTAACCCTCTCCTGCAAAATCTGGGAATCAAGACCAAGAAAGCTACAGATTCCCTTCCTCCTCCAAACCTTTTTCTCCTGCCTGGATGAAGGTTTAAGTGAAGGGTGCCTCTTTCTGCACCTGACATTGAAACCCTCCCTATGCTGCACAGCAGGGGTTTCTGCCCATGCCTCGCTGCTACCTTAGTTAACCTGTACTGGGCACATGCTGTATGGTTGTGACAAATAAGTATCACTACTGTAATACTCCCTCCCTAGCCAAATCTCCTGTGTGCTCCGAGGAAGGGAAAACCCCACCCCTCTAGTTGCCAATTTGCAATGTGCAAGTGTGATTGGTGGGAACTAAGGGTCCCCGAGCTCTGCCCAAGCCCTACTCCTGCATGAGGCTGTTTTTACAGATAGGGCACCACTGTTCCTCATGCTAGCTAAGGTCCCAGAGGTATCTATCCCCAGCTGTCCAGCCATATCTCATGAGCTCTCTCCTCCACTTTCCCAGCGAGTGAGGGGGATGGCTGGTATTTGGGTAACATAGATGCTCTTAACCACTGAAGTTTAATAAAAGGAATAATCCAACCATCAAGAACCTGGGAATGCCCCCAATATTTTGTGCTAGTCATTAAGAGGCCTGGATTTTGTATGTATGTAGTAAATAAAATCAATAAGACTGTATGGAATTAATACAAGGATGAAATGACCAATTTCAAAATTACAATAATAAATTATAAGTAAGTTCCCTGCCATAGGGAGCAGTGAAATTTGAGAAGAATTTGACTTGGAAATAGAGGCTCAGAATTAAAAATAGATGTTCAATAAGAAAGGGTTTGACAGCCAATCAGAGATGTTGGTCATGAAATGAGAACTATGAAGACCAAAAGCCTCTGAAAATACAGAAAAAGAAATGTCTGTTTGAAAGTTTGCCAGAGAGCAGGGGTATGAAGCCTTGTGAACCTGTAATGATTTGGTGGACCTGGAGTGGCAGCAAGAAAAGTGCTGTAGCAGAAAAAGCAACTAACAAGAATATGGGAGAGGGGGCCTGTTGTCTCATAGACATGATTTCAGCAGAAACTCTAAGTTAAATTGAAAATTTATTGCCTTGTGTGTGGAGTTCATGAATGACTTTTGACATTTGTATATGAACGTTGACATTATTTAAAGTTATTTCCCCCACTATTCAATAAGCAATTTATTCAGCTGTGATTGCTCTCTGATATCCTCTAAATCCAAATGTGAATGTGCACAAACTTGCCATTTTTGGGAAAGTGAGAAGGGAAGAGTAATAGGTGAGAGGGGTGGTGGCCTTGAGGTTAAGGCATTGGACTGCGGCTCAGGAAACCTGGGTTCAGTTCCTTTTTATGCCACAGACTTCCTGTGTGATTGTGGGAAAACCTCTTTATACCTTATTTGCTCATCTGTAAAATAAGGATAATCTTTCATTTCTCCTCCACCTTTTGCCTGTCATGTCTATTTAAATTGTAAGCTCTTTGGGGCTGTGACCGTGTCCTACTATGTATATGTAAAGCAAATTGCGCTGTGAGTCCTTGTTCTTGGTTGGGGCCTCTAGATGCCACTCGAATACAAATAACTTGTATTAGATAGGCAGTAGAGAGCAAATGCTGCCCAAGGACTTGTATTGGGCTTGTTTGGCAAGGAACAGGTCACAGAATTGAAAAGAAACAAGGTGGTGGAATAAATACTGAAAGGCACCCTGAAAACTAATTTTGTTTTAGTTCATGTAATGGTGATGATGGTGACAACATGTCTTGTTGTTCCATTCTTGTTGTATAATACATACAGTATGTGGAATAGATCACCTGGCTGTGAGGTTCTCCTTCGAGTATGTTTCAGTCAGGATCCCACTGTAGGTGCACATATGCCTTGTGCCTGTGAGATTGGATTTTTTTTTAATAGCAGTGTTCATTGGGGCAGCTCATGAACCTCGTGTCACCTCATGCTTCTGTGTGAGGGCATAAAGGACAGACCAGGTGAAACTCTCTCTCAGTTCCCTCTTACCACCCATGGCAGTGAGGTGGAACCCACTGAGTGTCCCACCTGCTATTTTTCTCTGAGGTTTAAACTCGTCTTCTAGATTAGTTTGTGAAGAAATACTTCACCCATCGTACCTTTGTTAATTTTTTAAATTTGGATTCCTTAAAAAAGCCATCTAAACAGAAATACATCTCCCTGTGAAACGGGGAAAGGTGCCTCGTGCCAACCTCCATGGTGGACTCTAAACCTTAAGGGTTTAACCCTGTACGACCTCCGATGGGCTCTTTCTCCTGATTGATGGGCCTAGCTGATGCCTTTTCAGTCTGGGGGAGAGCCACATCCCTGAAAAGTGCTTTTGTGTGTAAATCCTTCGTGGCAAGGGCTGCAAGTGGAGGGATGTACAGTTGAAATTGCACTTACTGGAGCAATTGATGTGTATCACTTCAGACCCAGAGGAGACATGCACCTCCAAGGAACCAAAAGGGTTGTCCGTGAGGATGACTTCATAGGGTGCCAGTCTAGTTAGGGTCCAGCAGCAAAAAGAAGTCAGGGAAGAAAACTCAGTTGAAATTGATTTCTGGTCACATTGACACTGATCACCCTGGCACCAGGGCATTCAGCCCTAGTGCTGGCAACCACTTCAGCACCAGAACACTTGGCACTGACCATGTGTCATTGGAGCCAGCACTCCCCCCCACCCCCCGAATCTAGTGACAATGGCAAGAGGAAGGGCTGAATGAAGACCAGAGGCGGCTCCGAGCATAGAGAGGCCCCGCCTCTGAGAGAGGAAAAGAGGCATCACTTCTCTAAGGATAGGTGTCTACATCCAATGCCAAAGGAGTGGTGCAAAGTATGCTGACACTGCTGGCATCAGCACCGCTAAAGATATCAGCACCAACCTTCAGTTTGCTCCAGTTGTGGGATCAAGGTATCCCCTAACAAAACTGTCAAGATCCCTGCTGGGGACAGCATTGGCATGGGAACTGGAGCAATGATATCGAGACATCATACTCAAGGAGACACCCATCATCTATTTCCTGTGTCACCCATGCTTGACTGTCATCCAATTGGGAGGCAGTCTTTGGTAGCTACCTTGCCCCTTTCCATCAGGCTTGGTCCGATATCTCCTCAGAAAATGGTTGTTTGACCATAGTTGCCCACGGATGTTCCAGTCATTCCCACAATCTTCTCCCTACCTAATCCCTTTCCCTATCTCTTCAGAGACCCTTCTTACAAGAAACTATTACAAAAAGAAGTGGGCTTGTTGCTTCATCTAGGATGTTGCTCAGGAGTACAGGGAAGAGGCTTCCACTTGTAATATTTTTTTTCCCTGAAGATGAAAGGAGATCTTCATCCTATCCTAGACCTGAGAAGACCAAACAAATATATATACCACCTCAGATTCAAGTGGTAGTGCTTGCCTCCCTCATTGCATCTCTGTAGGCTCAAGACTGGTTTGTGTCGTTTGATGTACAATATATATGACTTCATATAGTCATCCACCTGGCCTGCAGGAAACACTTGACATTCATGATGGGATCAAATCATTACCAGTACAAGATACTGCCATTTGGACTCTTCATGGCACCAAGGGTTTTTATGAAATGCCTAGCAGTGGTGGCAGCCCACCTGAGAAGTCAGGGCATTCATCATACTTGGCTGTTGAGGGCAGATTGTAGTAGGAAATGGTGGCAAGCTGGAATGTATGTTTGTCTTATTCACCCATCTGGGCCTAGTGAACTGCAAAAAATTGTCACTCACACCATCCGAGATGATAGAGTTCATAGGGACTGTGATTGGCTCGAGATTGGAAAAGGCACACCTTCCCAATGTAGTGCTCCTGAGGCTCATGGAGCCTGTGTTCAAACTGCTTTCAGAATGTTCTTTTCATCACCTTACTCTGAAGTCAGTCTTCTTAGTGACTATCACTTCAGCAAGGAGAGTGAGTGAGCTTCAGGCATTTCTAGCCTGAAGGACAGGGTAGTGCTGGAACCCCACCCAAAGTTCATTCCTAAAGAGGTCTCAGATTTTCATCAGAACCAGTCAAATCAGCCTACTTTCCTTTTTCCAGAGACACAATCAGCACGAGGAAAAAAGAAATTACACACACTAATTATATCCAGGACTTTGCTTTATTATAGTGACAGGACTACATCATTCAGTGTGTTGCCCTGTCTGTTTATAGCTATAGCCAGACATTCTAAAAATCAAGCCACTTCCTTGCAAAGAGTATCAAAATGTATAGCACCGTGTATCTTGATGTGTTATCATCTGGCTGACGTTCCTGTCCCACTGAACATCACAGCTCATTCTGCCAGAGCATGAGCAACAACCTCCCCCCACTTCAGGAATATCAGAGATCTGTAATGCAGTGTTGTGGACTAACCCACTGATTTTTGTCAAGCACTATCCTTGGATTTAGCTGCAAGGTCAGATGCCAAGTTCAGGAGAACAGTACTTCAATCACTGTTTGACTAATGCAGCTGTACTCCTCATTCCCACCATTCAGAGGGGATGCTATTTGCCAGTTACCTACAGGGGTTCATACAAACATGTACTCAAAGAAGAAAGAAATACGGTAACTGTGGTTCTTCAAGATGTTATAGTCAATGTGGAGCTCAAACCCGCCCTCCGTCCCCCTTTTTGGAGTCTTCAGCCACCATGGGCTTTGAATTATGAGGGAATGCCCTTGTGTGGGAGTATAAGGAGGCACAGGGTGCATGCATTGCCTTGAGAGACCTTGCTATTCAAAGAAAATCCAATCATGTGAGGCACATATGCACCTACAATGGGATCTACACTGAGAGCAACATCTCAAAGAACTACAGTTTCTGTAGGGAAAGTAACCATTCCTTACATTCTGATCCAGTGCCTGTGAAGTGAAGAGCATTGCTTCCATTACAACAGGAGAAGTTGCGCGCGCACAACTTCCTGAGCTGAAAATTTGCCAGCTAAATTCCATGGAAATAATAACTGTTACAAAGGGGCAAATGTTGTTAATACTGAGTTAAAGGAAACATATTTAAAAGGTTAAACTTTAACAAAATAGAACTCTAATAAAACTTTTCAATGATATGTGAATGACAGAATGTACAAGTGTTACACTGAATAATTGGACGTAAATTGTATTATGGGAGTAATATTCCTCAGTGGCCATTATGAAGATGGATTTTATTAAAAGGTTATGTTAAGATCTACACTGGAAACCCAGATGTTCACATCACCTCACCAGTACTTCAGGCAGTGTAATCATTAGAATCATTTAATCATTGTTGCTAACAGCTCTGTGTATTCACCACGGGCTTTTAACAATTCATTCTGACTCATTCTCTTGCCTGATTAAAATAAACATGCTAACTTTTAACTCTTATTTCTCTTCATCTCAAGTTTTTGGTTCATATTTTATTCCATAAGGGCTCCCCAAACACACATTCTCTCATGTGCAAAAGGCCAGTGCAGTGCCTAAGTGCTACTTAAGTCCTATTTTGAAGACTTAAGTGGTGCATAGGCCTTGTGCTTAGGGATGAATTTCATAGCCCCTAGGACATAGATGTACCTTTTAGCTTTTGCAATGAAAATCCATTCTGAATTGGTTTAATAATAATAATAATAATTAATAATAAATAATGATACCTAGCTATTATCTAGAGCTTTTTCATCAACAGTTCTCAAAAGGATGTCAATATTATTGTCCCCATTTTCATATGGGGAAATTATGGTTTAAAGTAGTGGTTTAGAATTGTACTTCATGCATGGCTGAAACTTTACTACTGATGATATGCTGTTCTTTAAAATAAATCTCCCAAAGTTCCAATGGCACTGTTTATGGATAAGTAATAGTTATGTTGAATTTTGAACAACATTAAAAACAAAGTGGAAAAACCTGTCTCATTCAATGTGGGGGTAGGTGTGCAGAGGCCTGCTTTGTTCCATAAGGTTGTGATAGTATTATCAGCTGTGTGTATACTATAGATAAAAATTACAGTGTTAAAAATACATAATCGGGTAGGGTACACACATACCCACACACACAAATTCTTGTGTTCTCTTTTCCCCTCTCCCTTTTGGATATGTATTGTTTAATTAGAATGTAAAGTTTTCAGGGAAGAGACTGCCACGTGTGACATAGACTAAAGCAAAATCAAAATAGTAGCTTATATACAATACTTGAATCAGAATAAAACATTTGCTGGCACATTCAGAGACTCTGGGTAGGTCTATACTTACCTCCGGGTCCGGCAGTAAGCAATCGATCTTCTGGGATCGATTTATCGCGTCTTGTCTAGACACGATAAATCGATCCCGGATAAATCGATCCCGGATCGATCCCGGAAGTGCTCGCTGTCGACGCCGGTACTCCTCGGTGAGAGGAGTACGCGGCATCGACGGGGGAGCCTGCCTGCCGCTTCTGGACCCGCGGTAAGTTCGAACTAAGGTACTTCGACTTCAGCTACGTTATTCACGTAGCTGAAGTTGCGTATCTTAGTTCGAAGTGGGGGGTTAGTGTGGACCAGGCCTCTGATAAACCCAGAAGAGAAAATGACTTACTGGTTGTAATTCTGCTTCTCTGAAGTTTATCATTCTGACAGGATTCTCACTTTTTTTACATCTTGTGTTAGGAAATAAGAGTGAGAATCCCTGGTGGATAGTATCTTTAATGACACTTGAATGATAGTGATTAAGGTTTTTTTACCCATGATTTTTTTTATGTTGAGTTAATTGATTGCCAAATAACTCACTGTAATTAATACTTCTGTAAAGAACGGCCAGTCTGGACACTCCCCAAACATTTGTTTCAGGCCGTGAACATTGAGGAACAGCCTCAGGATAAACTACAAATATTTATATTCTGGCTATAAAAATATTCTAATGAGGGTGAGATATGAGGGGAGATGGGGCCTCTTTATTATGCAATATCATATCCACAGAAAATCACTGTGTGACTATACAGTGGAATCCTAATTTGCCAAAAGTTCTGGTCAACAGGTCATTGAGTGTGCTCTAGGGACACCACTGGAGATTTTATTCTGCTGAAGGAGTATACAAATTAGAATTAATTTTAGGAACATCCACATAATATCTAGAACCACTTGAAAATTGTTCAGTTTTAAAGCTGCATTAACGCTTCCAGTTTCTGACCTAAGCCATTTTAATAATACAGTACATTTCAGAAGTTGTATTCAGAACTCTGGAATGTTTCTGAAGCAAGGATGGAATTAATAACAAAAGTTGTACTCCCACTCAGCCCACAGGGACTTCCTTATGTACCTCATATAGTCAATTGTAATTCACTCCAACAATCTAGCTGCTGACTTGATGTTCCAGAATAAAAAGATTTTACCAGTACAGTTGATCTGGAACTTTGCTGTGCTCTGAACAGCAGCTTTGGTGCCTGAGTTAGTGAACTGTTTCTTGTTATTGGATCATGAAATCTATGGCTTAAACAGCAGGGAAGTTTGAGCAAAACCTAAGCCTTAATTAAGGCTTTTTGTCCCTTGTGTAACATTCCTTTTCACTGTATACTCACATTTCTTGTAAAATTATAATTTTGAGGGAGTGAGGGGGCGGCAGTGGGGGAGATAGAAGTCTAAGGTAAAATTTAATGCACATGTTTTTTCCAGTCTTTTTATTAAGGAAATAGTGATACAAGTATCGTAGGAGGAAAAAAGGTAATACAAAATTGTAATGCATCAAAGATACAGTACAATATCATATTTGGCTGCACAATAGGAGATGGAAAAAGAAGGGAATTGAAAAGGAGAGAAGATCATACATCGGGCACATGACATTTCAAAATCTTTGAATCCTCAGAAAATACCTGTTTTTTGAAGAAATCCTGAAGGTTTTCAGTAAGAAATGTCTGCCTTTTGAAATGACTTAGTGCTTCATGCTGAGTGTTTTGAAATAGTCTCCAGGAAATTTGAGCTCCAATTGTTGAAGATGCTAAATTGTACTATAGTATTACAAATGCACACAAAACTACATCGAAATATTGGTAAGGCTCTCACTGATTGCACAGAAACAGACATTCAGTGTTAAGGATGAAATGTTATCCTTGGACCATATTGCCATGCTTAGATTCTGAACCACAAGTGGAATTTGGGGTCCCACACTTTCATTAGATCACCTCAGTATTAGGAATAAAGGATGCTAACTATGGAGTTCCGGATTTACTTCTCTTGGGGTAGTATTTTCACTATGTATTTATAGAATATAGCAAACAATGGAAAGGAGTCTGGTTTTGTCTAAATCTGTACCACAAAGCCTTTCTGTCTTTAATGTAGATACCTCTGGCCAGATTCTGTTTTTCTTTGTATAAATTTAAAACATGCTAAAAGGACCTAGTTTACATGGATGACATTTTTATTGTCTTCAAAGACATAATTAATAGAAACTCAGCACATTCAAGTCGCGTATTTGGGGAACAAAAAACTTGATGTACCCAGATGCAGCAGTGCCAGATGAATGTTCCTTTGATGGAATTTTCTTTGACTCATTAAGGCAATAATTTGAGTGTAATTTCAAAACCAATTCAGATAAGAGTTCTCTTAGTGAATCATTACATACAATTTGGATATTAAGAGAATCTTTGTAGTGGTGTGTCTATTCACTAGGCATTCTTTGTTACTGAAGAAACATTTTGTTTTATTGAATTAAAGACAGTCAAGCGTGATTGGGATCTACAGTACCAGAGGGGCCATCATCCTTCAGATTAAAAACAAACAAAACACAAGCTCATCAAAAGGCTACACATGATATATTGCTGAAAACTAGCCATGATTGTTTCCCATTAGCTTTGGCAACTTATTTCCCATCCTTTGCCTGTTCAAAGCAGTTTAAAGATTACTGGAATTAAAGTGTTTTATTAAGCATGTCATTTAACAGAATGATTTCTATTTTGAACTGATTATTCTTATATTGCCAATGTAAATTTGGATTGACCACAAAGAAGCAGTATGTCAGGACGTAGGAAGCTGCTGATCATTCACTGTTTGGACTCGGGTGAATAAGGTTCTAGAAAACCGCGTTCAATGTAGGCATCTCAGTGCCAAAAAGATGTTGATTTAGAAAAAAGCAACAAAAATGAGTTAGTGGAAACTGGTGGAATGGCTGAGCAGTAACAGACAGGAAGGTCCATTTCAGCAGGCGAGAATCTTTTATAAATACAAATCAAAACAAGTTAACATAAGCAAAAAAGAGAAATAAACAACCACCTAAACATGGGGATCAACCCAGCCTCAGAGCCTGGAAGGAAAAGCCTTAGGCATTCTCAATCTGAGCAAGTCTACACTTAAAACTTTTGTTGTTTGGGGCTGTGAGTATATTTTCATTACATTTTTATAATGGCAAAAACCATAGGATAGAAGTTTATTTTATTCAGAGAGCTGATCTATGAGGAGGGAAAAGGAAGATGAAATTAACTCCTCATATACTAGTAATAACTACACATCCTGTCACAGATAGACAAGCTTATGAGGAATGATGAAAATTAAACAGTATAGGCAAAATTACCCAAACAGTATAGGTAAGAGCTGCTTAAGGGGACAGGGCGAACGCTTACAACAATCTATAAAAGCTTGGTGTAAACACCGAAGAAGGAAAGGAGTTACTTGGGCTGATAAAAAATATATAACTTGGAATACGGGGATGAAATTAGGTAAACCAAACTTTAATGTTAACATCAGAAAAAAATGGATTAACAACTGTCTAGCTCTCTTAACTGTGGCGTATTCATCCAAAGACAGTGTTGGAAACATTTTAGAACTAGAAAATTAAATTGTATGGAATTATTTTATACTGGCATAGGATGTAATAGGTGGACTTTTCCGTCTTTAATTTACATCCCCAAATCAAAACAATTTACGGGCAGAGTTAAGTTTGAAAATGTACCTTTGAATAATGTTTCATATCTCATAAATTGCTTGTTTGAGCCTCCCCAAACCTTGTCATAAACTTTTTGGCTGGCAGACAAAAGTTTCAAGGGACAAGGAGCTTTTTAGTTGAAGTTATGGAAGAGGAGGGACAAGATCAACCTTGTAATGGAAAGTACAGACTGTTACATGCTTCTCTGTGGAGATGCTGCCTTTGATTCTGTGCTAAGAAGGAAGGAAACCCCGAATTTGAATTCAGTGGTTGGTTTCAGGAGCAACGTTGACACCATGGCGTGATGGTCTATGTTAAAAAAGATATCTATTTTCAGTCTTATTGCCTCGCTATTGCAAGACCATAATAATTAAGTTTGTGTCAAAATTTTCTGTTTTACTGTGTCTATACTTCAATGTCTCAACTTTTGTTCATAACCCTTTTTTGTAAACATCAGGGGGGATTTGAACCAGATTTTGGCCACTCATTAATGTGTGTGGAATAATTTCCAATATGAATTTTCTCTTTGCATGTTGGATTTTTTTTTTTTTTTTTTAGAAAACTTAAGAACACTGGAGTACCTGATTTTCCTCCACACACAGTGCATGTTTGATGCTCCCTGTTGCTGCCTGAACAGTAACATTGTGATATCAGAGATAATCAGTCACTCATTGCTCACTCTGTCCAGTTCATTAGCATATTTGCAGAGAGTCATGATTGCCCTGGTTGTTATGGCAATGTCTGCTTTTGCTAGCTGATATACCGCAGATGACCCATTATTACAAAGAAGGGTCACAGGAGAAACTGTAATGGAAGCAGAATGGGTTTGGATAAGCGCCTGCTGTGCTCCTTTGAGTTTGTGCTGTGGTAAGTTATACTGGTTCTTTTCAAAGAGCAATTGTTTATTCTCCTCAAAAAGGGTTGCATGAAAATAAGGTACAAAACTACAGCTCCTTTTCATGTATATTATCTGCTTGTTACAAATTGGAGATTATGACCTTCTGTTTTTAAAAAAAGGTGGGAAAAGGTGAGTCCTTACTCAGTTTTCTGTTCTACAGTTAGAAAAAAGGTAATTTAAAAGTTGCATTAAAACTGAAATTGCAAACAAGTTTTTGTTTGAATACAGTTTAGTTTAATTATTTTCAATACGTTGCTTGACATGGCACTTGTGTGGTGAAATATTGAGCTTCAGAAGATAACAATGGAAATAAAATATACACTGAAGAAAACAAATGTGTTAATGTTATATAAATACCACATAAAAATCTAAAGAAATTTATGAACAAAAACCTTGAAGATTAGTTATGGTTGGTCTCATAAAAAAACAGGAGGTACAAACTTAAGAATTAGAAAGGATTAAAAAGCTGGAAAAGTCAAGCACTCTCAAGTTAGGATTAACTAAGGTTTGTAACCTGTCCTTTAAATCGGCTTCGTACCCAATGACTGGAAGTTAGCTAATGTAACACCAATATTTAAAAAGGGCTCTAGAGGTGATCCCGGCAATTACAGACTGATAAGTCTAATGTTGGTACCGGGCAAATTAGTCGAAACAATAGTTAAGAATAAAATTGTCAGACACATAGAAAAACATAAACTGTTGAGCAATAGTCAACATGGTTTCTGTAAAGGGAAATAGTCTTACTAATCTATTAAAGTTCTTTGAAGGGGTCAACAAACGTGGACAAGGGGGATCCAGAGGACATAGTGTACTTAGATTTCCAGAAAGCCTTTGACAAGGTCCCTCACCAAAGGCTCTTACTTAAATTAAGCTGTCATGGGATAAAAGGAAAGGTCCTTTCATGGATTGAGAACTGGTTAAAAGACAGGGAACAAAGGGTAGGAATTAATGGTAAATTCTCAGAATGGAGAGGGGTAACTAGTGGTGTTCCCCAAGGGTCAGTCTTCGGACCAATCCTATTCAACTTATTCATAAATGATCTGGAGAAAGGGGTAAACAGTGGTGTAGCAAAGTTTGCAGATGATCCTAAACTGCTCAAGATAGTTAAGACCAAAGCAGACAGTGACAAACTTCAAAAAGATCTCACAAAACTAAGTGATTGGGCAACAAAATGGCAAATGAAATTTAATGTGGATAAATGTAAAGTAATGCACATTGGAAAAAATAACCCCAACTATACATACAATATGATGGGGGCTAATTTAGCTACAAGAAGTCAGGAAAAAGATCTTGGAGTCATTGTGGATAGTTCTCTGAAGATGTCCACGCAGTGTGCAGAGGCGGTCAAAAAAGCAAACAGGATGTTAGGAATCATTAAAAAGGGGATAGAGAATAAGACTGAGAATATATTATTGCCCTTAAATAAATCGATGGTACGCCAACATCTCGAATACTGTGTACAGATGTGGTCTCCTCATCTCAAAAAAAATATACTGGCACTAGAAAAAGTTCAGAAAAGGGCAACTAAAATGGTTAGGGGTTTGGAACGGGTCCCATATGAGGAGAGATTTAAAGAGGTTAGGACTCTTCAGCTTGGAAAAGAGGTGACTAAGGGGAGGATATGATAGAGGTATATAAAATCATGAGTGATGTGGAGAAAGTGGATAAGGAAATGTTATTTACTTATTCCCATAATACAAAAACTAGGGGTCACCAAATGAAATTAATAGGCAGCAGGTTTAAAATAAATACAAGGAAGTTCTTCATGCAGCGCACAGTCAACCTGTGGAACTCCTTACCTGAGGAGGTTGTGAAGGCTAGGACTTCAGCGTTTATGTTTTCTATCTTTTAACCAGTTACCAATCCATGAGAGGACCTTCCCTCTTATTCCATGACTGCTTATTTTGCTTAAGAACCTTTGGTGGTGGACCTTGTCAAAAGCTTTCTGAATGTCCAAGTACGCTGTATCCACCCATGTATCATCCATGTCCACATGATTATTGACATCCTCAAAGAATTCTTATAGATTGATGAGACATGTTTTCCCTTTACAAAAGCCATTTTGACTCTTTCCCAACATATTGTATTAATCTATGTGACAATTCTGTTCTTTACTCTGGTTTCAACCAATTTGCCTAGAAGTTAGACTTACTGGCATGTAATTACCAAAGTCACTTATGGAGCCTTTCTTAAAAATTGGTGTTTAAATTAGCTATTCTCCAGTCATTTGGTACTGGGGTGACCAGATGTCCCTATTTTATAGGGACAGTCCTGATTTTTGGGTCTTTTTCTTATATAGGCTCCTGTTACCCCCCCACTCCCTGTCTCAATTTTTCACATTTGCTGTCTGTTCCCCTATCTGGTACAGAGGCTGATTTAAGCGATAGATTACACAGTTAGTTCTGCAGTTTCATATTTGAGTTCCTTCAGAACTCTTGGGTGAATACCATCTGGTCCTGGTGACTTATTACTGTTTAATTTATCTATTTGTTCCAAATCTCTTCTACTGACACATCAATCTGGGACAGGTCCTCAGATCTGTCACCTAAAAAGAATGGCTCAGGTGTGGGAATCTCTTTCATGTCCTCTGTAGTGAAGATCAATGCAAAGAATTCATTTAGCTTCTCTGCAATGGCCTTTTCTTCCCTCCTTTAGCACCTTGATTGTCCAGTGGCCCCACTGATTGTTTGGCAGGCTTCCTGCTTTTGATATACTTAACTTTTTTTTGCTGTTAGTTTTTGTGCCTTTTGC
This sequence comes from Malaclemys terrapin pileata, assembly GCF_027887155.1. Classification (NCBI taxonomy): domain Eukaryota; kingdom Metazoa; phylum Chordata; order Testudines; family Emydidae; genus Malaclemys; species Malaclemys terrapin. Next base: position 195,042,944 of record NC_071506.1, on the reverse strand, counting down.
TAGTTGCTCTTGAAATTTTTGGCCTGCCTAATTATACTTTTACACATGACTTGGCAGAGTTCATGCTCCTTTCTATTTTCCTCACTGGCATTTGACTTCCAATTTTTAAAGGATGCCCTTTTGCTTCTAACTGCCTCTTTTATTCTGCTGTTTAGCCATAGTGGCATTTTTTGGTCCTCTTATTTTTTATTTTTTTTATTTGGGGTATACATTTAGTTTGAGTCTCCATTATGGTGTTTATAAATAGTTTCCATGCAGCTTTCAGGCATTTCACTCTTGTGAATCTTCCTTTTAATTTCCACTTAACTAGCTTCCTCCTTTTGTTGTTGTTGTTGTTCGTTGTTCCCCTTTTTGAAGTTAAATGCTACTGTGTTGGGTTTCTTTGGTATTTTCTCCCCTGCAAGGATGTTAAAGTTAATTTCATTATGGTTGCTATTGCCAAGTGGTTCAGTTGTATTCACATCTTGGACCAGATGCTGTGCTCCACTTAGAACTAAATCAAGAATTGCCTCTCCCCTTGCGGCTTCCAGGACTAGCTACTCCAATAAGCAGTTGTTATAGTGTTTAGAAATTTTATCTCTGGATCTCATCCTGAGGTGAAATGTATCCAGTCATTATGGGGATAGTTGAAATCCCCATTATTACTGGGCTTTCTGTTTTTGTAACCTCTCTAATTTCCCTGAGCATTTCACAATCACTGTCCTGGTCAGGTGGTCAGTAGTATATTTCTGCTATTATAGTCTTATTATTCATAGAATTTCTATCCATATAGGATTCATTTAAGATTTTTATATATTTGACTATGCTTTGTATCACACATAGTGCCACTCCCCCACCAGCGTGACTTGTATATTTTATACCCTGATATTACCATGTACCAATGATTATCATCATTCCACCAAGTTTCTGTGATGCCTATTATATCAATATCATCATTTAATATCGGGCACTCAAGTTCACCCATTTTAGTATTTCGACTTCTAGAGAGACAAGGTGGGTGAGGTAATATCTTTTATAAAGGTTAGTCCTATAAAAGATATTTCCTCACCTACCTCTTCTTTCTAATATCCTGGAACCAAAATGTCTACAATAGCACTGCATAGTTAGAGTTATAGCATTTTTATACAAGCACTTATAAAATTTGTCATTACTATAATTATTTGTCTGCCTTCATGTGATGTAATTGAATGGGATGCTTTTTTGTTTGATTGTTTCTGTTCAGTTCCTACCTGTGCTTTATCAATTTCTGTCCTCTCCTGTCTCCTAGGATATAGAGCAGAGGTGGCCAAACCGTAGCTCATGAGCTGCGTGCGGCTCTTTTACAGTTAAAGTGTGTCTCACGGAGCCTCCCATATTCTCACCACATTCTCCACCTACCAGACTGGGGTGGGGGGAGCTCAGGGCTTCTGCCCTGCGGCAATGTGGTGGGGTTAGGGGCTTCTGTCCTGCGGCGGTAGGGGGGTCTTGGGCCTTCAGCCCTGTGGGAAGTTTCCCCTTTAAAGAATCCCCCACAAGAGATGTCTTTATCTGAGCCATGTGCTCCTCGTCATGTGTCAGCTTTCTCCCAGTCCTTAGTTTAAAAACTCCTCTATGACTTTTTAAATTTTACATGCCAGCAATCTGGTTCTGTTTTGGTTTAAGTGGAGCCCGTCCTTCCTGTATAGGCTTCTCCCTTCCCAAAGGTTTCCAAGTTCCTAATAAATAAATAAACTCCTCCTCCCAAAACCATCGTCTCAGCCACACATTGAAACCCTGCAGTTCTGCCTGTCTAACTGACCCTGCGTGTGGAACTGGAAGCATTTCAGAGAATGCTACCAGGGAGGTCCTTGACTTCAATCTCTTACCTAGCAGCCTAAATTTGGCCTCCAGGACCTTTCTCTTATCTTTCTTTGTGTCACTGGTACCTACATGTATCATGACCACCAGCTCCTCCTCAGCACTGCACATTAGTCTATCTAGATGTTTTGAGAAGTCTGCAAACCTTCTCACCGAGCAGGCAATTCACCAGGCGGTTCTCCTGGTCATCGCAAACCCATCTATATTTCTAATAATTGAATCTCCCATTACTATTACGTGTTTCTTCCTAATAACAGAGGGGCATCTCCAGTGCGAGAGGATACCATGCCATCTGGAAGGAGGGTTGCAATGGTGGGTTTGTTTCTGTCTGCTCCAGCTTGATGCTATCATTCCCTCAGACTTTCTTCTTTCTCACCAGCACAGAGGCTGTCAGACTCGGGATGGGACTGCTCTACTGTGTCTCTGAAAGCTCCTCTGTATGCCTCTCTGTCTCCCTGAGATCTTCCATTTCAGCCACTATGATTTTGAGAGCCTGATCTGAGGGCCATGAACTGCTTACACCATATGCATACGTATGCAACCTGCTCATAAGGCAGGTAATTGTATTTGTTGCGTTTAGTTCAGTAAACTGGATAGCCCCTCACTCTGCTGTGGGACATCTGCTTGCATTATTTTAACTCTTGCAAGGTTTTTTCTGTTTGGTGATGAAGTGGGATATTGGTTTAAGTTTAGAATATGTTTGTTAGATGTGTCTGCCACTTGCACGCCTTCTCTAAATTCCCTTGCAAAACTGCCCTGTTCACTAGCTCCTCTGGTTGCCTCTGAGCTGGCTTTTTAAACTTCTGTTCTCTGTGAGTTAGCCCCACCCCCTTCTCATGGTATCCTAAAGGGATTAGGGATTGAAGAGTAGCAGGCTAGAGCCTTGTTAGTAATCTCTCAGCCTAGTTTAGCAGACTGCTTGGCTCAGTACATAGACCCCAAAACAGACTGCGCTATAAACTTCAAGCAAGCAAGCATACAACAACACGCTAACAAACAACGAACTCACCCCAAGGATCACTTAGTTGCTCCTGTTTGGTAGCTCCCCTGCCTTGTTCACTACAAACTTCCCAATTTCTGCAACAAATGAGGCATGGGTCCTATAGACAATGGACTCCTTCATTACCCACCCTCTGTTCATGCCCTGAATGAACCAGGGATGCTCTTTTTGGAAGGGTCACATAATTAAAGGCTGTATCATAATGCATATGCACAAGTGGGCTGAACTAAGGCATCCTGGCATTTTCTGATTTGAGCGTGCTTGATTTTGCAGCCCTTTAATCTTTAATTTAGGAAATACAAATTCTTTTATGGTTTGATTTATTGATGAGATCAATCTTAAGTAACGTTCAACAAAGTTTTTTCTTTGTGAATCATAGATCAAGAATTGTGCATTAACCATGTACAGAGACAAAGGAAATCTACTTGAGGAGGAGAAGATACAGTCTTATTAAGCAAAAACTGGAAGATGGTGTACTTGATGGGGCAGATGTTGGTACCAAGATCCAAGAGAGAAGTTCATGTGATACAGTATCTGCTGAAATCGTCCCTGTCATTATCATCTCACATTTGTAATTTTCTCCATCAGGGCTGAGATTGATGTCTTTTTAAACCAGTGGAGATTGTTTTCAATCTCCGAATGTTGCTGCCTCATTTATTTGCAAGCTGGTGAAATTTAGAATTATGCCCTTTCTGTCTCTGCCCCTACCGCGCTTCTTGGTTATGATTAAGATGGATACATTTTGCTTCACGTACTGAAGGCTTTCACTAGATATAGGGTAAAGGTTTTGTTTGATCTTCACTATGAAACAGCTTAGGGTAGATAGTATCTTGACTACATGATAGAATAGGGAAATAAAAAATATCCCTTATGCACCAATGCAATTCTACCCAGCTTTTGGCCATTGGACCCACACGCACAGAAGTAAGCATGAAAGCTCGCCTGCTTGCTTCCTCCCCAAAGCAGGTGGTGGGGAGGGGAATGAGGGGAGCCTTGGCTCCATCCCCTTTACTTACTAGCCAAAATAACATAGCCAGCATGGGGTGAGTGTGTGTGGGGGGGTTCTAATACATTGCTAATATAGGCCTCTATAAGCAGGGGATTTATTGTTACTAAGAGGTATCTGTGAGTCATAGTGCCACCAAGAGTTCTGTAACTTTCACACCAGCCCCTACTTGGGGCTGTGCCTAAAGTAGCAGAAGACTAGTCGTTCATGCACTTTTAATGCTGATTTTCAAGAGTTCTTTAATTTCTACTTTGTCTCTTTTTAACTTTTCATTTGACAATTTTAAAATATAATGAATAAAGTAGTAGTTCTTGCCATCATATATAGAAGCTTAATTTCCTGCAATTTTTTATCCTCAAATTGATTTCTTAGTGCATTTTACAGTGCAGTATTACCTCACTGGTACGAACAAAATCCCATTTAAATGACTCATAGATAGCTACTTATCAAATTTATATATGCAACTTACTTTGCTAAAAACAGAATAGGAAAACAGTATTTGACTTTAAGGACAGCTTTTTATTTTCTTGAGTGAAACCAAGTTCTTTTAAAAGAGTCGGAATTATAATTCTTTTGTAGTCCTAAAAAGTAATTAGATTTAGCAATGTAAACTGAGAAGTAGTTAAAGTGACTCTACAAATTTGAGTCTTATTGAATGTCTGCCAGAATTGCTTAAAGGTGTCTTGTCTGTTTGCCATTTGACAAAACACTGCTCTCTTTTATGAGATGCAACCTTCATACTTACCTTTTTCATATTGATTTTGGGCCAAATTCTGATACCCTTTCTCATGATGATGAGTACCTTACTCCCAGAGTAGTCTCATTGACTTCAGTGCCACCATGTGTGGAATAAGGAACTATTCAATGCAAGTAATGGCATCAGAATCTGAGCCTTAGTTTTTAACTTTCCTAGAGTAAAAAGTATTATAGCTTCTGAAGTAATGGTTGTCTCATCTTTTCTGTTAGTAGACTTATTCATTCCCTAGCTGATATTTATGACTAGTCTGTGATATTGGAAAATCTTTGCCTTTTGCTCAGACAACAAAAATAAAATGCAGCAAAGTGAGAGAACTTCTTGGATGCAGTAATCTTAAACTTCTGGGGTGAAATCCTGGCCCGGACGAAGTCAATGGGAGTGTTGCCATTGATTTCAGTGCGACACGATTTCATGCCTGAAATATGAGTGTTCAGGACACTATAAATCTTGTTGGGAAAGAAATAATTTCTAGCACAATCCTGAAGCACATGGTGGAAGATCAAAACAATTCTTCAACCATAATCAGCATTATGGTTAGTCGATTAAAAAAAGAGGATTGAGTCCCAGTTTCCTAATGACATTGGATGGAATGCTCAGGAATTTCTCCACATTTGGGTAATCTTATGGTCAAAGCACTGGACTGGCACTCAAAAGACCTTGGTTCAATTCCTCGGTTTGCCACACATTTCCTGAATGACCTTGGACAAGAAACTTTGTCTGTGCCTTAGTTTCCCATCTGTAAAATGGAGATAGGTCTTCCCTAGCTTACATGGATGCTGTGAGGATGAATGCATTCGTTTTTGGGTTACATTCAGCTATACTGTGATGGGGGCTACAGAAGTACCTAGATTGATTCAATTACTATGAATGCATTGAAATTTGCATTGAACCTAAGGAGAACTTTGGTCGAAACATAGCACTTACTTTGGACAAGGAACTCTACAGAGAAGCACTAAATTTACAAAAGCAATTGAAGATTTCAGAGGGATTTGAAGATTACAGGCCGATGACATTACTGTAACACTCGCAATGGAAATCTGGCATGCTTTTGTGTGGTTCTAGTTCTTTATTATTAATTGGGACACAATTGAAAAACGATTCAGAGAAGCTATGAAATCTTTATTACTTCGTTAGATTGGCTGATCTCAAATACTGAACCTTAAACAGTGAGAAGAGGCTGAAGCGTGACTGATGGAACCTAATCCTGATTTTGTTCCTTCTCTTTTAGTATTTACAATGGAAGATCCAGGTTTTTGTCCCAAATACATGTTTGCAAAGAGAAGTTGTTACACTTCATTGCATCACATTGCATGTTACAGGAAAATCATGGAGGACTGGACAGTTGGATTCAGAATTTTGAATATTTTTAAACCACCTGCACTTCCAGCCAGTCAGCTCAAAATTGGCACTTTCAGATTGGTTTGGTTGTAATTTTGCAATATGTTAGCTGATGAGAAAGCAAACATTGGTAAAAGTGTGTTTGTATTGAAGGGCAGATACAAAACACTAGTAGGCCTAACTAATAGCTGTATGGGTCTCTTATTATGTTCTTACATTTTAGTAACAGAATCACAAGATTTTCATTTTGTGTATATATGTTTTTTATGTTTGAGGATTAAATATGCTTACAAAGTGAGTCTCAAATTGTGTCTCATTTCATAAAACTTTCGTGAATTCCCACTGGCATTTCAAGGCTTCCTTTTATAAAACAATCTTTTCTATTGGAAACGGATGACAAATGTTTTAAGATATAGCAAGAAAATTAATAGGGGGGCAGTTTGCCTTCCTCCTCAGTCAGACATGTGCCACTGACAACCTGTATGACAAGTCCTACAATACCTTGTTTTCCAGGTATATTAAATTGTGCTTTCCTTTTGAATAATTTTGCCTCTAACAGTTTCTTATTTTTAAAAGACATTTTGAAACTATTGAATGAAAGCGATAGTGTAGATAGAAGGTAGAGTAGCACAACAATTCTTTCCCAATTTACCACTGTTTGTAGGGGAGAGCACTGTAAAGTTACAGAATTGCTAGGAGCAGATTATCTGCAGATACTTGTGAGAATGTATATTTTTCAGTGGCAGGCTTTTCAACTTAATTCACTCAGAAGATATTTTAGCTTCTTAGCATGTTTCTGTAATGCGTACTAGGAAAATATTTTTAACCCTTGTCTTGTATGGAATGTACCATAACAAAATATTAATTCTTCCCTGTTCCATTTTTTCTCTTCTGCTAGGATGGTGATCCAGTTAGGCCAGGAGTAGCCATGACAGACCTTGCTACAGGGCTGTACACGTATGGAGCAATCATGGCCGGTCTGCTTCAAAGATATAAAACCGGGAAGGGACTTCACATTGACTGCAATCTATTGTCATCTCAGGTACAGGTTTAAAGAATGTTTTACTTAGCTTGTTGATGTAGATTTACTTTTCTTATTGTTTTTGTGCATTGGGCCAAGTGCATCCCTGATATAATGACATTGAAAGCAATACTAGAGTCAGATTTCCTAGTTTATATTTCTGTAGTAGTGGTTTGATTTATTTTGATTGATGACTATTACTACAGCACTTCTGTCTGCCACCTAAATACCATCTTTTACTGAGGGTCTCAAAGCACTTTGAGGCTTGATTAATTAGTGTTTTTAACGTCCCGGTGATGTATGGATAAATGCAGCTGATGAAATCACCCTAGTATAGTGTGGTCTTAACACTGGGGTTTATTTCTTCCACAGAGGCTAAGGGCTGAATGCACAAAAGGAGTTAGACTCCTAACTTCTATTTAGGGTGCTAACTTCCATTGAAATGAATGGAAGTTAGAAGCCTAACTCCTTTTGAGCATTCAGCCCTAAGTAACTTGCCCATGTTAATGTGAATATCAGAGTCAGTATATAATCCGGGGGTATGTCTACACTGCAGTTAAAAACCTGCAGCTGGCCCATGCCAGCTGGCTCGGGCTAAGGAGTTGCAGTGTAGAAAATTTAGGCTGTTAATTTCAAAGATAGCATTTGTTTCCTTGTAGCTGTATCCTGAATAATGGTTAAATCCTTAGGTCCTTACTCAGCAAAGCTCTCAGTTGGATTCAGATGTGAATATTGTCTGAGTAAGGGCTTCAGAATTTGGCCTTAAAATAGCAATCCCCAAACAGACTGACGACGATAAATTTTGTTCCAACCTGACTCAAGCTAGAATTTAGTAATTCTTCTATTGTGAAGGGAGCGATCGCTTCTCCTGGATGGCAAACCAAATGCGTTCTTGAAGGACACTCTTACTAAAGTTGTTATGGCAACAGTGACCTTTATGGAGAACTTTTTGCATCCAAATGTTACACTTTCTGGCATTGAGCTAACATTGCAGCCTGTTTATATTTTTTCTTCCTTCCTCAGCCTTGCCTTATTTAAAATACCTACCTTTCCATTCAACAGAAACAGTATTTAAGGATATGAAGTTGGAGGCAGGGCTACACTACACCTGTAAGAGGACAGTATTGCCTTCTTTTTCATTCACTGTACTCAAGATAAAATGTGTGGGATCTTTGTGTAAGAACATGAAGAATCAGAACTATTTAAATACCTGAAATAATTTGAAAGTGCTGACAAATAGTATTTGGTTTGTATTATCCATTCTCCCCCCCAAATCTGTACATTCCAACATTTAAGCTTCCACCATTATCCTCAGATGTCATTCTTATGCTTTTCTTAAAGCCATGCAAGAGGCCTTTTTTTTCCCAGGTCACCTTAATATTAAACTTTCTGCACAGATCTGTCAGTGACGGTAACAAGGCAACATTGAACTGAAATTCAGCTGCCAATGAAAAAGACCAAAGCCTGATATATAACGTGATGATCAGGAAGCATATTTTCTAATTTTAGCTCTGCTATGTATAGATGACGAATGTCTGCTAGTAAAATAGAATGTCATTGTGACCTAGCATCCTGTAAAAGAGACCTCCGATTCTGTGTCTCCACCAAATTACACTGTAGCAGAATAGTAGCTGATTATTAACTGGTGAAGATTTCTTTTCCCACAACAAAACAAAATTCAAGGATTTTATTGAAGAGAGACAGGATGACTGCTAGATGTAGTTTTTGCAGTGGGCATTAACTTTCTGTAGTCTCTCAGCTATAAACTTTTAACCCTTGTCATAAGGTTCTTTTGAAAATGTTCCCCCCATAGATGATTTATAGTTGTCAACTCCAGACCTTTTAGCATCAGCATCTAAATAGTGTCCTTTAGCTGATGCTAGTAAATAAGAAGGAAGTGGGTTTTGGATTTGGCTCCAATTATGCAACTGCGCCTATTCTTCTGTTGTGGTTTGAAAAAAAAAATCTCTTGGAAGTTTTAATATCCTTCCTGTATTTAATTGCAACCAGGCACAAAAATAAATAAATTAAAAAAAATACTGTAGTGAGCTAGTTTCTTTTGGACTGAAATACTGCAAGAAGCGTTATACTTCTTTAACATTTAACAATTTTTATTATGTATTGTCTCAGATTCCACAGACAGGATAATGTGGTTAATATTGTTTGTAATATATGATTGTTCTCAAGTCACTTCTCTGCTTCTAATTACTGAGTTTCCGTTTATATTTGTTATAAAGATACACAATATATTCTCATAATTGTTAAATGACTCTAGAAAAATCTAGCAAATTAGAAGACATTGTTTTCTTCATTCATATCTTTATTGGTAAATGTGTTTTAAATTGCAGGATAGCTTATGGGATTAGCTGTGAGCTTTAGAAACTTTTGCCTTTTAGGTGTCCAGTTCAAATCCAGCCCACATTGATAGTGTCTAATGGTTGTCTTTGTGAGATGATATAGTGGTCTCAGTTCAGGTCTTCAGGTATCACACAAACCATAACCATACACTGATGATGATAATACTTTTGTGTTTGAATAGTACCTTTCATTCTGTTATCTCCAAGCACTTAACAAAAGTTGTAAGCCTCATCCCCATTTTACAAATAGGGAAACTGAGACACAGAAAGTTTGTGATTTGCCCCAGGTCACATGATGTATATCAGTGGCAGAATTAAGAATGAAATCCAGGTCCCCTGACTCTCTGCTTACTGCTATAACTCCTAGGCAATGCTTCCTCTCTGCTAGGCCATGTTGTGTTGTCTGTGTATGTCAAGGCTCCTTCCCCATGCTGAACTTTAGGGTACAAATGTGGGGGCCTGCATGAAACTTCTAAGCTTAACTACCAGCTTAGATCTGGTCTGCTGCCATCACTCCCAAAGTGCTAATTCCCTTCCCTGGGTAGCCTTGAGAGACTCTTCACCAATTCCCTGGTGAATACAGATCCAACCCCCTTGGATCTTAAAACAAGGAAAAATTAATCAGGTTCTTAAAAAGAAGGCTTTTAATTAAAGAAAAAGGTAAAAATCATCTCTGTAAAATCAGGATGGGAAATAACTTTACAGGGTAATCAAACTTAAAGAGCCCAGAGGACTCCCCTGTAGCCTTAGGTTCAAAGTTACAGCAAACAGAGATAAACACTCTAGCAAAAAGGTACATTTACAAGTTGAGAAAACAAAGATAAAAACTAACATGCCTTGCCTGGCTGTTTACTTACAAGTTTGAAATATGAGAGACTTGTTCAGAAAGATTTGGAGAGCATGGCTTGATGTCTGGTCCCTCTTAGTCCCAAGAGCGAACAACCCCCAAAACAAAGAGCACAAACAAAAGCCTTCCCCCCACCAAGATTTGAAAGTATCATGTCCCCTTATTGGTCCTTTGGGTCAGGTGTCCACCAGGTTACCTGAGCTTCTTAACCCTTTACAGGTAAAAGGATTTTGGAGTTTCTGGCCAGGAGGGATTTTATAGTATTGTACGCAGGAGGGCTGTTATCCTTCTCTTTATAGTTATGACAGTGTGTTAATTGGAGAGATCATGGTTTGAATGGACATAGAGGGTGAACCTATCCTATCTATAGGTGGTTACTGCTGCTGAGAGTTGAGGCACATTGGTAGGGCAGGATATAGGAATCTTATACAGTTATCCGTGTTTTATCTAGCCTGTGGATGAACAAGGAAGTTTGTCTCCAAGGCTATTTAGCACCAGCTTTCCAAACCACTAAATTCTCCCTCTGTCTTTTGCACATGATTAAAAAAGTGTAGTGCACACACTACATAGAGAAATGTGTTTTCTCTTTCACTATGTATCTTCGAGGTAGCAAAAATGAATGCTAAGTTACTTTTAATTGTTCTCAAAAATATGGGTCAAATACTACTCTTTGTTACAAGGGTATAACTTTTGAATCATTCCATTGAGTTTATCAGCATAAGAGACAGCAGAATTTGGCACGGTATGCTGCTGCTTGAGCTATACCAGGGGTGGGCAAGCTTTTTGGACTGAGGGCCACATCTGGGTATGGAAATTGTATGGAGGGGCAGTAATGCTCATGAAATTGTGGGTTGGGGTGCAGGAGGGGGTAAGGCCTCCAGCAGGGGTCTGCGGGCTCTGGGGTGAGGCCAGAAATGAGGAGTTCAGGGTGCAGGAGGGGGCTCCGGGCTGGGGTCGGGGGGTGAGGGCACTGGTTGGGGGTGTGGGCTCTGGGGTGGGGATGAGGGTTCAGGGGGTGCTCTGGGCTGGGACTGAGGGGTTTGGAGGGTGGGAGGGGGATCAGGGCTGGGGCAGGGGTTGGGGTGTGAGACGGGGTCCGGGTGCAGGCTCTGAACTGTGCTTGCCTCAAGCAGCTCCCAGAAGCAGCGGCATGTCCCCCCTACGGCTCCTAATCAGTGGCGCAGCCAGGAGGCTTTGCGCGCTGCCCTGTCTGCAGGCGCTGGCCCTGCAGCTCCCATTGGCTGCAGTTCCCGGCCAATGGGAGCTGTGGGGGTGGCGCTTGGTGCTGGGGCAGTGTGCAGAGCCCTTTGGCTCCCTCTACGCGTAGGAGCTGGAGGGAAAACATGCCACTGATTCTGGGAGCCGCGTGGAGTGGGGCAAGCCCCGGACCCCGCTCCCCAGCGGGAGCTCGAGGGCCGGATTAAAATGTCTGGAGGGCCGGATGCAGCCCCCAGACTGTAGTTTGCCCATCCCTGAGCTATACAGATTTTTGAAAGAGCAATATTAATGTGTTTGAAAGAAAAGCTGAGTTTGGCCTCAGAGATTACGTCGTTTCTGCTATTTTGAATCATTAGTAATGCATAAAGTCATTGGTAGATTATGCTCCATCTAGGCCTTGGATTGAATGGGTTCACGAGTTGTACTAATGATAGTTGAAGAAGATTTATTAGCTAGGGAAAGGAGTGAAGGAGAAACCCATCTTTTCTAAAAAGTATAGGAAACATATTAAAACATAGCAATAGGCTAGAGCAGGGAAAGGAGAGAGCTTGACGATGAAGATAGACATTAGTTCCAGTCAATACAGTGAGTTTATTATGGTCTTTGAATTATGGACATGACTCTGGATATGAAACTGAAAGTTTTACTATGGTTTGTTACCAATGTACAATATATCAGAATCACTTTATGGATTAGAAGAAAAAGTACAACCCAAAACTGGAAAGTAAGAGTTCAGGCTAACAGATGTAAAGAAGTGAAAAAATGAAAAAGTATGAGTAACCAACAGGGCAATAAACAAATTTTTAGTGCTCTCCTGATCCAAACTCCATGAGGTCAATGGGAATCTTTCCATTGACTGGAAGAATGAGCGTTGAAGAAGGCCTATAGGTCCTCTGTATGACATAGTAATTTATATAAACAATGAGAGAACAGACTATAACGTGATGGAGGAAGGTGCCAAGGTCAAGTTACAGTAAGTGAGTAAAAGAACTGAATTCTGTGTGGTGCTGAAGTTCTGGAGGTCTAATAACCCCCACAAGCTTGTCCTATTGGAGATGCTGATGGAATGCTGGCAGGACTGGAACAGTGACTATTATAGTAGATCAATGTTGCTCTGATTAGAATGTGTCCCATAGGAGTAATTTCAAGAGGGGTGAAGGAAGAATATGATGCTGAAACATCATGTTCTGATTACTTTGATCTGATGAAGTAATTACATAGTGACCATATGCCACTCTGTGTTTGTATTATTTTGTATTGCATTGTTTCCAGCACAGCAGTTAAATTATAAATGCCTCACAGACCTGCAGTTTGGTACAAATTCAGTTAAAGTACAATACTGTATAAATAACAATGATCAGAATGTGTTAGATGGTTAAAAACAAAATCAAATGTACGTACAAAAAGAAGACTAAAGTGTAGGTTGCAGTTTATCATAAAAGAGCCTAAAGTTTTTGAAAGATTATTAACCAAATTAGACTCCTCTTAAAACTAGACTACAATTGTGTATCAGTCTATTTCTTGTTGAATAACTTCACCTGTAACTCAGTTCTGGATCTATCTAAGAAAATCATTATTATGTAGAGAACCATACACCTGTATTTTGTATTCATTCAAATTCTTCCTTAGTTAATTAAAAATCATTTGTCAAAAGTCTTTTAACTTTAGAGTCAAAATCAATTATATTTTGGATTCATTCATTTTCCAGTGCTGAGAGTCAAGAAATTTTGGGGCAAGCTAGAAATGCAAAATGAATCACCAGCAAGAAATGCCATATCTTGACTCCAGGCATCCAGATGGTTAATACAAACCCATTTATTTCCCAAATCAAACAGAACTTTGGACCACATTTTTCTTTTGAGCTGTACACTTTGACACCTCAATAGAGGAACCCCCATTTATACTGAAGACAACATAAAGAGTTCAAAGAAGGCACAATGGATGAATGAACGGTGGGTGCTCATTAATGTTACAGAGACACAGATGTAATCTAGCACTGTTAAAGTGTGTGCCATTTCAAACATGTCACTCACCTGCAGAGGTTTGTTTCGTATGTCATTCCCAGAGTGCATTAGCACCAAAGAGCTTAATGGGCTATTTCCAAAGTCTTTTTAGCCTTACAACTACTTCAGTGTTCTTCCATTGAGATAACACCATGCAGGACTGTCTCTTACTCTCTTTATCTCGCTTTTGTTCTGGTATACGAACCAGGAGTTTGTGTTACTGCAGCCTATGCCAAAGCAGTTGAAAGTAGGCCTTTCTCCTAAAAGTGCTTTTTGTAAGATTTACCTAAGAAGATATTACTAGTAAAATAAAATGACCCTTTGCTGTTTGATGAAGTTCAGTTCTCTCTGCTATCAGAAAAACTCTTTGCCTTCACTGAACAACAAAGCTCCTGGGTAGATATAACCACTTGTTGTGTAGAAATTCTGATTGCACATTTTCTTAATCTCTGTAAACTCGTTTTGCTATAGTAAATGGATATTTTAAGTTACAAGATCATAAATAAGAATATAGGAATGGCCATACTGGGTCAGACCACTGGTCCATCTAGCCCAGCATTCTGTCTTCCAACAGTGGTTAGTGACAGATTCTTTGTTTAGAGCAGGGATAGGCAACCTTTGGCCTGCCACGTCCGCAGGTTCGGCCAATCGCAGCTCCCACTGGCTGCGGTTCGCCGCTCCAGGCCAATGGAGGCGGTGGGAAGTGGCAGCCAGCACATCCTTTGGCCCGCGCCGCTTCCCACAGTCCCTATATGCCTGGAACGGCGAACCGCAGCCAGTGGGAGCCGCGATTGGCCGAACCTGCGGACGTGGCAGGTAAACTGGTCCGGCCCGCCAGGGTGCTTACCCTGGCAGGCCGCGTGCCAAAGGTTGCCAATCCCTGGTTTAGAGGGAATGAACAGAACAGGACAATTAGTGAGGGCTGAATCCCCTGTTGTCCAGTCCCAGTTTCTGTCAGTCAGAGGTTTAGGGCGCCCAGAATGTGGGGTTGCATTCCTGACCATCTTGACTAATAGCCGTTGATGGACCTGTCCTCCATGAACTTATCTAATTTATTTTTGAACCAAGTTATACTTTTGGCCTTTACAACATCCCCTGGCAATGAGTCCCACAGGTTAACTGTGCACTGTGTGAAAAAATACTTCCTGTTGTTTGTTTTAAACCTGCTGCCTGTTAATTTCATTGGGTGACCCCTGGTTCTTGTGTTATGTGAAGGGATATATAACACTTTCCTATTCACTTTCTCCACACCATTCATGATTTTATAGATCTCTATTATATCTCCCCTTAGTCATTTCTTTTCTAAGCTGAACAGTCCCAGTCTTTTCTCTCCTCATATGGAAGCTGTTCCATACCCCAATCATTTTTGTTGTCCTTCTGTGTATATATCTTTTCTGAGGTGGAGAGACCAGAACTGTACACAGTATTCAATGTGTGGACGTATCATGAAATTATATAGTGGCTTCATGATATTTTCTGTCTTATTATCTATTCCTTTTTCTAATGGTTCCTAACTTTCTGTTTAGCTTTTTTTGACTGCCATTGCACATTGATCAGATGTTTCAGAGAACTATCCACGATGATTTCAAGATCTCTTTCTTAAATTATAACAGCTAATTTAGAACCCATCATTTTATATATATAGTTGGGATAACTTTTTCCAATGTGCATTACTTTGCACTTATCAGCATTGAACTTCATCTGCCATTTTGTTGTCCAGGCATCTGGTTTAGTGAGGTCTCTTTGCAACTCTTCATAGTATTAGGAGTTAACAATCTTTCTGCAAACTTTGCCTCCTCACAGTTTATGCCTTTTTCCAGATCATACCACAGTAGTTCTACAATTTCATGTTTGAGTTCCTTCAGAACTCTGGAGTGAATACCATCTGGTTCTGGTGACTTATTACTGTTAAATTTATCATTTATTTATGGACAAGTCCCATCATATCATCAAACACACCCCTTTGCAAAGGGAAGCTGCAAAAGATGCTGTATGTATCAAAAATATCAGGGTTATGGATTCTGTAGATTTCTACTCATCACCTATTTTGTTACCACTCACCTTGGAGGTAATTTTGCTAAAAATGTTGTGTGTTTTGCTGAACATTTTCTGTGCTGCCCTATGAGATGAGAGCACCAATAGCGTTAGTAAATATTATTTTAGAAGTGTAAATGCTGTAGTAGCATTTTTTCATCAGTCCGGCTGTAATGGATTCATACAACTCATTTAACACTTTTTTCTTCGTTGCTAAAAATAGCTGCTTATCAGTTCAACCCGAAACTCACTAAAATGTGTAAACTTTCTACACCCATATACTTGTACATTGCTGTGTATGCTAATTTAATTATTTTAAAAAACCTTTAATATAGCACGACCCCTTTCTTTTAAAGACTGATGTCCCATATTACTGATATATTGCCAATATTTTAATTGGAAGATCCCCTTTAAGATCTGACAGTAAACACAGTCCATTTCCATTTCCACTTCCAGAACAAATCTGGTCATCAGATGACCATAGTGTCCGAGTGGTTTCTAACTTTGCTTTTTATTGCTAGGGATTATTGTTTCCAAATAGGACATTTATTTCTGAAGAGGATGATTATATGGATGCTGAACACCACCAGTTCCGACCAGTGTTAATGGCATTGGCTACATTAGGATATTTTCCCTAAAAATTCCTACTGTTGCTAGAACATCCAGCTCATCTGGTGGAAGCAACAGTGGGAGTCCTCCTGTAGTCAAGGCCCCAGGCAGCTACCAGCATTTTAAACACTGTGCTGTGTAGACATACTCTGACCTGGTCTGAATGATGTAGTACTTAAGAGACTGATGGCCATCAGAAGCCTCCATGAATAACTACACACACGCTTGCCATGGCCAGTGGAGAAGCAGCTGTGACAGCAATGATGGGAAAAATTCTAGCACCCCACTACCCCAACCCTTATACGCTCCACATCTTGCCAGAGGTGCATAGCCGTTTATAGGACCAGGGCCAGCTCTAACTTTTTTGCCTCCCTAGCCAAAAAAGAAGAGCGCTGCCCCGCCGCCCAACCCCCCCCACCCTGAAGCGCCGGGCAGGGCCGGGCTGCCCAAACCCCGAGCGCTGTGCCACGCTGGGCCACCCAAACCCTGAGCGGCACGCCGGGCTGCACAAACCCCTGCCCCGAGCGCCGCGCCGGGCCACCCAAACCTCCAGAGTGCCGCGCCGCGCCGGTCAAACCCCCGCTCCCCCCCGAGCGCTGGGCTGGGCCGCCCAAACTCCCGCCCTCCCCCCCCAGCGCCAGGCCGGGCCGCCGAAGCCCCCCCGGCCCCCAGCGCCATGCCGCCGCCGAAACACTCCCCACGCTGTCTGGACGAAACCAAAAAAAAAACCTCGAGTGCCGCCCCGCCGAACAAACAAAAAAACAAAAACACCGTGAGTGCCCTCCCCACCCCAACATTGGCCGCCCCTTCAAAGGTGCCGCCCTAAGCACGTGCTTGGTCGGCTTGTGCCTGGAGCCGGCCCTGTATAGGACAGAGACCTAAGAGTTCTTCTGTTCCTGCTGCTTATTCCTAACCTGAAAGCACAAACCTCTGGCAGAACTGTAAGATGTTGCAAAGGTATGATGATCTTCTCAAAGAGAGGGTGAGAGTAATGAGCAGGTGCAGATGAATTCTTAAGAAAGAAAGAAAAATTCTGTTTTCATGCAAAAATGCAAGGATTAAAAAGTAAAGTGGTTAAAGTTTTCAAAAGCATCTAAGTGATTTACTAGCCTAGCTCCCATTTTCAAAAGTGTCTTAGGGTATATCTGCACAGCAATTGAACACCCACGGCTGGCCCGGGTCAGTTGACTTGAGCTTGTGGACTTCGGCTGTTGGGCTGTAAAAATGTGGTGTAGACGCTTGGGCTGGTGCCCGAGCTCTGGGACCCTGCCAAGAGGAGGGTCCCGGAGCCTGGGCTCCAGCCCGAGTCTGAATGTCTACACCATGATCTACTTCTGTTTCAGAGCAGAGCAAAATCAAAATTAGGGAACTTTTAGAATACAGCAGCAGAGTCCACATGGACAGTTAGCATGCGGCAGGCTAGTGAGGAGTAGATTTACACCCTAGCTTGCCGTGCATTGTTTGCGTAGACAAGCCCTAAAAAAGCCTAGACAGTCAATAGGATGCAGGCTTCTAAATCACTTGGGCACTTTTTTGAAAATTTTACCCGGAGTGTATATTTTATAATGTAAATGGCATTGTTTCTAAACAGAGGACCAAAACTGAAAGGGACCCTATCACAGTTTCCATTTGTGTGTGTGCAACTTTGCATGGAAAAATAACCTGTGTCAGATCTGGGGCAGGGTCTGTCTTTATGATGTGTGTGGCACAGCACCTAGTACAATGGGGCCCTAATCCCTGACTGGAGCCTTCAGGCAATACTGTAATGCCAGCGATACTACTATTAATACATGCTTTAACGCCAGTGCTTGCACACGATACCATTTTCATGAACAGAATCTCTTTGTCTGAGTTTGGCATGAATAGATTCTGTTACCTGTGTGCTCAACTGTCAAGTTCAGGCACTCCTGTGTGCTCATGCTAGTGCTCTAGAAATATACGTGCAGGTGTTTGCACACACGGATGGATTATGTGAAAGAAATGGAATCCACTTTTTGAAAATTTAGCCCACATTATTTTCTAAATTGTCAATGGCACACAATAAACTGTCTTTAAAAATAGTCCAAAGAATAGAAAATAAGACCCAGCATAAAAGTTCTAATTCATATTTTGTTGACAAGAACATCTTCTGATGAGAAAATACTTTTTATATACAGAAAAATAGCTATTTGAATATAAACTGAAGAAGAAAAAATTCTTGTGCAGAGTTAAACATTTGACAAAACTATAAAAATGAAGGCAGGAATGTTGATATTTGTACTGGTGGCTTTTCTACCTTAAACAGAAGCAATCTTAAACAAATCATTGTAGGTGGAGCTGATAGCACCACAGATAATTAAGGCTGCCTACCACTTTTCATTTTAAGATCCTTTTTTCAGATGCTTATAGCTTTGCCAGTCTTCAACAGTTTTGGCTGAAATTTTCCATGCCAGGTGTCTGCCACTGGCTGAACAATTAATTCTTTAATTAATTTTATTTATTCATTTATTTATAATTTCAGCTAAAATGGTTCAGCTGTGTTCAGGAATGAGGCTAGGGAAAAATACATTGTTTTGCCCTCTAAAAAGAATGCTTATATCTATTTGATTGTTTTGGAGCAGTGGCTTGAAATTTGGCAGGAGGGTTGGGCTGGTGTCAGGGATGTGCCTTTTGGGAGGATCAGAAGGAGACAGGAGGAGGTAAGAGGAAATAGGGGTACGGGGGAGAGGGGGAGTCAGGAGCTGGTTTCTGGGTAATGTGTAGATAGGAGCATAGAAGGAAAGGGCTGAAGGGATGGAGGGCAAGAGATGGGGAGGGGAGTGGTCAGGGATGCCTGAGGCCACATATTGAATGAGATGGATAAAAGGAAATATTGAATAAGTACCCATTCACTGAATGAGACAGTGATCCTGTTGAAAAAATAGTATGTGATTGTGTAATTAAAAACTGAATCATAATACTTATGCACAAGGTGGCCACTTTAAGATTGCACTGGCAACCTTAGTTCTGGCATTTCCTAACTTTCAAGTGCTTGAGTTTGCAACCTTAATAATGTTCTTTTAAGGTAGGGTTTTTAAATATTATTTAGGATATTGAGGGCATACTAGTGACTTATTTAAGCCATCCAGTGATGGCTCTGTTGCTCCATAATCTTCATTTTTAAAAAAGCATGTACAATTGAATTTACCTTAGTTTTAGATAGAGCTCATTGGAAAGAAATCAGTTCTGATTTATTTCATGAAACAGAGCAGTCATGTCAAACAGGGAACCAGAAATCAGCACAATAATATACTCATGTAACAAAAAGTTATGGTTTAAGTAACTTTCAGATTTCAAAAAGAAGCTAGGACTGATGACCAACCTGGACATATCATATCATGCTTCTGTATGAGGTGCTGAGTGGACCCCTCCATTTGATGATGCAACTGGATAAATAAAAGGAGGATCAGTTCTGACTTTACATTTCTTTGAGGTGTTGCTTTTTTTTACAGCCTTAAGTTGAAATCTGTATTTGGCTATATACATTTTTTGTATTCAGTTGTAACATTTGTATTTAAATTTTTTAAACTTTTCTTGGAAACAAACTTAAGTACTGTCTCATAGAAGATAGAGATGAAAAAGACCTTTTAGGTCACCTAGTTACTTTCCCTGCCAAATTTGTTCCCTGTATAGCACATTTTCTAATACTTTGTCCAGTCTATTTTTAAATGGGACTGTCAATAGGAGTTGAATGCCTAACTCCCTTAGTCTCATTTGAAGATCCCAACAAGACTGAATTAATTTTTTGAGTTCTGTTTTATCAAGCTGCTGAATGGATATCCCTTGAGACCAAAATCCTTTATGCATAGAACAGGTACTGTACAGGTATCAGCACTGCAAGTTTCCCTTCTCCTGCCCCTCCAGTTCTCCCCATGCTATGTTCTGGAAGGACAGTCTGCAGGGTTGAGAGGCTAGCTCAGTCTCCATACCACTAAAGCTCTTGATCTCTGCAGAGATAGCTAGCAGTGCTGCCAATTTTGAGGGTGCTTTTTATGATGTAAGCTCCTTTTCAGTAAGAACTGGACTGAGCCCACTAACTGATTTCACACAGGTTGCCAAGCAGTCATTAGGTGGCAACAGCGTTCAGTCACCTCCAACCTGCCTCAAACCCTTTTATTTACTTTGGGATAGTTTTCATTATGGCTTGTGAATTCCCAGTAGTGTCTTCTAGGTTTATTGGTATCCAGATTGATTGAGAGGTAAAATTTCCTCTTACAAGTGTCAGTTATATTTTTGTTAGAGCGGTTGAAAAACAGCCAAAAGAAATAAACAAACAAACAAAACACATCCCCTTGCAACATTTTGTCACTTTTTTGTTGAAAATTTTCATCAAAGATTTTCTACAAATTCTGGGGCAGGAATCAGTGTTAATGAATTTACCATCTTGAGAAGAGTGCCTCTGTGGTGGGGACCATTTCTTGTTTGCAGGAGGCAATTCTGTGCCAAAATCTATCAGCCTTGCAGTGTGGATAAGTCCACACGAACTGGATATCTTTATTATGAGAAATGAGCCTTATAGGCAAGAATACATTCCTTCTTTAGAGTAATATGACAGCGTTAAGCAGATGTACTGTACATGAAAGCAGTGGAATGAAAGCAGTATTTTAAAGGTCTTCTCCTGCTCTCATTGAATTCAGTGGCAAAAACTCCCATTGTCTTAAGTGGGTTCAGGATCTTCTAAGTGAAATTTTTTTTTAATATACCAACCGAAGGAATCTTTTTTTTACACAACTAAGCACAATTGAGACTCAGAAAAGCGATAAGAAAAAAGAATGAACCCTTCCTCCTTCCTCTCCTTCAAACCGCCCTCCCCAGAAAAATCAAGTCTGTATGTTAGTTTGGGTTCAAGGAGCTATGGAGCTATGTTGATTTACACTGGCTGAGGATCAGGCCCTTAATTGGACGTTTTTTAGTAGCCTTTTAGGAAGTGAGAGGAAGATACTTTTTCACAGAGCAGTACAGTAAAGGCATAAGCAGAGTGACTAGCGTTTTCGCACTGCAACACATTGAAACAATTCAGGGCTTTTGTTCTACAATGCTATAAATTAAAATCTGAGTATTCTATAAGCAGGTTTCACAGTAGGAAGTGCCTTAATAAAACTTATAAGGTATTATATGGATTTTTGTACCTTGTATCAAAGTTTCTATAAAGCAGTCTACATTTCCCCCCAACAACTCCAAAGGCTGAGAGGAAATAAAATTAACTTGGATATGAATCAAAGCCTGATAAGGATGTATGAAAATAAAATAGACACTACTTTGGAAGGATAAGAAAGGAAACAGTCTAACTGAAAATGTTGTTTTTTTCATCTTTCTACTTACTCATCACATTTTTCTGTTTTTCCTGCCCACTTATTGAGCTCACACATAAATGATTGATTGAGTCAGTGAACTCGTAATAAATTTTGTTTGATGTGCTGTCTTAAAAAAATATCTTTTGAAACTCTGTCTCTTTTCGCTGTCTGCTCTTCCCTTCTGGCATTTAATATCCAGTTTCCTCATCTGTCTGATTGTCTCTGACTGAATATAGTTTTTCAAACCTTAATGCAGCTCTCTTTTTGTTCTGGTTTAGGTAGGTATGTAAAGTAAACATATGATTTGACCATCATTAGTAATTTTGCAAAGGAATGTAAATGTGTGTGTTCCCTTCACTGAGTTTAAAAAAAATAAAAAGAATAGTCTGTGTATAGACACTTGATAATATACATTTACAGTAGGTAGATCTGTCTGTGCAGGCAAATGAATACAGAGATTACTTTATCATTGAATTACATCTGGTTTAGTGTTTACAGGTACCGAAGTTGCTCTTGTGGGTTTGTTCCTTATTAAAATTCAAACAGGCCTGTAGTATTTTAAGAAAACAGCTTTAAGTACAGACTAAACAAAAATACTTAATTTTATACATATATAAAGATCCTTTCATCCTAAAGGGTTGCAGAGCATTTTACAAACTGATACTTCTGGGGGCATGAAGCATCTATAGCATCTAATCTCCACACAAAATACTTCAACAACATACAGTAAAGGTAACTAGAGTAGTATAGTGTTTATACAAAACATATAAAACTGAAAGTTGAAATGTAGAGTTAAGGTAATTTTAAATAATTATTCCATTACGCTTACAGTTCATCATTTGGCTAACAATAATATAGATGAGGAAATCCACTTTATGTACTTAGTAACAGCCTTAACTTTGATCAACAAGATAAATGGTATACTGTTTCAACCTAATTATATGCTTTACATAAATCATATATTAGCAATGTATATTCTGAAAGACTTTGTGAGTGTGTCTTGTTGGTCAGAGTTAACTTATGGAAGGTGGGGAGAGAGAGAGAGAGAGATGAAGTAAAGTCAGATAGCCTGGGGACCATGCAAAGCATAGCAGCTTCATAAAATGGTGGAATGGCTGATCTATGAGGAAAGGTTTAAAAAAAATGGGCATGTTCAGTCTTGAGAAAAGAAGAATATGGGGTGGGGACTGATAACAATATTCAAATATGTTAGGGGCTGTTATGAAGAGGATGGGGACCAGTTGTTCTCCTTGTCCACTGAAGGTAGGCCAGGAAGTAATGGTCTTAATCTGCAAGGGAGATTAAGATTAGATATTAGGAGAAACTTTCCAACTATAAGGCGAGTTAAACTCTGGAATTGGTTTCCAGGGGAGGTTGTGGAATCCCCATCACTGGAGGCTTTTGAGAACAGGTTAGAGGGCCGGCTGTAGGTGAAAATGGCACCCTGGGCAAACTTGTATTTTGGCACCCAGGCCCTGTGGGTGCGGCGCCCCCCATTGCCCTTGGCCCCCATAAACTCCCCAGGTTCCCCAAACCCTGCAATCCCCTCCTTCAGCCCAGCCCCTGCACTGTGCCCCCTTTGCCCGAATTCCCACACTCCCCTCCTGCACCCCTAACCTCTGTCCCCTCCTGTGCCCTAATCCCTCCACTGTACCCCCTGTACCCCTAGCCCCTCCCCTGTGCCCTTAACCCCTCTGCTGTGGCCCTTGCGCCCCAACCCCTGCACTTCCTGCCTGTGCCCAGGTGGGAAAACTGATGTGGATGCATGGAGCGGCTGGCATTGCTGCTCGCTTCCCCCCTCCAGTGCTGCTCCTCCACGCACCCCTAGGGGGCTGTGAGGTGGGGAGTGAGAAGCGACGTCAGGGCTCCCTGCATCCTGCTCACTTCCCCCACTTGGGCTGCGTATGGGGTGGACAGCAGAGCAGCAGCTCCTGATGTTGGCCTCACAGCACAGCCCAGGTGGGGAAAGTGACCTGTACGCATGGAGTGCTTGGTGTTGCTCCTTGCTCCCTCCTTCCCAGCTCCCTACGGGGGTGCTGAGGAATGTTGGGGGGGGGCCGGGCAAGCAGTATCTGTGCATTGCCGCTCGCCCCTCCCCACCCCCATTCCTCCGTCAGGAGGAAGCAGGCAGAAATCTGGGCACCCCCCCACTCCCTGTGGCACTTCCCTGCCAGCCAGGAGCAATTTCTGACTTCATACCGGCAGTGCGCACTTCTGCGCTGTTGCCCTCTTGACCATGGCGCCCCTGGGCGGTTACTCGGGTGGCCCATCCTAAGGCCGGCCCTGACACCTGTCAGGGATGGTCTGGATTTACTTGATCCTGCCTCAGCATGGGCAGGCTGGAATTGATGGCCGTTCAAGGTCCCTTCTAGCCCCACCTATCTATGATTCTAAGAGAGGAGTAGCTTTTAAGTCTAATGAATTCATTAAAGATGTATGATTGAAGTAGCAAAGTGGCTAGGAGCTCACCCAGTTAAACACTTCACATTTATTGCATAAAACATAAAGCATTGAAGAGCTAGATTGGATTTCTTCTAAGCCAGAGTTATTTGTATAATCATGAAACTTTCAACTGGGATTTTCAAAGGGGCCTGGGGGAGTTAGGTGCCCAACTCATATTGAAAGTCAATGGGAGATGAGCACCTAACTCCCATATGTCCCATTTGAAAATCCCAATCTCGAGTAATTCAAGCCGCTATTCAGCAAAGTATTTGGGCATTTGTGCAACTTTAACCCTAAAAGTAGTTTATCGAGTTAAGTGGGTTTATTCATGTGTTAAAAATTATGCATGTGCTTAAGTACCTTGCTGAATTGGGGCCTCAGCTGGCGTGGGGGCAACGTCTAGTTCCAAGTGCATTGAGGCTCTACTAAGCTGCACAGGGTTCCTGTCTCCCCCTTGGACTCGTTGCCTGTTGTTGCTGATACAAACGTCTTTGCCCAGCAGCTTTGCTGGTGGAGATCCAGTCAGTACTGAGGAAGATTGTCAATAATCCTTCTTGTGTTTCAGATTTCTTTTTCTTCTCCATTGTAGTGAGCACAAGTGCCTGTGGACATGTGTGAGTGTGAATTTGCTAGTGCTAGAACAGTTGTATTAATCTGTTAGAATCATAGAATTGTATGTCCGGAAGGGACCTTGAGAGATCTTCTAGTCCAGTCCCGTACATTTTATGGCAGGGCTAAGTATTATTTAGACCAGTGGTTCTCAAAGCCAGTCTGCTGCTTGTTCAGGGAAAGCCCCTGGCAGGCCGGGCCGGTTTATTTACCTGCCGCGCCCGCAGGTTCGGCCGATCTCGGCTCCCACTGGCTGCAGTTTGCCGCTCCAGGCCAATGGGGGCTGCAGGAAGCAGTGTGGGCCGAGGGATGTGCTGGCCGCCTTTCCCGCAGCCCCCATTGGCCTGGAGCGGTGAACCGCGGCCAGTGGGAGCCGCGATTGGCCAAACCTGCGGACGCGGCAGGTAAACAAACTGGTCCGGCTCGCCAGGAGCTTTCCCTGAACAAGCGGCGGACCGGCTTTGAGAACCACTGATTTAGACCATCCTTGACAAGTGTTTGCCTAACCTGCTCTTAAAAATCTCCAGTGATGGAGATTCCACAACTTCCCAAGGGTTATTATTCCAGTTCTTAACTATCCTGATTGTTAGGAAGTTTTTCCTAAAGTCCAACCTAAACTGCCCTTGCTGCAATTTAAGACCATTGTTTCTTGTCCTATCTTCAGAGGTTAATGAGAATAATTTACCTCCTTCCTGCCTGTAACAACTCTTTATGTACTTGAAAACTGTTATCATGTCCCCTCTCAGTCTTCTCTTCTCCAGACTAAACAAATCTAATTTTTTCAATCTTTCCTCATAGATCATGTTTTCTGGACCTTTAATTATTTTGATTGCTCTTCTCTAGACTTTCTTCAGTTTGTCAACATCTTTCCCGAAATGTGGCACCCAGAACTGGACACAGTATTCCAGTTGAGTCCTAATCAGTGCAGAGTAGAGCGGAAGAATTATTTCTTGTGTCTTGCTTACAACACTCCTGCTAATACATCCCAGAATGATTGCTTTTTTTGCAACAGTGTTACACTCATATTTAGCTTGTGATCCACTCTGACCCCCAGATCCCGTTCTGCCGTACTCTTCCCTAGGCAGTCATTTCCCATTTTGAATGTGTGCAACTGATTGTTCCCTTCTAAGTGGAGTACTTTGCATTTGTCCTTATTGAATTTCATCCTCTTTACTTCAGACCATTTCTTCAGTTTGTTCAGATCATTTTGAATTTTAATCCTATCCTCCAAAGCTCTTGCAACCCCTCCCAGCTTGGTATCATCTAAAGACTTTATAAGTGTACTCTCTATGCCATTATCTAAATCCTTGATGAAGGTATTGAACAGAACTTGACCCAGAACTGATCCCTGTGGGACACCATTCGTTATGCCCTTCCAGCTTAACACTGCACCGCTGATAACTAGGCTCTAGGAATGGTTTTTCAGCCAGTTATGCACCGGTCTTATAGTAGTTCCATCTAGGTTGTATTTCCCTAGTTTGTTTATGAGAAGGTCATGCAAGACAGTATCAAAAGCCTTATTAAAGTCAAGTATACCACATCTGTACTGCTTCCCTCCTATCCACAAGGCTTGTTACGCTGTCAAAAAAAGCTATTAGATTGGTTTGACATGATTTATTCTTGACAAATCCATGCTGATTGTTACTTATTACCTTATTATCTTCTAGTTATTTTGCAAATTGATTGCTTAGTTATTATCTTTCTAGGTACAGAAGTTAAGCTGACTGATCTGTAATTGCCCGGGTTGTTCTTATTCCCCTTTTTATAGTTTACCCTTTTCCGATCCTTTGGAATCTCTCCTGTTTTCCATGACTTTTCAAAGATAATTGCTAATGGATCAGATATCTCCTCAGTCAGCTCCTTGAATATTCTAGGATGCATTTCATCAGGTCCTGGTGACTTGAAGACATCTAACTTGTCTAAGTAATTTTTAACTTGTTCTTTCTCTATTTTAGCCTCTGATCTTACCTCATTTTCACTGGCATTCACTATATTAGAAGCCAATTGCTATTAACCTCTAATGGGAGACTGGGAAAAATTGGAAGACACTGTAAATTTTTTTAAAAGCACACACACACTCTCTCTCTCTCTCTCTCTCTTTTATAACTTCCAATACTTGAAAAATATTTTTTCTATGAAACTGATATTTGGGGTGGGGAATTGAAATCCTGGACCCATTAAAGTCAAAGGCAGAATCCCCAACGACTTCAGCAGGGCCAGGATTTAACCCAGAATGTCCTACCTAGAATTCAACAAGATAGTTTCCAGAGGGAAATATTAGTCCTGTGAGAAGTTAAATATGTGTGTGTAAAATAAGTCTTGGTTGCAAGCTTAATTGTCGTGGCCTGTATTATACATCTCACCTACAACTGACATGCAGACTCCTCTCGGGGTGAAACACTGCAAAAGTCTAACTTTGTACCATAACAGAACAAAACACTTTGGGACAGTAATATGGCAAGAATTCCATAATCATTTGCAATTGTAGGTGGAATTTTGCGAGGGAAATCGGAAAATGTCCAGAACACGGGGGCTAAAATACCTACTTTTCACAAGTCCTCAGAACATTGGTTTTATGTCTCATCCAAAAGACATTTGTAACAACACAGTGTTTCTTCACATGTTGTTGGGACATGAGTTGTGAACCAGAGGGAGGAGTACCACCTACTGAATCACCAGTGTCAATTCGTGCATCACCTAGGTTTTCCATGTGGGGAAGAGGGTCTCCCCTCTTGAAATACTGCTAGGTTTTGTTTACCTTTTAGACGTGTTGAGGGCACAGTCAGATGTAGTATGTTGCAGCTGAAATCTAGTTATGGTATCCTTTCTGGACAGCACATGGGTAATAAATACACAGTCTTTTACAAAATGTATAGAGAATTGTATTGTATTTGTAGCTGGATTTATGTGAGTGACCAAAGCTTTTTGGCAGGTAACTGAACACTCAGCCAGTTTATATTTTCCTATGTTTTCTGCTGGGCTGCATTATGAGCGAATTAGGGCTGTGTATCTCGCCTGGGCTGCAATTTCACCATTCTGTTGCTTCTCTTTAAATATAAAAGGACAAATACTAACTGTCCTTTCAGGGTGTGTGGGAAAAGAGGCAACTAGAAGGGTAACTGGGGAGAGAGTTGTGGCATCTTGCTTCCAGGCACTCTATAATTCATGGTATTGCATAACATTATATTGGGTGGAGCTTGAGGTAAATACCATGGGCTATGTGCTTTAGTGCAGACCATACCAATCCATTTGCAGCCCCTTTACACACCCTTCCTGTTTCTTCTCTTAGCTGTAATTTGTATGCATAGTTGCAGAGGGCTCCTTGTCATTGGAATACAGACTCAAAATATATATAACCATTTTGAAAACAGTATTAATTTGCACATATCTGGGGAAGAAATCTGAAGAAAATCAAAATTTGGCCCAAAGAATATTATGCTCTATTGTCTAAAGTAAACAGTTGCTGTTAAAATGACTCATTATTAGTAATTTAAAGAGTATTTTTTGAAAAAGTTAGTCTAAAATTACATAGCCTTCACATTACCTTGATGAAAGTAATGTTCTAATGTATTGTTTGGATTGCAGACATATAGTTACAAACTTAATAGTCACATCCTGCATTCTTCCAATTAGTGGCAAATCTGCCATTAATTGCAAGAGAACCTCTGATTTTCAGGCAAGACCACATCATAGATGTTAACCTTCTCCCCCCTCCCCGCTAAAATACACTTTTGCTCTTATAAAGTGCAGATTACTTTCAGATTCACCCCCTCAGATTCTGGTCACTAAATTTAGCATGCCATATTTTTCAACTTTCTCTTTGAGTAACAACTTGATAAATCTCCTCATCATCCGATGGCAAATGATTTATTGAGGTTTGCTGCATAATTAATATTACAGCTCATGTGGTGAGTGGTAGAATCCTGAAATATCTTCTGTGGCTTAGCCTGTATAGTAGAAGGAGAAGGTTGGGGAAGAGAAAAGGATAATCCAGTGATAGGGGAAGAATAGTTTTGTGACTTAAGCATAGGAATGAGAGTCAGGAAATGTGGGTTTTATTCCCAGCTCTGTCACTGCTTCCTGTCTGGCTTTGGGCAAGTCATTGCAGCTTTCTTTGCCTCAGTTGATCATGCTGTAAAATAGTCATGATAATACTTCCTGACCTCACCGGGTTGTGTGATGCTTAGTTTGCCCAGGCTTTTAAATTACTTTGAAGTGCTATAGAAGCGCCAACTGTTGTTTATTGGAATTAATGGACACTGGTTACTTTGCCTGTTCATTGAGTAGCACTTACTCACACAAGTCATACTATATGGAATCTATAAGAAATGAGAATGAAAGTAAGATGACAGTTGTCTGACAGACTGAAAAAAAATCAAAGAAAATGCCAGGAAAGATTGATGTCTCCCTGAATATTTGTCTTTTACCTCTTCTTGCAGGTTGCATGTCTTACCCATATAGCAGCTAATTACCTTAATTGCAAAATGGAAGCAAAGCGTTGGGGTACTGCTCATGGCAGTATTGTTCCTTATCAGGTAAGCAGATAACAGAGGATGTATTTTGTGCTTGTAATCTGTGGTTTTGTATAATATGGCATTGGGAAATGATTTACTCTTGCTATGACAGTGTTCTGTAATGCATCAGTATCCGGCTAGAACAAGGCTTTGTTGTTCATTTTAGATTTTGCATATTTCTTCATCAGTGGTAGATTAGTAACAGGACACTGAAAAAGATCAAAGGTGTCTGCTGAAATTGTATGACTTTAAAGCTTGATTGTTTTTCACCTGAGAGAGGCACTGAGTACAGCTATTTAAAAGAAAAAAAAAAGATGATTTGTATTGCTTGCTAATTATTGAACCAAACTTTATCACCACTGAATGCCAGTATCTTTTCCTTGTGTCTCTGTATGAGTGATATGAATGGGTTCGGGTGGTCCAAAGGTCCCACAACATTTAGGTAGCTTCCACTGACTTTGCTAATAGCTTCTCTTATCTTGTGTATGTTTTGAGGGGGTGGGGGAAGAGGAATAAAAGCCCACATGTGGCATTTTTTTTATTGGGAGTTCAGAAGCTGCTGGTATTTTGCTAGTGGTTGAAGATACTTGGAATAATATGATGCCATTTACATAAATGAGCACACTCTGATCTTTTTAAGAATTGCATCTGTCCAGTGCTGAGAACTCTGCCAGTAATCACAGAATAACCATTTGCTAGCAGATCGTTTACTTGTAGGGTGACCAGATGTCCCGATTTTATAGGGACAGTCCCGATTTTTGTGTCTTTTTCTTATATAGGCTCCTATTACCCTCCCACCCCTGTCCCGATTTTTCACATTTGCTGTCTGGTCACCCTATTTACTTGTCTTGGTGGCAGTAATAATGTGAAGATCAGCACTTAAATTTAATAAGAAGGATCTGCTGTCTAGGAACAAATTCTGTGGTTAAAGTGTGACTGTAGATGCGCACTGAGTGCTTGTGTGGGCTTGAATGGTAAGACTTTTCCCTGCACTCATCCACTGCAAATGGAAAATTTAAAAATAGAAATACAGGGATTTTTTTTTATGGATAAATCAACCTATCCATATATCAGTACAGCATTAGTACATCCATCTGTATTTTATAGAGTTAGGCCAAACCTGTAACTTTTGATCTAACTTGTTCTGAACTTCAGTTCATTTTACTATGGGTTGGGTTAAACCTCATTGATACTGGGCAGTGTAACTACCACCCTTCATTTAGGATAGTTGTAGCTCCTTTAGGTAACCAGGTAGCTGAAATAGTAGAGGCTTCCATTCTCAAAGACAGGCAAATATCACAGCCTAAAACAAAGGCATGTGCAAGGCACAGATGGGTGGAGAGGTTTTGCTGGCTATTGTGAAGGTGGTATGTCTGTGAGAGGAATGGTAGAAAGAGCAGAGATGCTGAGAGACAAGGTAGCATCAGATGAAGCCTGAACGAGCACTGGGAGTATGGACCTGAGAAAAGCTAAGAGAGGGAGCTTTTGGGTAGAGTTCTGGTGAAAACGGGCTTAGAGCCATGAGTAAAGAAATGGTCTTTTGTTGTTTGATTTCTTTTGTGTCCAGGAAAACAGGACCTCGTACATTCTTTTAAAATAAAAAGTATCACATCAAAGAAACACCTGACTCCATCATCATTTTCTCCTCCTAACTGGAAAAAAACTTGCAAAACCCAAGCTAATTGGGTCAAAGGGGGCAGCAGTTAAAAACAAAAACCTGATCCAAACGACATTGGGTTTACTTAAGTAAAACCAAAACCTGACTACCTAAAACATTTTCTTTACCCTCCTGAGCTGGGATACTTTGGATAAAATGGAACTTGGATCCATTCACCTAGTTTTGCTCTTGCTTTTGCACAACCAAAACCTAACAGATCTTGAAAAAGAAACACACAAACATGGCTACAGAGCATAAAGACTTAAGAGAAGTTTTATTACCCCTCTTCACTTATGAGCACAGAGTTAATCTATTTAGGATGCAGTGATCATAGGATAAATATGGATTTTGTTTAAATCTAGTCTAAAATATTAGTGGAAGAGTTATATTCTGGTCTACTTTCAATTTTTAAAAAGTATTTGGGGAATGTTCTTGTGGATTGACTGTATAATTATAAATAATATAATATTATAAGAAATCTTAATCTAATTAGAGTTCTCTATTTTTTGAGCTAGTAATTTTGGTGGGAGTGCTGTGGTTTTCCAGTGCTTTGGATGGATCATCTGCTAACTTTCCATTAGTGAACAACTATGGTTGTAACCATGAGAATTTTTACTTTCTAGAACTTTCCTTTGCATTTATATGGCTCCTTCCAGCCAAGGACTTCAAAGTGCTTTAGAAATATTAATTAATTATGCTTCTCAGCACTGCTGTGAGGTAAATTTTATTGCATATTATTTACAGACGGATACACTGAGACACAGGGAGGTTAAGTGACCCAGATTACACAGGTAATTAGAGCAGAGTTTAGAGTAGAATGCCAGAACCTGGATTTTTGATCCCCAGTCTTAACTATTAGAAATATTGCCTTTCACTTCCTAGAATAATATGCAAAGTTTTGAAATGTTAATCCTTCCAGAGAAATGTTTGTTTTCAAACATTTTGAGCTAATTAAATATAACTTGGTCAAATAATAAAAAGGTCATTTCAGAAAATTTCATTCTGTTTCAGAAAATCTGTTTTTTTTCCTCAGAAAATCTGTTGTTATTTTTTTTTCCTTGGGACAGTGGACTTTTTAAAAAATTTGGCATATGTGAGTCTTCAGACAGGCAGTAAATTACAAGTTTGAAGTGATGTGGCGTTTGCTACAGTACTTTAAAAATGTCAAAATGTTGTTAAATCATGGCAGATTAGGTAACCTTGGGAGTTTCTCTTTCAACAGATGTTGAGGATTTTAAAAAGCCAAAATGTAAACAATTTACAACATCTGCATCTCTATGCGTGACAGAATTCTGACCACAGTCACATCACAGTAATGACCAAAGCAAGCAGTATTTAATTAGAACATTTGAACGTGCATGTAATTAGCAAGTGTATTTGTGTTAATTGATGCCTGTGTATTCTAGGGCTTCTTCGATGAATGCATTCAGCTGTGTGTATCAAGTGTCCTCTTGATTCCTATTTCATTAGCCTGAAATCTCATGATTTTGGCCAGAGTATTCTTTGTCAATGGTTTATTTGTTCCTATGTAGAGGGCCAAATTTTACTCTGAGTATGCCTGTGCAATCCTTCTTCATTCAGAAGGGTGCTGAATTGTAACTCAGACCATAATTTGACCCCAAATGTGTGGTTTAAAAAAAAACAATCTTTCCCAATTATAATATATGAATAGACAATATTGTGTTATAATGTATGGTCTTCTAATTCTCAAACACAAGCTTCTTATAAATTTCTTCATAGTTCAATTCAATACAATTGAATGATTCACTTATTAATGACAGTGCTCATTAGCATACATCAAAATTATTCCTGGGAGCTAAAGAAGCGAGAGGCTTAGCTTTTCTCTTCTAAGCATGTTTTATCATTAGGAGTAGTTTGAGTGGGAAATATCTGGTAGGTCTTGATGGGTATAATATAGGAAATAGAGGTGAAAAGGAAAGGCATGCTATGTTAAATTTCAGAGCATTAACTCTCACACCTCCTTTCAGCCAGTAATGAGATTTGGATGTTGATAGAAATGCTCCTGTAGTTCAAAAGGCAAAATGGTCTCTATTAAGGACAAGATAGTTCAGGCAGTGAGAGGTTTTTAAAACCACAGGTCACCCCCAAAGCTGAAAATAAAGGGCCCAGTCCTCATGTGATTTGATCCAGAGGTTTTTGTTTAGAGCCTTACAAGAAACTATGTTTGGCTTCTGAATGATTAACTTAATTTGTTTAAGTTTTCGTTTACCAAAGAGGAAGAGGGAGCAAAGGTGTTGGGAGGTAGGAAATATCAGCTGGATTTTTTTTTTAAGTTGTATGTTTAAAACAATACATAAAATTTTTCAAAAATGATCTTAAGGTTCAAAAATCATTTTTATCTAATGAAACTATGGTTACATTTTACATTTTTTGTTGTGAATAAAGAATCCTTTCCTGTTTTTTACTTGCATTAATGATCAACTAGGTAGAAAAGTGGGTGGCATCCAAAATTTGCTCCCTTCCTGGACTTTTTTTTTCTTTTGTGGGTTTTTGTTCGTTTGTTTTAAATGTCCTATTAAAAATAAGCTATCCTATAGCAAGAGCTATAACATTTTTGAAGTCCCAGTTCCCAGATTGGGCCACAAATCTATAACAAAACAGAGGGCAAGAATGTTGCCACTTTTCTGAGTGGACATTGGTCAGTCTAAATGGGATTTTACTTGCATAGTTTGCACAGACAACAAGTGACCAATACAAGTGCACAGTTTGAGGGCAAACACATGTTGCCTTAAGGTTCCTCAGTTATTGTGTCCCTTTTGAGACCAGTTTGAGTAACTAAGCTCCGTCTTGCTTGCTTGCTGTCTACCGGCATCTTCATGGAATGGCTCTCTGAGCTCCTCTTCTGCTAACGGTCCCTCTCAAGGTGCCAGTGAGGCTCTCAATTATGTTTATTTAAATACTGATTTTATAATGCTAATCTGGAACCCTAGTCTCTCCACAGCTATTGAAGTGACAATACTGCAGACAAAAATTAAGATAATGACCAAGCTTATGGCGCTGCCAACACTCCAGTATTAGTATAAAGCCAGCAGACAATCCAAATAATAATCTTGAATCAAACCCTTCATTTGCTGTCCCTTGATCCACTTTAACAGCTTGCAAAATGAGGTGCATTTTGCAGTGTACCAGGAAGACTAAAAAAATACAGGCTCTAGTTGACCAAGGAGGGAAGTGAATTCCAAAGTTGTGAGAGCCCTTCCTGGGGAATGCTTTGCCATGAGCCCTCTCCCATTTAGACTGATGGGGTTCCAATTTGAACACCTCCATTGATCAGTACTCCAATAATATTTTATGGAGAGAGACTGTCTCTCAGCTGACCAGGTTCTAAGCCAGTGGTGGGCAACCTGTGGCCCATCATGGTAATCTGATTGCGGGCCGCGAGACATTTTGCTGACAATGACCATCTGCAGTCATGACTCCTTGCAGCTCCCAGTGGCCGCAGTTCACCATTCCCGCCCAAAGGGAGCTGCAGGACGCGGCAGCCAGCACTTCCCAAGGCCTGCCGCGTCCAGCTCCCATTGGCCGGGAATGGGAGCCACTGGGAGCTGCAAGGGGCCGTGCCTGCGGACGGTCAATGTCAGCAAAATGTCTCGCAGCCCACAATCAGATTACCCTGATGGGCCGCAGGTTGCCCACCATTCTTCTAAGCTGTTGACGCTTTTATATGTTAAAGCCAAAACCTTGAATTCTATCCTGACACACTTAGTGGCAACCAGTGCAGTTTCTGGGGCACTGATGTGATGTGTTCCCTGAATGAAGCAAATTTCAATATTTAGGCAGTTGCATTTTACACTAGCTCCAGTTTCCAAATTGTTTCACCATGTAGCATCATCATCATCATTATTATTATTATCTTTGTTACCATAGCACCTAGAAACTCTAGCTATGGACCAGGACCCCATTGTGCTAGGCACTATACAAACTGAAAATAAAAAGCCAGTGCTTGCCCCAAAGAGCTTACAATCTAAGTATAAGACAAGAGACAATTATGGATACAGACAGACCAATGTGGGAGTACAAGGAAGTAGGTCAGCATGTTAGACAGTCATATAGCCTCCTGATGTAGCATCAGCATTACGGTAATCTAATGTCAAAGGGGCAAAGAAGTAGCTAATTGTAGCAATGGCTGTATCCAAAAAGAAAAGGCACACTCTTCTAGCCAATCTCAGATGGAAATGTGCCCTCGACCAGACATGTTACCAGAGTAGCCAGGAGTAACCAAGGATCTTAATAAAGCACCCAGATTTAGAATTTTTGTTGAAATGTATGAACTTTCTCCCCAGTCAAGGTGAAAGATTTTTGCCGGTTCTAGCTGCTTTACCAAACTAATAATATTATCTCAGTCTTGTCTGGATTACACCTCAGATGTAGCCCACCACTGGGTCATTTGTTCCAAAGCACCTGCCAGGACAGATATGATGGAGATCTAAAGAAGCATGATATAAGTATTTAAATGATGCCTTTTAGCATACTTGTCAGCACTCCAATGGACCAGTGGTCACTCCAACTCTAACACTCATAGCACTCTGGCTAAAATCCTCATCCATAGGGAAACTTTCAGTGAAATATAGGCTCATTGTTCATGCCTTTATTGGTAAATGTCTCTGGAGTACCATTTGATCAAGTCCTTAAAGCTCTCCCAAAAAATTTAAAAAACAAACAAAAGAAATAACCCTCCACTACTAGATCTTATTTCCATCCCAAACCTGTCTTTAGATATTGTTATGTTTTCATTGTACAAACCAGGAAGAAGAGCAGCTTTTCGTTGCTGCAAGACAAGGGAATCAGTAAGAGTATAAAGTAACAGAGGGTTCTGTGGCACCTTTAAGACTAACAGAAGTATTGGGAGCATAAGCTTTCGTGGGTAAGAACCTCACTTCTTCAGATGCAAGTCAGATGGAAATGTGCCCTCGACCAGACTGTCAACATTGTAAGAGTATGTTTACAATGAAGTGTAAGTCCAGAGTTTGAGCTCTGGCTCAAGCCTAACCATCCTTCTGTCTACACACAAATTGTGTTAACGTAGGGTTTGGACCCAGGATCCCACCGAGGTGGAGGGTCCGTGTCTGAGTCCAGCTGGGACCCAGGCTTCAGGGCCTATTGCATTGCAGTGTAGATGCAGCCTTGCT
This sequence comes from Malaclemys terrapin pileata, assembly GCF_027887155.1. Taxonomy (NCBI): domain Eukaryota; kingdom Metazoa; phylum Chordata; order Testudines; family Emydidae; genus Malaclemys; species Malaclemys terrapin. The sequence continues at coordinate 195,007,234 of NC_071506.1, read as the reverse complement.
GGCTTCATGCTCTGGGAGTCCACCAAAAGTATTCCACAGTCCCATGGGCTGACTTTTTTTGACACCTGGACAGTCAACTTTGGTGGACAGTCAAGTTTTCCCACACTGAACCATAAACAAAGGACTAGAGCAGCCACATTTTGGGATGGCACTAGGAAGTTTGGGATATGGGTGGTTGGACTTGGGCCCACATAATGCAGTGTAGAGGGTGGAAACCCAGGTTGGGAGCCACGATTCAACAATTCCTAACCTGGGGTTACAAGAGTGCAAATGCTCAAACCCTAAGTTAACAAACACGCAGTCTGCTAACTCAGGTTTTACTGGCTCTGGTCTTACCCTGCTGTCTAGACATACCATTAGAAGCCAGGGTTGCAGGGTGCTGTCACACACATATAGAGACAATTGCAGTCACTTTCATAGAATCATAGAATGTCAGGGTTGGAAGAGACCTTAGGAGGTCATCTAGTCCAACCCCCTGCTCAAAGCAGGACCAACCCCAACTAAATCATCCCAGCAAAAGCTTTGTCAAGCCGGGCCTTAAAAACCTCTAAGGATGGAGATTCCACCAGCTCCCTAGGTAACCCATTCCAGTGCTTCACCACCCTCCTAGTGAAACTATGTTTCCTAATATCCAACCTAGACCTCCCCCACTGCTCCTTGTTCTGTCATCTCCCACCACTGAGAACAGCCTAGCTCCATCCTCTTTGGAACCCCCCTTCAGGTAGTTGAAGACTGCTATCAAATCCCACCTCATTCTTCTCTTCTGCAGACTAAATAAGCCCAGTTCCCTCAGCCTCTCCTCATAAATCATGTGCCCCAGCCCCCTAATCATTTTTGTTGCCCTCTGCTGGACTCTCTCCAATTTGTCCGCAGCCTTTCTATAGTGGGGCACCCAAAAATGGACACAATATTCCAGATGTGGCCTCACCAGTGCCGAATAGAGGGGAATAATCCCTCGATCTGCTGGCAGGGCTGGCTCCAGGTTTTGCCACCCCAAGGGGGAAAAAAAAAAGCCAGAGTGCTGCCGCCGAAGAGCAAAAAAAAAAACAAAAAAAAGGGCTGCCCCCAAAGGGTTGGAATGCCATCCCTTGAGAAGTGCCGCCCCAAGCACATGCTTGGAACGCTGGTGCCTAGAGCTGGCCCTGTCTGCTGGCAGTGCTCCTAGTAATGCAGCCGAATATGCTGTTAGCCTTCTTGGCAACAGGGCACATTGTTGACTCATATCCAGCTTCTCATCCACTGTAATCCCCAGGTCCTTTTCTGCAGAACTGCTGCTTAGCCAGTTGGTCCCCAGGCTGTAGCAGTGCATGGGATTCTTCTGTTCTAAGTGCAGGACTCTACACTTGTCCTTGTTGAACCTCATCAGATTTCTTTTGGTCCAATCCTCCAATTTGTCTAGGTCACTCTGGACCCTATCTCTACCCTCCAGCGTACTTACTTCTCCTCCCAGCTTAGTGTCATCTGCGAACTTGCTGAGGGTGCAGTCCATCCCATCATGCAGATCATTAATGAAGATGTTGAACAAAACTGGCCCCAGGACAGACCCTTGGGGCACTTCACTTAATACCGGGTGCCAACTAGACATTGAACCGTTGCCCACTACCCTTTGTTAATCAGTAAACCCAGTTTCACTTTTAAATCCAAAGGAGCATTCTCTCTTTAGTTTGTTGTTTAAGATCCATTTTCACGAGCAGTCACTACATAGATTTCCTCCAATTTCCCTTTACTCTATATTGTTCATTCATCTGTCTTTCTACATAGTTGCAGTCAAGCAGCTCCTTACAAGGCTACCAGTAACATCATTTACCTCAGATAGAAGAGTCATAGAACCTTTTCAATCTATATCAATTTTCAGAGCACTTTGAATGGTCCCACCCATTGTGTCAGCCTCAGGATGTTCCATCTGTCTTAGGGTTTGGTCAGTTATTGTGTCTGTTGTTTCACAAAATTACTTGCCCTTTATGGATCTGAAAGCTGTTTCTTTGTGCATTCTGATCACTCTTCAAGACCAAAATTATTAATATTTGTATTGCAGTAACACTCAGTGGCCCCAGTTAGGGATTGGAGCTCCATTGTGCTAGGCATTGTAAACACCCAAAAAAGAAGAGTCCCTGCCCCAAAGAGCTCACAATCTAAGTATATTTTGAGAGACAACAGATGGACAACAAACAGATGGAAGGTGCACAACGATAACAATGAGACTATTATGATCAGCATAATAAGCAGCTGTCACCATATACCGGCCATCTAACCAACAGCATTGCTACATTTTCCTTGGCAACTGCATCTCCGGTTCTGTGCTATGGAATGTTTTACATCTCAGAGAGCTTACAAAACGCACGTCAATTGTACTGTAGTCGCACTCCACAAGAAACAGGGATCAAAGTAATCCCCTACTTCATTGACAGCTAAATCTAGGTTAGACCCATCCCTAGAACTTTGTTTATCTGGAGATCTGTTTTTTGCACTTGGCTTGGCTTTCCTCTGTAGGCAGGACAACCAAAGTAATGTCAACCATTCAGAAATTTCAAACTGTGCAGCACTGCTTGCTTCACCGGAGAATGCAGCCATGCAGCTGTTTTCTATTCTGCTTTGAGCTGGTCTTCTCTGGGATCACTTCCATCCTGTGACCCTACAGTTTTTACTACTTTGAGCCAGAATCAGAAAAGACCAGAACTTAGACAGTCTGATAAGTTTCCTTCTTTGGGTAAACTTTTCTTCCTTTTGGTGGTTCTGGACATTCATTCTGTTAAAGGGCACCTCTTTTTCAGATCCTCAGTGGACTATTCTAACAAAAGATGTGACTCGGTCTGGTACGAATAGAATTTGTCAGAGGAATTTGTCTAAGTCCTGCTTAGAGTCAAAGCAACATATAAGTGTTCTAGATCTAGGAAACACAAGAAAAGTCCTCTTAGTTGTACAGGGCTTCTCTTAGGCAACCTTGTGCTAGTCCAGATAGTTACTCAGTTGCAGGCTATTTAACCTACCACTGGAGACCAACAGTCCCTCATTCCTCTTCAGATGTTCTTCTGGGCAGTGAAAAACCTCACTGCTCTAAGAGCTGCCCATTTTACATTAAAAATAAATTTTAGGCTCAGATGGACTGAGTACAAACTTTGTTCCCCTAGGAAAATGTGGTCTCTTCACCGTGATTATTTCAGTCCCCAATGAACAGGTTGGGTATCCTCAACATGTGTCTCCTCTTGTTCTGTGAATGCTCAGCTTCCCAGGTTTTGCTCCAGATACTTCAGTTGCCTAGCTTGTCTTCTTGATCTGCAGGTACCAGGGTCTTTTTATTCTTTTCCATCCCCTTCCTTGGAGGATGGTCAGAAAGATAGAAGACACAAAGGCATAAAACATCCTCCTGGATTCTGCATGACCAAAAAGGATCTCATTTGCAGACTGGATCTAATTGTGCATAGAAATAAGGGTCCTTTTGGGGGTATCTAGTTATATAACTCTGTGTCATTCCTTCATCAAGATATTCAGATCCTTACCCTGATTATTTGCATGTAAAGACTAACCCTTGACTACAAGAGGATTTCAGATATTCATTGAGACCCTCTTAATATCTAGAATTGAAATCCTGGCCCCATTGAAGTAAATATCCTAAAAGTTGTTCTTCTGTACACATCAGCTATTATGTGATCTGGAAGATAATCCAACTGTGGTAAAAGAAGTCACCTAAGTCGGCAAAAGATTCCTCCCAGGAAAATGGTAGATATTTTTTTCATCCATGCTTTGATTGAAGGCATTGTTAGCAGTGCTCAAAGGCAAAAAGTCCTGGGAGAAGGAAGGGGATCATCCTGCAGCATGGTATGGTTAGCGCATATTGGTCAAACAATTTTTAGTAAAAGTTAAACCTCCTGTTAAGTAAATGATCCATACCCAAAAGCTGAATCTAGGAGTTACAGAAACTTCCCAGAGAAAGACCTTTACCTCCAAGATGGAGGAGGGATAATCACAAAGTTTCTATGTGGTCCTTATACAGGCTTGTGTAGATATTCTAGAGCAAGCTCGCAGCAGTTGCAGCTGGTGACAGAACCTCCCATCTCTTCTTGAGAAGTAATCTCACCATAGTATGTATAGAGGTTGTTACAACCTGCCCTAGTACCCCTCTCTACTCACCCCAATCTGTTGCAATTGAACCCCTTCAAGGAGTCCCACATGCTTCCAAGTGAACTGGGTCTCGGTAGTGTCTAGTCACTGTTTTTAGTTCTGGTAGGGTGACCAGGTATCTGGTTTTTGACCCAGTCAAAAAGGAATCCTGGCAGCTCTGGTCAGCACCACTGAGTGGGCCATTGACTGTCTGGTTGGCGGTGCCGCGCAGCAGGACTGGCAGGGTCCCTGCTAGCTGCCGTGCCGCACAGCTCCCGGGAAGCAGTCGGCATGTCCGGCTCCTGGGCTTAGGGGTGGCCAGGGTGTGTGTGTGCTGCGTGTTGCCCCATCAGGATTTCCGAGTGCTGAGAATGGAGCTGCACCCCCAACCCACTCACTGTATGTTGTTGACTAGTAATTGCAGAAGAGCCAATGTATAATACATTTCTCCCCACCTTTGTCTAGCTACATTATAAACACTTTGTTGCAGACTCTCTCTCTATATGTGTATGTCCAGCATCTACCATCCTGGAGCCCTGATCTTAATTGGGGTCTCTAGGCACTAAATAGCAATTGTAATAATAAATTATGTGGAAGTATATGTGTTAGTGCATGCTAGATGTGTACACATGAATACGCGTGTGTAGCTGCATTTAGGTGTGGGAGTCAGTTTCTTACTGATTTATTTAGATAGGAACATGCATAGGTGTACATTTCTGTGGTTGTGCTCTATTGATTTGTATTTGGGCTTCAGGAGTGGGCCTTTAATGGACCCATTGCAGCTGTGATAACGTATGGTCCTAATGCCACACATAAAATTACTAGGGCTGTCAAGCAATTAAAAAAATTAATTGCGGTTAATCACACTGTTAAACAATAATAGAATACCATTTATTTAAGTATTTTTGAATGTTTTCTACATTTTCTAATATACCGCTACCTCGATATAATGCCACCCGATATAACACGAATTCGGATATAACACGGTAAAGCAGTGCTCCGGGGGGAGGAAGGGGGCGGGGCTGTGCACTCGGGTGGATCAAAGCAAGTTCAATATAACACGGTTTCACCTATAACGCGGTAAGATTTTTTGGCTCCCAAGGACAGCGTTATATCGAGGTAGAGGTGTATTTTGATTTCAATTACAACACAGAATACAAAGTGTACAATGCTCACTTTATATTTATTTTTGATTACAAATATTTGCACTGTAAAAAACAAAAAGAAATAGTATATTTCAATTCAACAAATACCAGTACTGTAGTGCAATCTCTTTATAATGAAAATTGAACTTACAAATGTAGAATTATGTACAAAAAATAACTGCATTCAAAAATAAAACAATGTAAAACTTTAGAACCTACAAGTCCACTCAGTCCTACTTCAGCCAATCGCTCAAACAGATAAGTTTGGTTACAATTTGCAGGAGATAATGCTGCCAACGTCTTGTTTACAATGTCATCTGAAAGTGAGAACAGGAGTTCGCATGGCACTGTTGTAGCTGGCTTTGCAAGATATTTATGTGCCAGATGCGCTAAAGATTCATATGTCCCTTCATGCTTCAACCACCATTCCAGAAGATGTGTCCTTGCTGGTGAAGGGTTCTGCTTGATAACAATCCAAAGCAGAGCGGACTGATGCATGTTCATTTTCATCATCTGAGTCAGATGCCACCAGCAGAAGGTTGATTTTCTTTTTTGGTGGTTCGGGTTCTGTAGTTTCCGCATTGGACTGTTGCTGTTTTAACACATCTGAAGCATGCTCCACGCCCCATCTGGCCCAGATTTTGGAAGGCACTTCAGATTCCTAAACCTTGGGTCGAGTGCAGTATCTATTCTTAGAAATCTCACATTGGTACCTTCTTTGTGTTTTGTCAAATCTGCTGTGAAAGTGTTCTTAAAACAAACGTGCTGGGTCATCATCCGAGACTGTTATAACATGAAATATATGGCAGAATGTGGGTAAAACAGAACAGGAGACATACAGTTCTCCCCTAAGGAGTTCAGTCACAAATTTAATTAGCACATTTTTTTTTTAACGAGCCTCATCAGCATGGAAGCATGTTCTCGGAATGGTGGCCGAAGCATGAAGGGGCATATAAATGTTTAGCATATCTGGCATGTAAATATCTTGCAACACCGGCTACAAAAGTGTCATGCGAATGTCTGTTCTCACTTTCAGGTGACATAAATAAGAAGCAGTCAGCAGTATCTCCTGTAAATGTAAACAAACTTGTTTGTCTTAACAATTAGCTGAACAAGAAGTAGGACTGAGTGGACTTGTAGGCTCTAAAGTTTTACACTGTTTTGTTTTTGAGTGCAGTTATGTAACAAAAAAAATTATATTTGTAAGTTACACTTTCACGATGAAGAGATTGCACTACAGTACTTGTATGAGGTGAATTGAAAAATACTGTTTCTTTTATCATTTTTACAGTGCAAATATTTGTAATAAAAATAATAATATAAAGTGAGCACAGTACACTTTGTATTCTGTGTTGTAATAGAAATATATTTCAGTATATTTGAAGATGTAGAAAAATATCTAAAAATATTTAATAAATTTCAATTGGTATTCTATTGTTTAATGGTGCGATTAATCTTGATTAATTTTTTTGAGTTAATTGCGTGAGTTAACTGCGATTAATCAATAGCCCTAAAAATTACAATAGTGAACAAAAAACATGGAGCTGGTTACAAAAAATGGGAAGAGGAGAGGGAAAGAATCATTAAAACCTTTGTGAAATTTTTTTTTAAAGGTTTCAGAGTAGCAGCCGTGTTAGTCTGTATCCGCAAAAAGAACAGGAGTACTTGTGGCACCTTAGAGACTAACAAATTTATTAGAGCATAAGTGGAACACTCTATATGCATCTGAAGAAGTGGGCTGTAGTCCACGAAAGCTTATGCTCTAATAAATTTGTTAGTCTCTAAGGTGCCACAAATACTCCTGTTCTTTTTTTTAAAAATTACCCTTTTTGACTCTTTTGCTGTCCGCTCTAGCGTCCTGTAGCAAATAAAACCTGAAATTAGGATAGTACATCTGTCAAAACAATAAATATGCCTGTTTGGGCCTTGCAGTGAAAATGAGCATGAGTGTGTGGGTGGGGGAGAGCAAGCGATGAAGGGAGAAGGGATGGAGTGAGTAGGGAAGGGGCGGGGCAAGGGTGTTCAGTTTTCTGGAATTAGAAAGTTGGCAACCCTAACCTCTGCGTCTATAGGCAACATCCCTGGTCTAGAACCTTTTGTCTGATTCCCTTCCTTGGAACATGGAACTCTGCAGTCCAAACGCCCTAGACTCTGAAACCAGTGCTTCAGACTTCTTCAAACTCTCGAATCACTTTCATGTGCTCCCCCAGAGTTCTCCGGAGGTTGTGGGCTCTCTGGGCTTCTAGTTTAACTCCTTTGGGGATGATGTGGTAGGTAAGCAAGGAATACAGGTTTAGCAAAGGAATTTCTTGACCACAGAAACTTTACTCTGAGAAAGCACTTGAGAGTTACAGATCCTTAAAAAATAACATAGTCCCGAGTCTTCCCCTCTGCATGTCTGATCTCACCCCTTCTGTGAGTCTGAGGTTTGTCAGCATTTCAAGCTGTGTAGAGTGCCTCCTGCCTTCTCTCTCCTGCACATCCTGCTTACAAGTGGCAATGGTTGGCCCCTCCCTCAGAGCAACGCCTCCTTTTATATTGTAAGTGGTATATCATTCATAGTTTCATCCACATTGTTCCATCAGTAGGGTGAAGGACAGGGTTTATATTGTGTCGCCCCACATGCACACACCCATGGAAGACGGCCACGTGCTTGGCTTCCAAATCTGAAGATCTTGGAGCTCTCCCAGAGGCACAGGGCTGCCTGCATGCAGGCCCTGTGCAACCACGTCAGTTTATGGCCCCCCCGTTGCTCTCCCCAGCTCCATTATATAGGTATATATACATAAAATCACTTCATTTTCTATTCCTCTCATGATTGTGGCGGGTTTTGGTGGAATGGCCTGGTGCACATCCCTTTGACCCTGGCCCTTCCTACATGTGGTCCTCTGGACTCATGGAGGAATTTCTGCAGTGACTAGGGGATGGGATGCTGGGGAGAGAGTACTGCTGCAGATGTGGCTGACTCTCCTCTGCTTGCAGGCAGAGGAGAACAAATCCATGCACAGATCATCCCCTCCACGTGCAGCTCAACAGGGACCTATAATGGCTTAAAGTTCCTTATCATTTTTTTTTATGGTACGTGTAATCAGTGAGAAATGAGAGAGTTCTGATATTTTGTTATCCCTTCTTTTGACACCAGTGCCCTGTTGCCCTTCTCTTGAATGGTAACACGTGTGCGCTGCCTCGCAAGTAACTAACAGCAACACAGCATGTCTTCCTAAGAGTCAAATTTCAGAGTAACAGCCGTGTTAGTCTGTATCCACAAAAAGAAGAACAGGAGTACTTGTGGCACCTTAGAGACTAACAAATTTATTAGAGCATAAGCTTTCGTGGACTACAGCCCACTTCTTCGGATGTCTTGCTCAAACGCTAGGAGAAAAGAACTTGGAAGAACACTACTGAATAAAATAAAGATGAGATACTGAAATGAATATAAACTGATGCATCGCAAAGTCTGAGAACACACACAGTTGTGGAAACATTTTTTTTTATTATATTCAGTTTTGATAAGAATGTAAGGAGCTGGTAACGCTGTGATTTGTGGCCAATATCTCTCCATTTTAGGGTAGAGAGGAATGGTAGATGTCTGCATAGTGATATTGAGTTTGTCAGAAAGGAAAAATTTAAAATAATAATGAATAATAACAGGAAAATTTGCTCTGACCTCAGTTTAATTGTTCAGGTGCTTGCTTTCTGAGCATGAAGACAGAAAAGTTTGTCTAGAAGCTCTTAATAGTTATGAAAAGGTCTGTCCACTAGATGTCATTCACGTAATCTAGTAATGTTGCAGCATGTATTTCTGAGCTGCTGTTTAGGGTGAATGATGTAAATTATCAGAATTATAAGCTGCTTTTTCATATAAATGATATCCAGTATATATGGCACTTTGCAAAGTAACATCCCGTTATTCTGTGTGTAATTTTTTTTTTGTCTAATAAACTCTTTTCTTTTAATGTTTTTACCTGTAACTACCCTGTTGCTTGAGCTCACTGGTTATATAACTGCACCTAACTGGACTCTGTATATCCTTTAATTTTACTGGTGGGCAGCTGAGTGTAGAAACAGTGACAGTGCATTTTGATCTGTACAGTGACTATCAAGCACAGCATGAAGGCCAAAGTACCCTGTAATTAATATCTACCATTCTTTTCTAAACTCTTCATACTTCTTAAGGGAGGATTTTTTAAAAAGTGGCATGCATTACCATTTAGAAAAAGCACAAAAAATTCCATAAATTTACAGAAATAATCGCTACCAATATAAGGGCCTTATAATTGCATCCATGCTAGGAGCTTGTACTATATCGGTGTATATATAGCACTTACAAAGGTGTTAAGCAATTTGAGTTTGAGTAACAACAGGAGCTAAAACTCTAACCTAGGCATACCCCTAGGGCTAGATCCTCACCTTGTGTAAATTGTTACAGCAGTTGAGGTCAGAGGAGCTAATACACTTTACTTTAGCTGGGGATCTGGCCCCTGTTAGTTTAAATGCAGTTTTAACACCTTTGCAAGGAGGCAGCATAGGGTCAACCCCAACCAACTAACATGATTGTCAAGGTAAACTGCATCTAGGCATAGTGGTGGTTGGTGTTTCTAATTGGTTAGCTAACTTGATTTTTTTAAAAAAGTCTCTTCCTAGTCTAGACATTTCCGATGTGCCCTAACTTTTTAGAGCTTGCTATTGGAGAGAGCTTAGTATTGCAAGACCTGAGAGAGAACAACAAATAGTTAGGAAAGGGAGACAGCCTTATTTAAACAAAAAATAAAAATTCCTTAAAAAACTTAAATTTGAATCTAATCCTTAGTTTGGGAGTTAACTGCTCTTGTGTTTTCACATACACAGATTACACTGATATAAGATACGTTGAGGCAGTGTTACCTAGTGAATAGAATACTGCACTGGGAGACATGGCTTCTATTCCTGGCTCTTTCACTAGCTTGCTGGGTGGTGTTCAGTAAGTCAGGTCACTGCTCTGTGCCTCAGTTTCCCCATCTGTAAAATGGGGATAATGATACTGACCTCCTTGTAAAGTGCTTTGAGAGCTACTAGTGAAAAACACTAGATAAAAGCTAGGTTTTATCATTATAAAATAATAGTAGTCTTACTCCACCATCGGTATATTAATATTAGAATGGGATCATTAAGGAATCTTACAGGTGAGCTACAAAGGGGAAAGAAATAGTTTGTGTCTCTTCTGTTTCTTTAAACTGTATAAAGAAAGACTGAAAGATTTTTGTCACCATAAAGTTTTTTTTTTTCCTGCCTTTTTTTTTTTAAATTAAAAATCCAGTTCTATCGACCTTGAAAGACTTTATGGTGACTGGAAAACTGTGAAATGAGGACACCCCGAGAGTCAAAAGACTGAACACTGAGCCCTTGAGAGAGGATGGGATTTTTTTAGTCAAATTAGAAAACCATTTTTGTTTATAACAAATTTACTCCAAAGCATAATGCATGTTTGGGATAGTTTTGTTAAATACCCCTCCATCTTCAGTGAAAATGTGAGACTTGCACATCTCTGAGACACGCAAGAGGTCCTCCAGCAAAATTATGGAAGACCAGGCTTGATATTCATGGTATTTCTGAGGTTTAACATCAGTCTGGGTAAAAAACATAACAGGTTCCTTAAAAAAACAACAACAAAAAAACAGGCCTTTTAAGTATATCATAAATAAAAATGGGCATAAACTCAACCTTTAATTGACTCTCCGTTGTAATGGTTCTGTAATGAGTTGTTGTTCAATGTGATTCTGCATTGTAACAATCCTCTGCTATGTATATTAGCCACAATATAAACAAACAACAAGGTGATCTAGTGTTAGGTAGAGAAGCATCAGCTGAGTTGTAATGCATTTTCAAATGTAGCATCAAGACAAGGAATATAAAATATTATGCATGCCAAAGTCATCCTGTCTGATAATGTTTCATACAAATAGAGAGAATTCTTCTGACCTTGTCAAATTTATCCTTGGGCAGTGTGGTTATGATAGTGATTACAGAGTTCTGGCCATGAATAATAATTTTAACAAAACAATCTTTTCTTTTTGTAGTATACAAGTAATTAAATTTGCTCTTTGAGGAAGGGGGCTGCCTTTTAATTTTGTACAGTGCCTAGCACAGTGGAGCCTGATTCTGATCTAGCACCTTTGAGCTCTACTGGAAGACAAATAATACATAATAATTAATTATATTTTTCTCTTTGTATACCCCCTGTTTCTTTCTGTAATATAAGATTGTAGTATTTTAAAATGATTATAGGATTTGATTTGGTGCTTTTCTTCTATAAAGACAACTCAGTTTAAGTTCACATCCTTGTCAAATGAAGTTGCGAGGGGGGGCATTAAAATTATAATAGCATTTCTAAGTGAATCATGAAAGATTGAAGTTTATTCACTGTATATAATGGTGTGTGTGTGTGTGTGTGTGTGTGTGTGTGTGTGTGTGTATAAGCAAGCGAGAGAGAGAATCTAGTCAGGAAACCAAATTTACATTCTGCAACGACTTGAGTTTTTGGAAATCAGTTTCATGACCGCTATTCACTGGTGTATAGCAGTGAAGCTGACAAAAATTATGTCACTTTCAGTGAACTTGGGTGGAAATTTACTGATGGAACATTTTTCCATCAGAAAATGCTGATTTGGCAAAACCTTGTACATCTCTGAGAGCTAAGAAGGAGAGGAACTAAAGAGAGAGGAAGAGATGGTTTTGTGTTTAAGGGACTCGATTGGAATTCAGGAGATATTGGCTCAAATCCCATATCTATTCCAGACTCTCTGTGTGACCTTGGGTAAGTCACTGGACTGTGTGACCTTGGGTAAGTCACTTTAGTTTCTCTTTATGCCTTAGCTTTCAATCTGTTAATTGGGGCTAATAATTCCATTCTCTTACCTTAGCCTATCTTGTCTGTTTAGATTCTAAGCTCTTCAAGATAGGGACTGTACTGATCCACTTGTACAGTGCCCCACACAGTGGAGCCTGTAAGCACTATTTGAATACAAATAATAAGAAATTATTACAGTAATACCTCTGTGAGACAGTGCTTGGGGTACCCTCTCCACCCTAGCATGAGGGAGTCTTGCTTGTGCTTAACTGGGTGCCAGCTCCTTGACACCACCAGCCTGTTGGCCACCCATGCACTCTGGCCTCTGTCAGCCCTTACTTTGCTTTGCAGGTTAACAATAGATATACTCCAGTCCCCAAGCTCCTTTGAACCATTCCCCTGTAGAGTCCAGTTCCTTATCCACTGAACGATCACAGAAATACCAGGTTTGCTGTTCCCAGAGGAACAGCATACACATGAGCTTGTATGATTCAACTCAGGATCAGCAACTTGCTTAATATCACAGCACTTAGATATACCGTATTTTCCGGCGTATAAGACGACTGGGCGTATAAGACGACCCCCAACTTTTCCAGTTAAAATATAGAGTTTGGGATATACTCGCCGTATAAGACTACCCCTCTTCCAACGCACACCAAAAAAAAAAATTAAAAAAACATCAGATTTGATTTCAATATGGTAATTTTAATTCAAATGCTTATGACATGCAGGTACTTAGCAGGAAAACTGTCACTTATAAACATAAGGCTGTTTGTCATCAAACATGTAAACATAAAACAGTGCAAGTGGATTAAACTTTTCCTAATTCACTCTAAAGTTGAAAGGAAGGATAAGACAATAAATCCATGGGAGCTGCCATGCTGTTTGTTTTCTAAGCTGTCAACCAAACTGGAACTGATGATGATAGGAGGAAGATAACAAACAAGAGAGAGAGAGCAAGTGCCAGGCAAGTCCCTGGCGAGTTAGCAACGCCCATCATAACTGCAAGCTATGGTATTTTTACAGGTTTTGCTGGCGTGACAGTTTCCCTTTAAAAGCCTTCAAAATCCTCCTGTTCGTCATCTGATATCATAAGTACATCAATGACATCTTGTGATACATTTGTAAGGCAATCACCGTATGGATCGAATTCCATATCAGATGGTGTGGTCTCAGCTTCGGCTTCCTCTTCATCTTGCCACAAGTAGTCGTCCTCCATACCATCTAATGAATTTGATATGCCACACTTCTTGAAAGACTTGATTACTGTTTCTGCATCAATATCATTCCAGGCTTTTATGACAAACTTGCACAAAACATCCAACTGTGAAGCACGCATGTTTCCTCCTTTTGTGAATGACTTTTCGCCGCTAACCATCCATTCATTCCACTGTTCTTGAATGCGATCTTTAAATGGCTTGTTTAGGCACACATCCAGTGGCTGTACCAACGATGTCAATCCTGCAGGAATAACTGCCGCATCTGTGTTTAGTCTTGCAAGCATTTGCTTGGTGCTGGGAGTTAAATGAGCCCTGAACATATCCCACACCAGTAGACTACATTTTTGAATAAGTCCACCTGGTCGCCTGCTCCATACATTATCAAGCCATAGCTTTACCCCTTCTTCATCCATACAGCCTTTTTCATTCACATGTACAAAACAACCAACAGGGAACTTGAATTTCGGCATTGTTTTTCTTTTAAAAATAATCATTGGTCTCAGTTTGGCGCCATCAGCTGTGCATCCTAGTACCACTGTAAAACTGGACTTCTCATGTCCTGTTTTAATTAAAATTGTTTTTTCACCTTTTTGATGGACAGTTTTATTTCCAACCATATCAAAATTCATTGGAGTTTCATCCAGATTTCCAATATTACTTAACGCATAGCCATGTTTAGTATGCTGTTGTATTACGTATCGATGGAAACTATTTACTTTGCTATCAAGATCTGCAGGTAATTTTGGGGCAATTTTCATCTTTTGCCTCAGTACCATATTATGCCTTCCCATGAATCTAGTACACCAGGATACAGTGGCCTTAAATCTGTTGCTGTGATCTGGGTTAGATTTGGCCCACTGAAGTGCAAACAAATGTATTTTATTTCGTGTCACTACATAACCGTTTTGGTGATGCTCATTCACCATGTCTGCTACATGTTTTTCGAGTTCTGGCCAATGTGGAGTGCCTCTTCTTAATGCACACTTACCCCTTGGCATACTCTTTAATGCTTTTTCATTTGCTTTCCAGTCCCGAACCATCTTTTCTGTTACTCCATATTGTCTTGCAGCAGCGCAGTTATTATGTTCCATGGCAAAGTTTACAACTTTAAGTTTGAAACTGGCTTCATATTTCTTTCTTCTTGCTGGTGGAGCCATGATGGGGTTTTGACTGTTGGACATTTGTATACTGTATGAACAGGTACAGATACTGGTGCGGTACTGTATGTGGTACCCAGTATACAACAACCAGCCAATCACGGCAAGCGATGTACCTTACCAGCGATTGGCTGGTTGTTGTATTCAAAGCCTGCTTGGATTGGTCAGCTCTCCCTACCTGCCCAGCCCTCCCTGTCTCCAAGACTATCAGAGCGGTAGCGCAAACACGCCTCTTTCACCCGTCTGGCCCGCCCTTGTATCCTATTACCTCCTTCTCTGCCTCTCAGATCTCACACATGCGCGCATGCACCGCTTCACTGCAGTCCTCAGGAGCGAGATCTGAGAGGCAGAGAAGGAGGTACGGTAATAGGATACAAGGGCGGGCCAGATGGGTGAAAGAAGCGTGTTTTTCTGGGCACAGCGCCGCTCTCTCTCTTTTTTCCATACCCCGGGCGTCCCGGACGCCTGCAGCTTGCTCCGCCCTTCACTTACACCTTCCCGGTGAGGCGCCCCCTCACCTCGTCATTGGGCGGGGATGCGGCCGCGGCCCTTTTTGAGCTCCCCACACCATATGCGGCGACCGCAGATTCTCCAGTCCGGCTCGGAAGTTTCAGCACCCGCCCTATAAGACGACACCCGGCGTATAAGACGACCCCCGACTTTTGAGAAGATTTTCCTGGGTTAAAAAGTAGTCTTATACGCCAGAAAATACAGTATTTATAGTGAAAACCAGAATAAGTTTATCAAAGGTTCAAGTGGTAGCGAGTAAGAATATTGGAAACAAATGGCTACATGTAAAACAAAATCACAACATGCTTTCTAGAGACTAAACTTAACTATCAGTTTAACTTCCTGCCTAAAGAAGTTTATCTCACCCCCAAAGTCCTCTGCAGTATATCAACCAAAATTGGCTGAGATCCCATGAATGTAAACACATTGCCTGTTTACTTTAAGAAATTGTCGTCTTTGCTTTCAACGTATACTCTCCAAAGCTCATTGTCTATACTCGAGACAGGATAACCACCCATGGCTTATTTTTCCTGCTTCCCTGTTAACTTCACATCTCTTCGTTGACTTCATATACAAATGGGCATCCAGTGTGTTAGTTTACAGTGCTTAACCTCCCAACAGAGAGACAGGTGAATAAATATATCTTATCTTACAGAACACCTGTTTTTTCACTTCTTGTGGCAACTCACCCCTTCATGCAGGCACTGAGAACATATTTTCAGTATATATACCTAGCTCTTTAAATAGTACTTGTACAAACATTGCACAATGATATTAATGAGAACTGTGACCCCGGCTTTCATTTAAGACCTCATGTGACATTCTTTGGTGAACTAGAATGTACATACCAGGATCAGGACATTGCTGTCTGGTATAAAGGGGTTATTGGGTCAGACTCTGTGCTTGTCAGAAACCAAATGGGACCTCTAGGCCCTGACCTGTGTGGATATTTGCTTATTGTTCTGCACCTGAAGTCATAATATCTGTTTGTGATAATACAATCAATTGCTGTTATTTATTATTATATTTGAATTGCTATAATGCCTAGATTCCTCAGTTAGGGGATGAGGGCCCCATTGTGCTAGGTGACGTACAAATGATTAAAGGACAGAACCTGTCCCAGAGAGCTCATGGATGTTCATATGATGTACCAGATAGAGAATTAGGAAGTCATTTGGGGTGGAATTGACTCTCCAGGAGAAAGGCTTTACAAGGCTTTTAATTCACCACTCAAGTCCCATTTAAGACTTTAAAACAAGACCTTAGTGTAACTTCATACCATGTAAGGTCTTGAGTGTCACAGAGGTGAATTTCATAAAGAATAAGAAGTAGCGACACATGTTCTCCTAAGAAACATTTGGGTCTTTCAGTTTGTCTACTACCGTAGGTGCTGACACTGGGGGTGCTCCAGGGTGCTTATCTCCCACTGGCAGCCAGCTCCCCCCTCACTCCCCTAGTGCCTCCCGTCCACCAGCGGCCCCGCCGATCAACTCCTCCCCCTTCCTCCCAGCACCTCCCGCCCACTGCGATCAACTGTTTTGTGGCATGGGGGAGGGAAGGAGTGGGGATGGGGTGTGCTTGAGGAGGGGGCAGAACTGGGTGGGAAGAGGCAGAGCAGTGAGTTGGGAGAAAGGGTGGGACCTGAGGCGGAGCAGGGGCAAGAAGAGGCAGGGTGGGGATGGGGGTGGTGGTTTGGGGGAAGAGTTTGGGTCGGGGTGGGGCCTGGGGCAGAGTGGGGTTTGAGCACCTCCGGGACCTGGAGGAAGCCGGCACCTGTGTCTTCTGCTACTAAAGCTTTGGGGGGATGGTGTCAAATTTTCAAGTTTTTCCCCACAACTAAGAGGGCTAGAAAGTTACTTTTTAAAAAAATAATGAAAGCTGAAATTCTTATGTAATCATCCCCGGAGTTGGGGCTTTAAATACATTTACAAATATTGTGAGATTTGTGATAAAATTGTGAGTGTTGGCAACACTGCTGCTTTCATGTTTTCTTAGCTTTGCCCATTCTTATAAAATCTAACATGAATAGTGTTCTTGTACCTGTGGTTTCAAAGGGACTTTCCGTACTGTAATGATAAAAAGAACAAAAATAAAGCTGGGACACATTCACCACAAATTAGTTTCTGGTCTCTAAGAACTTAATCCTACATACAAGATTCCACCAGTTTAACTTAAGGTGTGATTTTAAACCTGGGCAGACACCCATGTGGATTTATATCAGTTTAAATTTGGTTTATATTGGTTTATCTTGCACCTGTAATTTAGGGCTCGCCTGCACACAAAAACTATGCAACTTTAATTACACCACTATAATTAAAGTGGTATACTCTCTTTAGTGTGGTTGCAGTTATACCAGTATAGTTTATGCCTGTAAAGGAAGGGAAATAAACTGTCTTGGTATATGGCACTTTTATACCAAAGCAAAACTAAATAATTAAAAAATAGTTCATAGTGAAATTCAACTATCCAAACATCTGAAACAATTAAGGGTCCACATTTACTGTGCAGAAGCAAGCAATTTCACAGCTGAAATTATTATTCCATCCTTAAACTCTCTGTCTAGTCCTTGGGTATCCTACTGTGAATCCCTTTGGACGTGTGAAGCCATACAACTCAAGTTGCAGTATTTCATAATAGCTCCTGCTCCTTCTGAGATCACTAATAGAGGAATATATGAGCTATAACACCTTATTGTGATTGGTTGAACTGAGGTCAGACCTGCAATCTGAATGTTTTTGTTTGGTGGTTTTAGATGTATCCCCTAATATTAAGTAAAATGTGTGTGTGTTTGCTTTCTCTTTCAACTGTGTGGCCACAACAGAAGCATTTACCATATGCTACAATGTACACCACATTTATTTGTTTTTGTATTGCTGTAGCATCCATCTAGTGTTCTGTGCACCGTTAAAAACAAACAAACACAAAAAATCAGTGCAATTGCAAGTCAAAAGACTGGAGATTATTAATCAGACTTTGCACCCCATCTACAGCAGATTGTTCCCATAGTTTACTATAATTCCAGCAACAGAAGGTTCGATTTTCCATCCCAGCTGCTCAGGATCCCCATCATCCCCCCAGTCACTGCTCCCCAGGAAAAACATAGCTAAATAGGCAATGTGTGGCAAGTGTCATATTCACTCTATCTCAGCAATTTTTTGTTTAAATCCATTTGTTTGTCATGCGGATGTTTTAAAATAAATATGTAAGAATAGTTGTCATAATAATAAAAATAACGCAGACTGGGTGTCTCCACACCATTGTGAAAGTGAATGCAATATAACTGACTGCAGTGGATGATTAGTTAAATTAATGGCATAATGGCATCCTTCGCTCAGGCAGGGGCTATGCGGTGCTTGCCACATGTGAGTTAATGTAATGCCGCTTTTCAGCTTCACTCTTAGGGGGATTATCACAGTTTTTAAAAAAAATTTTGAAGTGTAAGACAAGGATAGTGGATCAACCCATATTGCAGACAGCTGCTGTACAAGCCGATGAATTCAAAATCTACCATTTCTGGGAAGCATCAGATCTGGAATTATAACATTGAATGTGACAGGGCTTTTAATGTTTCAGGTGAAAATGCTGACCTCCAAACAATCAAACAAAAAGTGTGTGTGTGTGTGTGTGTGTGTGTGTGTGTGTGTGTGTGTTATGGGGAAAGGATGAGACTGGAAAGTCTGTGTGCCATTTGGGCAAGACTTTCGTGATCAGCGGTGGTTTGTACTGTATCCCCCTCTTTCATTTAATGTTGTTCCCCAGCCATGAGCATTAGCCACAAACAAACAGAAAATGGGATGGGAAAATGGATTAAAGGAAGACCAAGTCTGGAAACAATAACCTAAAAAAGATGAAATAAGTCAAGAATTTGTTTTCAGCCATTCTAGTTGTAAAGTATATATTTTTTCCTAATGATATATGTACCAAAAATTAGAGCAAACATGAAAAACAAACCTTATGGTTTTCTCTAATTCTGTAACATCACTGAAACTAATGTTTGATACTCCCTTTAAGAACACATCTCTGTAAACACATTCCTTATAAACAAATGTTAAAAAATAATGGTTCCAGTGTCTGGAAAAGTATATCCCATTACATATCTAGACAAATTACTCATTTGTTATACCTTTTACTTTTAAAAAACCTAAATCTGTCATTTTTTTTGAAAATCCAAAAAAAGCTGTTCATTTAGCTGTATATCTGTTTGGATGTTTTATCAAATTATACAGCTACATTGAGAGATATCCCAGTTATATGTTAAAATGAAAGAAAAAAATGAAAGGAAGTCAGTATTGTATTGTCAGCTTTGTAAACGAAGAATACCAACTTGCTAAAATGGAGCATTTTTATGCAGACTCTTAGCTGCACACACAAATCTGTCTTTCTACTGACATGAGCCATGGGGAGAATTAAAAACTAAGATTTGTCTAGCTAGAATGCAGTTCTCTTAAATCAAGACTATCATGATCAGAAAGAAAGACTGGATATGGGTATAATCTACGACTTGACATTCAGTATATGCTCCTGTGTAATTTACTTGCCTCTGCTGGTCATCTGACTGAAGACATTAAGTGGGCCACAGGGTGAGCCAGGAAATTCAGCTTTCTGCTTTCCAAATCCAAAGCTCTGTAGCTTCTCCCCATCCCCTTTTTTTTTCACAGCTGGTCAGCACATGCACAATAATTGTTTAGGCCAGGTAAGGGCTGATGTGGAAAGAAGCACATACAAATCAGTGCTAAATTTCTGGAATGCAGCAACTGGGTAAAGTTAATGTAGAGCAAGATTTCCTTTATGTTTAAATTTTCTAAAACTAATAATAAAAAAAGACAACAAATTCCCTTTATTGCCTTTCTTTTTCTCTACTACTGCTAACTGAGCAGGTTTGGGATCTTGCCAAAATATTACACATTGCTCAAGAAGATTACAAAGAAATCCCAGACATGCACTGGAGAGTCATTAAATGTAACGTTTCTAAAAGATATTTTCAACAGCTAAATACATGTATGAGCACTGCTTTCCCCAACGTTTTTAATTGCCATGGCTCAGTCACAGATAAGAACTCCCAGTTTTTAAATTGATATTTAAATTGAGTTTAAAACCAAATCCACTACATTTCCTGTAGTAAAGGAAACAAATAATCTTCAGATTGGTTCGTCCCTAATTTGAAAATCATGTTCTCAGGAAATCCTGCATAATTATTTTAAGTAAACAGAAAAAGTAATTATTTGCGCGCGTGTGTGTTTGTGTGTGTGTGTGTGCGCGCGCGCGCTAAAATCACGTCGGTTGAGGAACTCAATGCGTTAATAAAAAGATTATAGAATACAGGAAAATGTGTTTCAAATAAGGCATATTTCTTTTTGGTCATGGTCTGAATAGTCAGAGTCTTTTTAAAAGCTTGTTTTTGGTGTTTTTTTTTTTTTTTTTGACGTCCTTCCTGTTTTCTGTCGAGTTCAATGATGGAAGCAAGACTTGAAGGGATGGCAGATTCACAGTGATGATGTCTTTGTAATATCCTCTATCAGGTGTTCTTGCCTTTTCTGTAAACTCACTAGAAGTCATCTGGAAGCGAACAAACTAGATGGAACTATTGCAAAAAATACTGCAGGATCTCAGCTCTCACATCCTTCCCTTCACTTACCCCCCCCCACCTCTGAATTTATTTCTGCCATTTGTAATAGTTCAGCTAAAGGTTGAACTTCCCCTCCTGCTCCTTACTAGCTTTTTCATATTTCACTTACTTTTTAATGAAGATATATTGAACTTCTTTGTTTTCTCTGGAGTTAATATAAACTCTGCACTTCTTCATGTTGTTGATTTGTTTCTGTGTTGGAAAACAGCATTACAAATGTTTGTTTTAAGTCTAAGTTGTGCAGTAAGGCTGGTGTATGTGTTATGTGTGGGTTTATTTAGAAAGAAATCTGCAGAGGTATTCAGAGAAGTGAACCATGTTTAGCTGTAAAATTTTGGAAATAAAAACCCTGAGATTTTTTGAGTACCATTAGTTGAATTAAAAAAACCCCAAAAAACAAAACAAAAAATCCCACAACCAAACAGGATGTGATTCAGACTAATAGCTATCAAGAGAACAAGACAACTTCACCGAATACGTAGAAGAAGCATTAGGTTTCGGAGCAGGTGCATACTAACTTTATTTGGATTAGTCTGTGGAGTTGTGGCATTTTCATAAAAGTTTGAAGTTCAGTATGTCCTTCTAACAAACTGTGGCCATGAACAGTCATAGCTGGAGGGGAAAATTGGAAGCAATGATTGTCTTAGCAGAAATGTTAACACTAAAGTTATTAGGAGAAGATAGTTTCAAGTGGAAAATTAGGTTAGTTTCCTCCCTTAATTTATCTACGGGAGAACTGAGAGTTAATAATAATGGAAATGGTAGGCATTTCTCTGCATTCCAGTTGGAGCAAAGTTAATGAATAATCATTTAAAAAGAAATTTACTAGCATGTAAACCCGGAATTTTATTTATTGTGTGTCCATAGGTTACGCTAGGTACAGACCTTATACTCTATCCTTTTTTATATATCTACATCTAGGGGAGTTGGCAGTGGGAGAATATTCTCATGAGAGTGGAATACAGTTTGAAGCTTAAGCATGGTGAAGTCATATTTGAGTTAGATTAGTAACACATTTACCTACCTGAGGACACATTGTTATGGGTGAACAGGTTAAGCTACCACAGAGTGATCTGTAATTTGTTTTTCGTATTGCATTCATTTTGGAAGTGGAGGTTCCTGTAACTGTAAGTGCATGTGTTTCCACCCTTCCTGGCTGGCAGATGGGTGGGGTTTGTAGTCTGCCTTTAAATCCCAATGACCCTTGTTGACTTGAAGTCAGTGGCAGTCATACTCATCTACATCTAAGGGCAGATCAAGACCCTTAGTGTTCTCTACTTTCTCTTTTGTGACCAGTTCTATTCTCAATGAAGTCAACGGGAGCTTTGCTGATGATTTCAGTGGGAACAGGACTAGGCCTTTTAGTTACAAACTGGTCTGTTTGCTCTTTAGTTACATTTACACTGTACACCACTGGTGCGGGTGTGCAGGGTAGGTGTAGCTACATGCCACTGTGAAAAGCAGGCTGTACTCACACTTTGGTGTGTGCCAATATGTGGCAGTGAAAGGCTCTGGCAGAGGAGAGCTATTGGAGCCTTTCCCCATTGCCTCCCCATTGCCGGAGTCTTTCCCTGCGGTGGGGAAAGGAATTCGCAGCTCCCTGCAGTGGAGCTTTTCCTCGCCTCTTCTGCTGGAGCCGCTCCTCACTGCCAGAACCTTTCCCTGCAGCAAAAGACTCTGGCAGTGGAACACTGCACTGTCAAAAATAGAAGTGGAGATGGGGAAGGCACTGCTTGGATGTGTAGGGAGCTGTGTAAAGTCTATACCCTGGAATGTTCTGCTCAGGACACCCAGAACTGTAAACTGCTATGTTACCCTCTGCCTCAGTAAGTGAGTGTTTTGCTGTGGCTAAGCTGTGTCAGCTCCCTGACACTCCAGCCTGTCTGCCTTGCCAGCAAACTATTTGAGACTCTGCCAGTCTAAAAAACGTTGCCTTGCAGATGACAGTCAGTGAATCCCTGGACACTCACAAAAATTAAGATCCCTGCCTCCAAAGAGACAGAGCACACACTACTGTATTAAGTGAGTTGAAAACTCTCACTTCACTTTAATACACAGCACTGAGATGGTTTTGTAATAAAACAAGAATAAGTTTATTATTAAGGAAGAGATGTAAGTGATATAAGCAAGAGAAAAGAGGAAGATATGGTTACAAACAAAACAAAATAAAACACACTTTCTAGTGTCTAAAGCTTAACAGATTACGGTCTTGGTTTCATGCAACTTCTCACCCATGTCAGATCCCAGAGTCTTCAACACACATGGTTGAAGGATCCATCTTTCACAGATTCCAAGAGTTTTGGCCTTTTTTGTCTCTTATTGATGGATAATTTAATGTCTTTTTGCTCCCCATTGGCTTTGTCTCAAGGGCCAGAAAGGCATCTGGTGGTGCAGACTCTGTCCCCCAGTCTCCTCCACTGCTTGTTCGCTTGATTGCTTTGTGTAACTTCTATGTAAATGTACTTTCACTGTCTTTTTCCTTTAGACAAGCTGATCAGACAGGAAAATCCACATTCCTTTGCCTAGGACAGGCTGGTTTTATGCACTGCCTCCCAAACACAGTTTAAGAACATATTTCCAGCGCACATATATAACTCTTTGAACACAACCCACACGTACATCGCACAGTGATTTTCAGGACCAGTGTGTCACCAGTTTACATATGTTAACTTACATGCCACCTTTTTGATACATATTATGACAACAGTGTATGGGGGTAGTGAGTACGTCAGGCCTGATATGAATTATGGTGTGGTGGGCCGTCTGGTGGCGTTAAAGGGCTCCCAGGGTCACATACCCTAAGGCAGTGGTGGGCAACCTGTGGCCCATCAGGGTAATCTGATTGCAGGCCGCAAGACATTTTGCTGATGTTGACCATCCACAGGCATGGTCCCCCGCAGCTCCCAGTGGCCGCGGTTTGCCATTCCTGGCCAATAGGAGCTGCAGGAAGCAGCGGGTAGGGTGACCAGACGTCCCGATAAAATCGGGACCGTCCCGATATTTAGGTATTTGTCCCGCGTCCCGATTGATCTTCGGTCGGGACGCTGCACTCCGCTTTTTTTTATTCTTCTCCTCTGACTGCTGGCAGCACTCAGCTGTTCTCTGTTGGTTTTTTTCCCGCTCCTAAAAACCTGAGGCTGAAGGTATGCATAGCTAAGGGAGGGTGCATAATCTCCTCTGACTGCCCGCAGCACTCGGCTGTTCTTAGCTCCCGCCCCCGACTGCCGGCAGTACTGGGTCACAGTAGGGAATTGGGAGAGGGAGCTGTTTGTGTCCTTACACCGGCAGCACTCAGTTTTTTGGTTTTTTTTGCTCTGCCAGTGACCCCCCCCCCCTTGTGTCCTGATATTTTCTTCCTGTCATCTGGTCACCCTAGCAGCGGGCCACAGGGACGTGCTGACCACCGCTTCCTGCAGTTCCCATTGGCTGGGAACGGCGAACCGCGGCCACTGGGAGCTGCAAGGGACCGTGCCTGCAGATGGTCAACATCAGCAAAACCTCTCGCGGCCCGCAATCAGATTACCCAGATGGTCGCAGGTTGTCCACCACTGCCCTAAGGATTCAGGCATGTCTTTACTCGCCTGAGCAGTGCCTCACTGTCTACACTGCTATTTTTACCCATGCTAGGGGAGTGGCAGTGTATATATTCTACATGCTGCCATAAGAAGTGTAGTGTAGTAAGCAGTGTAGACCTACCTTCTATGTAGAGCAAGGATAATACCTGTATCTTTTTTTCTGCACGTAAATCCATCCATGAAAAATCATTTTATTCATGGACCTTGGCTATGCTGTACAGAATGAACTAGCATGTAAAACTGCACATAGGCATAAATATAGAGCCAAGTATACCCATGAGTAACAATTAAAACCAGTGGAATTTCCAGGGATGAATGTAGACCATAACCATTTTGCCCTCAGATTTTATATTGACGTGCCAAGAAAAGGCAGGCGGAGAAGGAAAATCCAGTGACTTCCTAGAAGTCTGCATGAAGGAATGTTTTTGTTAGGTGGGATGACAGGAATAAGAATTCCCTTTCTAAAAATTTATGTCAGGAGAAAACAAACGGGAAGGGAGGCTAATGTAACTGTGGTTCTAGCATGGTTGTTGGTCCTCGGGTGTTTTTCCAGATAATTTCACTTCAGAATCCTCAGTGTTTTTGATTCATGAGTTCTTGTTTGTTTCTAGGCATTTTAATCAGTTTCATGTTCCATGATGTCTTTCCTCTGCGTTTCTCCATTACTAACACACCACTTTTGCCTGCAATAGATTGTCTTGATGATTCTTGATGGGTTATGCTAATAGCCCATATGGGATGACAGGCTATACCTTGGAGGCTCTCTCCTGACTGCTGCTGCGATAATCTCCCTCATGCAAATTGTCCCAACAATAGCTGGAGAGCAGCATCCCTTTTGTCTGCTGAGTCCTCAGGCTGGTCTACGCTGGGGGGGGGGGGAATCGATCTAAGATACGCAACTTCAGCTATGAGAATAGTGTAGCTGAAGTCGACGTATCTTAGATCGACTTACCTCCTGCCCTCACGGTGCGGGATCGATGGTCGCATCTCCCCCATCGACTCCACTTCCGCACCTCGCCCTGGTGGAGTTCCGGAGTCGATGGGGAGTGCGTTCGGGGATCAATTTATTATGTCTAGATGAGATACGATAAATCGATCCCCGATAGATCGATTGCTACCAGCCAATCCGGTGGGTAGTGAAGACGTACCCTTAGGTCAGATCAGGCAGTAAGATTGTGCCTTGTGATATTAAAGGAGATGGAGTTGCTTTAGGTTCTGCTTAAAAAAAAGTAATATCAGCAGATCTAGGAGATTTAGGCATGGCTACACTAGAGAGTTTACAGTGGTGTAGCTGCACTGCTGTAAGCTCTCTAATGTAGCCATTCTAAGCCGATGGTAGAGAGCTCTCCCATCTGCTTAATTATTCCAGCCTCCGCGAACAGTGGTTGCTGTGTTGGTGGGAGAAGTTATGCTGATGTAACCTGTAGTGTAGACATAGCCTTATTTTACAAGGATTTTATTCTAGTCCTATGTTTGGAAATAGGGTGATTTCTTTTTAATACTCCTTTGATTTGCTTTAACGTCTTACCTGTTATGTTTAGAAGCCATTACAAAATTAACTCTTAGCAAGTACCCTCTGAACTTGTATTTCCCCAATGCAAGAAAGATGCTAATCACCAGGGAGGGCTAAGGGCCTGATCCATCTCCTACTGAAGTCACTGAGACTCTTGCCAGGGACCTCATTAGGAGTTGGGTCAAACCCAAGGGTCTAATCCTGCAGGCACTTGATATAGATTTTCCTGCCTTGAAAACCCCCTTAGAAATCAAAATTCTGTTTCCGTTCTTTTCGTTTATTTCTTATACTGCATCCATCAAATCATGGCAATAACCAGTATGCTCAGTATCAAGTGTTTGAAGAATTAGACCCTTTGTGTCCTTGCCAAGTTTCAGTCTCCAGCAAGTTTTCTGTATTAATTAAACAGAAAAAAAAGGAAAATATATCAAAAACCCTTATTTTAGTGTATATCCATAATTCTCTTTTTTTCTCTCTTATTCTCTATAAAGTCCTCATATAAAACCAGGGGCCCTATGGAAACTTGAGTATAAATAAAGCCCTACAGAATTTGAGTGAGAAACACAGAAAGGTGGAGTCAAGATAACTTCTGCTGTGATGCACGCATTATAGTATGTTTTCACTGGCAAAAACTGCTTTTTTACTTGCAGCAAAATTGGCGAAAACAGCTGTAGGCAATTATAGGTCTCAGTTCATCAAGGCATTTAAGCACATGCTTAATTACCTTGCTGCATCAGAGCCAGAGTGACTATTTTTATAGAACAGTAGAAACCTATTAAACAAGTTTAACCTGCACTCAGACTCTATTTCTTTAACTGCTCTGGTTTTTTAAATAATATTTTGTAGAATATACATTTTCAAACCTTTGTAAGTGCACTTTTGTGTCAGTTGTAAAATTTGTTGTTCATGATACATAGTGGTTATGCACATAAAGGGCCAATCATTCTTAAAGACATGGATCCAATTTGAAGAGAGGGATGTTATGACTTCAGTCATGTCGGTTTGATGTATTTGATAAATCATAGTTTTATTTTATGGGACAGCAGTCCAGGGGTAGGAGTACTGTAAATTTCCTGCCAACATATCATGTTAAATTTGCTAATTTGATTTACAGGAACAATCATTTTGCATCACGTGACATGTATTTTTCTTCTGTAGCACAAAGAGCCTTCCTACACATTATATATTTCTTATAGACATATGGTGTGTTTGTGTGTATAAAAGTATTTTTCCCTTTCTGAATCTTTAGGCTTATATTAATTTAGATACATATTGCACTCGTTACACTAGTCTCCTTCAAACATTGCTGCTTAGGTGTTATAATGAAGATGATCGAAATTAGTGTTTTAGATCATTTTATTGTTTTTTTTGTTAATCTGGTGCTTATGAGTGACAGTACTCTGCAAGTGTTGGTCTGATATACCACCGGCAGTTTGCTAAACCAGAGTTCACAGCTGGTGGACTGGCTATTGCTTGCTGGCTGAGTGCCTTTAGAGGCAAAAGGAGAACATATATTTTGGGGCCAGGCTGGAAAAATGGTTGTTAAAAACTGACATTTTCATCAATGTTTAAATGGCTTGAAAACCTAGGTCCTTGTCTTCATGTGTGAAAAGGGTGTGTTTTTAATTGTTTTAGCTTAGTCAGGTTAGCTTTTATCAGGTAAAGAAATCAGAGCGAGACAAGAGATGATTCTAGTAGTTCCATTATAGTGCCATTCTATCCACTGATCTTATTTTATAAACAAAGGTTTATGTATTGACTCTTCTACAGAGACAATTAGGTGCTGTTCTGACCAGCAAAAAGGGCGTGTTTCTGTGGCTTCAGACTGCATTTTGACAGAGCTTTTCAATCCTGTTAAGCTAATTTGATTGAATTAATGTTATTGAAAATATCATTTTTTTGTTCTAGTTGTCTCTGTAGAAGAAGCATTATTTAAAACCTTGTATATAGTGTATGTCATTTGATAGGAGAGTGGCAGTTTAATCTAACTCTGTTCTACCCTGATTTCCTTATCTGATCAATTATGATTCTCTCTCTCTCTCTCTCTCTGTGTCCAAATATCAGGAGAGTATTTTACAGTGTGTCCTGACTTTTTAGGAATACTGATATTAATGTGGACTGCTAATCGAGTACTTGGAGGTCCCAGTGTTGCTCCACAGAGCAGTAACTTGAGTGATGTCTAATGACTCTTTAACCCTTTAAGGCACTGGACAGCATGTTTTGTAACATGAAATTTATTTCTGGTTGTGACATTCTGGGATCTAGAGGAAATAAACGGATACTTTCCAACCTTTCCATTAGGCTGAGATGGTGACTGATTGCTTGATGATTTCCACCTTTATATCTAAGTCCTGTATTAGGAAATTGCATTGATGTGTCTTCTTTGAGTGCTATGGCTTCCTTTGAAACTTTGGTTGTTGTAATCATAGCAAGACAGATGATGCTAGGTAATCTGATGTAAATGAAATACAAAGTGGGCACTAGTCTGTCATTTGTCTTGAGGATAGATTGAAGGAGTCATTGAAGCAGCCAGTAGAAGCTAAAAGGAGTCATGAATATTGGCCTTATGAAAAGGGGATTTTTGTCATGCTACGACTGCAGCTGTAGTCTCTGGAGCTATAAAAAGAAAAATCTTTGTTTTGTTTTTTTTAATTGTGAAGTAGAAAGGAAGGAATATTTTAGAGTGGAAGTGAGTTTATCCATCTTCTTAGCTGACCCCTGGAGAGGTCATCAGACTGAAGGACTTGGCACTTTCACTTTTGTTTATTGGATAGGAAGAATTTATAAGTCAGCAGTTCTAGTCATTTTTTCTCTGTTAATGAGGGGAATATGACCCAGGTGTACAGGAAGGAACAAATGAAGGGAAAGTGGACAAGCTTTATATATCAGGTCTGGGTAAAAGATGTGAGATAACTATCATTATATCAGTCATTTCACTTATGACATCATAATTCCTATTGCAATGTCAAAGACTAAAGGATGCAAAATGGAAAATACACTTAACATAACTGTGTGAATAAGGAGTAAAAAGAGAACTATGCATATTAGTTATAGCCATCTCTTAAAATATTTGCTCAGACATGACCAACATATTATTTTCCCAAGTTCCTGGGTGGGCTGCAGAACTAAAACAGGCTACAGATACTGCTTGACAGGAAGCCTCTTTATTCTGTTAGGCAAGTGTTATGACATTATAAAATAGACACTTTATCAGAGTTTGATATATTCTATTTAAAGAATTTATTAAACAATGACATTTCTAAGCACATTATTTATCATAAAATTCATTTAAAATTGCTAGTTATTTGTGCATAAAAAGAAAAATAAAGGGAATCAGTAGAAACTTTCTCCTGCTCTGTGTTCTGTAATTCTTTGTTCTATTTCAGATGCAATCATTGTTATCTCTCTGCTTGTAACATTGGAGTTCACTAAAAGCAAGATTTAGTAGTGGGACATAGTTGTTTACATATTTGTAACAGGTGTACCGGTCCTTTAAGGAGGAAACTCTCCTGGCCCAGCACTATCCTTTTAAAAGAACAAGTCCTCTGAGCCAGGGGATGCTGTCACTGAAAGAAAGCAAGTGGTCTCAGGTAGGCGGTTTGGGGAACATCCATGTTGCTGACTGTTTTTAGTGACAGAGACCAGAGTTCTATGTGGAGTATGGGCTGGAACTCTTCTTTCCCCTCCATAGTGAGGGACAAGGCTGGGTCAGGGAAGTTCCCAACCCTGTTTCTCCTTGAGATCCAGGAGAGCTGAGGTTGTTGGGAAATTTAGTCCATCCTAGCAGGCATAATTGTAGTCCTGGGGCAAGACTGATGGGAAATATGGTAGGGTATATAACCATCACCCTTCATACTGACTAGGGAGAACTGAAAGGTGTCAGAGGTCTCTCCAGGAAGCTATGGGCAAATAAATCTACTTTCTTTTTCCCTTTCTTTTCTTTATGCAATTCTGATTTATTTTGTAAGGACTTGTAAGGAAATAAAGCCCTGGTCAGCAGAATTTTTTTTTTTAATTTTCATTAGGAACTCCATGGGCCTGGCTTTTGTTTTTGACTTGCTTGATAATTATTAATTAGTAATTATTAATATTCATATTTAAGTATGTAGAGAAAAATGTATTGAGAGAAATGTAGGCCAATATGAATTACAAGAGCATAAGTACAGTGACTTTAATAAACCACAAAAGCAAAATATGGTAATTATACAGCATAAGCAAGCAGAATATATTTACGTTCATATGGCGTTAGTGCTGTTCTCCTACTGCCGATTATCAATAATAACAATAATAAGGTCAAGTATAGGTAGGATCTCTCTTAATCTCTTAGAAAGATGGCTATAAGCTTGTCCAAACCCCAAGTTGTTCTTGCACAGGGCAGTTTAGTTGGCTTTAAATGCCGATGTATGGCCTAGCAGCAGAGCCGGCTCCAGGCACCAGCCTGGCAAGCAGGTGCTTGGGGCAGCCGCTCCGGAGAGGGGCGGCAGCTGTTCGGGGGACGGTCCCTCACTCCCGCTCGGAGCGAAGGACCTTCCGCCGAATTGCCGCCGCAGATCGCGATTGCGGCTTTTTTTTGTTTGGCTGCTTGGGGTGGCCAAAACCCTGGAGCCGGCCCTGCCTAGCAGAAAACAAAACATTCTTACTGAAGAAAATATGAAGGTTAGATAATATGGCACCAAAAGTGTTGCATATAGCCAGGCTCATTCTACTAATGGGTGGGAGTCCAAAAATCATTATTTTGGGTAGATCCCTCTGGAAACAGGTGCTTACACAAGGTTTATTGGCTGCAAAAGTAAAACTAAAAGGAGAAGTTGAAATCCAATCATTCGTGTTAGGTTCCCATTCACAAAAAGCTCTCTGTAGGAGGAAACGAGCATTTTTTGTATATCTCAGAGAGCCTGCTCATTTCTTCACAAAATAAAGAAAGAGGTGATTCATAGGTTGATGTTTAAGTTATTCTAAAAGTAGAACATTCTGTGGGCCTGATCCTGCACTCCTTATTCAGACCAAACTCTGATTTCACCAGGACTTCTGCCAAGAAATGTATGATTGAGCCCTGTAACAATGCAAAACACAAGGTGGAGCATACAGGCCAACAACAAGATTTTGTGAATGTATGTTATTAAAATCTCTAACGATAGCCTTTTATACACACCACTGTACATAGGATTGGATTTAATATTTAAGATTGGACACTGTTGTTGAACCCTTCTAATACCTAAAGATAGAGATCTGAATAAAAAACATTGGCTTTCATTTTGGATTAAATTGTATATATATATATATTTTTAAAAAAATTTACTTAAATTGCACTTGAGATGCTGTCTATGAAATCCCCCTTTTTCTAGTGGAATCATTAGCTCTTAAGATGAAGGAGCCACAGTGATCTCAGTGGTACTTAACCTGCAGCTTATTCAGGAAACATACCACAAAGACTCCAATAGGTCAATTACATGCTGTTTGGGTCATTGCATACAATGTATACTTTCAGGCTTTGTCTTCACTGACACAAATGGTTGCTTTTTTACAGCATGATAACAAACACCTCATAGTGATCTTGCTGTAAAATCCTAAGCGGAAACAAGGCACTTGTGTTTATTGCCCCGTAGTGAAGCAAAGTCAGCTAACCCTTACCCTTGGTTGACCTTGCCTAGTTTACCTTGCAGTAAAACTATGGTGACTTGTCTCCATGAAGATTTTACAGGGGGATAGCTGATGCATGTTAGTTATTCTTAGGTAAAAAACGACCTCTTTTGTCATTAAAGACATAGCCTCACAGCCTGATGGGCTAACCTGGGGAGGTACTAACCCCTCGTGTTCATTGCTGTTCAAGCTCTTACTTGGTTTCATTGAGATGGCAGATCACAGCTGAGTCAAAGAGCTAGACAGGGTAGAAGGCACACTTAACCTAGTGCGAATCTGCACAATAAGGTGTATTAGACACTTATGGGAAAAATAATTGCTATAGACGGTCAACAGTCTTTGTACATCTGCCTATCATCACTATTTAAGTGTTTTAATACACAAAGGCTTTTAGTACACATTCTGTGCTGACTTACATCCTGTGCAACCCATTTGACTTCACTGAGATTTCATGGGGACTGAACCAACACAAATAATCCACATTAAGAATTGCTTTATTTTGTTGTTCATTCTTTGGTTTAATTTTTGTTTGTTCTTTAAAAAAAAGTAAATCAAACAGGAAGGGATATAAATCAAAGCTATTTTAAGTTACAAGAGCCCAAAAATGAAATCATAAACCTTTTTTTTTGTTTACCCTTTATAACTTAAAAAGACTAATTTAAACCAAATTAAACAAAAAAAAATTGCTTTTGGGCTGAAACTTTTGAAGGCCAAGTTTCAGCCTGGAGTAGGGGTTTTATGTCTGAATTACATACTTTTGAAAAGTGCGGTTTATAATGGACTAATTGCAGTTCTTTAAGGCAGTAATAGTGGACTCTGTTGTAAGGCAGTGGTTTTCAACATGTGGTCCGCTGACCTCTGGAGGTCCACAGATTGTGTCTAAGATTTCAAAGGGATCCGCACCTCCATTCAAATATTTTTAGGAGTCCACAAATGAAAAAAGGTTGAAAACCACTGTTGTAAGGCAAACTATCTATTTGTATGTATGGATAACAAGTGTCTAATATGCTGTAATAAGAAAGTGAATATTGCACTGAACTGACCACTGTTAAAAATTACTTTTAAAAGCAACAAAATAATGTTATATTTCAGTATGGCACTGGTTAATGATTTATAAAATTTAATATCCATTTTCAAGCACAAATTTGATTTTATTTAGCTGTAATTGTATAGTAAAATTAAAATTGTGTGTTGCTGGATTGTTTGTCATCAAGCCAGGCTGATGTGGTCCAAAGTAATGTAGATTTCCTGCCCAAAATCAGGTACATTCCTATTTTTCATGAAGTAGTTGTAACATGCTCAGATGCTACCCGTAATGAGTGCAGCACAAATGTCTGTAAAGATAAAATTTGAAGCCCAGAGTTTACACTCTAAGGTTCTGATCCTACAAACGTTTATGTACATTGTCTTGAATAAATTACACATATAAGGAAAGTAACACAATGTTTAAGAACATAAGAATGGCGATACTAGGTCAGACCAAAGGCCAATGCCAGGTGCTCTAGAGGGAATGAATAGAACAGGTAATCATCAAGTGATCCATCCCCTGTCACCCATTCCCAGCTTCTGGCAAACAGAGGTTAAGGACACCATCCCTGCCCATCCTGGCTAATAGCCATTGATGGATTTATCCTCTATGAACTTATCAAGTTCTTTTTTGTTATAGTCTTGGCATTCACAACATCCTCTGGCAAGGAGTTCCACAGGTTGACTTCCCTTTGTTTGTTTTAAACCTGCTGCCTAATAATTTCATTTGTTGACCCCCTAGTTCTTGTATTATGAGAAGGAGTAAATAACACTTCCTGATTTACTTTCTCCACACCAGTCATGATTTTATAGACCTCTATCATATCCCCCCTTAGTCATCTCTTTTCCAAGCTGAAAAGTTCCAGTCTTATTAATCTCCCCTCATATGGTAGCCGTTCCAGACCCCTAATTATTTTTGTTGTCCTTTTCTGAACCTTTTCCAATATAAATATAAATCCAATTTCAATATACCTTTTTTGAGATGGGACGACAACATCTGCATGCAGTATTCAAGATGTGGGCATACCATGGATTTATATAGAGGCAATATGATATTTTCTGTTTTATTATCTATCCCTTTCCTAATGATTCCCAACATTCTGTTAGCTTTTTTGACTGCCAGTGCACATTGAGAGGGAACATTCAGAGAACTATTCACAATGACTCCAAGATCTCTTTCTTGAGTGGTAATAGCTAATTTAGACCCCATCATTTTATATGTATAGTTGGGATTATGTTTTCCAATGTGCTTTACTTTGCATTTATCAACATTGAATTTCATCTGCCATTTTGTTGCCCAGTCATCCAGTTTTCTGAGATCCTTTTGTAACTGCTTGGGACTTGGGACTTAACTATCTTGAGTAGTTTTGTATCATCTGCAAATTTTGCCACCTCACTGTGTACCCCTTTATCCAGATCATTTATGAATATGTTGAATAGGACTGGTCCCAGTACAGACCCCTCGGGGACACTACTACTTAGCTCTCTCCATTCTGAAACCGACCATGATTCCTACCCTTTGTTTCCTATCTTTTAACCAACTACCAATCCATGAGAGGACCTTCCCTCTTATCCCATGACATCTTACTTTGTTTAAAAGCCTTTGGTGAGGGACCTTGTCAAAGGATTTCTGAAAATCTAAGTACAGCACTCTATATCCACTGGATCCCCTTTGTCCACATGCTTGTTGACCTCTTCAAAGAATTCTAGTACATTGGTGAGGCATGATTTCCCTTTATAAAAACCGTGTTGATTCATCCCCAACAAATTATTTTCATCTAGATGTCTGACAGTTTTGTTCTTTACTATTGTTTCAACCAGTTTGCCCAGTATGGAAGTCAGGCTTACTGGCTTGTAATTGCCGGGATCACCTCTGGAGCCCTTTTTAAAAATTGGCATCACGTTAGGTATCCTCCAGTCATTTGGTACTTTTTGAGTCTTTGGCTAGTTGTTCTTCAAATTCTTTTATGGCCTTCCTAATTATATTTTTACATTTCATTTGCCAGAGTTTAGGCTCCTTTCTATTTTCCTCACTAGGATTTAACTTCCACTTTTTAAGGATGCCTTTTTATGTCTCATTGCTTTTTTTACTTTGTTGTTTAGCCACAGTGACACTTTTTTGGTTCTCTTACTATGTTTTTTTAATTTGGGATATACATTTAAGTTGAGCTTCTGTTATGGTGTCTTTAAAAAGTTTCCATGCAGCTTGCGGGGATTTCACTTTTTGCACTGTACCTTTTAATTTCTGTTTAACTAAACTTCCTCATTTTTGTGTAGTCCTCCTTTCTGAAATTACATGCTACAGTTTTGGGCCACTGTAGTGTTTTCCCCACCACAGGGATGTTAAATTTAATTATATTATGGTCACTATTACCAAGTAGTTCAGCTATATTCACCTCTTGGACCAGATCCTGTGCTCCACTTAGGACTAAATCAAGAATTGCCTCTCCTCTTGTGGGTTCTAGGACTAGCTGCTCCAAGAAGCAGTCATTTAAGGTGTCAAGAAACTTTATCTCTGCATCCCATCTGAGGTGAGGGGGGGAGGGATAGCTCAGTGGTTTGAGCACTGGCCTGCTAAACCCAGGGTTGTGAGTTCAGTCCTTGAGGGGGCCATTTAGGGATCTGGGGCAAAAATCTGCCTGGGGATTCATCCTGTTTCAAGTAGTGGGTTAGACTAGATAACCTCCTGAGGTCCCTTCCAACCCTGATATTCTATGATTCTACCCAATCAATAGGGGGATAATTGAAATCCCCCCATTATTATTGAGTTTTTTATTTTTATAGCCTCTCTAATTTGAGCATTTCACAGTCACTGTCACCATCCTGGTCAGGTAATAAGTCCCTACTGCTATATTCTTATTATTAGAGCATGGAATTACTATCCATAGAGATTCTATGGTACAGTTTGCATGATTGGGGCCTAAAAGAAATTGAAGTACAATACTAATAGAGAGTACTGCATGCATACGATTTTTTCCTCCATCTGAATTAATTTGTGCACCTGTATGTTTGAACATTTTTCAAAGTATTTTCCTTGGTGAATTTGTGTTCCCAAGAGCTGAAAATAGTTTTGTTGGATGCCTGTATTTCCTTTTTGGCCTCTGTGGTCCTGAAAATTAGTAATTGAGAAACTTGTGTTCAGTTTATTAACATGTATGAATGGAGAAGATTAATTTCTGAGCTTTTCACTCATAAGCCACTGCTGACATGTAAATATGATGTGTGTGCATGCATTCTGAACTGAATGTGCTCCAATAGAAAATAATCTAAAAAAATTATTCCTTCTATGGTATAAAGAAGGTTGAATTGCCAATTAGAAAATTCTTTGAAAAATGGGAGCACATCAGGCCTGATTCAAGAAAGTATCCCTATTCAGGAGATATAAGTACTTGCTTAACCGTAAGTTTGTGCTAGAGTCCCATTGAAATCATTAGGGATGGACTTAAGCATGTGCTGTAGTGCTATCTTAAACCGGGGCCTTCTACTGTTAATAATAAATAGTAAAGTTTCCTACAGTAGTTAGAATAATAAGATGCTGATGGAGTCCATAATCTTCTTAAAACAGAAAAATACTTCAGTAGTAATGAATTTAAATTATTCTTGAAAGGATTCTTAAAAGCAAAGAAGGCCCCAATCCTGCAAATCATATGTGCATACTTAAAACATGTGAGTAGTTTGATTTTCCGTGTGCTCATAGTTAAGCATTCGCATAAGCTTTTGCAGAATTGGGGCCCAAGTGAGAATACAGAGAGGTTACCCTGTTTAGCTTTGCTAACTATGTCACAGATAAGTACTTGGCATGTTCAGAAGATAAACTTAGTCCAAACTTTGTAGTGGACCATATGTTTTTCCATCAGTTCAGAAGTTATTTTTTTTTCCATTTTAGAGACAAACCAATTTTGATCCCGCTGTTCGTCTTCTTTTGATAGCAGGAGCAATTTCTACTTTTGAATAATCAGAAACTGGTGTTTGGGTGCCTTCTGCTCCATTCACATCAGTGTGAGTTGAGGACTTGCAGATCCTTAAGAAACAGCTCCAAAGCTTGCAAGGGTAGGTCTCATTTTAGGCTCTGATCCCGCGATGAGCTTTGTGTGGGTGGAAGGGCTATGGCATCAAGCTTATTGGAGGATCAGGGCCTTAGATTTAGCATTCTTCTTTGACTATAATATACTGTAATAGAAATTGACCTTTATAAGTAGTAGACGTGTATGAAACCTGTGAAAAAGGATTTTATTTTGAGTGACACCATATTTTTTCAAAGTTTTCCCAATGGTATTGAAATGCAGATTCTCCTTTGTAAAATGTCCTCTTATGGCATTCTAATCCCTCGGTTTTCGGGAATAGCATGTAATACTGTAATGTGACTGGATAATAGCTATGAAACCTATAAACTTCATATGTCAGACAATGGGAGATTTGATTTAAACTGTTATGGGCTTGTCTACATAGTGTTTTAATGTTCAACCGCTTGTGTGTAAATTCTAGTGTATAACAGCATGTGGCATACTGATTGTCCATGTGGACCCTGCTCGCAGACACTAAAAGTTTCCAATTGTAAATTGACATAGTACTATTTGAAATGGGGCTATGTCAATGCACATTAGGGACTTTTATGTGTACCAGAAGGGTCCACATGGACTGTTAGCATTTGACGTGCTGGTGCAAACTAGAATTTACATCCCAGTTGATGCACACTAACTCGCCGTGTAGACAAGCTCTATGTAAACTTGCCTAATGTTATTCTGCTTTTGTCATGTCATTTCTAGATTTCTAAATCAACAAGTGGACAGAAGGCTATTGAGTTAATGCAGCTGTAATATATTACTCACATCTCAGTCCCCTCGTATAGTAGATTGTGGCAGAATTTGAGAAAGAATTCCCAGCTTTCTGTGACGCATCAGATATTGGTCACTGCTGGAGGGAATTCATTCAGGTGACAGGTCTATAGGTAAATGGTTTTACCTGGCCCAGCAAGTCATATATTTGTAAGTACAATGAATGGGGTGTTTTAATTTTGCAAGGCGTTCTGTAGTCAAAATGTACATGTTATTTTAGGTGTCAAAAAGTTTTACTTTTTTAGCCACAAAGGTCACTTTACAGTCAGAGCACATCCCTCTAATAAGGAGGCAGTGTGGCATAGCGGATAGAGTATTGGGCTGGGACTTGCGAGACCTGGATTTTATTCTTGGCTTTGCCTGATGGGTGACCCTGGGCAAGCTACTTATCTGTTCTGTATCAGGGGGTAGCCGTGTTAGTCTGTATCTACAAAAACAACAAAGAGTCTGGTGGCACCTTAAAGACTAACAGATTTATTTGGGCATAAGCTTTCGTGAGTAAAAACCTCATCCGAAGAAGTGAGGTTTTTACTCACGAAAGCTTATGCCCAAATAAATCTGTTAGTCTTTAAGGTGCCACCAGACTCTTTGTTGTTTTTATCTGTTCTGTGCCTCAGTTTCCCCATCTGTAAAATAGGAATAAAGTTACTGACTTCTTTTGTAAAGAACTTTCAGATCTATGGATGAAAAGCACTAAGAGCTAGGTATTGTGTGTTAAATTAATAATAACTTAATATTTGAGTTTAGTATTTGATTTACATGGATACATTTTATTTGTATTTGCTAGACCAGTGAATTAGTTCTGAATTGTTCAACCAAATGAATCTTAGAAATACTTATCCATCGAAAATCATCTGGAAAGTGTCTGATTTGTAAGTATATTCCAACTCTGGGTATACAGAAGCATTTTTAAAAAAAATTTCTAAGTTAAAATGATATTCATCACCATAAAAACAATCCAGTTATTATAAAAGTCGTGGACAAATTGGCTTCAATCCAAAGAGTCAGAGAGATTCCTTGTACATCTACTAATGCTATCGCTTTGTGTTGCTGCCCCATGAACTGCTGCCTTTGATGGTGTAAATCGGTACCTCTGTGAGACACACTTCGGCTGTTAGTCTAGAGTCTTTCTAGATTGTCTTGTGATAAGGAGAGGAAAATAAATGTAAATGCCTAAACTTGGGAAATTCTGGGCATTACTAAACATTACCATTTCCTCTACTAAATCTTGAAAAGGAGTCATCACATAAAATATGGGGTTTCACTGCAATCCTGTATCAGAGAGGTAGCCTGTTAGTCTGGATCTGTAAAAAGCAACAGAGTCTCCTGTGGCACCTTTAAGACTACAATCCTGTACACTCTCTGTGTTATTGTAAGAAAGGCAAAGGAAACTTGGGCACAAGTGGAGACTGGTATTTCTGTTGCAATAATCACAATATACCTGTTCATGCCATAGAAAAAATTGTGACAGGCCTTATCTATTTCATTTGTATCTCTCCCTTTCTAGATGAGTATATCTGCTTGCCTTAACGTGACCTGAGCTGAGCTCAGCATTACTGAGATTTTAATTTGAGAGATTCTCGTTTATGCTACCCTCTCTTAAAATCTGCAGAACCTGGGAGTTTGTTGGAGTCAATAGTGTTCTACATGCAAGCCAAAGCCTATTTTGTCTCTGCCTGGAGTGAAATAGCTTTGCTTGAATTCTGTATTTCCTAAAACAATTTAAAAATTTGTTAAGACAAATCAGGCTATTTTAGGTTAAGCACTTTACTTTGTTTATACAGGTTGAATGAAGGGCTGAGCAATACACTTAAAAGGACAACCGTTTAACTCTGTATTTCCTTTGGCGTCATGGATTGCCAAAATACTGATGTATTTCTCTGGTTCGCCATGTTCTATGTAGAAATAAAATAGAACACTTATGGCACTGTTTGCTCTCCATTTCCTAACACAGAATTTGGAATCTCC
Source organism: Malaclemys terrapin pileata (assembly GCF_027887155.1). NCBI lineage: Eukaryota > Metazoa > Chordata > Testudines > Emydidae > Malaclemys > Malaclemys terrapin. The sequence continues at coordinate 194,968,095 of NC_071506.1, read as the reverse complement.
AATCTGTCAACCTCTAAGCAGAGGAAGCTGTTAAATGCTCCCTTTTATTTAACTCCACTTATAACTTAAGGCCAAATTATGGCTCTTGTGAGCTGGGGGAAAGTGTCTTCAATGTCCAGACACTAGGAAAAGAGGCTATCCTGGGCTCTGGTAGGAGTTTGACAGGCAATAATTGCTACCTCTTCACAGCAGGTATTTTATGCCCTTTCTTGAATGTTGTCCATATGGTGATCCCAGCACACCTAAGACTCCCTCTTTGGGGCATGCGTTATCAGTGCATAGGCAGCATTACGATTGCCCCTTGTGTAGCTATGCTGAGGGGGGAGATGAAGAGGCATGCTTCACCTTGCTATCTCCTAACACACCTGTTAAGCTGTTATAATAAAGCTGTTAGCATACAGAACTTCTGTTAGATCAATTCATTAAACTCAACTTCTTTAGCCTTTCCAAGTAGCAAATATTCTTGAAAACCAAAATCATATTCACTATGTGCTGCTTACAAGTTCTCGATGATTCAGCTCCATTCAGCAGCTTTTTTCACTTACTCCCATATTTGCATGAATATATCAAAAATACCCTTCCCTATTCCACCTAATAATATATGTCCAGGTTCACTGATTATTTGAGTTTTCCTGTGGTTTCCTGTTAACCCACAAGAAAAGAGCTTGAAAGATAGGTAGTGGTTTTCAGTCAAGGTATTTTTTTCACCATGACTTCAGCATGACACCTGAACAACCCATATATTGTTAGTTAGTCTCTAGACCAATACAGTAGATGCAGAATGTGTAAATTTGAGAAGTATTCTGTTCTTTTAATATTCTGTTTGTTTGCCACATTAATAAATGGTTTGGTCTGAGCTATTGTTGTGATTTGTGCTTTGCATTTGTTATCCACTAATTACAAGGAATTTCTCAATATGGTTTTCATTACTTAATATAAGCATATTCAGTAAATTTTGCTGGAATAGACTTTGCCTTCCTTTGATGATGGGATCCTTTGGATAATTTTTGTTGTATAAAAGATCCAATTTTAAAAATATTTCAACAGCTTTTTATTTATTGGGGGTTGTTGGCATTTTTTCAATCCAAATATAAATAATTTAACAATACCGTGCAATGAGAGAGAATTCTTTTCTTACTACAACTATTATTTTATTCATGTTCTAAGAAACCTCCATAAAACACATGGAAAAATCATATGATTTATAATAGATTTTTTTTGTTGGCATTCATCAGAAAACAACTGCAACACTAAACTTTAGTCCTACAGTGACACACACACACACACAAAAATGCTCTACTTATGAAGTCTTTTAATTGATTTGTCACATAATTTTCTGAACATTTCCCCCCCCATTTGTATACCTATTTCAGTCATCTTTCTTTATACTAAGAAACAAATGTTGTTTTTATCAGCCTAATAAAAGATGTGTGGCAACTGCACTGATGAAATAAAGTTCTTACTGTCGAACTCCATGTCATGGTTGCACCTGGATGACAAGCACTGTAGAAAGAATACAGAATACAAAGAATGCTCAGTTTTACAATGTACACAGTAATGGTCTAAGGTTACTTCTATTATTTTGGGCATCTGTAGTAGATGTCAGGATCCTTTGAAGCAGATGTTCCACTGCCAAACTGAAGCATTTGAACTCAAAATGAAACAGTTCCTTTAAATCTTGACATTAAGACTTAACAGTTTCACTTCCCAATTGCATGGGGCATGCAGAAGGTAAATAATAGAACTGTAGTAGGATAAATTGTATATTCTCCTATGAGGTGGGGAAGAAAAACGTGTTTAGCATTTGCTTTGCAATTTTATTTGTTCGAGGTCATTTCCTTCTTATGCTAGCATATATATATACACAGTTCCAGGCACATGTTTAAAGCAGTAACTAGTGCTTGGCTGGAGCCCTGTGTCTTTCCTTTCCCCTTCCACGTCTTTCTGGGCTTCTCTTCCAAGTTTCCTTAGATTCACTCTGCTCCTCCACCATTTTCTCTTGGGAAACACTTATCCAAATGTTCTCACTTGTCCCAATTCTATCCATTTAATCAAACTGATCAGTTTTTAGGAATGATACAACCAACCTTTTCAGATGTGAGTACCACATTTATGCGGTGTAATAAAACTGGCCTGATTTTCAGAGATCCTGAGCACCTGCAGCTGCCACTGACGTCTCTGGAGCGTGGGTATTAAAATTCTGTGAAAATCAGGCCACCTTTGTTTAGATGCCCAACTGTAGTTTGAAAATGATGGGCTACAGTTTCTATCTTTGTTCTCACACGAACATCTTTCATGACAGTAGGTTCCATCTGATGTTTTAGTTATCTTATTAGCTGGATGCGTATGTTTTCCTAGTGTAACTCAAAATATATGCAGGCCTGCAGCAGTACCTCCTTTGCTATGAACCTGCCAGATCCCACAATCTAAGCAAGGTGAAGCTGAGTCCTCGCTATTTGGATGAGACACCTCTGAAGAACACAGAGGTGGTATAGAGTGGGGAATGGAGTTGATGATTCAGTGGCTGGTGCTCTTCACTTTGCACCGTTATTCAGTCAGGATGCCAGCACAGTGCAGGAGAATTATTGTGATGTTGGGGAGGGGGTGCATTCCCTTTACGTGAGAGATAAAATTATGAGCCTCAACACTTTTGCTTATTAAAAAGCTACTACCGCACTTTTTTAAGAGTAGGGGAGCTAACTCTGGTGACCTGGATAATTTGTCTGGCCTAACTATATTTCTTCTTGCATTTCAGTTAGGTGCCATACAATATTCTTCTCTTTCTGTCAATAATGTTGGTAGCATTTCTGTGATTTGTTAAATATTTGAAATATTTCACTGCAGTGGTGGCTGCATATCCATTGTGGATGGTGTGATGCCTATGTGTAGTTCACATGCAAGTTCAAATTTGTAAAGCAATTTGTGCTTTTTTGGGATGAAAAATGCAGTAAGTTGTTATGCAGCACACATTCTCACATGCAGTAGATGTTCCTTAGAGGTAAGTTATTTGTGTACTATAATAAGGTTTGGGCAACATAAATGGTATAGAAGCCATATAGTGCAGTTCACTAGATTTTTTTGAACCAGAGTATATAATCCCATTCTGGTGTTAACCTTATAAATAGGGCCTTACCAAATTCAAGGACATGAAAAATGTGTCATGGACTGTGAAATCGGATCTCCCCTGTGAAATCTGGCTAGTGTAAGGGAGGGGCAGGGCTGGGGGCTCTTACCGTGCGCTGGTCTCCAGATGCTAGTCCCAGCTGGGCTGGGGGGGGATGGGACTTCCTCTTCCCCTGCGGGGGCTGCTCCTGGGGCCGGGTCAGACCCATCTCTGGAAACCTCCTTGGTATGCAGGAAACCCGTCTCTGAAGGCAGCACTGCCATCAGCAAAAGCACAGAAGTAAGGGTGGCAATACTGCGACCCCCCTACAATAACCTTGTGACTCTCCCTATGGCTGGTCCCCTTTTGTGTCGGGACCCCCATAGTTACAACACTATGAAATTTCAGATTTAAATATCTGAAACCGTGAAATGAATTATTTTTAAAATCCAATGACCGTGAAATTGACCAAAATGGACTGTGCATTTGGTAGGGCTCTACTTCTAAAACAGTATATTATAGTGAAGGAACAGTGTTTGTGTATTCTTTATAGAATCTCACACTGTGATTCTATGCTAAATGTTCTGGTAGTGTTTCATTTGCTCCATTTCATCATTCGGTATTTTGACTGCTTTATTTGGCTTCTAGCTGATACCTTGGTTGTCAGTCTGGAAACAAATGTTTTTTATATAGGGGTGTAAAGTGGTTAACATTTTCTTTAGATCATCATCAGCTTAACCCCCTGCAGGGTAAAAACTTGCCTTGCCTGTATCTGTTCATCATGCTGAAGGGTTTGACCAGAAGTCTGACACTTCACTTAAAATGTCAGCAGTCAGCATGGTAACATTATTCACAATGTTGGTTTTAAAATACCTGTTTAACACACACATTTTTAAGGATGGATTCATGCACAGGAATGCTGATTCTCCTTATTTTCAGTGGTACTGAAACCTAAAGAACAACAATGAAGAATTCTAGAATCCCTTGGGTTCTTCCAGGGTAGGAGGAATGAAAAGGGATTTGGTTTGCTGCTAATGTGTGGGCAGGCTTATTCTTAAGGCCTTCACAATTTCATCTCATTCAGGAGGGATTTGAGGTTGGAAAAATATCTTGCTCCTACTGACAAGATTTATTCAGAGGCCATTTCATACAGGGGTGACCACAGCTGTGCTGGAATCTCATGAATATGTGAGTATACATTTTTATTTATTGTTATTACTGTAGTAATATAATACATAGCTCTTATACAGCACTTTTCATCAGTTGATCTCAAAGCACTTTACAAAGGAGGTCAGCATCATTATCCCCATTTTACAAATAGGGAAACAGAGGCACAGTGGCTTGCTAAAGGTCACTCAGCAGGCCAGTGGCAATGCTGGAAATAGAATCCAGGTCTCCGACCAGTGTTCTGCCCACGAGAAACACTGTCTCCCATATGGTGCTGTAGATTTTCCTGGAACTTTACAGTACAGGTAAAGATGAATTCTTTGCCTTAAGGAGCTTGCAATCTAAGATCTTTATCCTACCGCAGGGTCTTCGGAGGCCTGTATGTTTTCATGGAGTCCCACCAAAGTCATGGATAAAAGGTGTTCCTGTGCAGGTCCTATCATAGGATTGGAGATTTAATTAAAATGAGAGTAAACAAGGGGAGATAACAGCACATGGAGGGGTAGGAGAAAGGAAAGATGCTTGAGACGGCCATTATGAAGAGGGAGACAGTGGGATTATATTTGTATACGCGGAAGGCTAAAGCCAGCACCCTAAAAGATACATTTTTTAATCTACATTTTATTTTTGTAATTTTATTTATCAACAAATCCATGTAGGAATACAAGAGATAGGAAAAAAATGATATTTATAATTCGAGGATGGAATACTGTTATCCAAAAGAGATGAGTGATTTGATGCCAGGTTGCTTTGGTGCACAGGAATTGGGCTGAAATTTGTTGGGTTGTAAGGAATGCACTTATTTGATAACTTAATAGAGTCACGTACCTGAATAAATATCTGTTTCATATTTATTCCTAACAGTGTATGCTGGATCTTGCCAGCAGTGGTTACATTTTGTTACTGAGGATACTTCTGGATGCCAAAATCTTTACTATTAGGTTATATCTACACTATGTGGTAGGGGAGTGATTCCCCTGCTCAGATACACATTCTTGCGCTAGCTCTGAGTACAGGTAGCAGCAATGGAGGCATGGCTGAGCCGAGCTGAGTACGTGCCCAGTGACTTGAGCAAGTGTGCAAGCATGTGTATGAGAGCACAAGAATCACATCCTTAGCTCATAGTATAGTCATGGCCTGAGAGACCAGGAGGAGAGCTGGGGCGGGGGGGAAGGGGGAGATTATCCCACATTTGTCACTGCAGGGTTCTTATATCTGCCTGTGAAGCATTTGGTGCAAGCCACTGTTGGAGACAGGATATATTGGACTAGATAGGCTTTGGATCTGATCTGATCTGGTAGTTCCAATGTTGTTAAGATTCCTTTGTGTAGAAGGAAAATAGTTGGCCCAGTTGTACAGGGACCAGAACTGGTCTGACCTATTACGGGAGAGCAGCTTTTGCATGAGTTGTGGTGATAGCATAAAGCTGGTTCTGGTATCCTCCTAATTAGAATGATGTTTTCATGCTGCACGAAGAAAGTTGGTAATGGCCTATTCTAGTCAACAGTGAGCTCTATTATGGCTGTTCCTGAAAATGTATAGCAATTAAGTATACAATAATATTTCTACTCAGAACTGATCCAAGGCGAGCTTTGTAAACGTCTTTAAATGTGTTTCCTAAATAAAGTTACGGCCTTTGGGGTTTCCATGACAATGCTGCAGTAATGCACTTTTGGGTGGAGGCTTTATAGAGAACAAATGGGAAATAATGGTGACTCCTGCCCTTTGGAAAAAATGCAGTAAAGTGGAAAGATCAGTTTTTACATGAGGTGTGAGCCAGGCTGCTGCTCCTGTGTAGCTGTGCATCCTGGTTGAACGTACAATGATTGAGGGCCATTAGTATAGTGGTGATGGATGTTGCAGGGACACTGTGATTCCACTGTGTAATGAGGGCAGGCTGTACAAGGTAATACCACAATCCCTGTGCACCTTAGAGCTGTTCGTGTCGTCCTTCTCTGAAACAGCCTAGAGGGAGGGCTTGGTGTTGTGGTAGGAGTGGACTGGTAGAGAAGGAGGTGAATTGCAAGCAGTTCCACCCACTTGTCTAAACTGCCATGTAGGGGATCTTCAGGGGCTATGCAGTTATTCCGTATGCAGTTTCCAGGTTGTGGGAGACCGTTTTATGTCTTTTGCCCAAAGCCCGTTTACTTGGGTTTTGCACAAGAGGTTGTTTTAACACCATTTGACCGGTAGGAGATAACCATTTATGAATAATGCAGTGTGGGTACCAGATGGGAGTTTGTGGGAGTTTAACAATTTTGAAATTTCTTCCGTTCCAGAATAGAACTAACTAACTAAATATATTTCCCACAAACCCAAATGCCAAAAAATTCCATATTGAGTTGATTGAAACATCTAGTGTGGACAAAACTGAAATGTTTTGTTCCAATTTTGACATTTTTTTCATTTTATATTCTATTTTATCATAGATCTGTATTACAACAAATGAAATGAAAAGTCTTGTCCAAATGGAAAATCAGAACGATGTTCCAAAAAAGGCAAAATGGAACATTTTGACCTTATCAAAACACTTTTTGTTTTGAAATAAATTTTTGTTGAAGGCGGGATATTTCCAAAAACACATTTTGCTGTTGACAGTTGGCATTTTCTGACAGAAAAACATTGTCAGAAAATTTCAGACCACTTTGACTTATGAGTATATGCATCAGGTGATTGTTACTGTAGAACTGTGCACGTAGCCAGAAATAGGAAGTAAACTGTATAATTTGGGGAGAAAATTATCCAAGAGTAACAACATGACTTTGACAGCAAGATTATAAACCCCAACACCAATCCCTAGTGAAACAAGCAGTTGGTTTTAACTTGTTTCCAGCCATTGAAACAATGAGCTTTATTTTCCAGCTATAGGTCTCTTACTGTCACACACGTGTTTCATTTTCTAGTTAAAATACCATTTTACAAGTGCATCTGGCTTTTGTCTATTAGCCTAAAACATCTCAAATAGAAAAAATATATAGATACAGTTTATTAGTAGCTATGATAAATGATTGTGGAAAGGAGAGTAAGTAGAGCTGAAAGCACAAGTCCATTTTGGGGTTTTTAGTTAAAAAAAAAAAAAAATGACGGGCTGTAAAAGTTCTCCATGTTGATTCACCCTCATCTGACACAACCCACCCTCTTCAGGGTGAGAGGAAGTTCAATTTCCAAGCAGCTTAAGACCTGGTCTCTCCTGAACAAGGACTGCCAATTTTCTGAATTATATGTGGTTTTAGTGATGAGGACTACTGTCTTCTAGGGACTGAGGTGAGAACACCACAGTCTTTCCACTTGAGACCTTAGGTTGGACTTCAACCACTTTCCAATAGGTCAGAGGCAACTATATTCAAGGAAGCTGCAGCCCAAGAAATGCTTGTGTTCACAAATCATGTATCTGGTCTGTATGTCTGTGTAACTTATTCATTTTTTTAATATACTACTTCTTGTTGTGCCTTGTGGCCTGCATTTTTTGTTACATACATTTTCCCATTTTCCTTTTTCCCTTTGGGCTGTGCTAGACTATAAAATACATTTTAAATGCATTAATTTTCTCTTCGCTGTCATTTTCCATAATTTTATTAGGTTTTGTACAAAAGTGCAAGTCCTTTAGCTGCTGACCTGGCAGAAAATGTAAAGATGTGGATAAGCCAAACAACATTAAAACCCTTCTGTCTAAAATTAGGAAGTCCCATGCAAGGTTTTTTCACTAATAAATAAAATAGGACCTGTCAGCTTGAACAAAACTGTGTGTGGACCTTTATCCGGTATATTATGGTGCAATTTATTAAAAATATGTACTGTATGGTGAAGTAAAATCTCCATGCAAAACTCTGATTTTATCTGAAGCAATTGAATTAATTAGGTTATGTTTAGAACATCTGAGGTCAGAAAGTAGATTAACTTTTGGAATTTATTGTCAAGTAACTTCTATGCCATTACAACACACACGAGAGATGAAGAAAAACATGAGTCAATGTTCAAAATATAAAAAAAAATAAATTTAAGGAAGAATATTTACCAATTAGTATAGAAAATGTTTACTTGGAAGATAGAAGCTATTTCAGCTTTTCGTTTAAAGGATTTCCTAGCAAATCTCATGCATAACATTGCTTTCAGACAAGTTCTCTTTTAAATCTGAACAACTATATCTTTTCTTGTTTTCCTTTACATTCCCCCACCCCCAAACTCTACATACTTTTGCCTCATAATACATTTCAGTTTAAATATCAAAGAAAAAGAGCCAAGCTAAAACTAATCAGGGTCACTGCTGAATGTTCCTGGGGTGAAGGTACACTGTATTATGTAGGGTGAAATCCTAGGGGCTATGGAATTTCCTTGACTGTTATGTGAAAAGGCCTCACAGGACATCTGGTTCCATGGATGTGCAGCCCAATACGCGTAATTGTATAGTTATGTTCTACTCAATGGAAACATTAGAGCATCTGTTTTACAGGGGTGCAATTTGGTCCCACATATGGCACACAATAGTTTAGTCTCCTGAGGGCTGTGCTACTTTAGTCTATCCAGGTCTTTGGGCTCAGTCCAGGGGTGATTGGTGGGGTTTGTTGGCCTGTGGTGTGAAGGAGGTCAGATTAGATGATCCTTTCTGGTCCTTTCTGGCCTTGAAGTTTGACTGTACAATAATGACTCAAAACACTCTACCTCTCAAGAGTGCTAATGCATCAGTTCGAGTGATTATCTTATACTACTGCAGAGTTGGTTCTGGGGTTGTTGTTTTTTGTAATAAAAGGAATTCAGAGAAAATATTTGTCTTCTTTTCAAAACATATTTACATATATTTATGAATTTACTTGGTGAATGATGATGACTCCAGGAGAAATGATTAGATCTAATGCTGAAATGTCGTTGTTACAGTCGTGGATGAGTCCCCTAATAGACCCCCCTAACACATAGGAATGTGTTAATCAAACTCAGCCTTTGGATTCCATGTGCATAGAAGCCAGCTGAATCTGGGAAGGGTCCAGTCACTGAGGCCTGGTCTACACTACGATTTTAGGTCGAATTTAGCAGCGTTAGATCGATTTAACCCTGCACCCGTCCACATGACGAAGCCCTTTTTTTTTTTACTTAAAGAGCTCTTAAAATCGATTTCTTTACTCCACCTCCGACAGGGGGATTAGCACTGAAATTGACCTTGCCGGGTCGAATTTGGGGTAGTGTGGATGCAATTCAACAGTATTGGCCTCCGGGAGCTATCCCAGAGTATTCCATTGTGACCGCTCTGGACAGCGCTCTCAACTCAGGTGCACTGGTCAGGTAGACAGGAAAAGTCCCGCGAACTTTTGAATTTCATTTCCTGTTTGGCCAGTGTTGCGAGCTGATCAGCACAGGTGACCATGCACAGCTCATCAGCAGAGGTGACCATGGAGTCCCAGAATCTCAAAAGAGCTCCAGCATGGACCGAACGGGAGGTACAGGATCTGATCGCTGTATGGGGAGACGAATCCATGCTAGCTGAACTCCATTCCAGTAAACGAAATGCCAAAACATTTGAAAAAATCTCCAAGGGCATGAAGGACGGAGGCTATAACAAGGACTTGCAGCAGTGCCGCATGAAAATTAAGGAGCTCAGGCAAGCCTACCAAAAAACCAGAGAGGCAAACGGCCGCTCCGGGTCACAGCCCCAAACATGCCGCTTCTATGAGCAGCTGCATGCCATTCTAGGGGGTGCAGCCACCAGTACCCCAACCCTGTGCTTTGACTCCGTCAATGGAGTAGGATGCAACACTGAAGCGGGTTTTGGGGACGAGGAAGATAGCTCACAGCAAGGAAGTGGAGAAACTGGTTTCCCCAACAGCCAGGAACTGTTTCTCACCCTGGACCTGGAGCCAGTAACCCCCGAACCCACCCAAGGCGGGCTCCCGGACCCTGAAGGTGGAGAAGGGACCTCTGGTGAGTGTACCTTTGTAAATATTAGATATGGTTTAAAAGCAAGTGCGTTTAATGATTAATTTGCCCTGGCATTCACGGCCAGTACAGCTACTGGAAAATTCTGTTAACGTGTCTGGGGATGGAGTGGAAATCCTCCAGGGACATCTCCATAAAGGTCTCCTGGATATACTCCCAAAGCCTTTGCAAAAGGTTTCTGGGGAGGGCAGCCTTATTCCGTCCTCCATGGTAGGACACTTTACCACGCCAGGCCAGTAGCACATCGTAGTTGGGAATCCTTGCAGAACAAAGCATTGCAGCGTATGGTCCTGGTGTTTGCTGGCATTCAAACAACATCCGTTCTTTATCTCTCTGTGTTATCCTCAGGAGAGTGATATCATTCATGGTCACCTGGTTGAAATAGGGTGGTTTTATTAAGCGGACATTCAGAGGTGCCCGTTCCTGCTGGGCTGTTTGCCTGTGGCTGAACAGAAATGTTCCCCGCTGTTAGCCACGCGGAGGGAGGACGGATGAAGCCATCAAAATGCAACCTTGTAACGAAAGCACATGTGCTATGTAATGTTAACAGCAAGGTTTACTATGAAAGAGTGTACCCATTGTTCTATAAAATGTCTTTTTAACTACCACTCTGCCTTTTTTTCCTCCACCAGCTGCATATGTTTCTCCTTCCCAGAGGCTAGCGAAGATTAGAAGGCGAAAAAAACACACTCAGGATGAAATGTTCTCTGAGCTCATGTTGTCCTCCCACACTGACAGAACACAGCAGAATGCGTGGAGGCAGACAATGTCAGAGTGCAGGAAAGCATAATATGAATGTGAGGAGATGTGGCGGGCTGAAGAGAGTAAATTGCCGGCTGAAGATGATAGGTGGTGTCAGTTTGCTGACAGAAGGCAGGAGTCAATGCTCAGGCTGCTGGAACATCAAACTTATATGCTCCAGCGTATGGTTGAGCTGCAGGAAAGGCAGCAGGAGCACAGACCACGGCTACAGCCCCTGTGTAACCAACTGCCCTCCTCCCCAAGTTCCATACCTCCTCACCCAAGAAGGCAGTGGGGCGGCCTCTGGCCACCCAGCCACTCCACCCCAGAGGATTGCCCAAGCAACAGAAGGCTGGAATTCAATAAGTTTTAAAGTTTTAAAGTGCAGTGTGGCCTTGTCCTTCCCTCCTCCCCCCACCCCTCCCAGGCTACCTTGGCAGTTATCCCCCTATTTGTATGATGAATTAATAAAGAATGCATGAATGTGAAGCAACAATGACTTTATTGCCTCTGCAAGCGGTGATCAAAGGGGGGAGGGTGGTTAGCTTACAGCGAAGTAGAGTGAACTAAGGGGGGGTGGTGTTCATCAAGGAGAAACAAACAGAACTTTCACTCCGTAGCTTGGCTAATTAGGAAACTTGTTTTCCAAACTTCTCTGATGCGAACCGCACCCTCCTGTACTCTTCTAACCGCCCTGGTGTCTGGCTGCGCGTAATCAGCAGCCAGGCGATTTGCCTCAACCTCCCACCCTGCCATAAACATCTCCCCCTTACTCTCACAGATATTGTGGAGTGCACAGCAAGCAGTAATAACAATGGGAATATTGGTTTAGCTGAGGTCTATCCGAGTCAGTAAACTGCGCCAGCGCGCTTTTAAACGTCCAAATGCACATTCTACCACCATTCTGCACTTGCTCAGCCTATAGTTAAACAGCTCCTGACTACTGTCCAGGCTGCCTGTGTATGGCTTCATGAGCCATGGCATTAACGGGTAGGCTGGGTCCCCAAGGATAGCTATAGGCATTTCAACATCCCCAACGGTTATTTTGTGGTCTGGGAAGAAAGTCCCTTCCTGCAGCTTTTGAAACAGACCAGAATTCCTGAAGATGCGAGCGTCATGTACCTTTCCCAGCCATCCCACGTTGATGTTGGTGAAACATCACCATTGAAAAGTACCCCTTTTGGTTTATGTACTCGCTGGCTTGGTGCTCCAGTGCCAAGATAGGGATATGGGTTCCGTCTATCGCCTCACCACAGTTAGGGAATCCCATTGCAGCAACTATGGCCTGCACATTTCCCAGAGTCACTGCCCTTGATATCACTGTCTTTGATTGCGTTGGCTACTTGGATCACAGCAGCCCCCACAGTAGATTTGCTCACTCCAAATTGATGCCCGACTCACCGTAGCTGTCTGGCATTGCAAGTTGCCACAGGGCTATCGCCACTCACTTCTCAACTGTGAGGGCTGCTCTCATCTTGGTTTTCTGGCACTTCAGGGCAAGGGAAAGCAAGTCACAAAGTTCCATGAAAGTGCCCTTACGCATGAGAAAGTTTCACAGCCACTGGGAATCGTCCCAGACCTGCAACACTATGTGGTCCCACCAGTCTGTGCTTGTATCCCGGGCCCAGAATTCGCATTCCATGGCATGAACCTGCCCCATTAACACCATGATGTACACATTGCCCGGGCCTGTACTTTCTGAGAAGTCTATGTCCATATCACTCTCGTCACCGCGCTGCCGTCGCCGCCTCGCCTGGTTTAGCTTTTGCAGGTTCTGGTTCTGGGTGTACTGCAGGATAATACACGTGGTGTTTACAGTGCTCATAATTGCCATGGTGATCTGAGCAGGGTCCATGTTCCCAGTGCTATGGCGTCTGTGCTGAAAAAAGGCACAAAACGATTGTCTGCCGTTGCTCTGATGGAGGGAGGGACGACTGATGACCTGGCTTACAGGGAATTAAAATCAACAAAGGGGGTGGCTTTGCATCAAGGAGAAACACAAACAACTGTCACACAGAATGGCCCCCTCAAGGATTGAACTCAAAACCCTGGGTTTAGCAGGCCGTTGATTTCAAGGAGGGAAGGGGGGAGCAAATGAATACAAAACAAATCTGGTTTATTTCTTGTTTTGATCCATTCCATCTATCTTGTACATCTTAGGCTGGCAGCAGACGGTGCAGTACAACTGCTAGCCATCGTCATCTCCTGGGTGCTCGGCAGAAGATGCTGCATTATGATTGCTAGCCATCGTCAACTCCTGGGTGCTCGCCAGAAGATGGTGCAGTACAGCTGCTAGCCGTCATCATCTCCTGGCTGCTTACCAGGGCCTGGTCTACACTAGGAGATTATGTTGAATTTAGCAGCGTTATTTCGAATTAACCCTGCACCCGTCCACACAACAAAGCTATTTAGTTCGACATAGAGGTCTCTTTAAATCGATTTCTGTACTCCTCCCCGACGAGGGGAGTAGCGCTAAATTCGACATGGCCATGTCGAATTAGGGTTAGTGTGGATGGAATTCGACGCTAATAGCTCCGGGAGCTGTCCCACAGTGCACCACTCTGCTGACAGTCTGGACAGCAGTCCAAGCTCAGATGCTCTGACCAGCCACACAGGAAAAGCCCTGGGAAAATTTCGAATTCCTTTTCCTGTCTGGCCAGTTTGAATCTCATTTCCTGTTTGGATATCGTGGTGAGCTCAGCAGCACTGGCAACGATGCAGAGCTCTCCAGCAGAGGTGACCATGCAATCGCTGAATAGAAAGAGGGCCCCAGCATGGATTGATCAGGAAGTCTTGGATCTGATCGCTGTGTGCGGCGTAGAATCCGTGCTTTCGGAGCTGCGATCGAAAAGACGGAATGCGAAGATCTACGAGAAGATCTCCAAAGCCATGACGGAGAGAGGATACAGCTGGGATGCAATGCAGTGCCGCGTGAAAATCAAGGAGCTGAGACCAAGCGTACCAGAAGAACAAAGAGTCAAACGGACGCTCCGGATCCCAGCCCCAGACATGCCGTTTCTACAAGGCACTGCATTCCATTCTAGGTGCAGCCGCCACCACTACCCCACCACTGTCCATGGACTCTGACGATGGGGTATTGTCGACGGCCGCTTCCTCGGAGCTGTTCGCGGACGGGGAAGATGAGGAAGGAGATGAGGAGGAAGAGGCAGTCGACAGCGCTTTCAACGCTAATTTCCCCGACAGCCAGGATTTCTTCATCACCCTCATGGAGATCCCCTACCAACCCCCCTAAGGCGGTAACCCGGACCGTGAATCAGGGAAACATCAGTAGGTCAGTGTTTTAAACATTTATTTTGAATAGAATAGGCATGGTATGTTAGCGATGGGTTTTTAATGATTAGTTTGCCCTAGGTGCTTAACTTTTTAGTTCTTGCCAGTGCAGCTACTGGAAAAGTCTGTTAACATTTCTGGGGATAGAGTAGAAATCCTCCAGGGACATCTCCACGAAGCTCTCCTGGAGGTAGTGTGAAAGCCTTTGCATCAGTTTCCTGGGGAGAGCGGCCTTATTGCCTCCTCAATGGTAGGAAACTTTTCCGTGCCAGGCTAGCAGCAAGTACTCCGGTATCATTGCCTGGCAAAGCATGGCGGCATACAGCCCTGGTGTTTGCTGGCATTCACGCAGCATGCAGTCTTTCTCTGCCTCTGTAATCCTCATCAGAGTGATATCACTCATGGTGACCTGCTTTGAATTAGGGGAATTTTAGTATGGGGACTGATTGCCTGTTCCTTTAAATAACTGTAACTGGCGGTGGGGGCCACGCGGTGGGGGCGAGGAGGCGAACCGTTCTTCCTGAGCGGTTCGCCAGCAGCATGCAGGGATCTTTCCCGGGGACAGCCACGTGGTGGGGGCGGGGAGGCGAACCGTTCCTGCTGAGCGGTTCACCGGCAACGTGCAGGGATCTTTCCCGGGGACAGCCACGTGGTGGGGGCGGGGAGGCGAACCGTTCCTGCTGAGCGGTTCGCCAGCAGCGTGCAGGGATCTTTCCCAGGGACAGCCGCGACGGGGGTAGGACGGGTAGAGTTCATGCCAGCCGGATCACCGGCAGCAGGAACTGGCCAACGCTAGGAGCATTGCTTGGAACGTGAAAGGAGGGCACTGCTGTAAATTAAGCTTACAGTAAATTCTGCTAGCAGAATTCCGTTGTCCGGCCCCGCTTGTGTGATCTGTACAGCAAGACCCCAGGCACTCAAGGTGAAGACAGCAAATTCGACTTTGTACTGAGTGCACATGTGATAGGTACTGTGCATGGTCTTATTCACAGAGAAAGACTATATTCATTTTTTGCAAGAATGTATCTTTTTGAGGAAGTCACTCCCTTTTTCCCATCCCACACTGCGAGTGTCTCCCAAGCTACCCCGGCATCCCCCTCCCAGAGGCTGGCGCTGATCAGGCGCTGAAAGAAAAGGACACGGGACGAGATGTTCTCAGAACTTATGGTCTGTTCCCGAGCCGAGGTGGCACAGCAGACCCAGTGGAGGGAGAACATGTCGCAATACCAGTGATCACACAGCGAATGGAAGGACAGGTGGTGGCAGGAAGACCAGCAGGCGACTCAAACGCTGCTTGGACTAATGAGGGAGCAAACGGACACGCTCCGGCGACTTGTAGATGTTCTGCAGGACCGGAGGCAGGAGGACAGAGCCCCGCTGCATTCTATCTCTAACTGCCCTCCCCCGCCACAAAGTCCCATCCCCCCCTCACCCAAAGTCCCAAGAAGGAGGGGGGCCGGGGCCATGAAAACAGTCACTCCACCCCTGCAGACTGCTCAAATTGCAGAAGGCTCTCATTCCCAAAGATTTGATACGTCCATTCCTTCCCTCCAAATGCACCTCACCCAAGCCCCTGGCCCAGTTTCATCCCCAACTGTGTAGTTCTTAATAAAAAATACGTTTCTGTTAATTATTGTTTCCGTCATGTTCTTTTAGAGGACAGTGTATTTGAAGGGGTGGGCAGGGGGTTGGTAATTGGAGAGCACAGTCACCTTTACCAGGGTACAGACATGGGGGCAGGTTCAGCAGAAGGTCACACACACATTGCAGTCACTAGGCACACTGGTCAGTCTGGGAGGTGGTTTTCATGTTCTGTGGGGGGGCGGCTAGGTGAGTTTGTAGCGGGGGAGGGCGGTTACAGATCTTATGCAGTTGACCTTAGACTGGATGACAGAGCCACGCAGCAGGGGATCTGTAACAGCCCTCCCCTGCCACAAAGTCGCATATCCCCCACACACACAGTCCCGAAAAGGAGGGGTGGCAGGCTCCGTTGAAACAACCAGTCCACCACTGCAGACCGCTCTAGGAGCAGGAGCCTGTCATTCCTCGAGTTTAGAAGCGTCCTTTCCATCACTACACCCGCTCCCCACCACAGTCTGCGTCCCAGTTTCAACCCTTTACCGCGAAATCCTTAATAAAGAAAACAGTGTTAATGAACAAAGTTTCATTTATTTTATTTTTAAAGGTGTGTTGGAAGTGGGGGAAGAGGGTTGGTAACTGGAGAGGATAGTCAACATTAACTGGGTAAAGAAATGGGGGAGGTTCAGCTTCTGTTTAAACAAACGTAATAGTCACAGGTTACCCTGGTCACTCTGGAACCTAGCTTTCAAAGCTTCCCGGATGCACAGCGCATCCTGCTGGGCTCTTCTAATCGCCCCGGGTGTCTGGTTGGGCATAATCAGCAGCCAGGCGATTTGCCTCAACCTCCCACCCCACCATAAATGTCTCCCCCTTGCTCTCATAGAGATTGTGGAGCACACAGCAAGCTGCAATAACAATGGGGATATTGGTTTTGCTGAGATCAGAGCGAGTCAGTAAGCTTCTCCATGTCCCCTTCAGACGTCCAAAAGCACACTCCACCACCATTCTGCACTTGCTCAGCCGGTAGTTGAAGAGTTCTTTTTCACTGTCCAGGGCGCCTGTATAGGGCTTCATGAGCCAGGGCATTAGCGGGTAGGCTGGATCCCCGAGAATCACTCCACATCCCCAACATCCCCAACAGTTATTTTGTGGTCCGGGAAGTAAATACCTTCCTGCAGCCATCTAAACAGACCAGAGTTCCTGAAAACGCGAGCGTCATGAACCTTGCCCGGCCATCCGACGTTGATGTTGGTAAAACGTCTCCTATGGTCCACCAGTGCTTGCAGCACCATTGAAAAGTAGCCCTTTCGGTTAATGTACTGGCTGGCTGGTGGTCCGGTCCCAGGATAGGGATGTGAGTTCCATCTATATCCCCACTGCAGTTTGGGAATCCCATCGCAGTGAAGCCATCTATGATCACCTGCACATTTCCCAGGCCACTTGCTTCTGGACAGTCAGGGCTGCTCGCATCCGGGTGTCCTTGCGCTTCAGGGCAGGGGACAGCAACTCACAAAGTTCCAGGAAAGTTCCCTTACGCATGCGAAAGTTTTGCAGCCACTGTGATTCATCCCAGACCTGCAGCGCTATGCGGTCCCACCAGTCCGTGCTTGTTTCCCGGGCCCAGAATCGCCGTTCCACAGCATCAACATGACCCATTGCCACCATGATGTCCACGGCGCGGGGTCCCGTGCGTTGCGAGAGGTCTGTGCCCCTCTCAGACTTAATGTCCTCACCGCGCTGCCGTAGCCTCCTCGCCCGATTTCTCAGCATCTGCCTCTGAAAAAGGTGGATGATAAGGTGCGAGGTGTTGACAATGGCCATAACTGCAGCGATGATTGCAGCGGGCTCCATGCTCGCGGTGCTGTGGTGTCTGCACTGTCAATCACCAGAAAAGTGCGTGAACTGATTGCCTGCTGGCGCTTTTACGGAGGGAGGGTGGGAATGAGGGTTGAATGACGACAGTTACCCCAAACCACCCTCAACACATTTTTTTGCCCCAGCAGGCATTGGGGGCTCGACCCAGAATTCCAATGGGCAGCAGGGACTGCGGGAACTGTGGGATAGCTACCCACAGTGCACCGCTTCCAATGTCGACGCTTGCCCCGTTAGTGTGGACTCACAAAGTCGAATTACTGTTCTTAGTGTGGATACACATGTTCGACTTTGTAATATCGGTTCCACAAATTCGCTTTAAGTAAAATCTAACTATTCTCGTAGTGTAGACATACCCCAGAAGATGGTGCAGTACGACTGCTGGCAGGACTGAGTCTCCAGGAGACGAAACTTGAAAAGGGAATGACCTGGCTGAGTCAGTCCCATGTCTGCCCAGGCGCCCCGACCGACCTCACCGAGGTCGGCTAAAAGAGCACCCAGGAGTACAATGATTATGGCTACCAATCGTAATGCACTGTCTTCTGCCAAAAGGCAATGAGCTGCTGCTGTGTAGCAATGCAGTCCCACGTCTGCCAGCACCCAGGAGACGTACGGTGATGGTGAGCTGAGCGGGTTCCATGCTTGCCATGGTATGGCGTCTGCACAGGTAACCCAGGAAAAAAGGCGCAAAACGATTGTCTGCCGTTGCTTTCATGGAGGGATGGAGGGAGTGGGGGGCCTGACGACATGTACCCAGAACCACCCGCGACACTGTTTTTGCCCCATGAGGCATTGGGATCTCAACCCAGAATTCCAATGGGTGGTGGAGACTGCGGGAACTGTGGGATAGCTACCCACAACTACCCACAGTGCAACGCTCCGGAAGTTGACGCTAGCCTCGGTACTGTGGACGCAGTCCGCCGAGTTAATTCACTTAGAGCATTTTGTGTGGGGGGACACACAATCGACTGTATAAAAATGATTTCTAAAACGATTTCTATAAATTCGACCTAATTTCATAGTGCAGACATATCCTGATTCTGTCTCTAGGCCTCCAACACATGCTCTGGGGATGCAGACTCCCTGACTGGCCCCCTTCCTTAGGAGGTGGGAGCCTGCAGTCCAACTTCCTGACACCCTAAAACTGGAGTTGAACTTTTCAAGTCTCCCCATTTGCTTGTACGTGCTCCCCCAGAGTTTCCCCCTTCTGTGGATCCTACTTTACAGTTCATCTCTTTGGGGTCACATGGCAAGCACACGCTTTTCTCATAGGCTTGGTCTACACTAACCCCCCAAATCGAACTAAGGTACGCAACTTCAGCTACGTGAATAACATAGCTGAAGTTCGAAGTACCTTAGTTCGATCTTACCTCGGTCCACACGCGGCAGGCAGGCTCCCCCGTCGACTCCGCGGTACTCCTCTCGTCTAGCTGGAGTACCGCAGTCGACGGCGAGCACTTCCGGGTTCGACTTATTGCGTCCAAACAAGACGCGATAAGTCGAACCCAGAAGTTCGATTGCCAGCCGCCAAACTAGCGGCTGGGTATAGACGTACCCTTAGACAGCAAAGGAGAGTTACAGATCTATGTAAAACAATACACGCCTGAACACTATCTCCCTCTTCCCGCCATTCCCCCCCGCTGAGTCCTCTTCATTCCTGAAGGTCCTTGGGTTTGGTCAGTGCCACTGGGGGAAGGCAAAGACTCTCCTCCCCACTGCTTCAGAATGTCTCTTGTTTCAGTGTTGTAATGGCTCCCCTTGCTTAGAAGAGCATGTCCCTTCCAAGAGCAGTCTTTGACACCTTTTTCTGCTTCTCTTCTGCTGGTGATTTTTCAATGCTCCAACCCCATATGGGATTGTTGAGCATACAGTCTGTAAAAGTCAGTGGTTCTGCCAACCGCAACTTCGTTGTTCTACCTGGGTAGAACCAAGTGGCCGCTGATGACTCCCTCAGGCCCCTGTTTTTGCTACAACATGGAGGTTGTAATCTACATTGAAGGTCACAATCATAAATGATGTTTCACAAAACAAAAAGGAATTCATAAGTTGAAGAAATATTCCCTAAGCTATCACAGCCATACATGTCTGTTGCCATTTGACGTTTTTCCTGCAGGCCAACTTGGGTCAGCATGGTGGTTGGAAGCAACATCCTGGGGTCAGGTACTGTAATGACATTTCCAAAAACACATGCATGATGTCATTTAACTTCATGACCTCTGTACTATATCACATCACTACGCAACATCACGTCCTGATAACGCTTTGCTGTTTGCTGGGTGGCAGCTCTAGGTTTTGCGGGTAGGCTCTGATAGGGCCTGATCCTAAGACTTTCCGAGACCCCACTGAAGTCAAACTCAGGCCCATGGTGAGTGAATGAATGGTTTTCAGAATGCATAGGCACAAGGCAGTGCATTCAGAAAAGGGTTTCAGGCTGAATTCTGCATTTCTTGGCTTTTGTTTAATTTAGAATTTTAACTGAGAGGTTCTGTGGTTTAATTTTACTATTGAAGTTTCTCTAGGAATACAGGAACTAGCATGAAAAAAAGCTTCTGCCCTTCCCTCCGCACCTTCCCCTCCCACATACACACTTCTAATTTCCTAGTAACAGTATGTCATAGCCACCATATTACGGGAAATCGTGGAAGCAGCATATGTGAAGCCAATGGAAACATTCATAGGAAAGATCTGCACACACAGATAAATGTTGCTAGTTTCTGACCTTTCTGTATTTATTACAAACCGGCTATGTGCAGCTGTAGACAGTTTATTTTACTTTTGTATTGAGCAATTCCCACTCCTTCCATATCTGACACATGTTGAAGGGAAAAAACACTCAGAATATTTTCCACCAAGGTTGGTGCAAATGCGTAAACCAGAGTTTTCTCCAGACTACACTTGCACTCCGTTAGTGAATAAAGAGGACCAGGAATTGCAACTGTGTAATGCACCCTAATGAAGCCAGTGTTTTTTGTTTTTAAACTGCTGGCCGATATGATAAGCCTTCTGTATACTGGCGGGTAATTATAATACGGGAACAAAGTGTAATGAAATTTAACAAGATGAAACACACATTGCAACTCTTAATTTACTTAGATTAAAACTGTCCCAATATGAAACACATATACATGTGTTGTAAAGTCAGGATATTTTGAATCATGAAATTAATACAAGCCAGGAACAGTTGACTCAAATGTTCTTGTAATTAATGCAAACAAGACGTTTTAATATCTTTTACAAGACACAACCTAATTCCCATTTACCCAATGTGATGAAAATGAGACAACGTGTTCATCTGACTATTGTCCCATGCATCTTGTGTGCTATTTTCTTACAATTGATAAACAGGTGACTTGAGTTGAGAGACTTTTAATAACTTTTCCATCTCACCAGAACAGTCACATTGCATGGGGATCTGGAAAATATGGTCTTTACAGTCGCATCACAAACTCAGCCTAGTCTATATTTAAGTTCTGCTGACATAGGAGTTTGATGGATCGAAATTTGAAAATGTACAGCCCTAATTGACAGAGCTATGTCCTCAAAAACCTTACTGTAGAAA
Organism: Malaclemys terrapin pileata; assembly: GCF_027887155.1. Taxonomy (NCBI): domain Eukaryota; kingdom Metazoa; phylum Chordata; order Testudines; family Emydidae; genus Malaclemys; species Malaclemys terrapin. The sequence goes on along the minus strand of NC_071506.1, from coordinate 194,946,856 downwards.
CAGTTACACTGGCAAAAAACTTCTTCCAGGTATAGTTTATTTCATTCAGGGAACTGGTATAAACTATACCGATAATAGAGCTCTCCACTAGGATTTTTGCCAGATTTTCATTGGCAAACCTTTTCTAGTGTAGACAAGGCCCTAGTCTGTTCTGTTATGCTAACTATGGAACAGAAGCACAGTGAGAGAGATCCTCAGATGGTGTAAACTGGCATACGAATATTGACTTCAGTGGGCCAACACTGTTTTCCACCAACTGAGAATCTGGCCCTTTATCTTAAATAGTATTATTATTAGTAAATATTATTAGTTAATATTTATATTATGGCAATGGGAAAAGGCCCCATTCAAACATAGAAAAGAGACAATACCTGCCTTGTAACTCTTACAATCTAAAGAACAGAAATTTCCTCCCCTTTGCCCCCAAAGTATTTTTAGCATCTTGGTACTCACAATCTTAAAATTTTAATTGAAGACAGTAATTTCTTTAAAAAAAATAATGATTTAAGTGGTTCTGATGAAGGCTATACAGGATATAAAATGCTTATTAGCAGAAACTGATTTTAAAAGAATTTTGAAGTGACTTTTCCCCTAGATATTTTTCTTCATTCTGACCACCAAGTGTTCATGGCCCCATTTATCTTAATAAAGAGAATAGTTTTAGGTTTTCCTGCCAATTTTTTGTATTACCACATGTACCATTGGTTATGCCTGTTAGGAAAAATGACTGAGCGAAGCTTATCCTGAAGTGGGTTTCAGTAAGAGAGAGGCTGTGTTAGATTAGAATTTATTGCTGAGAGCTGATCCGCCTTCTATTTAACCATCTTTTGTTTGTTTAATATATTTTAAGAGGGTTCTTGGAATAACAATGAAATCTAATCATGGAAAGTATTGAATTTTAAGTGAGAACTCCAACATCTTACAAAATACTTGACTACACTAAAGACAATCTGAAATGTGGTAGAATGTTCATCATTCTTAGGTCACCACTTGAAAATGGACGTAGGTTAGTTATTGCTACTGACAGCTGCTCAGGTGGTGAAAAAAGTTGGTGGTCTCAAAGCCGTTCTTAGTGGTCAGGTGATAACCTCACAAACATCATTACCTCTGTTGGTGCCCTTGTTAGTAGTCTTAATAGCATGCCCAAAGATTTATGAACTGCCATCTCAATCCTAGAAATGATACAACCAGGGGTTGGCTGAGGCATATTAGTGTGGGAAAGCTATCAGTGTTACAGCCTATTTGACATCTGCTCTATAGACATAAAGAGGATTTCAATTCCGGGGCTGCGGTTTGGCGCTTTTCATAAACACAGAAGTCACTTTATAAAATACTAAAGGCCAAGCAAAAATGAATATATGTTCTTACGTGTACTGGAAAGGACGAAATAGCCACAATATGTAACTTTTATAAGTGCGTGTCAAAATCATCCTGATTAACAAAACAGTTCTTTCCATGAAGAATGTTTCAAGTACAATAAAAACCAACTAAATAGATGATCCTAATGATATGGCCTGTACATTCATCTGGCTACAAAACAAAGAAATACTCATCTTAATTAAGGGCCTGATTGTGATACCTTTAAGTCACATAGGACTACTCAAGGAGTTAAGTCTGCTGTTCACAGTGAATATGGGTGTCAGATCTGATCCTTAGCCGCTTTAACTGTGTTTCAATGATGGGAAGTTGCTCCCAAGTTATTAATAGGTGTACTTATAAGACACACAGAGAGAGAGAACATGCTGTTGAAGACCGCTGGCAGTTTGGTTCCAAATCCATAAGACAAGAGGGCATTGCCAAGAATAAGGAAACTTACAGTCCATCATACACGCATTCGAAAGAGTATGGGGAACAGTTTCAATAGATCTAATGTATGTAATAAAAAGAGGAAGAAATAGTATAGTACTATCTGCTAAAGCTGCCATGTAGTTAATGGTTTGTTAGTATTTCCATCATAAAATTTTATTTTCAGAGGTCTGTTTCTTGGCCATTAATGTTCCCTGAAGGTGAAACTGGGCATGTCTCAAGAAGGGAGTTCTTCTACACCTCTCACCCCTGCAGCCAAAAATTTGAAAAGAAAAGTCATCAAGTTTTTATTCAGCCTCCCTCCAAAAAATTTGCTTTTCCAAGTCTCTCTTGCAAATGTAATTCTAAAACCCTGTTGATTGACGTACTCAACACCGATAGCTGATTAGATTATATCTTAGTTTAACCTTTGTTAATTTTATTTGTACTTACTTTTTAAGTACTAATAATGAGTTTGGTACTGTAGAAAACACAGAAGATGACATGGGGCCAGCTACTCAAATGGTGTAAATTGGTTTTGCTCCATTAAAGTCAACTATATCTTTAAGTATTAATATGCAAATTCAGTGGCGCTAAGTCATGTAAACACTTAAACGATAACATTAACTTCAGTGGAGTGAAACCAGTTTACACTAGCTGAGGACCTGGCCCACAGTCCCTGCCCCTAAGAACTTACAATATTTATAAAATGGCAAAGCCAAACAAACTGGATGATGTTGAGGACGATTCTCTCAGAGATTTACTCTCTCCCTTCATTTGACAATAACTTAAAATAAGCAAGGGAAACCACATTTTAAATTCTAGTCATAAAAGTTTTCATGCAATCTTTTCTGCTGTAGCATGTGACATGTTTTTTTTGTTTAAAATCCCACTTCCTTGCTGTGGATTCTGTATTGTAATTCCATGTGAAAACTTTGATTATTCAACCTAAAATGATGATATAGCATGTGTGGTAAACAGCTGGAATTGGTGTTACTTTGTGCCATACTCAATGTTGTATGTAAACACTTAAAGTCCAAAGAATTTCACAAAAGGCAAGATTAAAATACAACTGTTGTTCTCTGGCTTAAGATCATACAAGCAAGGAAATTCATAACTTAAGGATCCAAACCTCAAATATCTGGGCACAGTGTAGTGCCAACCTTAATTTTACACAACTGTACCCTGTTGTGAGTAGATATTGGAGGTTTGATCCTGAACTATGTGTTTCATTGCTGGTATGAGTGTAAGCCAGAGCAATAATTTTATTTTAATGTTTGCCTTTGTTTGGTGAATAGACTTTTTGGAATGATTTTAGTGTTTCCTTCACGTTTTCTCACCAACTGAAATGAAACACATCCCTAATAAATAAGACTTTCAAAAAATTACTCTTCAAGCTCTGTGCTATGCAAGATTTTGTCATAATGGAAATAAGAAATTGTAAAGAGTACCCACTGTCATACTTGGACTTCAGGAGTATTCAGAAGTTCTAAACGTTTTGTAAGAGCTTTGATACTGCAAACAATTGCAGGCAAAACCCCCCAACATGTTAGTGAAATTGAGTAACTGACGCTACTGCTGATTTTTGGATGATGAAAGCAACATAAGTGTCTTAGATATGTTATGAATCTATTTCCCCATGTTAAGTATCCTCACACCTTCTTGTCAACTGTCTAAAATGGGCCATCTTGATTATCACTACAAAAGTTTTTTTTCTCCTGCTGATAATAGCTCGTCTTAATTAATTAGCCTCTTACAGTTGGTATGGCTGCTTCCACTTTTTCATGTTCTCTGTATGTGTATATCTTCTTACTATATGTTCCATTCTATGCATCTGATGAAGTGGGCTGTAGCCCACGAAAGCTTATGCTCAAATAAATTTGTTAGTCTCTAAGGTGCCACAAGTACTCCTGTTCTTTTTGCAGATACAGACTAACACGGCTGCTACGCTGAAACCTTAGATATGTCTGTAACTAATTGAAGTTCTGTCTCGCTTTGCTTAAAAAATTCAATTTCATTATTCAAAATCACCCAGTTCTTCGGAATTTTAATGAGGGTAGCAGAAATGCTACGTCCAATGTTACAACAGATTGTCATTGCAAAAGGCAGAGGAGGACTGGCAGTAATATCTTTTACCCAAAGGACATTAGAGCAAGGAATCCAAAGGGAAGGGATCAACATGTCTTTGCCTCTGCTAGTCTCCAGGTCAAGTCAGGGGAAGGTCTTCACCACTCAAAAATCCTGAATTGACCTGCCAAGCAATAAAATCGAATGTTTGAAAATCTGAGACTGTCTTGAGAAGAGCATAGTTGTCGTTTTCCCAGTTGTGTTTTTGGCTCTTTAAAAAAAAAGAAAACAAAACCAAGTGTCTAAGTCAATGGCAACCTTTTTATCTTAACTGAGAAAGAGAAGGATGCACTGGGAAAGGGAGAGAGAGCATGAGACAAAGCATTGATATTACAAAGATTTATGCTGCTTCTCTGTAACAGATGGAGACCTATCCAGTTGTGAATAGTAGTTTGAATTCCCTCATGAATAGTGGTGATATTATCTTAGTAGAGGTTGTTGAAGGTATGGGAAACTCAGATTCCAGATAAACTAGTCCCATGGGGGTCGCAGTGAAACTGAAAGGTCCCTGACCCATAGTCTGCAAAATTCTAGCCAAAGAGACAGAGAGAGCCTAAGTGTTCAATAATAAATCTTTCACTCTGCCGTCTGACTGAATGTGTCATTAAAGGAGATTTACAGATGAAATTGAAACGTCTGGATGAGTTTAAAAAGAGGGAAAAAAAGAGGAGAGAGAACAATTTTACATTGTACATATGTGTGTAGAGTGAATCATGGGGGCTGTGGATGGCCCACAGCACTGTTCATCCACCATGGTTTTGCTATGAAGAATTGCTGGAATTAGGAATGGTTGTGCCGGGAATTTCACAGCTCCCTCTGCACCTTGGAGCCAAGCTTTCCTGCAGCCCACTCAATGAAGCGTAGATTGGGTAGACCAGGGGTGTTTCCCTTTGAGTGAAGGGCCCTGGGAAAGTATGCCTTCTCTTGCCACAATTCCCTCCCCACTCCGCCCTGGTAATAATTCTCAAGTGTTTCTTCATGTGAATGTGTGCCATTCAGGCTTATCCTTTTCCTTCATCTAATCCTAAATTCCAGGACTTTCTAGGGATTTCCCTCTATTTGTCTGCTACACTCTCCCATTCATATCAGAATGGTCTCTTCTGTGCTTTCACTGGTGGGTCTGCCTGTCGAGGTATTTCTTGTCCAATCACTATATTAATTGGTTTACTTTATTATTATGGAGACAGGTAAGGGCCTGTTAACTCTCTTTGGTATGTCTTCACTGTAGAGTTAACTTGGGTCTGGGTATCTGGGTATTGGAACCCAGACTACCTGAACCCATGCTGCTAAACCATACTTGAGTTATACCCATCTAGCTATGTCCCCACTAGTGCTGCACTAGCCCAGATTAGACACTAGGATATCTGTGGCCATATCCCATGGTGGTTAGTGCTGCACTAAGTTGTGCCATCAAGGCCTCAGGATGGCTCTCCAAGTGGCCTTTGTGACAAATATGGCCATTTCCTGTAATATCCTTGGGAGACCTTACTGAATTAAGTTTAAGTACCTTTGGATCCAATGTATTAAAAGAATGGTTTATGTATTATTGTATTTAACCTTAAGGGCAGAGATGTGACAGATGTGAGACCCCAGGGGTTCAGTGGATTATATTGAACAATGTGCTAGGCAAGAGTGGACTTTTGGAAGGAAAGGTGTCAAGCAGGTTTCTTGGAGAATATCTAGAAGGAGATGATTGCAAATTCCCCACCTCCAGTTATACAAAACCTCAGCCTTTTGAAGCTATGTCCTGAGAAGGGGCCCTTTGTTTGCTGATCACTTGTTACGTGAGGCCAAGGTCAAAGGCTCACATTATGTAAAGGAAAGACTGAACTATTCATGGTTGTTCTGATTCTGAATCTCAGACAGTTATTTATCCAAGGGGAAAACCCAGTTGTGGGTTTTGAAGGACTGACACATACCAGAGGCTGGAGTTGGGGGTGCCCTCTGGTAAGCTTTTTAGCATGCGTGTAGGTTCCTATATTGTTTTTAACATGTTTAATAACGTAAAATGCATTCACCTTAAGAATAAATGTACTTGCTTAGAAAGCTTTTTGGTAACTTGTAACAGCAGAGTCATTACACTGTTTTATTATCTTTGGAGAGAAAGCAAAGTGCAGACACTGGCCTTTTAGGCGGTCTGGCTTGCTGGGGACATTATGGTATAGACAACCTAAAATAGCCCCGGTCAGGAGGGAGACAGATGCGGGTCTCTGTCCAAGAGACGTGATGGCTGAAGAGCTGGGAAACATAAGTGCGTGGTCTTGTGGACCACAGAGGTGGAATACAGGTGCAGTTGCCCTGAACTATGCCAGCCTCCACTTCAGTTTTCTCTTCTGAAATTCCACACGCAGGCTTTTGCTCCAATACCATCCCTTCTTAGGGTCGGGTTTTATCTGCAAACAGTTCAAAAGAAAATTCTCAAGTTCCTGTTCTTAGTTCACTCCCAGGCCTTTGCTGTCTGAAGTCTCATGCCCAAGTCCCTGTTTTTCTCTGCTAGAGCTTACTCATTCCCAGCAGCCTCTGTGCTCCACTCTGGTCTCCCTAAGCATCCTGGATCCCTCTGCGCAGCTTTTGCTGCCCTTTATAGGGGAAATCAGGTGATCCTTGCTCAGCTGGGCCTAGTAGTAGGCTTGGTTGGCCCCAGGCCTCTAGCCCTTTGGGGGCTAGCCACCCTGTTACATCCCCTCTTATATAATCCTTCTCCGCCCCCCACACACATTTGATATAGCTCTTCTAACTCTTAAGTTTATCTTCTGCTTTTTAAGTGACTGAGGGAAAGGAGCTAGGCAATATTGCTGTATGGAAATTTCTTCTGTTAGAATAGGCGTAACATGATAAACAATTACACCAGCTCAGAATTTGCCTAGGTCTCCCCACCCTTGCTTCCCACGTTGATGATTCTTGAGTCCAATGCTATATTTGGCAGACTTACTGTATAGGATTTCAAAGGCACCTAAGTCACTTTAGGGACACAAGTTCTGTTGAAAATCACTCTAGGAATCTAGAAATTGCTGTTGTGTTACCCTCTCTGGAGACTGTCCAGACTTTGCTTGATGCTTAAACTTTGTTGGGTGGGGAAGGTGTTGTAACATCTTTCCTACCTCCATTTGTACCTTTCAATAGTGTGGTTTTCCTTGCGCCTTATAATGGGATAAGCCTGTATTCCATCAGGCTCAGAACCTTTTGTCTTCAAAGGTTTTAGCCAAATTGATATTTGGGCTTGCTTACTTATACCAATTGGATTTATATTGCTCATAATCCCTTCCATGCCAGTTCTAGTTGCTCAAATTCCTTCCTATACCCAGGTTGTTTCTGTGTGAAATCATAATCAGTGATGAAATTGAAGCCAGATTTTAGTAGCAGCTTAGATTTTTTTTTTAACCTTGATGGATCTCAGAAAGAAAGGGCAGGTGGCATCTCAACAAATATATTGTGTGTATAAATAGCATTTGTGTTTCAATCAGGTTGTTAATACAGAATTTGATATGATGGAGAATAGTAGTGTAACTTTCTTGCTGATTTGCACTAACTGTGATGGCCTCTCCGTACTTCTAAGCAAAGTTTTATTAGTGGACAATAAATAGCTCAGGCTTTGTAACAATGGAAGCAAATTTATGCCAAAAAGGGAAATTTCCTGTATGCCACTGTTAAAAAAGCTGTTACTTACTCATCTGTAATTAGCATGACCGACCACCTCAACCATTCTTTACTCCTCTTCAAGTATGGCTTTCTGGTATTACTCTTCAGCTTCAGATTTCCATCAGATGGTCCCTACTTAGTTCTCTGGGGAAGGTTTAAAACAGTATTAACTTCACCAATACCAGAAAAAAAAAATCTCTGTCAACCCTCAAACATGGCGGTCAGAATCTATCTCTGCATTGGGCAAGGGCCAACAACATTACTTCTGTTTAACATAGTGAAAAGGTCACCCCTCAGTCAACTTCAGAGGATAGTGAATGGGGAGCACTTCATGCTCTCAGCAAGAGATCAAGAATGCGGCTGCCAAGAGCCCATTTTAAGGGCCCTGGCAACACAAGAGGGGGTCTTTGTGATTTGTGTGTTGGGCCTGCTGCTGCCGCCCACTTGGTGCCAACCCGAGTGTAGTCAGAAGGCCAACCGGGTCACCAGAAGGCCAACTCTTTGAGATCCATGGATAAACAAACAGGGAAGGTGTGTGTGTGTGTGTGTGTGTGTGTGTGAGAAGAATACAGGCCAGATGCCAAGCAGCCCCTGCAGACTTGCTGGCACCATCTTTGGGCCATAGCCAGGCTAATCCACATGATAGCTTGGATCATAACTCACTAACTAGGGTCATCATCCTTAACACAGATTTGTTCTCTTGCTTTGTAGAGTGGAACATGCTTATGCTACAATATATGTTTGTAGTTGATAGTTATCACTTACATTTGAGTTATTTGACTGGATCTCTTTGGTATCCTGTAATTTAATTACTATATTTATATGTACTTATTTTTATAATTGTATATTATTAATGTAAGCAGAGTCTGAATGAGCTCTCCCCTGATATCCAGTCATGAGCTATGGAAAAGGACTTCAGGAGCTGATCTTGTTTGCATGGGCATACCCACCCTGCCTAGGTGCTCAGCATGATGGTTTTGCTTGCCCAAATGGTCACTTTTGACTGGTATTGGATTCTCAGTCTCCTTGTTATTAGGGTAATAAAGCGTGGTTATCCTTGTTGTGTGAATCAAGGTCAGCAGCACTGTACTTGGCATGCCCTGATTGAGGGACTCACTCTCAACTAAATGGCACTTCCTAGACAGGGGATATGGGTTCCAAAGCCCAGCGAGTTGAGAGAGGGTGGGGACAGATGGTGGGTGGGTCCTGCTTAAGGGCCTTAGACACCGTTTGACCCTTCCTCTCTCCACTGTGTAATAAAAGAGCTAATTTAGATTCAATTGAGAGTCTTGTTACACACCACAGAGCTGAAATCATTGATACCTCAGTCTAAGCATTAGACCTGCTTTGGGACAGTGTCTGATGCAAGAGACTGCCCAGTGTGCACCAGCAGTGAGGTTCCCCTCACTAACAGCTGAAATCACTGAGAGCTGTGTTAAGTGGTGGGTCCTGAAGACAACCCGGCGATCAATAATTGGCTGGCAGGGGGGCCAGTGGAGAGGCGCGGCAAACTGAACCTGGCCCTTGTTGCTGCCAACTCTCATTGGCAGAAGGGTTACATTAAAATATATATAATTTTTACAAAAGGGTGTTCATTTTAAACCAAACCAATTCTTATACATTCATGCTTATTTGCATTTTGAAGATTTGACAGTGGCAATTGGCTGAGACAGGAATGCAGTAATTCTGCAATGCCTTTTGCCAGTGTCACAATACTAAATATTGATGGGCCTAGCTGTGGTTCTTAACTTGGTAAGCGGGAACTGCAGTTTGCCATTTGGTTTTCCTTTCTTAAAAAAAAAAAATCACTGTGTTGAATTCTTTGCTCATGTAAATGGGAAAATTCCTAGAATCATGGAAATGTAGGGCTTGAAGGGACCTCAAAAGATCATCTAGTTCAGCCTCCTGCCCTGAGGTGGGACCAAGAATACCCAGACCTCCCTCTAACCTGTTCTTAAAAACCTCCAATGACAGTGATTCCACAACCTCCCTTGGCAACCTATTCCAGAGTTTAACTCTCCTTAGTTTTTCCTAATATTTTACCTAAATCTCATTTGCTGCAGATTAAACAGATTACTACTTGTCCTACCTTCAGTCGATGTGGAGAATAATTGATCACCGTCCTCTTTTATAACACTCCTTAACGTATGTGAAGACGGTTATCAGATCCCTCCTCAGATTTCTATTTTTAAGAGAAACTAGGTCCAGTTTTTTAAACCTTTCCTCATAGGTCAGGTTTTCTAAATCTTTTATCATTTTTGTAGTTCTCCTCTGGACTCTCTCCAATTTGTCCTCACCTTTTTTAAAGGGTGGCGCCTAAAACTGGACACAGTATTCCAGCTGAGGCCTCACCAGTGTCAACTAGAGCAGAGGTTCTCAACCTTATTCTTTCAGGGCTCCCCCCAAGCATGCTATAAAAACTCCATGGCCCACTTGTGTCACAACAACTGTTTTTCTGTATATAAAAGCCAGGGCCGGCATTAAATTGCTCGGGGCTCCATGCTACAGGGGCCCTTGCGAAGCTATATTGATCAGGCTTCGGCTTCAGCCCCAGTCGGTGGGGCTCAAGGCCCCGGGCTTCAGTCCCATAAAGTGGGGCTTTGTGCTTTCTGCCCTGAACCCTAGAGAGTCTAATACTGGCCCTGCTTGGCAACCCCGCTGAACCTGCTCGCAGCCCCCCCAGGACCCAAGACCCCTGGTTGAGAACCATTGAACTAGAGTTAGACAGTTACCTGCTGTATCTTACATACAACACTCCTGTTAATATACCCCAGAATGAGAGTAGCCTGTTTTTCAACTGCATCGCATTGTTGACTCATATTGAATTTGTGATATACTGTAACCCCAACATTTGTGATATACTGTAACTGTTCAGCCATACTACTGCTTAGCCAGTTATTCCCCATTTTGTATTTGTGTGTTTGATTTTTCCTTCCTAAGTGTAGTACTTTGCACTTGTCTGTATTGATTTTCTTCTTGTTGGTTTCAGACCAAGTCTCCATTTTGTTAAGGTTGTTCTGAATTTTAATCTTGTCCTCCAACCCCTCCCAGCTTGGTGTGATCTGCAAATGTTATAAACACACTCTTCACTGCATTATCCAAGTCATTAGTGAAAATATTGAGTAGTACTGGATTCGGGACAACTTGGACCCCACTAGATACATCCTCCCATTTTGACAGAGAATCATTGATAACTGCTCTTTGAGTATGGTTATTTAACCAGTCGTGCACCCATCTTTTAATATTTGTCACAATTTCAGGGTAACTGCATCTGTAGTCCATCCCCACCCTCCACTCCTATGATTGACTAAGACCAGCCACTTAGACTCCCAGTTCTTCAGCTGTCAACCTCTCTTGGGTAGGAACCCACATCTCTCTCTCATCTGACCAGGATTTTTCCAGGCTGCACAATTCTCTGCCTACCCTTGATATTCACAGTAAACCAGACCACCTAGAAGGCCAGTGTCTGCGTTTTTCTTTCTTTCCAGAGGCTATCAACAGCATAATTGCATGCAGTTACAAATTACCACACAGCTTTTTCTAAGTAAGCATGTTTATTCTTAAGATGAAAGTATTACAGAGAAAATGTACTAAAAACAATAAAAGAATAGACATGCATGTTAAAAGCTTACCCGAGGTCACCCCAACTCCATTCTTTAGATCTGATAGGTGTCAATCATTCAACACCCACATTTTCCCTATGTTTACACGTTCATAACTGTCTCAGAACAATCACGAATAGTCCAGTCTTTCCTGTATTCATCTGGGGCCTTTGATATTGGCCTCATGTAACAAGTGATCAGCAGAGAATGGCCCCTTTCTCGGGGCATAGCTTCAACAGGCTGGGTTTTTGTATAGCTGGAGGTGGGGAATTTGCATTCACCTCCTCTAGATATTCTCTAGAAAAACTACTTAACACTTTTGTTCCAAAAGTTCATTCTTGTCTAGCACATTGTTCAATATAGTCCTTTGAACTCCCAGATCTCACTTCTGTCACATCTCTCCCCTTGAGTTGACCGGTTCTTTTCCCCACTACTCAGAATTCACAGGTTCACAATGACAAAGTTAGATTCAGGGCTCACAATTTGTTACACCACTCTGTTTATTAGCACAGCGCTCTGCTAATACACTCAGATAATGTGAGCACCATGCAAGACCCACCTTATTTTATACAGATAAAAAGGGCGCGAACTTAACAAGAGGACAAAGAAAGCAGAGCTGGCAAGTTTACCTGAGGCTAGACATACATATTCAATTTCCTTACTAACTTTTACAGATCTCCGGCTAATGTTCCACCATTTGCTTAAGTGGACTCATTGTTTATGCCTTAATGTTTCTTTTCCTGACACCTGTATTTCAACATTCCTTATTTCTGCTTAAAGGTGCATACAGCATTTCTTTAATCCATTCTATTTTTACAATATAATTCATTCTACTTTCACAATCCCTCCTTTTGGTCAAGCTGTGACCAACAATTACTGGGTTCCACATATTAACCATTCTTTATCTCTTTGTTCATCAGCGATATTCAAAATCATCATATTAGCACTCTGTTTTGGGGCAGTCACCTGGGTGGCATACCTTACACAATTCTGGATACAACAGGAGATTAACTGAAAACATACAAAAATCATTAGGATTCATATCCCCATACCCGGTCCGCCACTCTTTAGTTTTGTTCGAATAATCCCGTACACCACTGGCCACCATATGCCGAAGGCAATGGCTTTTTCCCAGATCCAGCCCTGTCCCATTACACACCCAATACCAATGACCTTTTCCCTCCAACACACTTATCCATTTAGATACATTTATTCCCACTGCTTTCCAAGTGTCATTGCTGTTCCATGTTTTGTTAAACTGACGAGGTCCTCCAGTGAGGTCTGGGGAATTGAGTGGGATTGCCAGGACAGGAACACCAGCTTGAGAGTGGGCTGGGATGTGGCTGCAGACCCAGCAATTAGAAATATTAAGGGTCTGAGCTATCCACACTTGCTGCTGGATAAAAGAATTTTCACTCTGGACTCCCCAGACCTTAAGCCACCAGCAGCCGAGGAACAGGCGCCACCAGAGATGCATGTTGGAGGCAAGGCCCTTCTGGTTCTGACAACCTCAACTGAGGGAACCGCAGTCACGTTTTTACGTCCACCAGGCAGCAGGCGCAAGGCTCGCTACTGCTTCTTCTTGGGCCTTGCTTTAGGTTGTCGTCTGCTCTGGCAACCCTTACGAGAGCGTAGATTGTAAGGTATTGCAGGCTGTTCCTCTACGTCGTCTTCTGGAGTCAAAATTGACTCTGCGTGGTTCTGAGGTGATGATTGGTTCGCTGGGGATGGTGCCTTCTTACACTGCGAAGCATGTATCTATGCTGCGATGCCAGACCGTTTAACAGCCATCTGGGTAGTAAGCAGTACCTGATGAGGACACTTCCACCGGGGCTCCAAGGCGTGTTTTCGATGATGGTGCCATACGTAGACCCAATGGCTCGAGGTTGTGGCAAGCGTCAGAGGTGGGTTCTGTTGGCCAGGTGGCTCGAACCTGTGAATGGAAGTGACTTACGGCTTGCATTGATCCCTTGCAATATTGAAGGAGCGTACTGGAGTCAAGTTCAAGTCTGGGACTGGAGTAATGGTAGCCATAACTCGCATAGGGCATTCCATAACAATTTCAAAGGGACTCAATTTATGCCTTTGGGTTGGAGTGGATCGCATTTCTATAAGGGCCAGTGGTAAAGTCCCTGGCCAGCTTAACCCTGTAGAGTCACAAATTTTAGCAAGCTTATTCTTAAGTACACCATTTTGTCTTTCAACTGCACCTGCGCTCTGTGGGTGGTAGGGACAGTGCAACAGGTGTGTGATATGTAATATACGATCCAGGTGTTGAACAAGTTGTCTGGTAAAATGTGTACCCCGATCACTGGACAGAGTGGCAGGAATTCCCTTGGCAGGCATAATATGATTTAACAAACATTTGGCAACAGACAGTGAGTCAGCCTTTTGACAAGGAAAGGCTTTTATCCAACCAGAAAATAAATATACCATAACCAAAATAAATTCATATTGTTGACACTTAGGCATTTGTACAAAATCAAGTTGCCAATGCAAGAATGGTGCTTGGGGCAGGCTCCGGAACCCCTGAGCCACTTTTACAGGTTTACCAATATTGTGGTTTTGGCAAGTGGTACAGGCGGAACAGTGGCGGGCTGCAAAAGAGCTGAAATGGGGGGCCCACCATCCTGCCTTAGTTACAGCAGAGACCATCCCCTCCTTTCCGACATGTGAAACACCGTGTAGCAGGGCGGCCAGCGACGGGTAGAGTGAAAAGGGGGCCATAAAGGCGCCAGTAGGCGAATGCCAAAGGGAATCAGGATGTAGAGAGCAACCCTGGGGAACCCAGGAGTCTTTTTTGGCTTCTGGGGCAGAGTCTTGGAGCAGGGTGAGGTTAGTGAGGGACGGCGGTATAGAAACAGAAAGGGAACCTAGAAATGCATCTGGGGAAGGTTCTAGGGCAGCAGCGTTTAGCAGAGGCGTCAGCAAATGCGTTACCCTTAGCAACATCAGTATCCACCATCGAGTGGCCTGGGCACTTAACAATAGCTAGGACAGACGGAAGTAAAAATGCATACAGGAGAGCAGCGATGTAGGGGCCATTTTTGATAGGGGTACCGGCGGAGGTAAGGAAACCCCGAGCTTGCCAGAGGGTGCCAAAGTCATGTACAACCCCAAAAGCATAGCGGGAGTCAGTGTAAATGGTAGCGGAGCATCCCTCCACCAAAAAGCAGGCACAGGTGAGGGCAACTAATTCAGCAACTTGCGCTGAGGTTACAGAAGGAAAAGGCGCAGCTTCTAGAGTTTCAGAGAGTGACACACTACAGCGTATCCTGCAAGAAGACGACCTTGGTTGTCTCAAAAACAGGAACCATCAGTAAACAGAACAAGGTCAGCGTTAGGGAGAGGGACATCAGAAAGGTCAGAGCATGGAATGGTAACAGCAGAGACAGTTGCAAGGCAGTCCTGGGGATCACCATCATCCGACAAAGGAAGTGGCAGGGTTTAACTGAGAACAACGCTTTATGGTGATATACGAAGCCGACAGCAGTAAAAATTCATACCTGGTAAGGCGGGCAGAGGAGAGGTGGCGTGTGTTACGTTGTAGCAGGAGAGTTTCCACAGAGTGAGGTACCATGAGGGTAAGAGGAGAGCAGAGGACAAGGGATTCGGACATTTCGACTAGGCGCGCTGCCGCAGCCACAGCATGCAGGCAGAGGGGTAAGCCTTGGGCAACAGGGTCCAAAGTGGCAGAGAAATAAGCCACTGGACTGTTTTTGTCTCTGTGCATCTGAGTGAGGACTTCCAGTGCACACCCAGATTGTTCGTGCCAGAAAAGGGTAAAAAGCTTAGAATAGTTAGGCAGCCCAAAGACAGGGGCAGAAGCTAAACCCTGTTTGAGGGAAACAAAGGCAGAGTCGGCCTCAGGGGGCCACAGCATGGAGTCAGGCACAGAGACTCGAGTCAGTTCCTGGAGAGGTTTTGCAAGGGAGGCATATTGGGGAATCCATTGCCTGCAAAATCCAGCCATGCCCAAAAACTTTCGGAGCTGGTGTGGGGAGCGGGAGCGGGGAAAACTGAGGATAGCTTGGACGCAGGCGGGAGAAAGTGTTCGGGAACCCTGGGAGAGGAGAAAGCCAAGGTAAGTGACAGAGGCTTGACAGAGCTGTAGCTTAGAGCAAGAAGCCTTGTGACCCTTCTTTGCTAGGGCAGTAAGGAGCACTAAAGAATCAGTTTCTGAGGCAGACAATGAAGGGGAACAGAGGAGTAGATCATCTACATATTGGACTAGTGTGGACCTGGACGGAAAAACAAGGTCAGCAAGGTCTCGGGCTAATGCTTGGGAAAAGTAAAATGGGCTTTCAGTATACCCCTGAGGGAGCATGGTCCATGTGTACTGCTGCCCCTTGTAAGAAAAGGCAAAACGATACTGGGAGTCAGGGTGAACCGGGACAGAAAAGAAAGCAGAGCACAAATCAACAACAGTAAAATGAGTTGCACCTGGTGGGATAGAAGCCAGAATCGTTGCTGAGTTAGGGACAACAGGAAAGGCGGGTATAAGAATGCGGTTAATGGCTCGAAGATCCTGAACAAACCGCCACGATTTACCATCAGCTTTTCGAACTGGGAGGATAGGAGTGTTATAGGGGCTGGAGCAGGGGACAATAATGCCTTGTTCCCGCAGGGCGGTCATGACTGGAGCAATGCCAGCCTCTGCTTCGGGGTTTAAAGGGTATTGAGACAGGTGAGGCAGGGGTTTGGAGGAGTCAACAGTAATGCAGACAGGGTCAGTATTTAAGCGGCCCACTTCAGATGGGTGGGTTGGCCACAGAGAGGATGGGACCTGCGAAATTAGGTGTTCAAGGGATGGGATCAATGGGTAACAGGGAACTGGAGTGGAAAGGGGAGTTTCAGACAGCAGTGAGGCCACAGAATCACTCAGAGAGGACTGGGGGATTTGTAAGTAGACACCATCTGGGGAACAATAGATGGTACAGCCAAGTTTACATAACAGATCCCTACCCAAAAGGTTTACCAGAGTGGAATCAGAGAGAAGGAATGCATGATCCGCGGAAAGGGGACCAACTTGGACCGGTAGAGGTTTTGAAAGGGGATAAGGGTTTGGGACTCCCGTAATACCCACAGTGGACACGTTTTTTCCGGAGCGGGGAACTGCAGGCAAATCGGTAGTATGAACTGCAGAGAGCGAAGCTCCCGTATCAACAAGGAAAGGGAGAGAAAGATCATTAATAGTCAAAACACACTCACCCATGGGAGTGAGAGGTAGTAAAGGAGCTAAAATTTCCTGAGGTTCCCCGGTGTCCTGTCATTGTTGTGGGACAAAGTAAGGCTGGGGATTGTCAGGCTGTGCCAACAGGGGGTCTAACTGGTTATTTACAGAGCTATCAGGCCGGTTCGGACACTCATTCTTCCAATGTCCAGGCTGCTTACAGTAATTACAAACATCCCCCAAACCTGAAAATCCAGTTCCATGACCCCTCCCGCGACCACGTCCCCATCCCTGGAACCTTCCCCATCCCCGGTACTGATTGCCCTGCCCTGAATAATGTTGTATTTGCAGGGCCATTAATTTTTGAGAGGACTGTTCCTCCTTTCCTTTCAGAGTGCGTTGGCAGTGCTCTGCCACTGTTTGCAGTTTGTCCATGGTTTCGGTCTCCCACCCAACACTTATTCACTTTAGCATACTGCCAATAGCAGTTAGGAGGCCATTAACAAACGCATGAGCCAGGGCACCCTGTCCGTTTTTATCCGGTTGCTGTATACCAGAATGTTGCAGAAAAACATCAGTCAGCCGGGTGCGATAGTTGCCCGGGTTTTCTCCCTGTCGCTGTTTACAGCAGTGTATGGCCGTCCAGTTGGTTTTAGGAGTCCATACTCAAGGGATGGCTTCAAGTAGATTTTTAGCTCGGTCCTTACACTTTTTCTGGTATTCAGCGTCAGGACCGGTGTCTAGCAAATCAGAGTGGCGGTCACTGATAGGCCAATTTGCTGCTGTGAGTCATTTTTCATGTTTGCTAGGGATTATAAGTAGCTTACACAGCTGCAGGAGGTCTGCCTCAGAGGGTTCATAGGTGTCGCATACTAACAAAAATTCCTTTGCGAATTTGGTAGGATTTTCCAGAGGCTTTGGAAAGCCTTTTACAATTGAAAGGAGTTCTGTGCGAGTCCAGGGTTTATAGCTCCAAGTGGGACCCCTTGTTGCCCCCAGTATGCAGGATTCGGAGGGGAGCCTGGACAGTTTTAGAGCTAAGCGCAAGCAATGGGCCCAATCCTTATTGAGGCTATCTTTGCATGTATAAGAAAAAGCAGAGGAGTCAGGCAGATTGGAGGGTTCTTTACAGGCCTGAGCGGTACCGGAGGAATGGGTCTGGGCGGCATTGGACGGTCCGGACTGGTCTGAACTGGTGACCTCTGAGAATTGTTCCTGAACTGGGAAGGCTGGGGATCATCTATTGATCCGACAAGGCTGCCAAGCCAATTAATGCGTCTTCCTCATCGTCGTCCCCAGAATTTAACAAGGGGTTTTCTTCGTCCTTTTTCACAATGAGATGGGAGTATGAAGGGGGTTGGGATCGATCTGAGTCTGCTCAGAGAACGGGGTAAAGGGGAGCGCTCGGTCTGGTGGTGGGAGAGGAGGCTTCCAATAAAGTTTTTAACTTATCATTTGAATGTTTGAGAGAGGCGAGTTTCGATTCTGTCCACCTTCGATTTCCCTCTTCCCACCACTACATGAAACAATCAACCTCTCCTCTGGCCAATTTAGTTTTAGGTTGGCCGAGTTTGTCTTTTAAGATGTCCACTCGGTCTTTATCCCACGATCCTAACAGTGGCCACTGAGTTTTGGGATCTCCCTGAGTTAACCTAGACCATTTTTCCAGAAATTTACAGGAGTCCGGACCCTTCCTAAAATACATAAAATGAGCCAGCGTTCCTTTAGGGAACTGTCCCGACTTAGATGTCTGGTTACCCATACAGCAGGACTTTACACACACCAATCACACAAGAAGGAAATTTGGGTTCATCATAGCGATGCCCAGTGCAACACACAAAAGGAGCCCACAGGCTACTGCCTCAATCGCCCTTGCTTTCACACCAAGGGTTTTACCCAAGGTGCGGTGTGGCTGTGATAGTGCAGATTTCACTCACTCACTCAGACTGCGGGGACAGGAACCCCTTGGTCGGCCGATCCCCGGATGGAGACGGCACCCAGACTCAAACACTCCACAGGAGGACAGATAGACACAGAGACAGGACAGTCCTCAGTCCAGACAAAACACAGAAATAATTACCTGACCAGATTCCTGATATCAGATCCCGGGATCCCTACCAGAACAGAGTGGGAACCAACAGGTTCGATGGTGTAGACTTCACTGTGGTTGTGCGCCCTTCCGTTCAGGAGGAGTACCGCTCAGGCCAAATGCCCAGGTGCCGGCTGCCACGGTCGTCCTACAAAAATGGTCAGGAACTACACGGCTCCAGTGAAGACGATTACCATCTCGGTGGAACCTCCAAATTGACAAAGATTTAGAACTCACAATTTGTTACACCACTCTGTTTATTAGTGCTCTGCTAATACACTCAGATAATGTGAGCACCATGCAAGACCCACACTACCTTAATTTATACAGATAAAAAGGGCACGAACTTAACAAGAGGACAAAGAAAGCAGAACTGGCAAGTTTACCTGAGGCTAGACATACATATTCAATTTCCTTACTAACTTTTACAGATCTCCGGCTAATGTTCCACCATTCACTTAAGTGGACTCATTGTTTATGCCTTAATGTTTCTTTTCCTGACACCTGTATTTCAACATTCCTTATTTCTGCTTAAAGGTGCATACAGCATTTCTTTAATCCATTCTACTTTTACAATATAATTTATTCTACTTTCACAACAGAGTGACTCTTGTGCTGAAGTAGTATATCATTTCTGTTTCAGTGAGTGATCAGCCTACCGAAATAGGGCACAGCATAGGGTTTAAATGCAAGTGCACACCCACATTCAGGTGCTTGCCTTAAATACATTGTTACAAAGTTATTCATTATATATTGTATAAACACTTTTCTGCCTAACACTAAGATTAGTTTGCTAAATCAGTTGTTTACCTGATTGGATTGCTGACCAACTTGTTTGCCTGGTCAGGTTGCTGACTAAGCTTTTGCCTGGCTATTCCCTTTCCTTGACAGACAAGCAGGTATCTTTTCACATGTCCAAAACCTAAAATATACATTCTACATATTACTATCCTATAGGTTACATATAGTCCCTATCCACAATAATACTAAACTATTCTTTTAATTAATACAATGGACCTCAGAGATACTTAAACTTAATTCAATAAGGTCTTCCAAGGATATTGTCATATCTGTCATAGTAGCTTCATCTAGACCAGTGGTTCTCAAACTAGGGTTTGTTCAGAGAAAGCCCCTGGAGGGCCGGGCTGGTTTGTTTACCTGCCGCATCTGCAGGTTCGGCCTATCGCGGCTCCCACTGGCCGCGATTTGCCGCTCCAGGCCAATGAGGACTGTAGGAAGCGGCGCGGACCGAGGGACGTGCTGGCTGCCCTTCCTGCAGCCCCCATTGGCCTGGAGCGGCGAACCGTGGCCAGTGGGAGTCGCGCCCAGTGGGAGCCGCGATCGGTCGAACCTGCGGATGCAGCAGGTAAACAAACCGGCCCGGCCCGCTAGGGGCTTTCCCTGAACAAGCGGTGGCCCTAGTTTGAGAACAACTGATCTAGACCATATTTCCCTAATGTACTTATGAAAACGTCAGGTGGGACTGTGTAAAAAGCCTTACTAAGCCTTCAAGGTATATCACATCTACAGCTTCCTCCCATCCAGTAGGCTACTAATCCTGTCAAAGAAGAAAATTAAGTTGGTCTGGCATGATTTGTTCTTGACAAATCTATGCTGGCTATTACTTATAAGTGTATTATCCTCTACTTGCTTACAACTTGTTTTGTTCCAGTATCTTTCCCTATGTCAAAGTTAGGCTGACTGGTCTATAATTCCCTAGGTCATCTTTGTTCCCCTTTTTAAAGAAAGGTATTACGTTTGCCTTTCTTTGGTACTCTGGGACCTCACCCATCCTCTGAGTTCATGAAAATAGTCACTAATGGTTTTGAGATTCCTTAAGTACCCTAGAGTGAATTTTGTCAGGACCTGCCGAGTTAAATCCATCTAATTTATCTAAATATGTTTTAGCCTGTTCTTTCCAAATTCTGGCTTATGTTCCTTCCCCCTTATTGTTAATATTAATTGTGTTAATCATCTGGTCACAGTTAAACTTTTTAGTGAAGACTGAAGCAAAATTGGCATTAAACAATTCAGCCTTCTTGATGTCATCCATTATTAGCTCAACTTCTCCACTAAGTAGTGGACCTACACTTTCTTTGTCTTTCTCTTAGGATATTTACAGGACTTCTTATTGCCTTTTATGTCCCTTGCTAGATGTAACTCATTTTTTGCCTTATCCTTTCTGATTTTGTCCCTAATATTTGTGCCATTCTTTTTACTGGTCCTTAGCAATTTGTCTGTGTTGCACTTCTTACAGGATTTCTTTGCAATTCTGATGTCATTAAAATGCTCTTGATGGAGGCATAGTAGCCTTTTACTATTCTTCCTATTTTTAATTCGCATTGAGTAGTTTGTTGTTGCTCCTGTAATATTGTCTTTTTGAAAAACTGTCAGCTCTCCTGAACTCCTTTTTCCCTTAGCTATTTTTCTCTCGGGTTTATATTAAAGTCTGATTTTTTTAAGTCTGTTGTCCATATTCTGCTGCTTTCACTCTTTCGTTTCCTTAGAACCATGAAATCTATCATTTCATGACCACTTTCACCCAAATTGCCTTCTACCTTCAGATTCACAACCAATTCTTCCCTGGTAGTCAGAATCAAGTCTAAAATGACTGTAACTTTGATTTCTTCCTCCACCTGCTGAAACTAAAAGTTATCCCTGATACATTCCAAGAACTTATTGGCTTGTTGTGTTTTGCTCTATTACTTTTCCACCAGATGTCTGAGTAGTTAAAGTTCCACTATAACCAGGTCTTGTGTTTTGGGGATTTCTTTTATTAGTTTTACAAATGCCTCATCCACCTCTTCATCCTGATTCGGTGGTCTATGTAGACCCCTAACATGATGTTGCCCCTGTTTTCCCCTCCTTTTTTTCTTCCCCAAGAAACTTTCAACTGGTCTGCCTCTAACCTCCTTCTGGACCTCAGAACAGGTATATATCTTCTTGATGTATAATGCAACACCTCCTCCCTTTTTTCCCTGCCTTTTCTTTGTAAGAACCTAAGAACACAAGAATGGCCATGCTGAGTCAGACCAATGGTGCATCTAGCCCAGCATCCTGTCTTCTGATAGTGACCAGTTACAGATGCTTCAGAGGGAATGAATAGAATTGGGAAATTATGCAGTGATTCCTGTCATCCAGTCCCAGGTTCTGGCAGTCAGAGACTTAGAGGCACCCAGGGGTTGCATGGGGTTGCATCCCTGACCATCTAGGCTAATAGCCATTGATGGACCTATCTACCATGGATTTATTTAATTTTGTTTGAACCCAGTTATACCTTGGCCTTCACAACATTCCCTAGAATGAGTTCCACAGGTTGACTGTGCATTGTGTGAAGAAGTACTTCCTTGTTTTTGTTTTTAACCTGCTGTCTATTAATTTCATTGGGTGACCCCCCCCTCAGTTCTTGTGTTATGTGAAGGGGTAAATAACACTTCCTTATTCACTTTCTTCACATCATTCGTGATTATAGACTTCTATTATATTCCCTCTTTGTCTTCTCGTTTCCAAGCTCGAATAGTGCCAGTCTTTTTAATCTCTCCTCATATGGAAGCTTTTCCATGCCCCTACTCATTTTTGTTGCTCTTCTCTGTACTTTTTCCTATTTTCTAATATATCTTTCTTTTTTGAGAAAGGTGACCAGAACTGTAAGCAGTATTCAAGGTGTGAGCATACCATGGATTTATATAGTGGCATTACGATATTTTCTGTCTTATTATCTATCCCTTTCCTAGTGGTTCCTAAAATTCTGCTAGCTTTTTTGACTGCTGCTGCACATTGAGCAGATGTTTTCAGAGAACTATCTACAATGACTCCAAGAGCTCTTTCTTGAATGGTAACAGCTAATTTAGACTCCATCATTTTGAATGGTATAGTTGGGATTATATTTACCATTGTGCATTGCTTTGCATTTATCAGCACTGAATTTCAGCTGACATGTTGTTGCCCACTCACCCAATTTTCTGAGATCCCTTTGTAACTCTGTGCAGTCAAGGGACCTTGTCAAAGGCTTTCTGAAAATCCAAGTACACCATATCCAGTGGATCACCCTTGTCCATTTGTTGACCCCCTCAAAGAATTCGAAGTTTGGTGATTTCCCTTTACAAAAGCCATGTTTATTTTTGCCCAATAAGACATGTGTCTGATAATGCTGTTCTTTGCTGTAGAACTATAGAATTCCTGAATAAGCCATTATCCCTCTACACCAATATTTCAGTCATAAGATTTATTTCACCAAGTTTCAGTGATTCTAGTTAAGTCATAATTTAGCTTTTGTCATAATACTTCCAGTCCTTCCTATTTATGCCCCATACTCCTTGCTGTTGTGTATAGAGATCTAAGCTGTTGAGCAGATTCTCCTCTCCTCACTATTTTCCCTGTTGTTATGCCTATGTCCATATTTTCATTTTCCATTCGCCACCCCCCAACCTTTAGCCATATGTTAAGGTTGCCTTTTTACGCTTATTTGTGAGCTTTTGTCACCTGCTCCACTTTGAACCTAGTTTAGAGCCCTCCTTCCTAGGTTGGTGAGTTGGTATCCAAAGATGCTCTTTCCCTTCTTGGTGAGATGGACCTCATCTCTTCCCAGCAGTCCTCCTTCCTGGAACAGCATCCCATGGTTGAGAAAGCCATAGCCTCCCAGCGACATCATCTGCACAGCCATGTATTTATCTCCAGGGTGCACTTTTCCCTGCCTGGGCCCTTACCCTCTACTGGGACGAGGGTCAAGCACACCACCTGCAGTCCCAACTCCTTCACCCTGAGCCATGAAGTCACTGCTGATCTGCTCAAGGTCATACCTGGCAGTATCACTAGTGGTCATGTTGATGAACAGCATAGAGTAGTGGTCAGAGGGGCAGATGAGCCTCGGCAACCTTTCCATGATGTCCTGGATGCGGGCTCCAGGCAGGCAGCATACCTCCCAGGACATCAGGTCATGTTGGCAGCTGTATGCCCTCTCTACCCCTCAGGAATCCCCAAGCACCACTACCCTTCATCTCCTCATCTGGGGTGCAATGGACGTGAGCTTCTTAGCCTTAGGAGCAGGTGGCTCCTCTTCCACAGTCATTGGGGTCTGCTTATAACCTCCTTTCAACAGTACAGCATACAAGCTCTTGACCTCAAAGGATGGGGCACCTGGGAGGGGAGTGGAGCACTGTCTGCTGCCTAAGGTGGCCAACAGCCAGTCTCCTCCCAACAGAGTGGCCAGTTCTGCTTCCTCCTCTGATGCTGCTCTAGTCATCTATAGTTAGCTAGCATCCTCTGTCCCAGATGTTTCCATGTGTGTCCTGGTGATGAAGTCCTCATGCTCCCGGATGCTACCCAGATGAGCCACCTCTTCCTGCAGCTCTCTGACCTGCTTCCTGAGGGACTCCACAAACACCTCTCACACTGGTTGGGTGGTTCCCCCTTCCTGGCTTTCTTTGGCAGGGACATTCAGGCTGTATTCCCAGCAAATGAAGACCAGGATCTGAGTAGAAGTCTCCAGGGTCTGGATGCCTGTCTGGCAAGGGGCCCCACAGGTGCAGGAAGAGGAAGAGTTAGCAATATTGTTGGCGCTGTACCGTTTTTCTCCCATTGTGGGTTCTTCATTGTAGAGTATCTGCAAGTTAAAAGGGGAAAACAAAAACAAAAAACCCACCCCAATTTCCCTGTCTTCCTCCTCTGGTGAACTTAGCTAGCTAACTCCTTTAGTTTCCCAGCTGCCTTTGTCTAACCAGCCACATGTCTCTGTAATAGTCTATGTACTCTAAATTTCAACAAATGCAGACTCTAGTGAACCAATCAGGAAGTGATTCCCAGAGTCAAAATCATGCCACCGAGAATGCCCAGCCTCTCTCTCCAACATGATTAAATCTGGGGATTGTTAACTCAACTGCCCCTACTGTTGCAGCTCACAAGGGGAGCGGTTTTTCAGCTTGTCAAACCGTTTGTAACTATATAGATCAAGATGAATATTTTGAATTTTTCCTGGGAGTTAATAAGAACCCAGTTTGTTTGTCAAACTTCTGATTGATCTTCAGGTGTAGCACTACGTTGCAATAATCTAACCTTGAAGTCACAAAGGGAATGTATTTCAGAGTCAAAGTCTGGATGTAAGGGGAAATTAGAAGCTTCTGCAGCTTCCACCCCTGACTTCAGGAGCAGAAGGGTATAACATTTCCAAGTTTTGAACTTTTTCAATGAAGGGTGGGCAAAACCTTCAGAAATGACAGGAGAAATTACCTGTGGGGACCCTCATGATCCTTCATGCAACCCACTACCATCACTTCCGTTTTATCCAGATTAACTTTGCTCTCATCCATGCCCTAATTTCAGCCCCGCATTGAGAAAGCAAATAGACTGCTCATCCAGGTCTGTTTGTTTTCTGGGTACAGATAGCATCACAATCCAGATCAACTCACTTGCTCCCAAAATAGTTTCATACCTGTTGATCATATGGGTGAAAAAATTGACTCCTACGATACGCTGCACAAGAAATTGCTCAGTGAAGACAAGCAATTTCCACAAATCAACCTATGAGATCTCTTGGAAAATAGCAGAACCACTTGTAAGCTGGGGACTACAGGAGATTCAACAAAAACCTAATGGTCAACAGTGTCAAAGTTTTCTGATGAATCTGAAAAGAATCAGTGTAGACACCTGATCTTAGTCCATCACCTGGATGAGATCATCGACCAATGAGAAAAGAGCAGTTTCATGTCAAACTCAGGCCAAAAGTCTAACTGAAAGGGATCAAGAAAATCTGAGGTTTCTGTTTGGCTCCATGCTTGTCTGTCTACCATCTTCTCAATAATCTTACCGAACAAGGAAGATTAAAGACAGAGTGTTAGTTTGTGAGATTGTCAGTGTGGAAAGATTTTCTGAAGAGCTTAAAATATAGATGGACAGCAACTTGACTTGCACTCAGAAGTGAATATAAAGCCGGATATGTTTTGTCAAAGAACTATGGATAACTACAGACAAAGACATCTGGGGACTCTTTCCAGATGTGCTACTGATTTACAGTGTGACCTTCAAAATACTTAGACCTGGTCTACTCTTTAAAAAGTTTTACTGGCATAGTTATGTCAATTAGGGGATGTGATTTTTTTTTTAACTGACATAGCTATGCTGGTAAAAGCCCTGCTATAGATGAAGTTATGCCAGTATAACTTTGCTTATACCGGTGTAGCTTATGCTGGTTCCCAGTATAAACACTTTTATACTGATAAAATTGCATCCTCACTACAGTGTTTTGCTGGCACAACCATAATGGTATAACTATACTGGCAAAATCTTCCTACTGTAGACAAGGCCTTAGTCTGTGTACTTCAATTCCCCATCTGTAAAATGGGTCAAATACTGCTTAACTATATTTGTAAAGCACTTTGAGCTCTATGGATGGAAAGATCTATGTTAATGCCTGTTCGTTTCGTGTGTATATACATTTCCCCCCCACCTCATTTTAAAATAGTATTTTGATCTCTAAGTGCAAGAATTAAAGATCAATGTTTTAAGTATATGAAAGTTGGCATTCTAAGCTTTCGGAGGGCATAACACCTTGGTTTCTAATTCCAGTGATTCCCCAGTTATTGGACATTAAAATAATATTGGATTTGAAATGGATATGGGAGAGGGAAGGCAAGATGGTTGTCAATAATATCATTTTAAAATTCTATATTTCTAAAAGTACTAGAGACCAATAAAGATGAAATACTGTAGGGAAAAAATGGGATTCTCAATTTTACAATGGTTTAGGATGGATATGTAATAGGGATAAGCATCTAATTCCCTGAAACTCCATGTGAAAACTCCAGCCTAAATCATTAATTTCATCTCACAAATGTTACTTTGACAGCTCACTAGATATTATTGATCCTTCCCACTAGCACTGAGGCTTTGGTCTGGCAGTTCTTTTTCGGCACAAGTTCAGGATTTAATAGTGTGCATCCTGAATGTCTGACCAATGCAGTTTTTAAATCCTTGATTAAAGATAAAGCAGTATTTTAAACCACAACAAACTACATGCAATAAATGGAAATGAGTCTGACTTAAAACCACAAATCAAGGAAGTTTGGAGTCAAGGTTGAATTTTATGAACATCCATCCTTAGCTCACTATATTGTGTCTACGGAATGGTATGTGAGATCATTTATTGTTTGAGAAACTTACAATTTGAAAGATCTGTAAAATAGGGCAGAGGCATGTTTGCAGGGTGGTGTGAGGGTTTCTTGCTCTGCCTTTCCTCATTCTGTCTCTGAGTTAAATGGAGGATTTCAATCTTTAGCACTATTTAGTTTAAAAATCTCCTAGACCAGATTGTGAAAAGTCCAGATTGGAAAACACACTCATGTAAATTTGGTGTGAACTTAAGTGGGGTCTCATGTAAAAGACCTAAGCATTTTTTTAATGAGGGAGATTAAGAGGAGCCTGGTTGTCATTCTGATTCCTCTGCTTTCATGCAGCAGTCTCACTTAATGTGCTGCTTCTCTTGATTGGCCTCTACAAAGCACTCACCACTTCTTCATAAAGGGTCTGTTTTAAGCAGGACCTTTAAGGTAATTGAATTGGCTGTCTTATTTTTGTGAGTTTTGGATTGCTTGTGTTAGGATCTGGTTCCCACCTTGAAATGCCAATCTGGTTGGCAGAACATGGGTTGCTTGAATCGTATTCAGTATTAAAATCTATTCCAAAGGTCAGTTTTTAACTCCAAACCCACTTGTAGAAAGCCAAGAAACAGAGGTGGGGGACAAAAATAATGAGCCAAATTTTGCTGTCAGTTTCACCTGTATAAATTCAGATCAAATCAGTCAAGCCTCTACAGATTTACACTAGGGTACTTAAGAGCAGGATTTGGTGAATTGCCTTCCAAATGATCCTAAGACAACCTCAATTTTGACCAATCAGGTTTATATCTTATAATTGTTTACAAGGTCCAGGAACGAGTTATTATTATTTGTATTGCAGTAGAACCTAGAGGCCCCAGTCAGGATCAGTCCTTGTGTGTATTTTATTTTTCAACATAAATGTTTCACTGGTTTTTGTTTTGCTTTTAAATCAAAAAGAGCAATGTCATCAGGCCAAAACATCATGAGAAGTTCTAAAATAACCATTGTGTGAGAGATAAAAGGTAAAGAAACATAGTTTGGTTTCAGGCTTTTGAGAGATTATTATAAACATCGAGGAAAATATTATTTTTAAAATAGCTCAGCTGTGCCCTGTAAAACCAGTAAACGTCTGTTTTAATTCCCATATAAGTAGCAAATGGCTGCTCTGTGTGTGTGTGCGCCTTTTTTTCTTAAATATTGCTTACTGTATAAGACCCTGTTTGCTTAATTTCAACCTAACTGAATTTTTATGGCCATGCTGTAAACCTCCTGTAAATAGAGGCTTAAATGGAAATGCTGACATAACCTTAATTACACTGGCTCCAGCACGATACTGTGATTAAAGTTTATTTACTTTGCATATGCGTGTGTGTGTGTGTGTGTAAATTCATTGTTGAAAAGCTAATGGAAAACTAATGTGGCAATGGAGAATGTGATCCAGTGCACAGTGTTTTATTTCTTGGCCATCGAAAACAGTGGGGGCATGTTTACAATATCAAAGAGCTTATTTTTAATTTAGGCATGTTAATAATTTAGAAATCATTGTGAAACTGAACAGGTTTCCCACTTTTAAGCTGTTCACTGTTCTTTCATGAAGTGTTTATACCTGGCAGCACTCACTGTACTGTGGCTGGTGAATGTAGTAGTATATTCCATTCAGAATTGGGAAAAGGGGAAAATCTGCTGCATGAACATGAGCTTCTCTATCTAATGTTATAGTCGGGCTGTTGTATTTTTCTTTTCTGGCTGAATGAAATATTAAAAAAAAAAAGCCAACAGATTTCTCCCCAAAGTGGTTGTACAGCCTAAAACCAGATATACATCCCAAAACAGATCTCCATTGCATCAATAAAACTATTATAAAGTAACCTTTATGAAATTCTCCTCAGTGAGCAGTCTTCCTAACTGACATGTTTATAATACTGAGGAAGTGACTGAGATAAATCATTTAGGGCATTGAAAACTAATTTAGTGAACAGTATGTTACAACTCTTTTGTGTGCAAACTTTGAACTCTAAGAAAACTGTCCATAAGACATATATTGCAGAAGACAATGAGATTGTCTCACTTTCTACCTCCACATTTTCTTTGAAATCATTTGTCTTGGTAGCACCACATTTAATCTCTGCTATTGCTAGAAATGGGCCTGAACTAAAACCTCAGATCTTAGGTAGTTAAGGTCTGTATCTGAGCCGTTTGACTCAGACACGTCGGGTTATTACATGTGGAGTGTCACTAACTCTTGTGATGTTATTGTGACTCTCGTGATATTTACTGTTTTACTTAAAGCTCCTGGAGCAGAGAATCTCAGTTTTAGTTACATAAACAAAAACAACGAGGAGTCCTTGTGGCACCTTAGAGACTAACAAATTTATTTGGGCATAAGCTTTTGTGGGCTAAAACCCACTTCATCAGATGCATGGAGTGAAAAATACAGTAAGCAGAATATATATTATAGCACATGAAAAGATGGGAGTTGCCTTACCAAAGGGAGTGTGCGGGGTGTCAGTGCTAACAAGCCAATTCAATTAAGGTAGAAGTGCCCTATACTCAACAGTTGACAAGAACGGGTGAATACCAACGGAAGGAAAATTATTTTTGTAGTGTTAATGAGGCCAATGCAATCAAGGTGGCCCATTTCCAACAGTTGACAAGAAGGTGTGAGTATCAGCAGAGGGAAAATTACTCTTTGTAATGACCCATCCACTCCAAGTCTTTATTCAGGTCTAATTTGATGGTGTCCAGTTTGCAAATTAATTCCAGTTCTGCAGTTTCTCATTGGAGTCTGTTTTTGAAGTTTTTGTTGTTGAAGAATTGCCACTTTTAAGTCTGTTATTGAGTGTCCAGGGAGACTGAAGTGTTCTCCTACTGATTTTTGAATGTTACTATTCTTGATGTCTGATTTGTGTCCATTTATTCTTTTGCATAGAGACTGTCCGGTTTGGCCAATGTACATGGCAGAGGAGCATTGCTGGCACATGATGGCATATATCACATTGGTAGATGTGCAGGTGAATGAGCCCCTTATGGTATGGCTGATGTGATTAGGTCCTATGATGGTGTCCCTTGAATAGATATGCAGACAGAGTTGGCAACAGGGTTTGTTGCAGGGATTGGTTCCTGGGTTAGTGTTTTTGTTGTGTTGTGTGTAGTTGCTGGTGAGTATTTGCTTCAGGTTGGGGGGCTGTCTGTAAGCAAGGACTGTCCTGTCCTTATTTGTTAAATAAACAAATTACCCTCATAGTTGTGGAGAAGTACTTGAAAATGTGAACCAAGTAAATCCCAAACACTCAGAAACCAAGAATTCTAGTAAAGGGAACCCCAAATGTTTTTCGCTTTTAAAAATCTCTTAATTTGTAAGCCAGTTCCTGAATATTTTCTGGACTTGACTTGTGATTTTTGAATGTTTGGGGCTGGCACTACTGCATGTGCATTTTGAAGATAGAAACAGAAGGGAATATTAAAAGAGGCTTTGATTGGACAACTTGATTGGGAGATTGAAATCAGTGGTTCCCCGCTCTTTTTTCTTCTTGTTTTTAGTACATGCACTGTAATTCTGAATACAAGTGATCCATCCACCTGAATGCATAGTTGTTTTGTAATATCTATAGCCATACCCTCAAAGGATAAGACATTGACACTTGTGTACACCAAATGTCATGTCACATGCAGTCTTTACTACTGTTAAAACTTGACTAATGTTTATGTTACAAAAAAGGGGTAGATTGATTTTAAGTTTCTTTCTCCAAATCGTGCATGTCTAAAAATAGAGACAAATTTGACAGTGGTGCAGGGTGGTAGGAAGCCTGGGGCAAAGGGTGAACCAAACCTAGTATTTAAAAGGATCTTAGTTTGATAAGATCATGTATTTTGCAGAATATACTGTAGGCGGAAATGTAGGACTTGATTTTCACAGGTTCTGAGCACCTGAAGTTCCCGCTGACTTCACTTGGAATAGTGGTAGTTACTGACTCTTAATAAACAGGTGTTTCAAGCTGGATGCCCAAAGATTGAGGCCCATAAAATTGGTGCACTCTTACAAAAAGGTGGGCCTGAGTGGCTTGCCAATGGCTACACAGCAACTGGATCTGATTCTCAGCAAGTAAGGCCTCCTGATTCTCAGTGCTATGCTTAATCCAAGAAACTATCCTGGTAGCTGTGATGTGACACTATAGTTCATGCTGGGATATGGCAGTGGAGTGGGAGCCAAGTGGTACATTTAAGGAAATCTAAAGAGGAAAAAGGTAAGCTCTTTGTTTATAATCTGAATGCCCTGCTTTAGTCTGCTAAGTGAGGGCATTCAGCATACATTGCTCAAGTCTGTGAAATTTACATTTTTTATTTTGGCTGTTTGCTTTTACTAGAAGAGAGCACAATGTAGGCAAATAGTTTCAAACTGTGTGGTCCGTATGATTTATACATACTGCTCAGAACTACCATTAACCAGATTTCTTGGTCTCATTCCCATTTGTTATAGTGTAATTAGGTATCACTTAGCAGCAAGAGGTGCCCTTTCCATTAGAGAGAAAGAAGGGAGCTCCTTGATGCTGAAGTATAGTTGAAGCTTTCATTCAAAGAAATGTGTAAAGGTGTGGAAAAGATGTGGCAGATTTACCCCATTTTGAAGGGTTACCGTAGTTCTGGATCAATTATTGTCTGAAGTGAGACTGAGAAACTTCTGCTCTGTAATAACTTTTGGAAATTAAGTTGGAGGGGGAGGGAGAGGAAAAAGAACACACGCTGTAGTTCCTTTTGGCTGGCAGCTGAAAAGTGCTCCTGCATAGGTCAGCCAACTTCTGAATACATCACCTTCTTGTTAATTGCAGCCTTTACGTAGCACTGTGACTAGAGAGCACTAGTCCTTATGTGACCTATGCTGCTTTGGCTGAAATACTGCAATGGTAACTTAAAACTTCAGTTGAAGACAGCTTCTGCGACAAATTAAAGGGAAAATGGTAGTTTTTCCATGGTCCAAATCACTAGAAACCAGATTCTCAAAGGAGCGTCCAAAATTACAAAACGTGTGAGCACACCCATTTGCACCAGTCAAGTGCTGCATTCATGCACACAGCAACTACCTCTTACTGAAGCTATGTCTACATGACCACTTATGCCAGTATAATTTATGTCTCTCAGGGTGTGAATAAGCCAGCCCCCGCAAGCAACATAAGTTACACTGACCTAGGTGCCGGTGTGGACAGAGCTACGTCATTAGGAGAAAGAACAGGAGTACTTGTGGCACCTTAGAGACTAACAAATTTATTAGAGCATAAGCTTTCGTGGACTACAGCCCACTTCTTCAGATGCATACGAAAGCTTATGCTCTAATAAATTTGTTAGTCTCTAAGGTGCCACAAGTACTCCTGTTCTTTTTGCGGATACAGACTAACACGGCTGCTACTCTGAAACCTGTCATTGGGAGAGTTTCTCCTGCCGAAATAGGTGCCACTGCTCGTTGGGGGTCGATTAATTAAGTCAACAGGAGAGCTCTCTCCCATCAACTTAGAGCGGCTACCCTCAAAAGCTTACAGCGGCACAGCTGCAAGCTCTCTAATGTAGCCATAGTTTAAGGCAGGGACTGTACCTAGTACGATGAAGCCAGGATTTCAATCTGGGCCTGTTAATAAATCATTAATACTGGCTGGCTCAGACTTATCCTGGGCAAGTAGTGTAGGTCGGAAGGGGAAGACCTATTGAGGATCTGTTTGGGATTTGGGATACTGTCCTCTCCTTCCATAAAGGGGGTCTTTCCCTGTTTGTCTGTTTAGTGCAAAGCCTTATGGTCTTATTTGGACTTATTAACCCTAAACAACCAGATAGCAACCAAATATCTTTCGTCCACTTTCATCTTGCTAGGAACCTTGCCCCTTCCTCTCTGATGAAGATTTTACCACAGTGATGCATGTGTTTCTCATCTCTAGACTAGATTACCCTGATTTACTGTACTTGCTGTTGACTGTGCAAGCACTGCTATGAACCCAGCTGGTGCAACAGGATAGGCTGCAGTAACGTATGTCTCCCCCATCCTCCTTTCCTTCATCTGTCTCCTAATCTGCTTTCAGTGTCACTTCAAGGCTTTGTTCCTGATTTTTAGGGTCATCAGTGGACTAAGATACTCCTGCATCTGTGACTGCATCTCCATCAATCATGTAAAGTCAATGGGACTTAAATATGTACTTAAGTATTGTCCTGAATAGGGACAGATTGAAGCATGTAGTTAAGTGCTTTCCTTTGTAAGAACTTCATACTTAGTAATAGGAACTAATAATTTCATAAAAACGTTTAAAAATCCCAATACATTCATGTAGGTATCTCTGTCTTAAAAAGTGAAAGGTACAAACAAGTAGCAGTTAATAATGGTCAATCACCAAGAGTTTTGGTGGTTTGGTTCAGGAAAGCATGCAAAAATTAGATGTTTACCTAAACTTATCCTAACTGTTTTGGTGTAGAAATTGTCTTGAAATGCCTTAGAAAGAGCAATGAAAGCACACCCATTCTCACAGTATATTGATACTTCACCATCCAAACAAAACTATTTTTTGCAAGAACTACAGAGCTCCACAGGAATGAAAACAATCAGCACCACCACCACCACAACAGCTAACTAACCACTTTGACCTCTGTGTTTTGGGTTCAGTTGAAGTATTGATTAAAAGCGGGGTCAGTTTTTCTTTTATTTCAACCATCTTGTCCCTCTCTAGTAGTAGTTAGTATCTTTTGGTTTCTTAAGCCCAACAGATTTGTTTGTAGAAACCCACACCAGATATGAAACATTTGCCAAAGATATTTTACTTATCTATGACGGTTGCTGTACAGCATTTGGTTGAAATGTATGAAGGGGCAAATAAACGCAGTAGACTAAGATACATTAGCTAGACATGTTCTTTGGTTAAATTCCTCACAAGTAACTGATAAATTTTGAAAGGCCACTGGAAGACAGTAGTGGAAGGACTGGTTAGTTCTGACTAGAACTTATCAGCAAGTCTGCACCCACACCGTCACTAAAATGATTCAGGCAGATTACTTTTTAGGATTTGGCCTTTAATTTATGTGTGTTGGTGAAATGTGCTTTGTAACTATCTCATTGAACATAAAATCTCCTTCCTGGTAGATTGTCTGCATAGAAGCCTCTCAGATAGTGCAGAGTCTCAGAGAAAACATGCATTGGGATGTCCCATCTTCCATCGCTATTGATTCCATGAATAAGCTGTGAAATAATTTTCTTGTCTATATTTTAGTAATTTTGTGTGTTTTGTCTTTACCTACTATATGCCCCAGAGTTCAGGACACCTAGAGTAGCAGTTTGCATGTAATTCGTGTCATATCCTATCATAAGCCTTCATTCTTCCAAAAATAGGGGAGGAAAAAAGACTTTTGCCTTGTGTGAAATGCCTTTTATTGCACTAATTTGAAATGATTTGATGTGATAGACAGCAGTTTATCAAAACAAAATCTCATTAAAGTCTGTTTGCACTTGCCCTGAATCTCCTTTGAATAATACGATAGTAAAGCTTTCTGTGACCAGACAGTAACCTGCGGTAACCTGCGGTGTGTGTACATTTATGAGTGATGAATAAAACCATTGTTATCATTCTTAAATGTTGGCATCAATGCTGTGCTAATAACATTTGAAAGTTTCTGCTTTATCAGCAACAACTACTGGCAAATAATCAGCTGTTTTGTAATGGGACGCTCAGAAATAGCTGCTGAAGGAAGTTGAGTAAGCTTCATGCAAAAAGACACTGCTGCATTTATGATGATACTATTTTTGTTGAGTAAGGATGACATGGCTGTTGTTTTTGCTTTTTAAATATACAATGCAATTAAGAATGATCAGTTTTCCCACACATACCACAAAGCCACTGAAGCATAAATGCTAATGACTGGACCCCCTTAAATTTTGAGTGACTTCCGCCGTTTTGGCAGCTTACAGTTATGAATGCATGTTTAATACTGCTGTGTGGCTTGTCATGTGACTGCAATTCTTACAGAGATTGCATGTGCCTCAGAGGTAATTGCTAATAAGTACCAAACTCTTTGTTTTAAGCCATAATGCTGATTTTGAGAATATTTTGGAATATGTATTTATTGCAGTTGTGTCATCTTTCATGCAATGTGTACCTTTTTTTAATGCGAAAAGTTCTTTCCGTGTGTATGTACATATTCTGTATCTAATAATGGTGGCACCAGTGGAGACCTCAGGATTAGAAATTGCAAAGCATGAAGGTTTCTAGAAGAATTTGTAATTTGCATTAATAGAGAAATAGCACGTGATCACATAAATAAAAATGACTGGGTTCTATACATACAAAAGAGCACATAGAAATGAAACATTAACTTGTGTAATGTGTGTGTGGCTAGTTTTCGAGTATATAGCATCAACGAAGAAATATTGCTATTTGGACTGAGAGATTACTAAAATAGACTCATCCTGTTGCTGAAGATTATTTTTTTTATCATGACAGTAGTATTGGACACAATTACTGCTAGAAAAGTCAGAATCTTAATTATTGATACTTTTTTGTATGCAAAAAAGTGGTTAAATATTGCTAGGTTAGTCCTCGATAAGTGCTGTAGTGTTTTTTTTAGACTAAAATCTGCATAAATAAATGTTTACATGATAAATGTTAAGGAACCCTTTAGCCTTGCATAAATCTTTTCTATGTTCTTCTTCCCAAAGTTTCTCTAGTTCATTGTCTGTGTCTCAGTCTGAAAATGCAGTAAAAACAGTTAAACATATACAGGCATGCAGAATATATATATTAGTTTAGGGCCAAATCAACAGGAGTTTTGAATGCTTGCGACAGAGTAAGCCTACAGGATTTGGCCCTCATTTTCTAAGTGAGAATCTTACAGTGAAGTGGCCAATTATCCAACTGGAAAGTTGCTTTTATACTTTTCTCTTTGACCTGTATAATTCTTTCTGCTAGGAAGTGCATTTTATAGAGACAGTAAGGAAGTGTTGTTCTAAATGTAGCTTAGTCACTTGTGTCTCAGCAGGTTAGGCTTTGTCTAAACACAAAAATTATAACACTTTAACTATACTGTTATAGTTAAAGTGCTACACAACCTTGAGAGTGGATGCAGTTACAGTGGTATAAAAGAGCTGTATGCTTCTATAACTGGTTCCTCTGTGTGGAGGGGAATAAGCTATACCAGTATACGGCACCTGTATAACTCGATCTTCACTAGGGGTTGTACTGATTTAACTATTTTGGTTAAAAAAAAAAAATCACCCTTCCAACTAAAATAGTTATACTGGTATAAAAACTCTGTAGACTAGACCTTAATGTTGCATAAGAAAATTGCTTCCTGAGAACATACAGTGAAATTTGCCCCTGTGCATAGAATCAGCAGAAGGCCTATGTACCGTTTAAGCCCCAAGTTTGTGCTAATCCTCCGCATACTTACACAAATCATAGATGTAACTCAAACAGCTTAAACCCAAGTTACATATCTTTGTACTAAGGAGAGGAGTAGCAGGTAAAATAAATCTGTTTGCATTGTCAGCCTTTAAAAGAAGACCTGCCAGAATGGGAAAAATCAAAGGAACTTCTTTAAATTACTGATTTTTTTTTTCACGTTGAACAGCTTTTATAAAACCATAAATTGAATTTGAACATAATGGTTCACTTGCAAAAGACCTTTGGAAATTCATTACAGGGCCAGAACTTGAAAGATAGTCTCATGCAGTATATTTTAGTCATAATTTGACATCTATGTTTGTTTTTGTAGGCTTTCAAAACTAAGGATGGCTACCTGGTGGTGGGAGCTGGGAATGATCAGCAATTTGTCACCGTGTGCAAGGTAATGATGTTTAAGATTGACAATATGAGGTATTTGCATTACATTAGTCTTTCAGCTCTGTAAAGAAAAGCAAATAGCAATAACTTTTTTTTTTTTTTAATGTTGCATGTTGTGAACATGGTGATAGTGGATTAATAGCATGATTTTCAGGGATGCTCAGGACCCAGTAGCTCCAGGTGATGGCAGTGGCAGTTGGGTGCTGCACACATTTGAAAACCAGGCCATAAGGTTTGGAGAGGTCTAAATTGACCAAAAATACTCCTAGTCTTGTGGGTAGTGAGCATCATATAAGGGCACGTCTTCCCTTTGGAACACAATTTAGTTTGTGTGGGAAGCCAACAAACATTGAAAAAGGGGCATTGTCACCCTTTACGGGACTATGGGCCCAGTTCAGCAAGGTAGTCCAGCACTTCCCTAACTAACTTTAAGCATGTGACTTGAATGGGACTACTCATGTGTTTAAAGTTATGCATGTGCTCATATACCTCACTGAATCTGGGCCTAAGAAAAATACATCCATTTTCTACCTCCTGTTTCTATTGAAAGTTCCCAGGAGAATCTTAGATTAACTTTTGAGATCTCAAACCTTTTATTACCTGTCTTTAAACACAGCTCCCCCCATCCCCAATGAATAAATTTGAAAAAAAGAAAAGAAAGCAAAGTTATTCTATCTAGAGAGTAGTTTAAGAGACCTTTGAAAAATCAGGGTTGTACTACATTACTTAAATCTAACAACAGCCCAATAAAATAGGTAAGGGCAATACAGGGATCAATCCACCCCCTTCTAGGTGTTTAATGGTGCACAGTAAAGCTACACAACAGTTTAAGGCAGGAAGATTAAAAGAAAAAAAGAGGACTTCAACCAGTTTAAACTGTAAGGGAAATTTAGATAAACATCATGTAAGTTACCTTGTTGGAACTGAGCCAGAAAACCAGGCTTACTACTCTTCTAATTTTATGAAAAGTGCCATGAGAACTTCAATTGTAACAAATGGTCCAGGTCTTCGTTTTATATCCCATCTTAAAGCGTTAAATACTATTAGAATAGGCTTATGCAAGACATTTCAATATCTCCCCAGTACTGTACTGCCACAGATGTGCAAAAATTAAAATTTTCCATACACAAGGGGAAAAAATGTTGGTTCAGTTTTGAGCAACAGTTCTCATTGCGTTTTCATCCAAATCAGTTTTCATATCCTTATTTAGAAGGACTAACATTGCTACTCTTAAAGAATAATTATAGAGACAAACTGAAGCGGTTAAGATGCCCAGAAGCTCAGTAGGAATGCCTAGTTTCAAACCAGATGTAATGTTCTTAAAACTCTTAAAGGTTTGTCCCACTTTAAGATGAAGGTTACTTGTGGAACTAAAAAACGTAGGGAAAGGGAAGAGGTGATAAATTAAGAGTACTTTAATTGCCAGAAGGCTCAAAATACTTTAGCTGCAAGATGGACTCTCAGTAAATACAGAGAACATTAATTCAAATATTTGAACTGGTATCAAAGAGCCTTATTATGAAGGGTCAGTGCTAAAAATATGGAACATACGGAAGCTGTTGCCTGTGAAGACATTCACTACAGAGATGTAGCAGCCAGCCCAGAGCTGTAAATGATTACAGCCTTTCTGCCTCAACCATATGCTTTTGGACAAGTAATCTTAAAGAAGAAGAAGAAGAAGAGGAGAAAACCCACAAATTATTTGTTGAGCTAGATCTTTTGATATTTGATTAATTGCTGAAGACTTTCTGTGAAACTTCTCTATTTTCCACACACAAGCACAGAAGCAACATGTTTCATATTGATCAACAATTAAAAAAAAATGTGTTCTAACGTGGGGCTACTTGGATCTAAATGTGAATTCTAAAACAAAGACACATTTCAGGAATGGGCTAATGTATATAACAAAAGAAAAATCCACAAATTTTGGAAATGAATAGTCCAAATGTATAATCTCCAAACACACATTCTTAGGCATTTTGAAGACCAGTTCTAGTGCAAGTGTGCTTGAAAAGTTAGGGAGTGAAGGGAACAGTCTAACTTTAAAATGATCACAGTGAAATAAACAAAACAACAATGGCAGGATGATACACAAAGGCCTTGTCTACACTACCAGGATAAGTCGACCTAAGTTATGCTATTCCAGCTACGGCCATGTCTACACTTACCGGGGATTGACACTGCTGCGACACTTCACTGCTGTGAAAACCTGCTTAATCGACTGCAGAGCGCTCTCTGGTCGACTCCAATACTCCACTGGAATGAGAAGAGTAAGGTAAGTCGAAGGGAGAGCATCTCCCGTCGACGCAGTATGGTGTAGACACCACAGTAAGTCAACCTAAGCTATGTTATTCACGTAGCTGGAGTAGCATAACTTAGGTCTACTTACCGCGGTAGTGTAGACAAGGCCTACGTGAATAATGTAGCTGGAGTCAATGTAGCTTAGGTCGACTTATTGTGGTGTCTACATTGCGCTGAGTCGACGGTAGACGCTCTCCTGTTGACTTACCTTGCTCTTCTTGTTCCGGTGGAGTACCGGAATCGACCAGAGAGCGCTCTGCGGTCAATTTAGCGGGTCTTCACTAGACCCGCTAAATCAACCCCCGCTGCATCAATCGCAGCAGCGTTGATCCCCGGAAAGTATAGACATGGCCAAAGACAGGATGAATTGCAGATAAAAGGATAACTGTTAGAACTTGTGTTTATCACTCACATGAACAGTCATTCACTCAGAGCTGGACTGTGACCACACCTGATTCACGCACACAACTTAACAGTCATCAAATGATAATGACATTTAGTCACTGCCAATCTAGATGAATAGAGATTAAAAGTTAGAGGCCAGATCTAGAGATAGCATCACCCATCCAAGAGTCAGTTTTGTTATGGTGGTAGATATGAGGCATCCTTGAAAATATTTATCATGTTTAGATGGTGATACCTTGCAATGGCCAAGTGGAACCAGGATCAGCAAACTAGAATTCTCTCTCTCTCTCTCTCTCTCTCTCTCTGTAAGTAAGATGGAGAGAACTCATATTATCTTTTTCTTTTTAGGAATTCTCCCTTTCCCTTTATAATGATATAGGAGCTGTTTTGATTTTGTCTTTTGGAACACAAATCATCCCATTAACTAACATCGATCTATTCATCTGTCTATCCAAACAAATGCTGAGGTTAATACAGATATTGTAGTCTTGATAACCCATATGGTCTTCTTCTGTCCTATTAATGTTCCTATAAAACTGCCAAAGTCTTGTTGCCACATTTTTAAAAGTCCTTTTTCTGTCTAATTCCACTTTGTCGGTGCATTATCATTAAGTTTCCAAGATGTTAGGTGGGTGTTACTTTTACAAGATATATTTTTCCTTTTTATGAGGTTACACCACCTTTTTTCTTCATTAATACTTCACTAAATAATAATGAAGAAAAATGACATCCCAAAGGAAAATGTTTGCTTTTTATTGTCGTTTTAATACAAAACACTGAAATGGAAAAAGAGCCCACTAGACATAGCATTTCCCCGATCTACCAGAATTATCAAATACAATCAGCATATCTTTCTCTGTGATCCTGTGACACATAACTCAGTGTAGCATGGTCCCAAGGAACTGACTCTTTTTACAGTGCTATGTGTATGTGTCTGTCTGTCTCTCTGCTGTTTACCCACCCTGGCCACAGTTACATGCAATCTTTGTAATGTACGAGAATGTAAGTATCAGTGCCTAGAGACACTGTTAATAGAAAGAGCGATGGACTGGGATTTGGGTTTCCAGTTCTTTTCCCATCTCTTCCCCAGCTTGCTGATGACATTGGGTAGGTAATGTATCCTCTCTCTTTCTTCATGGCTGTTTTATTTTTAAAAAGTTAACTAAAAGAAAGGGTGTTTAGCAAGTTACCTTATGTCCTTATTGTTGTATCCTTGGGACCTATGAATTTGCTTGGCTGCACAAATGGTCTTTACATTTACCTGCTAAACGTGTTTCTTATTCACTGTATTTTTGTTTTCATTTAGATCCTGAATTTGCTTGAAGTTAGTAAAGATTCCAGATATAAAACTAACAAACTCCGAGTGCATAACAGGAAAGAGCTTATTGAAATATTATCAGCCCGGTGAGTTTATTAAACTGGAAAATATTACCGTAGTATATTAATCAACATGGTAATGTACAAAAACGTTGTCTCATAATTTGCAAGTTTGCCACTACTTTTAATCTTTTGGAGTATTTTCTTTTTGTAATTTATTTAGACACTTACTCCTTTTAAAAATGTTGTGTTTCATGTTTCGGACTAGTAAGTGAGCAAGCAGCTAAGTAATAGCTTTACAGTAAAGTTACACTGTGGCTTCAGTAACCTGGATCTCATTTAAGAAGGCAGTGCTTTCCACGTGCACTTCTGGTCGGTTGTGGATAAGGGTCACTCTTGGACAGAAGGTTCTTGGTGTTGAATTTGCTGCCTTCAGGGATGGAGTTTAAAGTTTATTCTGAGGGCTCTCAGTTCCAAGGGATCTTCTACTTCGGAGATCTTAATCTACTGTTTCTGCATTGAGTTAACCTAAGAGTTCCTGGAAGACCTGCAGCCATTTAGTTCAGATTTTCTAAAAGACCTGAAGGTCATCCTGGTATGTTTAAGATCTCATGTCTGTGGAGTCCTTCTCTACTTAGATGAAGAGGATGGTGATTATGAAAAATAGGAGGAAGAAGACTGCCAGGACCAGCTATTTGCTTTGTGTCCTGTTCTGGATAAGAATGTGGGCTACCCATCTGTATAACCCAACACAGAGAGAACTTCAACAGCTCTCAGGACTTGTTGGAGTGAATAGCAGAGACATTAAGTCTTGAGCTTTCAATGGTCCAAGCAAAGGAACAACCAATATTTTGATATTTTAAGACTGGGGCATGTCTCAGTGCCTATAATTCTCTATTATTCACAGAGCAGATTATTTGTGCACTAGAGAATCTCCTTTCCACTTCACCTGGTTACTATATGTTTTGGTACCAATTATCTTTTTTTTCAGTTGTAATGAAATGGAATTACTTTGCACTCATGAGATCCTAAAGAATATTTAATTCTTTCCTGAATGATTGCTTCTGTGTATTCCACAGTAGGTGTATGTGCTCGCCACTTGCACCGGTGCCAGAAGTTTTTCCCCTAGCAGTACCCGTAGGGGAGCGCTCCAGTGACCCCTGGAGTGGTGCCTCCATGGCGCGGTATAAGGGGCGCTGCGCACTCCCCGCATCCTCAGTTCCTTCTTGTCACCAGTGAAAGTGCTTGGAAACTGCTCTGCTCCAGCTTTGCTGTAGCTCGTCCCCAAAACTGCTTGTTCTTTCAGTGTATGGTACCTGTAGTTAGTAAGTTGTTTAGTTTAGCTAGAGTGCCTGGGCCGGGGCATGCGGCATGCCCCGGGTTTTAAGTCGTGCAACACTTGTAGGTGATCTGTGCCACTGAGTGATCCGCACACGGACTGTCTACGCTGTTTGGGGGAAACCCATCTCGGCGATCACTGCAAGATTTGCCAGTCGTTTAAGCCTCGGACGAAGCGAGAAAGGGACATTAGGCTCTGGGCTATTCTGATGGAGTCGGCGCTGACCCCGGCTCTGGTGCGCCGTTCCGAGTTGGCACCGGGCACCATGGTCTCGATGTGTGGTGACCCTTTGGCGCCATCGACTAGTTGGCACTGCTTCCTGTCCACAGGGCCTGTCAAGAAGGCTAGAAAGAGGCCTTCTTTGCTGCGGCATTGGAGTAAACCCAGGACAGAGGCTAGACCCATGTCGGGCAGTCCTTGATCCCCACCGGCCTCCAACTCAAGTTGAGCGGAGTAGCCTGGCCTATTTGGAATCAGGCCTCCCCGGATGTCCGGATGCCCTCCACACGGAGGCGCTGCAGGCGGCCTGGGATGTTATGTCCATGCTGGTACTGGGAGCACCGCCGATGTCGGCCCTGCGACCCAGAGGCAAGTCGCCGCTGGGATCTCTGCAGTCAGCCCCGGCTTGGTACCAGTCTCGGTCAACCGAACGTTCCCAACGCCGTTTGCAGCCCAGCGACTGTTCAGGGCAAAGTCCACATGGATCACCCTTGATGCCCACCAGACTGGTTGGGTTCCGTCTGACCGAGACTCTCGGCATAGCTCCACCTCGAGGAGTGAACACCAACAGGACCGAGGCAGACAACGCCAAAGGTCCTCGTTTCAGAGGGGCTATCGCAGCTGTTCACGGCATGAACGTTGACGTCATTCCCATTCGTTATCCTGCTCCAGGATCCTGCCACAGCATTGCCTCCACAGTCTTGGGCATCGATTGCCGGCATGGGGCCGCCCACCAGAGCCAATCTCGGAGCAGCTGTTACCGACAGTACCGGTCCTCCACATCGGGATCACGGTCCCGTGATCGGCATCGCTCCTGGTGCCGCTGATCCTCCCGGTCCAGGGACAGTGGCAGGTCGTATGTCAGCCTGTACTCCCTTCGTAGTCATCCATCGATGGGCCAGGCCAGCCAGGCTGAACAGCTGGCTCTGCCGGTGCCACATCAGGTGCAGTGGCACTGGGCCCTGTG
Organism: Malaclemys terrapin pileata; assembly: GCF_027887155.1. Classification (NCBI taxonomy): domain Eukaryota; kingdom Metazoa; phylum Chordata; order Testudines; family Emydidae; genus Malaclemys; species Malaclemys terrapin. The sequence goes on along the minus strand of NC_071506.1, from coordinate 194,904,000 downwards.
GCCAGCCCAATGGTACCAATGGGCACCGTGACCCCCAACGCAGCCCCCACTGGGGGCTCGCTCGGTAGCCGGAGCCTCAGAAGGACCATCGGCCTCCCTCTCCAGACCTCCAAGGAAGGAGTCGGTGGGACGTACATCCTCGGCACTGTGCCTGGAGACTGACCAGACAGTGGACCCTCCGGTGCCAGTGGACACACAAAGTTCTGTGCCGGCCTCTTCACCATCCCTGGATGAAGTGATTACAGCCCCTCCTCCCTCCGTCCCACAGGAGGACTTTAGGGCCCACCAAGAACTCTTTAAAAGGGTGGCATCAAGCTTCCATCTCCAAACAGAGGAGATGGAGGAGCCCTCGGACTTCCTGTTTAAAGTATTGTCCTCCTCGGCACCTGGCTGGGTGGTCTTGCCTCTCCACGAAGGGGTGGCGAAAATTTCAAAGGCCCTGTGGCAAACCCTGGCCTCATTGGCCCCCATCTCTAAGAGAGCAGAACGCAAGTACTTTGTACCCGCATGAATACTTATACACCCACCCTGCTCCTAACTCTCTGGTGGTTGACTTGGTCAACCACGGGGAAAGGCAGGGCCAACCAGTCCCTACCCCGAAAAATAAAGAATCAGGGAGGCTGGACTCATTTGGAAGAATAATTTATTCGTCCTCAAGCTTCCAGTTACAGGTGGCGAACCACCAGGCTCTCCTGGGCCAGTATGAGTTCAATCTGTGGGGCTCCCTGCCCAAGTTTGAGGACTCCCTCCAGGAGCACGACAGGAAGGAGTTCAAAGTACTGATGGAGGAGGGCACAGCGGCTGCCAGGGCAACCATGCAGGCAGCTTCGGATCCAGTGGACATGGCCGTGCGGTCCAGGGCCTCCGCGGTGTCCATGAGAAGGGCATCATGGCTCCTGCTCTCTGGGCTGTCCAGTGAGGCACAGACCTCCCTGCAGGATCTCCCGTTTGACGGCAGAGCTCTGTTTGTGGAACAAATGGATACAAAGCTGCATGGCCTGAAAGACTCCCGCACGACTCTCCAGACTCTGGGACTCTATGTTCCGGCTCCGGCTAAACCTAAGTTCAAGCCGCAGCAGACTCCCGCTCAGGCCACCCATGCAAAATACGAGACCGCTTATAAGAAGTCGCAGGACTGTAAGAGGCACCCACAGAGGCAGTCTCGGCCTGCCTCCCAGCCTGGGTCCTCCAAGGGCAAGCAAGCGGGGAAAAGGCGGTTTTGACAGGACGCCTGGGGCGCCTTGCCAGTTCTCATCAGGGATCCACCCTCAATAAAGCTTCTCTTCTCCAATCGGTTGTGTGTTTTCCTCACGGAGTGGTCGCGGCTGAGCTCGGACTGATGGGTCCTCAACACCATCTCCCGGGGTTAAACCCTCCAGTTCACTTCCTCCCTGCCCAACCACCCCCCGCTCCTGTCCCTCCTGGGAGACCCCTCGCACAAGGCTCTGCTCAAGCAGGAGGTGGGGCGGCTCCTGGGCCTAGGAGCAATGGAAGTGGTACCAGGGGAATTCAAAAGCAAGGGGTACTACTCCCACTATTTCCTTATCCCAAAGGCCAAAGGGGGGCTCAGGCCCATCTTGGACCTGCGAGGCCTGAACCAGTACATGGTGAAGCTCAAGTTCCGCATGGTCTCCCTGGCCTCCATCATCCCCTCCCTGGATCCTGGGGATTGGTACGCCGCCCTCGATCTGCAGGACGCGTACTTCCACATTCATATATTTGAGGGGCACAGATGCTTCCTCCGTTTCATGGTGGGGCAGGAACACTACCAATTTACAGTCCTCCCGTTTGGCCTGTCCACTGCCCCCAGGGTATTCACGAAATGTATGTTGGTGGTGGCGGCCCACCTCAGGCGCTGGGAGGTCCAGATCTTCCCCTATCCGGATGACTGGTTGGACAAGGGCAGCTCCTGGTCGCAGGTGCGGGATCACCTGGCACTCCTCCTGTCCACATCCGCCACTCTGGGCCTGTTGGTAAATGACACCAAGTCCATGTTAGTCCCGGTACAATGCATAGAGTTTATCAGGGTAGTCCCGGATGCCTTGTTGGCCAAAGCCTCCCTCCCACCAGACAGGTTCGAGACCCTAAAGGAGCTCATTGGCACAGTCACAAGGTTTCCAGTGACAACAGCCAGAGCATGCCTCCAGCTCTTGGGTCACATGTCAGCGTGCACATATGTGGTCTGTCACGCCAGACTCAGGATGAGGCCCCACCAGCTCTGGTTGGCCTCGGAGTTCTCCCAGGCCAGGGACAGGATGGACAAAGTCCTCATGGTGCCCGAGCCAGTGATCACCTCCCTACGGTGGTGGTCCACCCTGAGAAACATGCTCCAAGGGGTTCCGTTCAGGGGCAGGCCCCATTGCTGGAACTAGTGGCCGACGCGTCGGACCTGGGATGGGGGGCTGTAGCGGGGTGGTCACCCGCTCCATCCCTGGAAGGGTCAAAGCCAGCCCTGGGAGAGGGCTGAGGCTCTGAAGCGAAGTCTGGGCTGATTGGGGAAGGCAGTAACAGCTGGGCCCATGCCCCAATCAGGCCCAGCTGGTCCCTATAAGAGGCTGCGAGCCAGGAGCCCAGACACTCTCTCTCTGCCTGTAGAGAGAGAAGGGCCTGGCTGCCGGGGAGCTGAGCAGGTACTGAGAATGGAGCAGGGCTGGGGGAAGGCTAGAGGATCTGGGGAGCTCCAGCCTGGAAAAACCCCAGGCTGAAGGCCTAAGGTAGGTACTGTGGTTGCAAGGGGCAGCCCAACGTTAGGCAGAGGCAGCAAGTCCAAACCCCCCTTGCCAATGATGAGTGGCCTTTACAGACTGCAGTCTGCCCCAGTGAGCGGGAGCTAGATGGTGACTGGCAGTTAGCCACTGAGGCGAGGTGGGGATAGGGGGTTGGGGGGTTCCCCTGAGTGGGGAGACCCAGATTGGGGGTTGCTGCAGCGGGCAGAACCCCTGGGTAAAGGGGCATTGGGGTCCGGGAGGGACATGGGGGCCAGTGGAAGCAGGACATTGGCCAGCAGAGGGCGCTCCAGAGGTTGGAGAGCTAATTCCCAGGACGACCGGCGGGAGGCGTTGTGCCGGTGAGTCGCCCCCCCGCTACAGGGGCCCATGTGGGGAGTGTTCAGACCCAAGGTCTGTGGTCGGCTCAGGATCTGATCCTCCACATAAACGTCAAGGAGCTCAAGGCGGTACGGCTGGCGTGCATGGCCTTCTGTTCGCATCTGGAGGGTTGGGTGGTCAGCGTCCTCACGGACAACACGACCTCAATGTTCTATATCAACAGGCAAGGCGGGGCCCAATCCTCTGCCCTCTGCCACAAATCCCTCAGACTGTGGAACCTTTGTATAGCCCACAACATCTGCCTACAGGCCTTCCATCTGCTGGGTGCCCGGAATGCGCTGGCAGATCAGTTGAGCAGGAACTTCTCTCAGCACGAGTGGTCTCTCCACACAGAGGTGGTGCACAGACTTTTCCAAGTGTGGGGAACTCCCCAGGTGGACCTTTTCATGACTTGGCAGAACCGTCGCTGTCCCCGGTTCTGTTCCCGGGGAGGCTGGAACGGGGCGCTATCTCCGATGCCTTCCTTCTGTCCCGGTCAAGCCAGTTTCTTTATGCCTTTCCCCCATTCCAGCTAATCGGCAAGGTCCTAGAAAAGATAAAGTTGGACAAGGCCCAGTCCTTCTGATGCCCTCACAGGCCTGACCGTCGCCCCGTGGTTGCTGTTGCCGTCTCGCTCGGACCTGCTCTCCCAGGACAATGGCCGCCTCCTCCACCCCAACCCTGCAGCACTCCACCTCACGGCGTGTCTGCTCAATGGTTAGGTAGGGAGGAAAGGACGTGCTTGGAAGGGGTTCAGCCTAGAAAGCAGGCGCCTCTCCACATGCTGAGCCTACTTGGTAAAGTGGTCTCAGTTCTCCAGATGGGTGGATGAGCAGGGCGTTTCCCCGGTGGCTGCCCTGATCCAGCTTATTCTGGACTACCTCCTTCACCTTAGAGCCCAGGGCCTGGCGCCCTCGTCAGTCAAGGTGCACCTGGTGGCCATATCGGCCCTCCATCTGCCAGTGCAGGGCCACATGGTATTCCCCCATGCTATGACTGGCCGATTCCTTAAGGGGTTGGATCATCTCTTCCCATATGTTAGACCCCCTGTCTCGCAGTGGGACCTAAACCTGGTGTTGGCCTGTCTCACAGGGCCCCCTTTGAGCCGCTAGCCACATGCTCCTGGTCACACCTCTCGTGGAAGGTGGCCTTCCTGGTTGCTATCACATCAGCTAGGTGGGTCTTGGAACTCAGGGCCATGACCTCCAAGCCCCCATACACGGTGTTTCATAAAGATAAGGTCCAGTGCCGCGCACACCCTTCGTTCCTCCTGAAAGTGGTATCTGTCTATCACATGGGTCAGGGCATTTTTCTGCCGGTCCTCTGCCCCAAGCCCCATGCCTCCAGTGAGGACCACTGCCTCCACTTGCTGGATGTGAGACGGGCTCTGGCTTTCTACCTGGAGCAGACTAAGCTGTTCAGAAAGTCCTTGCAACTGTTTATTGCCTCGGCAGAGCACATGGAAGGTCGGCTGATCTCCATTCAGCAGCTCTCCAACTGGATCACCTTGTGCATCCGTACCTGTTATGGCCTGGCGGGAATCCCTCTGCCACCAATTCTGAAGGCACACTCGACTCGGGCGCAGGCCTCGTCGGCTGCCTTTTTGGCCCATGTCCCCATCCAGGACATTTGTAGGGCTGCTATGTAGTCTTCAGTTCACACTTTCACTCGCATTGTGCGATCGTCTCCCAAACCAGGGAGGACGCCGGGTTCGGCAGGGCTGTGCTCCATCCCAAGAATTTATGAACTCCTACCCACCTCCAACAGAATCACCTACTGTGGAATACACATGAGCAATCACTCGAAGAAGAAAAGACAGTTACCTTTTCCGTAACTGGTGTTCTTTGCGATGTGTTGTTCATGTCTATTCCACATCCCGCCCTCCTTCACCTCTGTTGGAGTTGTCTGCCAAGAAGGAACTGAGGGTGGGGGCAGCGCGCAGCGCCCATTATACCGCACCATGGAGGTGCCACTCTAGGAGTTGTTGGGGCCCTCGCACACCTACTGTGAAATACACATGAGCAACACATCTCAAAGAACACCAGTTATGGAAAAGGTAACTGTCTTCTTTGCATTCTATGGAAGCTTTCTGACCCTTCCTTCCCCATCTCTTTTCAGGTATCCCACTCCTGCCAAAATACTGAGAGACAAAGTAACTTCCCTTCTTCAACTGTTCTTCTTCAATATCATAGGAAGGTGTGCTATTCCCATTATTCCAGCTTCCCCCCACCCCCCAAAACCAAATGAGGGTTGCATCCCCCACTCGCTTTGAGAAAGTTGAGCATGTGTACCCGAAGGTTCAAATTCTGCATTCCCCTCTGTAAAGCCACAAGGCTGGTTTGTGGCTCTCAGTTTAAACAGTATCTTTTAAAATATATCTATCAAGTTGATATGGCACAAATTCCAGAGGTTCTGTATGGGTGAGGATCACTGCCAATACAGAGTTCTCTCCTTTGGACTCTAAGCAGCTCCAAGCATTTTTTGCTAATTGCTTAGCTATACTTTCAGCTCACTTAAGAGGTCTGTATATTCACTACCTCAATGATTGGTTCAAGTCCTTTCATGACTCTAACTGTCCAGACTCAAGTTGAGATACCTATGCAGCAGGGTATGAATAACACATCAATCACAGCAGTCTCTGGTGATCACACCCTGAAACAGTTAAGAATTTCTGATGTGGTAGACAAGTACCCAATGTGACAAAGTTCCTCCTCTATCTTGGTCGGTCCTGCGCTTATTGGCAGATTTTCTTGCCTCAAAGATTCACCATGTGGGTTGGGGAACAGCCCAGAGACCTTCCCTTCTGGAAGAACCCACAGTCCAGGTCAATTGGGAGGTTTGGGGGGAACCCGGGCCCGCCCTCTACTCTGGGTTCCAGCCCAGGGCCGTGTGGACTGCAGCTGTCTATAGTGCCTCCTGTAATAGCTGCATGACAGCTACAACTCCCTGGGCTACTTCCCCATGGCCTCCTCCAAACACCTTCCTTATCCTCACCACAGGACCTTCCTCCTGGTGTCTGATAACGCTTGTGCTCCTCAGTCCTCCAGCAGCACACCCTCTCACTCTCAGCTCCTTGCGCCTCTTGTTCCCAGCTCCTCACACTCGCACCACAAACTGAAGTGAGCTCCTTTTTAAAACCCAAGTGCCCTGATTAGCCTGCCTTAATTGATTCTAGCAGCTTCTTCTTAATTGGCTCCAGGTGTCCTAATTAGCCTGCCTGCCTTAACTGGTTCTAGCAGGTTCCTGATTACTCTAGTGCAGCCCCTGCTCTGGTCACTCAGGGAACAGAAAACTACTCATCCAGTGACCAGTATATTTGCCCTCTACCAGACTCCTGTACCCCACTGGTCTGGGTCTGTCACACCAAGTATGCCTCCAATCTCTTACCCATTGTCTGTCATTGTAATGGTTATAATGGATGGGGTTCACTTAGATCAACCCACAATACAGTCATGATGTAAATCTGAAGGGGTTAAGTATCATCATAATAAATATATTAATTAATACATTAATAATTTAATAATAAATATTGTATAAACATAAAAATAGGTGAGAGCAATTCAGCTGTCTTGTAATGCTTTCTTTGCTTAAATGAGGATCAGGCTGATGCACATCTTCCTGGACAATACTTAAGCCATGTGTACGTAGCTATATGAACTGGCCAGGGAGGAGCTCCTTCTCAGCCATGCTGGTGGGGGGATGTCAGGTTCTGCAAATGGTGTCCCAACTCTGCCATTTTCCAGGAAGATGAACAACATCTCGACATCTTATCTGAGCCAGAAATTCACTGCTCAGTATAAATAGTTTCTCAAGGGAACTATGGTAATTTTGTCTTTCACAGGTGGGGAAAACGTCTTAGACCTCTTTGCCACAAAAGAAAAGATGGAGGTTCTTTGATTGTGTTCGAGAGGTGGCTCAGATTCTTTCAGTCCTTCTGTTGGTCTAGAGTCAGGAGATACTTTGTGCCTTTCCTCCAGTACCTCTGGTCATCAGGAAGTTCATACAGCACAGAGTTCATGCATTTTGGTTCACTGATTCTCAATCTCAGACTTGCTAGGTCTGCCACATCTCCTGTCACAAGGCCAAAGTCAGGATACTCCGATATTAGGGGTGATGTGGGCTCTATAGGCTCTTTATCCAGACTCAGTATTTCTACTCTGAGTGGACTGGGCCATGGCCTGTTGTCAAGTTCCCATTTGGGCTCTTCCGAGGAAGTTTAACATGTCTCACTTGGAGCCTTCAGAGCAAGAGACTTATGACTCCAAGTGGAAGAAATTTTTCCTTGTGCTCTAATGAGCACTGTCATCTCTTCGCTTCCACAGCCTCTCTATGTTTGAACTATTTGTTACCACTAAAGCACCCTGAATTATTCTGGAGTACTGTCAAAGTCCATCTGGCAGCCATATTGTCTGAAAACACAAGGATTTTGTAAGTTCCTCTGGCAGCCATATCAGCTTCAGTGCAAAGATTTTCAATCTGTGCACATTCTTTCATGAGACAGTAGTAAAGAATCACAGAAAGAGCCACGAGTACTGAACAAGATATGCTGTTAGAATAAGGAAGACAATATTATTCCTAAAAATAATTTGCCCGCCTGTCTGTTGGTCTTCTTCATTTCAGGACTTCTGCCTAAACTTTCTTTAGCCCCTCTTCTGCCTGGCTTCCTGGTAAAGATTTAAAGAAACGGCAAAGATGTCACCACACTGTCTATCAGTAATACGTTTTTGAAATGGTCTAGTTTATTTTTTCTCACTTATTTGTGAGCCACTGCTGTTTTGGGACTTAATTTTAGTGCATCCAAAGCAGCTGGAATCCCGGTTTCACAAGGATATCTAAGGTAGTAACCTAAAGTTCAGTTCATACCTTTAATCTCAGCATCAGTAGCTTGTCCTGGTCGCTAGATCTGGGGCTCCGTTTGGGAATGCTGTTCTGCCATCTTTGTTTAATTGCTAATCCTCATATCAGCAAATCCTCAACCCAACAAATGGGTTGTTGCTGGTAGCTGCTCTTGAATGTAGACGCTATAGGCACAATACTTGAAGAAGAAAGAAGGCTAGCATTCAAGGTATGCTTATTCTTTGAGTAGATTCCTAGCATAAATTCATACTACCCACCTGCCTTCCTGACATCTCCTCTTTTTCCATTGAATTCAAATTAAGTTGAAAGGGGCTGAGGTGGAGTTGGGACTGCGTGCAGCCCCCCAGGCATTGTTGCTTTCTAAAATCTTCAGTGTTTGACTTGGCACCGAGGGCATATGCGCCTTCCTAAGAAGGGTGAATCTGTGTTGACAGTCTACTGGAAGGAAAACAGCTGCTGGTGATTAACCTTTCTCTTTTGTTAATAGGTGTTTAATTCCTTCAGATGTTTTTGTTGAATGCCAAATCCTTATGTTATTCAATTTAATTTCTCAAGTTGTTTCATCAGCCTTTTTTTTTTTTTTTTTGGTTACCTCTTTTTGTGACAACCTCTCACATTTGGTAAATATAGAGAGTAACTCCAATGCAAGTATTTTCCCATCACCCTCAATGGTAAAGAAAACAACGATATTGTGTGCAATTCCTGTATCCTCTTTAATTTCCCATGTTACACCTGGGGGACCCATTGGTTCTCCTGCAAGTTTCCCACTTGTGATCTGCTTACAGAAAGTCTTTTCTTAATCATTTTTATATCCTTAGCTATTAGTTCATCAGATGATCTCATTGCTGTCTCAGTCACTGTTTTACATCTTGGTCGCCAAAGTTTATGTTCTTTTCTATTAGGCATCACTTAGGCTATGTCTACATTATGAGCTAGGGGTGTTAGAGTTGTGCTTGGCACCGCTAAGCTGTGCCGCTGTTGCCTGTGCTACCATGGCTATGCTACTATTTATACTCATGCTAGCTCTCACTGAGCTACCGTGAGTATGTGTACATAGGCTGGGGAACCACACCCCTAACTCATAGTGTAGGTGTAGTTTTAGGCTGAATTTCCATGTAATTTATGTGCAAGTACAGCTATTGCTGTGCACGCACTTTGAGTTTAGATGTCTCCAATAGTGATTTGTTATGTGATGTTATTGTGAATTCATCTGGCATTCAGTGCTGAAACACTGATGGTAACAAATGTTGTAGGCATGTGTTTCTATACACATTCCATGGAAACTTTGCATTTATTTGCTATTGGATAGTTATTTGTAGAGTGGCCAAGTTTGATATGGTAAGCTTTGAAATGTAGGTACTTGGAGAGTTAAGTAAACAGGTCTTGTTCATGAGTACTGGAAAATTTCAACCCAGAGAGGCCTTCCAGTTGTGTTTAAAAAAAACAAAAAACAAAGTGAATCTTTCTGAAAAGAAAATCAGTTCATCATGATATGGGCTCCCATAGCAATCACTAAACAAATTCACATCATCTGGAGACTTAAAATATTACAGACTTAGAATCAGAACTGTTAGGTCTGGAATGTACCCTAGTAGCACATGTATTGTAACACTATATTTTTAAGCTTCTAGTCACCTCAGTCTTAATCCTGGACACCGCAGCTGTGGAATGTTCCATATAAAAGTGCAAGAGGAAAAGAAATGAGCAGGAAGGAAGTACAGAGGAACATGATCCTCCATTAATGAGAGGTTTGCTAAATGATTCCCACTTAGTCACAAGAGGGGAGCACCTAGGAGAGAAGTGCATATTGAAATGCCTCATTTGTATGTTAAAGAGCACGTTTAAGATCACATCTGATGAGACATAACCATTCTCTGCAACAGCCCCCCCCCCTTTTTTTTTAACCATAGGATCTTGAGGGTGAGGTAGTTGGTGGTAGTTGCTTGCAGAATCAGGCTGCTAATACTGGTCACCATGCATTGTCTTGCACTTGTCATGGAGCACAGCAAACTTGCACCCCTTGCTTAGTGTGTTGAGATTTTCCAAGTGAAAATCCAGGATGCTTATCACAAGGGAATTTTTTAAGCAGAAAGTGGATTGATTTTTTTTTTAAATATTTTCATGTTTCAAAGATTAAGAAACAAAATAAAACATTGCTCCAAAATTTTGAGGAAGTGTGAGATTTCAGGGGTGTGAAATTGTGCCGAATGAAATGGTGAAAAGTTTCAAATATAATTTCCTGGAAAGTGTCTTAACATTTTGCAGAACTCTCTTTTTTGAATGTCTGTGTTTAAGTCTCAGGACTCCATTCAAATAAAACAATAAAAATATAGCAGTTCAAATCGTTGACCTAGGTAACTCAGGAGATCGACACTTCTGGTGTTCATTAGGATACTTACAGTCATTTGCAAGCGAAAGGAGTCGAATGCTCTCAAACATTTGGTGTTTGTCTTCTCTCTTTCTCTCCATTTAAAAAGCTCCTAATCACTCTGGTACCTAGGTGTGAAAATACGAATTTGAGAATGCAATAGAATGTTTCCGTAAAGCTGCTCCCGCATCCTATGTGACATAGATTCACACATTATAAGATCATTCCGCAGCTCAGCACAATTATGCTAACACTTCAAAACAAAACAAAATCCCATGATTCTGTTCCTTCTGTCCCATGCTTCCTCTCTTTCTGGGTGGGCTAGCACCATTTATGAATTATTGTTAGTCAGTATGGACCCAACAGTGCTCTGCTGTGCTGGCAACTGCAAGTACCCAGAGGCTGTTTGGGCTTAATTTGAGCTCTCGGAGCCCAGTGGCTTTGGTTTTGGACTTTGCCTGCCACACCACAAGGCAGATGATTTGGCTGCAGCAATCACTTTTCCATCAGCAACAGAGGCAGGAGGACAAGGACAAGAAAGAGGATGAAACCAAGCAACTTCTATTCATGAGCTGTTCCTGAAGCAGCTTCACACAGTGCAGCACCATTTCTGGGCTCAGGAGACCATCATCAGTTGGTGGGAAAGCATCGTTCTGCAGACCTGGGATGTTCAGAATTGGTGACAGAATTTCAGGATGGCAAATTTTGAAAATCTGTGTTGAACAAGCCCTGAAGCTGCAGCAACAGCATACCAACAGGTGGTGTCCCGTACCCTTCTAGAAGCAGGTCACCATTGCCATCTAGAAGTGAGCCATCATCAAATGTTACCGGTCTGTAGCTAGACAATTCAGCATGGGCAGATCAACTGTTGGGGTCATTGTTATGCAGATGTATGATGCCATGCATAAGGTACTGTTGCACTGGGTATAAAGCTTGGTAGAGCTCAGAAGATGATGATAAAAGGGTTCTCAAATTGTGTTGGGGCAGTTGATGGGACCCATGTACCTATCATTTGCCTCTCGCAGCAGGGCTCAGAGTTTATAAACAGAAAGGAGCATTTCTCCATAATGCTCCACTGCCTGGCTTTCCACCATGGCAGGTTTACGAATGTAAGCGCAGCATGGTCTGGAAAAGGTCATGATGCTAGTATGCGATTTTGGAACTCAGCTCTATTTACCATACTGAATAAAGGAGACTTTGCCCCCAGGATCATTATGGGCGTTAATAGTATGGAGATTGTTCTGATTATCCTGGGAGACCGGGCTTATCCCATTCATAGGGCACTGGGACAAAAGGCATGGAGGAACTGTTTAGCTATTGCCTCAGTCATTGCAGAACGATAGTGACTTGTGCATTTGGCCAGGATGGAAGCTGCAGAAAAAAAAAACTTGCCTAAGATTATAGAGGTGTGTTGTATTTTGCACAATATTTGTGAGAGTAAGGGAGAAAGGCCGAATGATGGGTGGGAGAATTGCTTAGTGGTTTGAGCAGCCACCAAGGTGTCCATTAGAAAATGGAAACAGCCAGGGCAGTGTTATTAGGGATGCCTGTTGCTCTTACTTTGTGTCTCAGGCCTGAAAATGTGCAGCTGCACGTCCAGCTGTTATCCCAAGGGTGTGGTGGTGGGAGGAGGGGGATTGGATTGTGGGCATTGCAGTTTCTTTGATGGGTGGTAGAAATGGCACATTGTGGCTCTCTTTATTTTATATAAGTAGGCAAAATTCACAATTTTTCTGTGTACTATGCATTGCAGATTCCTTATGAATGTTGTTTAATATTAAAAACAGTTAAAAATTTAATCTGTGCTATAGGAGCCAGAAATAAACCTTTGATTAAAACAGGAATGAAACATAGCTTTAAAGTGAAACAATGCAGTGGAGGGCAGCACACAACGACATGGGAACAGGGCGGGGACTCCGATTGACAGGCGAGTATACAGCTTGCATCTGCATTCTGGTGCAGAGTGTTGGGGCTCAAACTTATTAGCGTTGTTAGATGGCTTGAAAAAGCTGGGCTCCCAGCTGCAGTTGTTTTTGTTGCCCTGAGTTTGGGCTGGGGAGGGCAATGACATCTGGGAGCATGGTTGCAGAAATGCAGCAGGGAACATATGCTGGTGTTCCAGTACACTGTATTGTCCATGGGTTGCAGAAAATGGCTGCGTCCTGGTTGAGGGCACTGGATTTTCTGTGTGCCTGCTAGCAGTATGTAGTACAGATGAGCATTCTGCTGCTGTGTCACCTACAAGAGTTGACTTTGCCTGTCTTTCTCTACAGTGTATCTTTTGCCATGGCAGTGCTATCTCTGGCCATTGTAATGCTGTATCTGTCCACTTTATCGCTTTCTCTGGATAGGTCCCTGTCTTCTTTCCTTCTTCGACTTCAAATACAACTGTCATCTCTCCGTTGTTTTCAGTTTTTTGGGGAGTCTGCAATGAGGTCTGCGAATATTTCATGCAAGTTCCCTGTTTCTTCTCCCTCAGTTAGCCAGTTGCTCAGCTGTTGCTGAAGGCCCTGTCCTTGAGGGTCTGGATTGCTGCAGGTGCCATGCCTGGGGGAGTAGGGAGGGAAAAAAACGGTTATTGTTCAGGTTCCAGAGGGGCTATTATAGTGTTTTTTTAACATGATTTCTGCTTTCCTCTCCCTGAGATTCTTTGCAGTCTTGGGGGGACCTCAGAGATGGTAAGTGGTGTGTACGTGAGGAGGGACATTGGGGGTTTTGAGTGTGCAGTCCATGCTGTTTGGGTTTGCACTTGTACCTTGGAGATTGGAGAGGATTTAGAATTGTGTTCCTGGTTTGGCTTTGCAGTTAAGGCAAGGAGGTGCTTATATGGGTTGGAGGCGTTAGCAGGCAACACCTGGGGGCGAGCTGGATAGTAATCCTCTCTGCTTCCCTTTTAGGTTGGAAGTTTCAGCAGTGGTGTAATTGCATAAAATCCTGACCAGTTCCTCAAAAAATGGATAGGTTATATTTCCACAGTCAGACTGTTTCCTGGCATCCATGGTTTTAATGTAAGTCCTCCTGAGCGGTTTGCTCTTTATCCAGCACTGGTTGATGTCCCAGTCATGACCCCTCTCAGACATCTGACTAGCAATGTTCACAAACACATCTTTATTGCGGTAGCTGGCCCCAAGAGCTTGCTGCTCTGACAGTTCTCCCCAGATGGCAATGAGAGCTAGGCTCTCGGCACAACTTCAAGTGTCTGCTCGAGGTATGTTGTAAAGGCTGCTGGAGTAATATCACTGTACTGCCTATATATTGGAATCTGGGTGCAAATGAGCCGATCGTAGCACCACACCAACTTTTACATGGGTGAGGGCCATCTAGTCAACTTGGCCACAGAGAAGAGGAGGGTATACAAGTGAACAGACAGGTCAGTCACAGATGCCCAAAAAGCACTGTGGGATAGCAGTTGGAGGACTGCCAAAGTAGTGTGCAGCTACTTTGCATGCACACAAAACAGTAGACCGCACTAACTCCATTCACATTGAACTTAATACACTTTGACAGATACTCCAGAGTTTGCGGTAAGTGCGGAGTTAGTGCACTCTAAGGAATTGCATTGTGTATATGCAGGAGTTTTCACACCAAACTACCTTGAGGTAGTGTAGACTAAGCCCATGTGTAGACAAGCCCTTAAAACAACGACAAAGAAAGTATGACTAATTTTTCCGTGTCTCTTGAGTTACGTATGCTGCAAAACTTCAGAATGGCTTCTTTCTGTACTGTTTGCAAATATAAATTACATTTATTTTCTCTGAAGCCCCACTCTCTCTTTTCTATACACAGAAAAGTTCATCTTTGGGATGCAGTCTTCATTCTTGGCTTGAGTAGTAGGGAGAAAGAGGCTTGGAAAGGGGGGCATGTTTCTAGCTCTTGTGTTTTCAATGTTAAGCATTAAAAAAAAAAACCCTAATTGTGGAACATTTTGATAAAAGACAGTGCACCAAATACTGCTGCCTTAGAGTAGAAGGAAACACTAACAATTTGTGCATGTTTTACATGACTGTTTATGGTGTTGTTGAATAAAACATACACAGTTTTTATAACAATTACCATGTGAAGCATCTTAAAGGGACCTGCGTGTCCATAAGCTAGCTATTATGAAGCTTCACTGCTATTGTTCAGGATCTGGTACTATTTCTATTCTAAGTTGGTGTTTATAACTTGGCTATAGGAAAATCATTCAGGGCAGAAACGTAGCATGTATGGTTAATTATTGATAGCAAATGGGAGAGAAAAGAACATGTGGCTGATGCAGAAATGTAAGACAAGGCCGAGACCTCAACTTTTATTGAAATTATGCAGAGTGATGTGTTACTTGGCTGCCGCTAAGCCTAATAGTCCTAATCAGTAAACCCAAGGAACCCAACATTTGTCCTGGACATCACTGAGATAAAGCCCAGAAGCTCTAACACCTCAAACATACTGGTCTCAGGGAGGAATATATTCATGGGCATCCATTCTTTGATAGCACCAGTCTTTCTGCATCATTCTTAGCCCTTCCTGTGTCCCATGTCTATGCCTATGTTTTGGGAAATGAGGCCACAAGTTCTGATATGTTGGCCTGAACTCAGTCTGCGTAAGGCAGAAATGATGCTCCCCCTCACTGTGGGAGGCATTTTGAAGATCTGGCAAAGTTTATGATAGCTTCTTTAATCCCGTTTCCTAAGGCTCCAATCGCCATGATATCTAAGTGTCTTGGAATGTGAAAACAAATTAATGTTGCTTTGTTTTATTCTTGACTAGGACCCTGTAACTAATTTATTCTCCAGGTCCTGGAAAGATGACAGCAGGTGCCGCTGATTCTTTGTAACCAACCAAACAAATGTTCAGGAAGTAGGCCATCTATTCCAGCCTCCTTTTCCTGGTCATTACCGTACAGATATTCAAATGGTGGGTGCCATCATAAATAGATGAGCCCCCTAGACAATTTTGATTTTTTTTTTCAAAGATGGGACAAAAGGCAACAAGAATTTTTCAGCATCACCAACAAAACTGACAGTCAAAGGGGAAAAAAATCAAGCATATCAAAATCTCCATGGTTTCCTCTCAAAAAGAGAGAGATTCGAGTTAGTACCATATTTGACTTTTAATCCTCCCACATGTCCTCATTATGTATATGGCAGAATAGAAAAAAGCGCACCTGACTGAACATAATTCAAAATCATTAAAGTCGTTTCAGAGCTGCTTTGGAATAAGATTTGCAGTCTGTCCGCCTATATTTCCCCAAGAACATCCTACTCTTGCAATTTTTTGTATATACATTTAACTTTCAAGTAGAAGTAGTTTGAACGTGTCCTGTTGTTAAATTATAATAATAGCTGATATTCACATATGGAAAAGAAAAGAAAATATTTCAGCTTTTGCATTCACTAAATTTCCATTTTTCATCTGTGCTTAAGAATACAGAATAGGTGCTATGTGTTTCACAGCCCTGAATGCTGCTCCAAATCTTTTTTTTTTTAAAGTGTGTTGCTATTTCTCTTTCTTGATGCAAATTGTTTTCATCTCTCTTTCCGAGGGAATTTTAGGTGCAAATTTGAAGGGGGACACTCGCCAGTGGGGTGTTGGTCTGGGCACTTGCCATTCCCTTGATATAATTGTTGTTACTTCAAAGGTAGACACAAAGTTTTTGCCATAGCATGCATTATTCTAGGAATAGGAAACCCTATTGTGTAGCTTTCTCCTACTCCTAATAAACTGGCCTTTGCTTTTCCAGCCTTATTGGAGACAGTGCATTTTCCATGTTGGAATCCTGTATGTGCTGTCTCCATCCCCAAGCTGCCTCTCAATGGGCTAAGCTTCCTTCCTCTGCCTTGCTATTTTGAGACTGACCCGATAGAGTTCATGTTGCTGACTGTGCCTAGAGATCTGCTTGTGCGGTGTGTGATCCAGGATGATGCACCCCAGCCCCAACCAGAGTTTGCTAATGTGTTTGGATAAACCATTTCCATCCCCTCCATCTTGGTTTTGATCCTCCTGGACCTTAGAAAGAGCAGAGAAGTACTATCCTAAGCCTGTTCCAGGACTGACATTATTTCACATTATTTCATCATTGACCTCTGTTGTACAGCTTGGATAGCCATCAGGGCTGGAGTGGGGACCAACACATTACTGAGATAGCTCTCTGTCAAGAATAGCTTCAGCAATGCTCAGGTCCCACTTCTGCAATAATTCCCTTCAAGGCCTGGGGTAAGTACTTGTTGTGAAGCATCCCGAAGCTTAGCCCTGCTGTGGGACTATGTTCAGAAACATGACCGCCACCATAGCCAATTCTGCCCCCTTCCTCTTTTCTCCAGGAATAGTGAATGTCTTCAAACTGTTGGAAAAAAGAACAAGAATGGTTCCTGCTCCCAAAGACTGCCTCCTTTTAGCCTGTGCTAACACCTATGAGTAACGAAGAAGTCCATGTGTGCATGGGACTGTGACTGCCCCTTGCTGGGGTCACCAGAAGGCCAACCTCCCCATCCTCTTTTGAAGAAACAAACACAAAAAGTGTTGGGTGGGAGATAGACAGGCTAGGTGCCAGGAGACCCCTGCAGACTTTCTAGCATGATCCTTTGGGTCACATAGTTGATCTCCACATAGGCAGAGATCTCAATTTAGCTGTTTTTTGAATGGTAAGAGCAAAAAAAAAAAAAAAAGAGTAATTAGTAGTTTCCATATTTTTTTTAATTTGCAAGGTGAACTAGAATGTTGAGATGCTTTGGGGAGGAAACAAATCAATTGTTCCATTGTACAAGGTTATACTAGGTATAAAATTGGGAGGTTTTTACATTGACAATATTGTAAAGTTTCAGCATGGGCCATTGGTGCCTACATTTATGTCATAGGCAAACTTTGTCTGATTATCATTTCCTTAATCCACAGACAATAAAAAATCTTTTAAGAATGGCTTGTCATCACAGATTGTATCTGCAAATATGTCAAGAGCAACTGCATTGCCCCCATGGACATTCAGGGCTTCAGAGGAATTGTTGCCATCTACTGGGTCGATGATCAGTAACCTAGAAGGGTCTAATTAGGCACTAACACAAGAGACTCTTACAGACTATGGAATAGATACTGTAGTAGTCATTTTGAAAAGTCTAATTACATATTTATGGTACACTCAGACTAATGATCTGTTTGCCTCACACAAATATATTTGATTTTTTTACTATATAACTTTATTTTGTATACTGTCTTTCATTCAAGCTGTGTCCCAAAATTCTTTACTAAGTTAACTGCAATTATAGAGATAATTAATGGTGAAGTGGGAGAGAAATTATGAATTTTTAGGCATGGGAGAAAAGATTCCAGATCTTATTTGAAAATAGATGGATGGTTGATGGAGCAGAGAGATGCAGGAACACTATTCTGGATCGCAGTAGTTGCAGAGGAGACGGTTCTTGCACCAAAGTGTCTATTTTGTGTGGAGAGAGAGAGAGATCATTGTAAGATGAGCAGAAGAGTGTAGCTAGGAAGGAAGTAGAGTTAGAGAAGATCCATGAAGAGTTTTAAAAATCCATTTTTCACTTAAGTAATCCCATATTTTAAATCTACTATTAACTAATGCTAATGGTTTGAGCCATTCATATGAAAAAAGCATGCTAGAAGGCTAAATTGGGGGTGAAACCATCTCATAAATCTGTTTTGCCTAAAATTATTTTTCCAATATTAAGTGTTTTCAGACGTAACTGGAAATGTCCATCTTTTGATGGGTTTTATTCAACATTTTATGTCACTTAGAGATAATGGTTTGCATTTGTTTATAGTTTATATAGTAAATGTCAGAGACTCCTACATCGTATGCAACACCGTATCCATTCGGCAGTCACCCAAATGACTAGGGTTACCATATTTAGTGCCTCCGAAAGGAGGACACTTTAAAGGGGCCCCAGCCCCGCCCCCGCTCCCGCCCCAACCCCTGCTTCCCGCGAACATTTGAGTCGCGGGAAGCCTGAAGCAGGTAAGGGGGGATGTGGGGGGAGGAGGCGCGGCCCACCGCAGGTCCCCAGCCCGTCCCCCGAACCCCCGGCCCGGCACTGCCGGCCGAGCCCCCGACCCGGCACCCGAGCCCCCGACCTGGCACCCGAGTCCCCGGCCGGGCCCCCCGAGTCCCCGGCCCGGCACCGGGCCCCCCCGAGCACCCCTTGGCCGAGCCCCCGGCCCGGCACCCGGCCCAGCACCCGGCCCCCCCGAGCACCGCCGGCACCCGGCCCGGCACCCGAGCCGCCGGCCGAGCCCCCCGGCCCGGCCCGGCACCGGGCCCCCCCGAGCACCGCCGGCCGAGCCCCCGGCCCGGCACCCGGCCCCCCCGAGCACCGCCGGCCGAGCCCCCGGCCCGGCACCCGAGCCCCCGGCCCAGCACCCGGCCCGGCACCCGAGCCGCCGGCCGAGCCCCCCGGCCCGGCCCAGCACCGGGCCCCCCCGAGCACCGCCGGCCGAGCCCCCGGCCCGGCACCCGGCACCCGAGCTGCCGGCCGAGCCCCCCGGCCCGGCCCGGCCCCGGGCCCCCCCGAACACCGCCGGCCGAGCCCCCGGCCCGGCCCAGCCCCGGGCCCCCCCGAGCACCGCCGGCCGAGCCCCCGGCCCGGCCCGGCACCGGGCCCCCCCGAGCACCGCCGGCGGAGCCCCCGAGCCCCCGGCCTGGCACCCGAGCCCCCGGCCCGGCCCGGCACCGGGCCCCCCGAGCACCGCCGGCTGAGCCCCCGAGCCCCCGGCCCGGCACCCGAGCCGCCGACCGCATGTCCGATTTTCCCGGACATGTCCGGCTTTTTGGGATTTCCCCCCGGATGGGGATTTGGAGCCCAAAAAGCCGGACATGTCCGGGAAAATCCGGACATATGGTAACCCTACAAATGACACAGCGTGAAGCTCTATATGGAAAACTCAAGTGTCTGCCTCAGTGGTGCAGTCTTCTAAGCTTGTTTTGGGTAGAGAGGGTGGTTTCCTAATCCCCTTTTCCCCTCCTGTGTCCTGTTTTCTCTGTGTCAGGTGTTTATAAACGCTGCACTATCTTTCTAACAGTAGGATCGGAACAACTGTGATTCTCTCCTAGGTCATGCTCTGGGAGGATACAACTTTAAATAAAGATGTGATCAGGGAATTATAGCATTTATTAGTACTGTTTGCGCACGGGAGCCATGAAAAAGAAACAAAATATTTAGTAACCACGTTAAAAACCTGTCCAGTAGTTTTGTTCATGCTATTAGAAAGCTTTAGTGCATTGAAGAAGAAAGATAGGCTTAACCAAATTTGCAAGCAACCACTGATAGACATCATGCCCTGGACTTCTGTTGAAATAGCTCGCAGACAAGCTGGAGCATGTCTGTGTGAATGCCAGTGCATAGCTGAAAGAGAAAGTGTCCCTTTGCTGTCGGTCTTATCAATCTCCTCCAGGTTCCTATCCCCTTCTTTTCTCTGGATCACTGCATCTGGCTTTCTTGATTGGTCATTTAAAACACATTTTTGGATTTACAAGGTTGATTGAACTAGCTCACCTGCAATACCCTGTGCTCTCATCATTTGCAAACTACTGTAAACCCTCTTTCAAGCTCGGTTTCTTCGCCCTTCTCATATAATCCAGGACCATTTCAATTTGCTTGATTCCCCATGTCTGCCAGTGTCCTCCAAAAAGGGTCGTATCGAATGGTATCAAATGCTTTTGGGTAGTCATAAAGCTGCATTTTTCACAGATGTGATGGATATTCATGATTTGCTCATGTGGCTCTCTTTGAAACCAGCTTGTTGTGGTGGTAGTTCTGCTTCCGCCCTTCGTTGTTAAAAACATATGTTTTGTATTTAAAGGCACGTTATCAATGTAAATTAGCGTGGGCCCACAATTTGGATACGGTAGATGCAAGCTTTTACAGAGCCTAATAGCAATGGAAATGTTTTCATGCATTTAAAAAATTATTGGGAGATGCAGGGTGGTCGTGAGTTTCAGACACCTGTTTGCAACCCAGAGGTTGAGAACACATTCTTCAGAGCATTGATGTTGCTTCCTAACTGGCTGGGAAAGGAGCGCAGCAGAGCATTTCCTAGCTTCCCCCAGCCTACATCCTTCAGGGGGCTGAGTGTGTTTTTGCAGCACTTCTGACCCTTGCCTGCCCAAGAATCGAGATGGAAATCAAGACATTTTAATGGCTAGAGATTTGCCAGGCAAAAGCTGCCTCATGACTCTCAGTACAAATACATGGAAGGCAGAGATTTTTTTTTTAAAGAACAAACTGCATCATCGGGGGGGGGGGGGGGGGGGGGGGAAGGGGTTATAATCCTTTTTGTTTGATAATCCAATTTGGTCAATTTTAATCTCAGTTTTAGACATTTCCTGTACAGTGTTGAAACAAGCAATATTTGTGCATTGGCTTGCAGAGTGAATGATTGAAAAATCATGCTGCATGTTAGTACCAATATAAGGGTGAGCTACCTTTAGTTTTAGGAATTGACTGCACAGCTAAACTGTGAATATTTTTGTCCAGGCTACAAACTTGGGATGCAGTATTGCAAGCAGCAACGGTTTTCTTACTCCAGCATATTTATTGAATTTGTAAATGTATAATTATGGTTACATAAATGCAGGAGTTCAATGAGAGTACACATGTGCATGAAAGCTGCTGGATCAGGCTTTAGCTTTTAACTTACAGGCGATCAAATATCAAAGGAATTTTGCAGTGCGAGTTGGATTATTTGCACTAAGGAATTATTTCCTTCCCCCCACATATTTAGACCATTAAACCATAAAGATTACTAGGATATTTTGATTTTTTTTTTTAAATTTAAAATATCTTTACTTTTAAACACTGCAGGTTACAATGCACTTCTTTAATATCCTGGCTGTGGAAACTTTAATTGGTTTGTGATTAAATGCTGGGAGCTTTCTCCAAAATATAAAAAAACTTACCAGAGAGAGTGCAGTCTGGATCCTGTTCTGGTGAGGTAAAGACCTGCAAGTTCTGCAGTAAGAGTTCTAGTTCTTTCTTTCTTTGTTTCTTGAGCCTTTAGTTGTTAGGCCCTGGGATTCAGAAAAGCCTGCATCCCAGGCTCCTTACCATAGATTAATATGTTACATGATGGTGTCTCTTGTAAAAACAAAATATATATGATAGGGCTGTCGATTAATCATAGTTAACTCACGCAGTTATCTCAAAAAAATTAATCGTGATTAATCGCAGTTTTGATCGCACTGTTAAACAATAGAATACCAATTGAAATTTATTAAAATTTTTTGGATGTTTTCTATATCTTCAAATATATTGATTTCAGTTAAAACACAGAATACAAAGTGTACAGTGCTTACTTTATATTATTGTTCTTATTACAGATATTTGCACTGTAAAAATGATAAACAAAAGAAATAGTATTTCTCAGTTCATCTCATACAAGTACTATCGTGCAATCAATTTATCATGAAATTGCAACTTAAAAATGTAGATTTTTTTTGTTACATAACTGCACTCAAAAACAAAACAATGTAAAACCTTAGGGCCTACATGTCCACTCAGTACTACTTCTTGTTCAGCCAATTGCTAAGACAAACAAGTTTGTTTACATTTACGGGAGATATGCTGCCAGCTTCTTATTTACAATGTCACCAGAAAGTGAGAACTGGCATTCACATAGCACTTTTGTAACCAGCATGGCAAGGGATTTACATGCCAGATGCTAAACATTCGTATGCCCCTTCATGCATTGGCCACCATTCCAGAGGTCATGCTTCCATGCTGAGCACACTTGTTAAAAAGTTAATGCATTAAATAATTTGTGACTGAACTCCTTGGGGAAGAATTGTATGCCTCCTACTCTGTTTTACCCGCATTCTGCCATATATTTCATGTTATAGCAGTCTCAGATGCTGACCCAGCACATGTTGTTAATTTTAAGAACACTTTCACTGCAGATTTGACAAAACGCAGAGAAGGTACCAATGTGAGATTTCTAAAGATAGCTACAGCACTTGACCCAAGGTTTAGGAATCTGAAATGCCTTCCAAAATCTGAGAGGGACGAGGTGTGGATCATGCTTTCAGAAGTCTTAAAAGAGCAACATTCAGATGCGGAAACTACAGAACCCGAACCACCAAAAAGGGAAAACCAACCTTCTGCTGGTGGCATCTGACTCAGATGATCAAAGTGATCATGCATTGGGCCGCACTTCTTTGGATCGTTATTGAGCAGAATTCGCCATCAGCATGGAAGAATGTCCTCTAGAATGATGGTTAAAGCATGAAGGGACATATGAATATTTAGCACATCTGGCACGTAAATATCTTGCAACGCCAGCTACAACACTGCCATGAGAACACCTGTTCTTACTTGCAGGTGATATTGTAAACAAGAAGCAGGCAGCATTATCTCCTGCAAATGTAAACAAACTTGTTTGTCTGAGCAATTGGCTGAACAAGAAGTACGACTGAGTGGACTAGCAGGCTCTACAATTTTACATTTTTATTTTTGAATGCAGTTTTTTTTGTACATAATTCTACATTTGTAAGTTCAACATTCATGTTAAAGAGATGGCACTACAGTACTTGTATTAGGTGAATTGAAAAATACGATTTCTTTTTTTTTTTTACTGTGCAAATACTTGTAATCAAAAATAAATATAAAATGAGCACTGTACATTTTGTATTCTGTTGTAATTGAAATCAATACATTTTAAAATGTAGAAAACCAAAAATATTTAAATAAATGGCATTCTATTATTGTTTAACAGTGCGATTAATCATGATTAATTTTTTTAATCGCTTGACAGCCCTAATATATAATAAAATAAAACAAAAAAAGTTCCACTTCTTTCAGAAGTGTCCAAATACAGGGAGATGATTGACAGTAATGGATCAAAAATATCTTTACTGATAATTCCTAATGGCCAGATTGTACTCTGATTCCCATTCACACACTTACTAATAGGTGCCGATTCCTATTGATTTCAGCTGAAGTGTGCACGTATCTGAAGGCAGAACAAGCATTTTAAAAAAAACCCTCTCTCTAAATACACAATTAGACACCATTCCTGTTGTCCGAGTTGTGTGGGCAACCCTTGACATCCACACCGAGTACCATTTAAAGTCAGTGAGGCTCTGCCCAGGTGCAAAGGATGGGTTCACCTTCACAATCACATTTCAGAACTATGGCACTACTCAGTACAATGTTATAGTCTACTGTGTCGCTGGCTCTTTTAATTCCTGATAAAACAATGGTCTACTTTCGAGTAATTTGTGTTTCATGAGTGCCGTTTTTTTCCTCTTAGAAACCAGAGAGATTAAATAATAATAGGTTAATTTTTTGGTGCCCGTTTTCAAAGAGTTTTGGTGCCCTAATAATAAAACCAGAAGCAAAAAAACTGAAAATGAAAACTATAATTTGGCAAATATTAATAAATTGGAATTTATACAAAGTCGGTGACCCCAACATACAATACAAAACCATACAACAAAGAGAAAAAAAATTTTTTTTTTAAATGATGCAAAGGAAAAAAAAATCTTGCATATAATCCTGACGATTGCCATAGAAGTACCTTTGTGGGGAAAGAATTTCACAGTTCTGGGCTCCTGATGGAGAAAGCATTAGTTTCCTGTTATCTCAAGATTGTATTTTATAGTATTCAGCACTTTTAACATCAACCGTCTCAATTGCTTTGGTCCTTCAGTTTGGAGAAGCCTATATCATTTATCAGTTTAAATTCTTTTATATAAAATTGGACTTACTAGACAGTAGGCAATCACTGATGGTAAAACCAGAACCCAAGTTACCACACAAAAATTAACAGCCTAACCTAAAACCCACCAAAGTCTGGAAATATAGGTTTAGTGTTCTCGTTCTTTTTAAAATTCACATTGTTGTATCTAGGTAGATATTGATAGAACATTTCTTTCATGCTGGACAGTATGTACTGGAATGCCAAAAGGTGACAGAATGAGTCTGAGGACAAAGTAGTTTGTATATTCTTGCTTCAGTAGGCTGAATATAGACCATTATTTTAAACAGTTTTGCCTCTGTGCCTTTAATAAAAAATGTGCTCTTACTGCTTTTCAGCATAGATAAAGGAAGATATCCTACATCAGATTTAGGTCAAGAGCTTCAATTGCAGGAGAAAATGATGGATGTTTCCTTTAGGGATGATGGAATGTGGAGACGGCACATCTCTGACTGATTGAGTTTAATGCTTTTAGGACTTCTCTCCAACCCCTACAAAATAAATAAATAAGATCATGACCGTGATCAAAATGAGATTTTTTTTAAGGTATATGTTTTTAAAAGATTGCCCCTTTTGTTTTCCACAAAATGTCAATAAGGGCTCCTTTGTTGCCGGACAAGAAAAGGCGCAGAAAAATACTAAAGTTTCTAAAGGACTCCTGCCATTGCTGCAGTCCAGGAGGGGTATGTTTTGAAACTGACAGGCATTTACTTCACAGAATATTCAAGATCACTTGTTGCAACTCCAATGATGATAAATGTACTTGTCTTGAAAATTAATCAGACTTGCCATGGAAGAATAATGTTTATGTAGCCTTAAGTAATTGACACTCTTGTTGAAAGGACTCCAATTTCAGAGTATCCTTTTCATTCAATAACCATCCGTGTTTTACTGTGGGGCACATCTATATTCATTTTGTTAGCAAGAATAGCAAGAAATTCATGAAGTACATCAGAATCGGGAAGCCAGTGAAATAATCATCAGGTCCACAGGATCACCAAAGGCTAAAGAGAGTAATTAAAGAAGATAGGGACATTTCTGAGAAGCTAAATTTCTTTGCATCAATCTTCACCACAAAGGATATTAGGAAGATAGGCACCATGGATCTTTTTCCTGATAATAAAGATGAGGCACTAGCAGAGATTAAGGTGTCAAAAGTAGTAGCGCTGGAAATTGTTAATTTAAAGTGCAATTAGGCATTAGGCCATGAGTTCTGAAGGTGCTCAAGTGGGAAGTGGCTGAAGTACTAGCAAATATATGGACACTCATTCAAAACAGCTATTGTACTAGAGGATTGAAGGGTAGCAAATGTTGTGTATATTTAAAGAAGGCTCTAGGTGTGATCTGTGGGATTGCAGACCAGTAATCTTACATTTGTACAAAGTAAATTGATTGAAACAGTAATTAAAAATAGAATAATAAAACACCTTGAAGACAACAACATGATAGGGTCTAATTAGCGCAGTTTCTGCAAAGAAACCATATCTCGCACTAATTTATTATAATTCTTTGAATGTGTCAAAAAGTAGTGGGTACAGTAGAACTGGTTGACATAATTTACTTAGGCTTTCAAAAGGCCTTTGACAAGATTCCTCACCCAAGAGGCTGCTAAAAAAAAAATCCAAGTAGGCAGAAGAAGACAGGGCATGCATTGTCATGGATTGGAAACTGGCTAGGTGACAGAAAGCAAAGAGTAGTATTAAATTATCAGTTTTCATTTTGGCAAATGGTTAGTAGCAGGGTGCGCCAAGCTTCCATACTATGTCTTGCGTTGTTTAATATATTTATGAATGATCTGGAAAGGGGAGGAGCAACATTTGCAGATGACTCACATTATTTAGGTTACTCAAGACCAGAGAGAACTGTGAGGAACTTCAGAGACACTTGAACTAGGTGAATAGGCAACACAATGGCTATTTAAAACAGTGTTGATAAAGGCAAAGTAATGCCATTAGAGGGAAAAATTTGAACTACTCATACTCATACACTTTGCACAGCTCTAAATTAACTGTATCAATTCAGGACAGGGACCTAAATCATTGTGGAAAGTTCAGTGAATACCTTTGTTAATGTGCAACTGTAGTCAGAAAAGCTACCCATATGTTAAGATGCAAAAGGAATGGGATCAAAAATAATATGTTAAAGATTATAATTATATAAATCAATGGTGTGACCTCACCTTAATTGTTGTGTGCAGTACTGGTTGCCCAATCTCAAGAAGGATATTACAGAATTAGAGAGATTCAGAGAAGAGGGATAAGAATGACTAGGGACACAGACACTTGTCTGAAGTGAGGTTGAAGACATTGGGATTGTTTACTTTAGAAAGGAGACAAATAAGAGAAGACATGATGAAAGGAAACAAAATAATGAAGGGTCTGGGAAAGATAGATCTGGAACTTCTGCTCTCTCTGAATTCATGGGACAGTCAATAAAATTGAAAGGTGGCAAATTAAAAATGAACAGAAATCCTTTTTCATACAATGTGTAATTAGACTGCAGAACTCAGTGCCACAGGATGTCTCTGAGGCCAAAAAAGTAGTAAGATTCAAAGAGAGATTGGACATTTATGTGGATAAAAAAGAATATGAAGGATTAGAATAGTTAATACAAAAAAGAATATTGGAAAGGAGATAAAACCCATACCTTAGAACAGTCCATCCCATGCTTTGCTGCACATTGGGCTACCCACATTTGTTATCCTTGCCTGTCAACTGCCCTTCTCTCCAAATCTTCCCATTTCATGTTGAGGTGCTTGATGTCGTTCAGAACTGTTCGTTTCCATGTTATTCATGGTCTTCCTCTCTTTCTTCTTGCATTTTCCGGCTTCCATTCAAGGGCGGTATTTGGTAAGCGTTCTTTTTCCATTCTCAGCACATGTCCCAGCCGCTGATGTCTTCTTTTGTAGATTATGCGTGAGAGAGTACCTTGTCCAGTAATTTTTCTGACTTCTTCATTTGTCTTCCTATCTCTATATGTTATTCCCAATATTCTTTGCAGACATTTGTGATGAAATGCATCCAGCTTTTGCGTATCTTTTTTGGTAAGTTGCCATGTCTCACTGCTATATGTTGTGATGGCGCTAACAATTGCAGTTTTGTCTTGAGGGAAATGTTTTTGAGTTGCCAATGTTTTTGAGTCTTCCAAATGCAGCATTTGCCTTCCCAATTCTTCTTCTTTCCGTACATCAGAGCTTAAATCAATTTCTGTTAGGGATTAGTATGTGACCTTCAAGGGGGGGACAGATTCCCCACATCTCTCTATTATGGGGTTTCTTGCTCTAAAGCATTTGGTTCTGGATATTGTCAGAGGGAATACTGAACTGGATGGATTAAGAGTGCATGCCTGCACCTATGTTCCTAAGCAAGTCTTTGCCAGGAAATTACTTTTATATTAATCAAATTATATAGTTAAAATAGATTAAAAAAGAATAAAAAAGTTGTATCAAACATTGTGCTTGAGAATAGGTGGTTTCAGCTAACCATGTGATATGGGTTTCATATTTCTATCCCATGGCCACAAATTAGTTTTGTTGTTGTTTATTATTATTAGTAGTAGTAGTAGTTGTGATGTTGCACTCTATATGATTTTATGAAAGTATGCTGATGAGTGTAAATATAATGGAACTAAAATATGCTTCATGCAAAAGGTCACTTGTAAGGTATCATTACAAAGCTTATAATCTACTGAGTGCGGTCATCCTATTTGTATAAATGTATCACTCTTGTATATGAAACTAGAAATATGAAATATAACTCTGAGGGCTTATTGTAATTATGCAAAGTGTGGGCCAGTAATGGTGGTTTGGAATCTTGATGGCTCCCATCAACCAGGACAATTGACTGTAGATAGCTCTGTTTTACTTGTAAGTCTTTCTGTATACGCATGTGCTGGCAAGTGGTTAATGAAGTCTTACAGTGACATATGATCATGTCACCTGAACTGGAATCCATCTTTATCCTGGTGCTTTTCCATTGAGAAGGAGGGGTGGGAACTCAGAGAGGGACAAAGGATTCCCACCTTATGCAAAAGATATATAAGTGGGTGGAACAGAACAATGGAGGGCCATCATGAGAAATCCCCTAGCTACCACCTGAGCTGGAGCAAGGGCTGTACCAGGGGAAAGGATTGTGCCTAGACTAGAAGGCGTCCAGTCTGTGAAAGAAACTTATTGAAACATCTCTGAGGGTGAGATTTGATCTGTATTCAGTTTTATTACTGTACTAGGCTTAGACTTGGGTGTTTTATTTTATTTTGCTTGATAATTCACTTTGTTCTGGCTGTTACTACTTGGAACCACTTAAATCCTACTTTCTGTATTTAATAAAATCACTTTTTACTTAATTAATTAACCCAGAGTATGTATTAATACCTGGGGGGTGGGAGGGCAAACAGCTGTGTATACCTCTCTATCAGTGTTATAGAGGGTGA
Organism: Malaclemys terrapin pileata; assembly: GCF_027887155.1. Taxonomy (NCBI): domain Eukaryota; kingdom Metazoa; phylum Chordata; order Testudines; family Emydidae; genus Malaclemys; species Malaclemys terrapin. The sequence goes on along the minus strand of NC_071506.1, from coordinate 194,875,575 downwards.
ACAATTTATGAGTTTACCCCGTATAAACTTTATACAGGGTAAACAGATTTATTTGGGGTTTGGACCCCATTGGGAGTTGAGCTTCTGAGTGTTACAGACAGAAACACTTCTTAACCTGCTTTCAGTTAAGCCTATAGCTGTTAGGAGATGTGGTTCAGACATGGGTATGGGTTTGCAGAAGGCTAGCGGGTCTGACTGAAACCATGCAGGGCACTGAAGCTTCTAGTTAAGTCTGCAGCTTTGGGGCATGTGGTTCAGACCCTGGGTCTGTGTCTGGCTCAACAAGACAGGGTGCTGGAGTCCCGAGCTGGCAGGGAAAGCAGGGGCAGAAGTAGTCTTGGCACATCAGTTGGCAGCCCCAAGGGGTTTCTGTATTTCTACTTCTCCATTTCTACCATTATGATTTTGTTAAACGTATTCACTACTAGTAAAATTTCCTCCTCTGCAGAAGGCCAACATAAGGCCTATGCACTAGCATTCTTCTTCAAGTGATTGTCCCTATAGGTGCTCTATGTGAGGATGTGCGCGCACTTGTACACTCTTGATCGGAGATTTTGTCAGTCGAATCCGTGGGTCTGCTGTCTACATATCCTCGTGTTCTGGTATAAGGCTATGAAGGGAGGGGTAGAGTTGCTGCTGCTCCAGTTCCTTCTCAGCTGCCTGCGGCTTGAGACAGACGGTCATTGTGTCTGCTAGCTAGCTACACAGCTTGTTGACTTTTCTTTCTTATTTTCTTGTTTTTGATTTCTTTGCTATAGTTTCATTTTACTGTTATTTTTCTATTGAATTCAGCACAACTTTGTGCTCCCCCCATCCTTTTTTGTTTGTTTGGGCCTACATTTCATTCAGCCCTCTCCATCTCCAGCTTTTCTTGTCAGGTTATGTCCAAGACCCTGGAATTCATACCCTGCCAGACCTGCCACAGATCCTTCCCCTTCAGCAAGAGGCATTCTAACTGCCTTGGCTGTCTTGGAGAGCCCCATGTCCTCTCTAAGTGCAAGTGAATTCAAAAGCAGATCCAGAAAGCTGACAGGGGACAGACTGAAACTGCTTCTGATGGAGCATTCTCTGAGACCCGTGGAGCCTGGGTCCCTCATTCTCAAGCATCCACTGTTCAGAATGCGCTGGCGATTGCACTAGCCCCAGCTCCGTTAAGCAAAGATCCTGTGGGCCCTCATATTCTTTGAGACCATCTAAAAGAAGAGACCACATTCTCCAGAAACAGAGACAAGAGAAGAAAGTCACTCTCCTGATCAGAAACAAGGAGTCCTCACATCCTGGTATGGATATCACTGAGGCTTCTACCTCCTCTGGAATTGAGTTCACAGTACCACCAGAAAAGATCCCAACATGCAACACACTGAGATCCTCCTGGCAAGCAACTTCATGCAGCACCGGCATCAGTACCAGAACTGGAGCCTTTTAAACACAAGGATTCCTCCAAGTCCAAGGTCTTAAAGTAATTGTCTTCAGTATTGTCCTTCTCAGATCACAGTAAAGAGCATATGGACTGTCCCTTGTTACCGTCCCCAGTACCTCGCAACACTATCCAGATTCCCCACTCCCATCCAGGTTCCTGTCTCAGGAGGACTTCCAAATCTGGAAGAGCATGAATCCCCTCTTGAGAAGTACCAAGAGGGATTTCCCACCAGTACCAACTTACTCTCTGGAACTGACTTACCTTCTGGTCCTACTGCATCCTTCTACAAAGACTTGACCACTGGAAACTGTGCAGTTATTGGTCCCTCCCTGGCTTCCAGTAGTGACGTAACCCCTTGTACTGATGCCTCTTGCTCCTCCACTGGACGCAGGTGAGGATACTTCCTCTGACTCAGATGTGTCCGTACAGGTTTCCACCATCTTTCTCTTCTAGCCTTCTTCCCTTGAGATGTGTCTTGAGGAAGAGATCACCAGCGGATGACTGGCCCATCAACCCTGGCAAGGGCTCTCCGGGGTCCTGCCCTGTTCCTTATAATCCAGTCCAGTGGGCTTTTTGGAACCCGTGGGATCTCTATAAGAACAGTTATACAGTGTGCTCTCATGCAAGAGGTCTGATCAAGAACAACAGCCACTGTCAGCAGGCCACCTTCCACAGGAAGAACCTCCAGAACAGCAGGAGCTAGGCACAGAGGAGGAGACACCACCATTGTACAAATCCTGTTCCTCACCGGATGAGGCTGTTATGCCTGCCCACACACCCCGCCGTCCTTTGGGATGATTCAAGATGTTTCAAGACCTCAAATCCTTACAGATCCTGTTGGAGAAGATCAACATTATTTGCTGAACATTTTACATACTTTCCCCCAGGAGAAGATTGCCGTGCCCTTCCATGTCTGTTAGCACCAGCCCCTTTGGTGTGGCAAACACCAGCGACCCTACCACTCACTTGTAAGCAGACTGATAAAAAAAATACTATATTCTTTCTAGGGTTCAAAGTATCCTTTCTCCCATCGTACCTCTAACCCTTTGGTCATTGATGCAATTAATGTAACAACTAGACAGTATTGGTCTTGATCACCCCCTTCTCACAAGCAACTTAAATGCATAGACTTTCTTGGCAGCAAAAATTACTTCTTCTTCGAGAGATGTCCCTGTGGGTGCTCCACTCCAGGTGTTGGTGCGTCCCTGCGCCTTTGCTCGGAGATTTTTGTAGCAGTACTCATAGCGGCCACGCATGCGCAGATGCTGCCCCCCTGCTGTGAGTCTAGCTTAATAGTACGCATGCATGGCCGGTCTCCTCAGTTCCTTCTCTACCGTCCCCGGCCTGAGACGGAGCTCAGCAGACTCGTTAGAAAATTCTTTTCTCTTGTTACAATTACCCTTCTAGTTAGTTAGTTTGTTGTTAGTTTGTTGTTAGTTACCATTTTTATCTGGAAAAAAAAAATCCTGTCAGCTGCAGCCGCTTCAGACATGCCTGGCTCCACAGGCTTTAAACGCTGCTCAAACTGCAAGGAGGCCATCCCGCTGTCAGATGACCACTCACACTGTATAAAATGTTTGGGGGAGACCCACATTCCTCAAAAATGTGCCCACTGCAGAAAACTCAGCTCCAGGGCACGGAAGGACAGGGAACTTAGATTGAAACTGCTCTTCCTCCAGAAATCCCTAGGAGTGGCTTCAGACCCAGGCGCTGATTCCAGCTCCGCTGCCCACCACAGCCCCCCCGCCTCAAACAAACACAAGAAATCTGCCAAGAAAGGGCACCTTTTGTCATCTTCAAAGGAAACCCTGAGACACAAGCCCTCCCCGGGCAGATCTACCGCTTCCCTGCCTGTGCTCCCCCGCTTGAGCACATTTGACAAGCCGGGCTCCTCCGGCACCGCGCAAAAACCTCCTGAGGCTGCGGCGCGAAGCTCCGGTGCCGAGGCTTCAGGCTTTCAGCTGCTTGCCTCTCTTCTGGCACCGTTCGGCACCGCGACGGACACGGTACCGACATGCCACACCCTGCCTGACCCCCTGCAGGCTGATGCTGCCCTCCCGGCACCGACCATGGCACCGGCACCCGTGGAACTGATTGGCAGTGAGCCAAGAAACAAAGCCCCGGCTCAGAGGAATGTTCCCTCATTGCATCTCCCTCCTGCACAAACTTCACCTCACGCAGGAGCCTCACCCTTCAATTTACTCAGGCAAGAGATCTGCTGGTGTCACCTATCCTACAGTCTCCCCTGCTGAATGCCTGTTTCTCTTTGATGGCAGAGTCAGGGTCTGAACAGCCTTCCTCCAGTGAGGAGGAAACTGGTCCACAGGAGGGTTTTTCCCTGTATCAACCCTCCCATCCCCAGACCCCAGTCAACAGAGGTTTTAGGAAAATTACCTCAGCCTATTCTCAGGATCCTGCCCCCGGGGGGGGTGAACCCCTGGATGGCACCACCTATGCCCTACCCACCACCATGACAATATTGGGCACCGTGGGCATTGTACCCTCGAGAACACACACGCTACGCCACCTCAACCAGGCGCAACACCGGTCTAGCACCACCGCCTGACGAACCTGCCAATGACACCAGACAGCACCATCACACTTGCAGGATCAACCAAGTCCAGCTCCTATTCCAGTAGAGCCGGAAGTAACGCCTGAAGAAGCCTTACTTCCCCCTCTTCCAACACCGTCGGATGACTACGCAAAATTCCAAGACCTCTTTAAAAGAGTTGCCAGTGACTTGAGAATTAACTTGGAGGAAGTCCCTGAACAACAGCATGAGTTAACAGACATCCTACAGCCCTCTTCTTCCTCTAGGGTTGCATTACCAATCAACGTAGCCCTTTTAGAACCTGCTAAGTCCATCTGGCAGACTCCAGCTACATGCCTACTGACCTGTAAACAAGCAGACCGGAAGTACTTCATCCCATCTAAGGGCTCTGAATTCCTTTTTACCCATCCGGCGCCAAACTCGTTAGTAGTAGATGCAGCGAACCAAAGGGCCAAACAACAGTATTCCCGCTCCACCCCAGCCAACAAGGAAAGTAAACGCTTGGACTTCTTTGGTTGTAAAGTATATGCATCCTCGACGCTACAATTTCATATAGCTAATTATACTGCAGTTCTTTCAAAATATGACCACAGAAACTATAATAAGTTCATGGACTTTATTGACGAAAACCCAGAACAGAAAAAACAACAATTCACAGCCCTGGTTTCCGAGGGACAAATCAAATCACGCACCGCTCTTCAAGCGGCCCTCGATCTAGCCAACACTGCAGCAAGATCGACCGCCACAGCAGTGGTCATGCGCCGAGGTTCATGGCTCTCCTCCTCTTTCTTTCCTCGAGAGGTCCAGAGCTCCATTGAAGATCTTCCCTTTGACGGTGAAAAATTTTTTGCTTCCGCCACGAACAACGTGCTTCACTCAATGAAGGACTCAAGGGCAACCCTCCGGTCCTTAGGTCTCCAGACACCTAAGACCAGAAGACGGCAATATAGATACCAACCTTACCAACGTCCACGCTATCCCGCATTTACACAACACTCCCATAGACCACAGGAGCAACAGCAACAATAACAACGCCAAAGACCAAGATTCCAGCGTCGTTGTCCCAATTCTGCGGGGGCGCCTCAACCCCCTCCAACTAATAGGCAGATTTGAAGCCTTGGTCGAGGGTTTAGAAAACAGCGTTCCCACTTCAGCCAGCACACATATCTTTGGACACCGCCTACGACCATTCTCCCACCAATGGCAGAACATTACCTCCGACAAATGGGTTATAGAGGTGGTTACAATTGGATACGCCAACAACACAAAGGGAAGGGTTTTTACTCCATTATTTCTTAACAGAAAAGAAAACTGGGGGATGGCGACCAATCCTCGACCTCAGGCGGCTCAACAAATTTGTCAAAAAGCAAAAGTTCAAGATGGTTACTCTCACCACCATAATCCCAGCGCTGGAGCAAGGCGATTGGTTTTCAGCCCTCGACCTACAGGATGCCTATTTTCATGTGACTATACACCCGGCCCACAGATGCTTCCTACGTTTTACTCTTGGCTCAACACATTTTCAATACAGGGTTCTTCCCTTCGGACTGTCCACGGCCCCCCGTGTTTTTTCCAAGTTCCTAGCCGTAGTTACTGCCTACCTCAGAAAACAAGGGTTCGTAATATTGCCTTACCTCGACGATTGCCTCCTCAAAGCCTCAACGTTCGACGAAGCTCTCCGATCCACGCGGCTTACCGTCGATTGTTTCCTATCTCTAGGCCTGCAAATAAACAAAAACAAATCCACATTATGCCCCACCCAACATCGGGAGTTCATAGGGGCATACCTCGACTCCCGGATGGGATTGGCATCTCTTCCACCCGACCGCTTCAACTCCATAAGCCGACTGGCCACAAAAATTCGCAACAGTCCCCAGAAGACTGTCCGAGACTGTCTACAAATACTAGGTTACATGGCCTCGTGCACTTTCGTTGTCCAAAATGCACGCCTCTACATGAGGCGTTTCCAAGCGTGGTTGGCCACGGTTTACAGACCGAATGTGCACTCTCTAAACAAGACTCTTTCCATACCTTTCCGAGTCAAAGATTCTCTACTGTGGTGGACAGTTCACTCCAACCTCTGCTCTGGAGTCCCCTTTCTTCAGGAGGCTCCATCCCTCATACTGACTACCGATGCATCTCTGACAGGCTGGGGTGCACACATGTCTCCCCACACAGTCCAGGGGCTATGGTCTTCAACCGATACCTCTCTGCACATAAATGTCCTAGAACTTCGAGCCATTCGCAATGCGTGCCGTCACTTTCTTCCACTAATCAGGAATCACCATGTACGCATAATGACAGACAACATTGCATGCATGTTCTATGTAAACAGGTAGGGAGGAGCTTGATACCACTCGCTTTGCACAGAGGCTATGAAGCTCTGGAATTGGTGCATTGTGAACAACATCCGGGCATCAGCTGCCTAGCTTCCCGGAGTGATGAATACCACAGCGGACGAACTAAGCAGACGCTTTCCCTGGGATCACAAATGGGAGATAGACGAGAAAACCATTCACAACGTATTCCGCATTTGGGGTCACCCAACCATAGACCTTTTTGCAACTGCGAAAAACAAGAAATGTTCCGACTTTTGCTCCAGAGCGGGCCTGGGCAAACATTCCCTGGGAGACACATTCATGATCCCATGGCACCGAAACTTACTCTATACGTTTCCCCCGATACCGGTTCTCAACAGGGTCCTGATAAAAATACGAACAGACCGTGCCAAGGTGATCCTAATTGCCCCGTCGTGGCCCAGACAACTGTGGTTTCTGTTCCTCACCAGAATGTCGATTCGACCACCAATCTCATTGCATCTCCTCCCGAACCTCCTATCACAACAACACGGCCGATTTCTCCACCCCAACCTGTCCATGCTTCACCTCAAAGCCTGGTTCCTACATGGTTCTCCCAAAGCGAACTAGATTGCTCTGAACAAGTTCAAAGAGTGCTCCTACATAGCAGAACACAATCTACTCGCACCACCTGTCTACAAAAGTGGAAACGATTCACACATTGGCGTTCAGCTAAACAACTTTGTCCCACATCGGTATCTCTCTCGCTCATACTTGATTATCTATTGGACCTTAAGCGGTCCGGCCTTTCTTTCAGCTCCATCGGAGCCTATTTAGCTGCTATTACAACTTTTCATGCAAAATTGATGATACTTCTGTTTTTGCTCATCCAATCACCAAGCGTTTCCTCAATGGACTCCAAGTCCTATACCCAGACATTAAACCACCTACCACCCCGTGGGACCTTCATTTAGTACTATCTTGCCTAACTCAACAACCCTTTGAACCCCTAGCCACGTGCTCCCTTTTACACCTTTCGATGAAAACAGCATTTTTAGTGGCAATTACCTCTGCCAGACGGGCAGGAGAAATAGCTGCTCTTATGACAGACCCGCCATATACGCTATTTTTCAAAGACAAGGTTACCCTCAGATTACACCCCAAATTTCTTCCTAAGGTGCATTCGTCATTCCACATTAATGAGCCGATACACCTACCAACCTTTTTTCTGAAACCACATGCGAACTCGTTCAAAGCTACAATGTATACATTAGATGTACGCAGCGCCCTGTCCTTCTATTTGGATAGAACCAAACCTTTTAGAAACTCTTCTAGACTTTTTGTCTCCATCGCAGAACGTTCCAAAGGTTCTCCTATTTCTACCCAATTTCTTTCAAACTGGATTTCTCAGTGCATCTGGTTGTGCTATCAGATGAAGAAGGTTACACCTCCAGACAGCATCAGAACGCATTCCATTAGATCTCTGGCTGCCTCTGTAGCATTCTTACGCAAAGTTCCCCTGGCTGATATCTGTAAAGCAGCCACTTGGTCCTCTGAACACACATTTGTTAAACACTATGCCCTTACTCAAGGCCCCCTTTCTGATATACATTTGGGCAGGGCTGTACTATCTACGGCATTCCTATCAGATCCGAAGTCCCTACCTCCTTGAGACACACTTCTTTTAAGTCACCTGGAGTGGAGCACCCACAGGGACATCTCTTGAAGAAGAAAAGGAGGTTACTCACCTTGTGCAGTAACTGACGTTCTTCGAGATGAGTGTCCCTGTGGGTGCTCCACTACCCACCCTCCTCCCCTCTACTTCAGAGTTGGGGTAGCCTCCGTTGTAGAGAAGGAACTGAGGAGACCGGCCACGCATGCGTACTATTAAGCTAGACTCACAGCATGGGGGCAGCCTCTGCGCATGCGTGGCTGCTACGAGTACTGCTACAAAAATCTCCGAGCAAAGGCGCAGGGACGCACCAACACCTGGAGTGGAGCACCCACAGGGACACTCATCTCAAAGAACGTCAGTTACTGCCCAGGGTGAGTAACCTCCTCTTTTTGGCTGCTCTGCAATTCATGGTGGCCAGCTATTAGTCCTCAATGGGAAAATATGACTTTACAAATTATTTCACATTTTCTCATTTTGCTGAACATCTGCCACAAGACCAGAGGGAACAGTTTCAGGATCTCATCACAGAAGGCCAGACGATTGTCAAGGCTTCCCTCCAGGCCTCACTTAGCATCGCTATCACAGCTTTACCCTCTGTGGCTACCACCATAGTCCATGCATCGAGTATCTTGGCTGCAATCCTCCAGCCTTCCCTGGGAAATACAAAACAACTGTGGAGGACTTTCCCTTTGAAGGCCTGAAGCTCTTCAGTGGTTCCTCGATGGGTCCCTCTACTCCCACCAAAGACTTGCTCAATGCCTTGGCGTCTACACACCTGTGACAAAAAGGAAATACAGCAAGTCTCAAACAGCTCAATGGTCCTGCCCGTTTATCAATCGTCCTGCCCATTTATCATGTTCACCGAACTTCCCAGAAAGAAACCTAGATTTCCCAAGAAGGCTTCACGGTTGAGAAGGAACTGGAGTGGTGCACAACAAGAGTATATAAGGAGGTGTATATCCCTCCTTATATACTCTTGTACCAGAACATGAAGATGATGTGTAGGGTGCAGGTGTGGACACTGTTGACAAGCATCTCCCATTAAATGAGAATGGGCACATGCAGATCCTCTCATGAAGTACCCATCAGAACAAAACATCTTGAAGAACTCTAGTTATGGTACACCTTTTGTCTCATTGCTTTGAAATGCAAATGCCTTGTGCACCAGGGTGAATTTCACCTTAATGCTGGATAATTATTGCTGCCTGTAGCATAAATTAAATTTACTTCATGAAAATTGGGTAAAACCCCTTCTGTACAGAAAAGAGAAATGTAAGTGAAGCTAGGATAGACACATTTCCAATATGCAATACAGAACATTGCAGCATAGCTTATCTCCCTAGCATTTTCATTCCGAAGTATCACAAAATACTTTGCAGCCAGTTACAGACTACTTGTATTTTCGCGTATAATGTGTACAACTTAGCCATAGGGTCTCTTTGACTCTGATATAGTTTTGTCTCTATAGCCTTTGTGTTAAATATTTGTTTTAACGTTTTTATTAGACATCCAGAGATGTTTGGGAACAGTGCATTCTTGAACTAAAATTTAGTGTTATTAATGTTGTTGATTATTAGACTTCAGGAACTTGGAAATGGTGAAATAGAGAATGTCAGTTATGCAGGAAAACTTAACAGGAAATATACTACATGTCAGTTCCTTCATGTGTTTGAATCTAGTATGCCTATTGCCTCCCCTCAATGGTTTTAAACCTGGCCAGTATCTTGGCAGACAATCATGTTATGTATCTTCAGGAAATTTAGGAGGTGGAATCCATGTCAGTTCATTTCTGCTTCAGAAATCCAGAAACCAATAGAAAATATCATCTTATACTTGCTAGTTACTGCATTTGCTTCAGGACCGTTTGTACTGTCCAGACACCGGTAACTCTGCCTTGCAGACAAGAAATAGAATTGCACTTATGGAAATAGGATGCAAGTATCTCAGGAGGGAAATACGGTAGAGAGAAGGACTTCCGACTCTCTGAAAATTGAATGCTTTCAAGGAAATGAGCTAAGCTTTACAAATGGTATAAAAAGACTTGGGAATTTTGGATTACACAGGATAAGCAGAGCACACACATGCTCAACCGGATGTCCTGAGGACAGATTATATAATCGTACAGCAAATAAATATGTAGTTGATGTTGTTATCTGACCAACAATTGTGTTTTGTTAAGTCTGACATATGTTTCAAATGTAATGGAGGAAAAACATTGTACTGCTTTAAATCAGTGATCTTTATGATCAAAAATAAGACACTTTCATACATTAGACTCTTACCCACATCATGTCTATTCTTTTGTTGTTAAATAAATAAATAAAATGTGAAGCACATTACTGTAATTAAGGACTCAAGGAAACCCATTGATCCATATTTGGAAATGTTGATAATTTTGGTTTGCATCATTGCTGGATTGCATCAGACAATCAGATAGAATTATAAGTCAGCCTAACCATGATCTTTGCCCTAAGGCTTAGTCTTTGCATTTCCAAAGAACACATGCAGCACATTTTTGTTGTATTATTGATTGCCTGGGAAGAAATCAGTGAGGGGGGTGGGGGTGCTCTGCATTCTTTGGAATCTGAAACGGAGAGTTTAAACCACATGCTCCTTGTTTGTTCCTAGGTTTTCAGAAAAAATGACCACCAAATGGCTTGAACTCTTTGAAGGTAGTGGTGTTCCATATGGTCCAATCAACAGTATGCAGCAAGTATTCTCGGATCCTCAGGTCAGTTCTCATAGAGCCTTTGTGATACATTAGTAACGTGTTTTACAAATATTCAATAACAATTGCTTTCCTCCACACCAGCTTTCAACTACCTATAAAAATGTGATTCAAGTCATTTATGTTGAGTATGAGGCTAGTAACATGGTATACTTACGAACGATCATTAACTGCTGACCCTAAAATGGAGTGCACATTTGGAAATATAGCCTTTTCCATATTGCATTAGGCCATTGGTACATCAAGTCTTGTACAGTATCTTGCTCTCATCAGTGGTCAATATCTATTCTTCAGAGGACAGGAGGGCAACATTTTTCTAGGCAAATTCTGCAGTGTGGGAAAATAATTCTTCACTCTCACAAGCAATCATCCTAGTCTTTATAGTAGGTGTAACTACAAAGTATATTGATAAAAATTATCAAGCTTTGAATACAGTTGAATGAAAATATGATGCAGAAATATTTTGAGCTATTTCTTGGCTAGGAACTCCCAAGAACTAAGAGGAATTTGTCTTTTGCTTTTAGTATTTCACAAAGTTAAATGTTTCTTTATTCATAACAGATACCATACATTTGGTTAAAATATTCTTACCTTTTTATGCCCATAAACTTATGAAAGCTGGGCACTGCACTGATTTTCCCATTGGAGCTTGTTGGGTTGATTGTTCTCTCGCCAGCTCAACCAGTTGTGTCAAACAAAGTTAACAGGCTGTATTTTGCACCTGTTCTGCTACTCAGTGAATCTCATTTAAATGAATTCCTGATGCTGGAATAAACCTGTTCCATACAGACTATACATCTACTTGAGTGCAAATGTATGCACAGTGAACATCCTTGGAATCAAATATCTGATAAAGGAACGAGAGTGTTCAAGGAATCAAAATGCATCACTAAAAATTGTAAAATAGGATTGACTAGTGAAATAAATGAATCTGTTCTGTATGTAATATCTGCTGTGCACCAGTGTATAGACTGTATAGTATATATACCAAGACTGTGCACAAGAATAAAAGAACAGAAAATGAATGTGTGATAAAGGAACACATTTATTGTATATCAAGGGCCTGCATTTATAAAGCTACTGCTGCATAAGAGTGGAGGTTTTGGTAGATTAATGCACTGTTATTCCTTGAAATGAGGTAGCACCATGCTGACTTTGCCTATGGAGGATAACCAGGCCAACTTTCTCACTTCATAATTTTCACAGGGATTAAGCTTGGGTTTTGTTCACTACATTGCAGAAGGCTTTATTTTACTCAGGAGTTAGTTGGTTGGGGGGTTATACATAGGGTGATACTGAAAAGGAGATCCTGCACTTTTTGTTCAGTGCGCCACAACATTAAAAAAAGTCAATGACAATCTGAGAGAGAGGATGTTTTAGAGGTTAAAGCGATGATGTGTTGAAAGTGGGGTGGGGGGGAAGTATCACTAAAGTGCCCCTGCTGAAAACTGCATACCAAATTGAAGGGAGGACTGTGATAGTTTCCCTGATTCTGACAAAGTTTGCCTTCCCTCTGGATACTTTTAAATCATCTCTACCATGGAACACATAGTGATGCCTTTGCCTTTGAAATGGACCAGATTGCACCAATTGCCTGTTTTTTTCAAATTGTTTTCCCTGATCTGATGGTGTCAAATTTGCAAATGAACTGGAGCTCAGCAGTTTCTCTTTGGAGTCTGGTCTGGCCTGCCTCCCAAGATCTGTGAAAGTGAGGGATCATTGTCCAGGATGGGTTGTAGATCACTGATGATGCGTTGGAGAGGTTTAAGCTGAGGACTGTAGGTGATGGCCAGTGGAGTTCTGTTGGTTTCTTTTTTGGGCCTGTCTTGTAGCAGGAGGCTTCTGGGTACACGTCTGGCTCTGCTGATTTGTTTCTTTATTTCCTTGTGTGGGTATCGTAGTTTTGAGAATGCTTGGTGAAGATCTTGTAGGTGTTGGTCTCTGTCTGAGGGGTTGGACCTAACCAGATCAGCTACAACATCACCGGCTCATTCACCTGCACGTCCACCAATGTTATATATGCCATCATATGCCAGCAATGCCCCTCTGCTATGTACACTGGCCAAACTGGACAGTCACTACGCAAGAGGATAAATGGACACAAGTCAGATATCAGGAATGGCAATATACAAAAACCTGTAGGAGAACACTTCAACCTCCCTGGCCACACAATAGCAGATGTAAAGGTAGCCATCTTACAGCAAAAAAACTTCAGGACCAGACTCCAAAGAGAAACTGCTGAGCTCCAGTTCATTTGCAAATTTGACACCATCAGATCAGGATTAAACAAAGACTGTGAATGGCTATCCAACTACAGAAGCAGTTTCTCCTCCCTTGGTGTTCACACCTCAACTGCTAGCAGAGCACCTCACCCTCCCTGATTGAACTAACCTCGTTATCTCCATACTGATTTATACCTGCCTCTGGAAATTTCCATTACTTGCATCTGAAGAAGTGAGGTTCTTACCCATGAAAGCTTATGCTCCCAATACTTTCGTTAATCTTAAAGGTGCCACAGGATCCTCTGTTGCTTTTTACAGATTCAGACTAACACGGCTACCCCTCTGATACTTTCTACACCATTATCTCTCTGAGAGGTGAATACAAGAGAAAGGACCAATGTGGAGAGCATTAAATTCAGTCTTCCATTTGTGTCGGCTATTTTGTTTACATTTTTAATTGCACTTTATATTTTTGTGGCGAGTACTCCAAGCATCTGCAGATGGGTCCTCCATTGCCCTTTCTGATCCAATATCTCAAAATTGACTTGGACTCAGAAGTTTAGGACCAGTTCAAGAAAAAGTTAATGAATTTTCACCTATCCCTTTATTCTGGGATGTCAGTTTTCACCTGTGCATCCAATCACTGTCCTTGTGTTTCAGCAGCAGCCACGTGTCTGCATAAACCACCAATATACTATACACATTCTCACTCTTCAACAACAACTTTACCCTTTCATAGACCATCTTGTCAATTCACTTCCTGAACTTCAAAAAGCACTACAGTGGACTGGGAATGGGTAGAACAGAAAATCCACCAATCGCTCAAGTTCTGTAATCCATATATCCCCAACACTCCCAAATCCCATTTATAACAGGAATAGAAGATATTTCCCAACAAGACCATACCATAATCATAGCCAAAGTATCAGATATGTGACGATATACAGTATAAGGACTTTGTGATCACTCTGAAATAATGGAAGAATTCTTTTTTGTTCATCTTCTCTCAAGATCTGCCTAGACTAGGAAAATCTGTGTTTAGGAGATGTTAGCTAACTTGCGTTAATAAACACATTTTTAAACACCACTTAGCACTAAATGTAGACAAAGGCAGTAGATTTATAACTCAAGGATTTACCACAATCAGCTAACACATTTTTAAATTTCACTAGCTTTGCCTCATTGTAGAGAACCAAAAGCAATACCCAAACCAGTGGTCTTTGGATGTGGATAGACTTTCCTTTACCTCTAACCAGGATATCTTTGGAATCCACATGCTATGAAGGTTCTTCCCCTGGCTGTCTTTTACTAGCAATATAATATAATATAATATAATATAATATAATATAATATAATATAATATAATATATAATATAATATAATATAATATAATATAATAATTAATATATATTCCGTAACATTAAGTCTTGAAACAGTTTCATTAATTTTCATCCCCACTGTTTTCTAATCATCTTCAGTTTTTTGTCATTCTTAATATAAAGCAGCAGTCATCAGATGTGGGCTCACACCACTGGTGACTGAGGCTTCACAATGTAGTGCATGTCAACAACCATCAAAGCGTTATGCCAGCACAGCTGTTAGCAATGCTGCAAAATGCTTTACAGTGCACCACAAGGCCTTTAGCAGCCAAAGACCAAGCGCATGGGGTAAAACGGAAGAGGGATGGAAGCAAGACTGAAGGGAAAGGGAAGCAAGTCTAAAAGGGAGGACTGAAATGGTATACAATTCAATCAACTATAGGTGTGTATCCTTCCCCCATCATGGAACCATGGGGGTCAAAAGACGCCCATATCATTTCTTTTGTAAACTCAGATTAGAACAATTTGTCTGACCCTGGGATGTTTTGTTAACATCATTAACCGCTTCAATCATACTCTAACTGAGCTGCCAAAAAAATGAAGTTTTTGTCTAAGCTGGATCGCCAGGTGATACATTTTTTCCATGAATGGAATGAAACGTTGTCTACCTTTTCCCAACTGATTATAATCTTTTATTCATTTGTGTTGTTAAAATGAATACTGCAGGCATTCTCACTGCTAAGTCAATCAGTGTCTATGTGAGGGGGAGGGAGACAGAGGTTAAAAGGGTTGAGAGACAGGCATTTGCTCTCTTAGGGTCACTGATACAGTAGTTAAGAAAACATTCACACAGTTAAGACCCGTTAAAGGGGACAACTTGTTTTCCTTAAAAAATGAGAGGGAAAGAGAGAGAGAAAAGTATATTTATAGAAGGTCCTATAAAGATACTGTATAGGCTATTTGCTTGCAGCGTTTTATATTCAGTCTTTTTTCAAGTTCTCTTTTTCTAAGATATGTTCTTTTAATCAGGCCAAAATCATAGAGTACATTAAAAGAATTCTTTAAAAGTTTTAAAAATTTACTGGATGACCCGAGTATGGTCCTATTTAACATACCCTTGGGAACATGTGTATGAAATACAATGTGGTTTGAGGTTTTTCAAACAATACAAACTTAAAAGAGAACATATTTTTTTTAACAGAAACAATTCAAATTCCTCCAAAAGATAAAACAAAACAAAAGCAGGTACGCACCATACTGCAGATAGGCCATGAAAGCATAAAGATCTCTGGCTATTAAATAAGGGGAATGAAAATATTCTTCTTACTTTTTTCATTAGGTGTTTTTTCTTTTACAGTCACCATACAATGCCACTGTTTTTTCCCGAATGGCTGGCAGAAATTTAAAAAAGAATAAGATGGGTGCATGATGGACAATTTAATAATTTGTTAGCTAATGTTTAAAACCACACTCCTTGATACATTTTATCATATCAATGCTATGAGCAGAAAATAAAAATGAATCCTGAAATGGTATTTTTTAGCAGAACAGTTACAGACATACCACACAAGTTGAGTACATCAGGTGTAAGACATCCTGATGCATCACTTCTGAGAAGTATTGGGAGGGAAATATCAGAGTTGAAATATCACAGCTGGCTCTGATTTCAGCTCATGCCAAACACCTGCAAGCTCTAAAAGGATACCAAAACAAAACTCCACCCTGTGGCAGAAGGCCATCCCTTAACAACCCTTCCCTGAGTTTGCATCACTATAAAAATTAATTTAACATTTTTACAGAAACCTTATTCTTCCTGTCCCAGAAGACTAATACAGTTCCTTTAGCCATTCTGCTGAATATGCCTCAAAAACAGAAAGTTAAGAACTGAAATATTTGATAGTTGAAAATTATCTGATGTTTTCATCTTATTATTTGTGAAAGCCTGTGAAATTGGTGGGTTTTATTAACCTCTAGACTATATCATATTCTGTAAATCATTTCAGTTGAACACGTCCTGGCAAAATTTTCCTAGCATCTGTAAAAGCTTCTACAATTGAACTTATGAACACAAAAAGCAACTCAAGTATCAAAGTATATTTTAACGTGTTTAGCTTTTTAAAAAGTGATGCACTTTAAGGACCATGTTTTGAATCACTTTAGTGGTTAATATTTACTGAAACAGTTTTGCAGTCCACTAAGGGTTATTCAGGTCAAGTGAAATTATATTCTTGTCTGTAATACTGCAGAGAATTTCTTACATACAGAGGTTCCTGCAACTGAAAAACAGTTGATGACGGCCTTCAGGTTATACAGTGTTTCTGGAAGTAATTTCTAGTAGAGAAGTGAAAGAGAGGAATTAAATTTTGCATTTATCTCTTTAAGTATTGGACCTGGTTGGAAATTTTCCAGTGGAATGTTTTTCCAGAAAATTGTGTCAAAAGCAAAGCATTTTGTGAGAACATGTTGCCTTTGAAAAAAATTATTTTGAAGTGAAAATTGGAGAAAAAGCCCCACATTTCAATATGATTGAAACATTCCATTTAGACCTTTTCAAAACGAAATATTTCAATTTTCCATTTCAAAATGACTTTTCATTTCAATTTTTAACACTGTGAAGTATGATGTCAACAGTTGAAATCCAAATGAACTCTTTCAGTTTTATCAAAATGAAACATTTTGATTGACCCAAAATGCAATTTTTTCCAGAATTCTGATTTGTGGAAAAATTTGAATTTTTTTGTTTTCTTTCTGTTCTGAAATAAAACAGAATTATAGAACTCCCCTTGAAACAAAATTATGGTTCCTGCACACTCTAGGACAGTGGTTACTGTACCCCCTTTCAGATTACTGTACCCCTTTCGGGAGTCTGATTTGTCTTGTGTACCCCAAATTTCACTTCACTATAAACTACTTGCTTACAAAATCAGACATAAAAATACAAAAGTGTCACAGCACACTATTATTGGAGTGTGTGTGTGTGTGTGTGTTAGTAATACATATGCCTAAATGTGTTGTGAAGAGCCGTCCCTTCTATTTTAGACACCCATTTTTTTAAGATTATAAATTCCTAAAAAAAAGTATTTATTTCAAGCATATTTATCAAAAGATCTCAGAGAAGCACCAAAAACCTTCCAGTGAACTGGTTTTCAAATTAAAGAGGGAACCTGCAAGGAGGTTTTCAAAAAGTTGCATTATGGGTTCTCAGATCAGGAGCATAGTGAGAAGTGTCTCACTGACCTTTTCAAAACTTCAGTTGTCTTTCTTCACTATACTCCAGCATTAGCAATTCACGACACAGCTTCTTCAAAGCCCTTTGGTTGGTTTGTCTCTTTGGAGAGGTTACACAGTGGTTCACTAATCCTGGACTTTAGTAAAGTGATGCCAGTCAGTTTCAAAGAATCTATACTTAAGGTCCTACAATCTTGGAATGCACTGAAGACAATGCCATTGAGCTTTCAAGGAACTGTGGTTGCTGGTGTGTAATTTCTTTGACGTTCCTAACAGCATGTTTATCTGATTGGCATTTTCATTCTTGGATACAGTGCAAATTTGGAGTCATAACTGAGCTGTAGTTACCCCCAAAATTTCAGTTAATTAAAGTTTGGTGAATATGGGTTTCATTTGCCAACTTAAATTCCCCCAGCAATTTCAGTTGGAGATAGTATTTTTCTTCACTTGCTGTGTACTCTTTCCGCTAAACGTTGTGGAAAGTAATATGTACATTGCTTATCAGCCTAACAAGGTTGTTGATTGTTAGGTAAAGAAAAACCTCTATTTCTCATTTTCAAAATATCACAACGAAGTAGACATGTATCCAAACTGAATTAAGTGAAGTTAGGACAGAAAGAGTCTGCACGGATATCAAAGGCAAAAGCTTTGGACACTCAAAACCAATTTTCAATATATGATTTCAGGTAACTGTAGTTGTTTGTCATTTTTTTTAAATTTCTTAATTTCATTGTCAGACTGTGTCCATGAATTTCCTGTGAAGACAGATCGCCTGAGCTGTTTCTCTGGGGAAAAAAGGGCTGGCCTGCAAAGAATTTTTGTACTCCTTTAACTAAATTGGTTTGAAATTGGAATAATTAAAGTTTTACAGCTCCCTAACGTGGATGGCATTATGCTAATATAATGGTGTTTACACTGGTATAGCTTATTCCCGTAAATTTAGTAAAATAAGATATGCTGGCAATAAGGCATCTTTATAGAGCTGCATCCACACTAGGGAATATACTGCTTTACCTGTTGTTGTTTTGTTTTTTTTAAATCACATCCCCAACCAAAATAATGGTACAAAAACTGTGTGGACAAGGCTATAGTGTGTGTCTACTCTCCAGCTGCCTTTTCTGGGTTTTTCAGCTGAGTCCTGAAAATCACAAAACAGATATGAATCTCATTTAAAAAAAAACCAAACACTTGATCGGTGATTAAAGGGTCCTTCGGGATGCCCCAGATGAGTTTCATATGTTTAGGGCAATGCTAGAGGTGCACTGTAGCTCACACTGGAGACGCTCTGCTAGGTGTTTGTCGTTTCATACATACCCGTGTTATGTGTAATGGCCCATAAAAGGAGATATTCCCATAATTCACAAATAACCTTAGGAAGAGGATGGCAAACAAAAACCCACCAGTGATAGCACTAGAAAGGAAACTCTTGGGCAACATGAGAGCGAGAAGATGCAAAGGTGATATTTCAGGAGTTTAGACCCTAGCTCAACAGTGGAAGGAGAGACAGACACATGAGCATGACTAAAAATGGAGGCTGTAATGTTGTTAACTTAACCTAACTCCTAAAGGTCCAAAGCAGGACTGCAACAGTTACTGGGTTGAAGATATTACAGTGTGGATCCCAAACTGGTTGCCAAGAATCAAGAAAAAAAAGAGAGGGACCAGCTCTTAGCACTTCAGCCAGCTAAAAGGGGTTTTCCTCCAAAAGCTAAATTTTCCCCCATTATCTCATCTGAAGTTTGAAGGACTAGACAAGGGATGCTACAAGCTGTGCAAGACATTGATGATTATACCCAACTTGCAATGCAAAGGCCCAGGCTCAGTGCCTGTCCATCCCTCTGTAGGAGTTTGGGTCCCCCAAAACTGACCCTTATTAATATGCAGTCCATACTAGGAACCTTCTGTATTTGTGACAAGCACTTATTGATTTATTAGGACTTGTTCCTTTTTCAGTATGTTACATGCCCTTTTCCTAGGTACCATTAATGTGAATATACACTTAAGTTTTTGCAGTGTGTTGGTCCAGTAGCTTGACACACAGTAATATATTTAGCCATCAAGTTAAAGACTGATTTCTTGAACTGCCGTTTTTTTTTCTGATAGGCTCCCACCTACCCAGTAATTAGTCTGTTACAAATAGCATCAGTTATAAATATTCTTTATACTAATCAAAGCAGTATGACATTCAGCATCTCTTCTATGAAAGTTTAAAATACTTGTATAACATTCCTTCATGTCCTTATCCCCTAAATATGCTGGCCCACATATAAAAAATTAAAATGTGATCAACTAAACATAGCCATTCTAATTGAAATGAAATCAAAGAAAAAAATGAGAAGCAATTTTTTAATCAAGTAAATGTGTGGATATATCCCATGTGACAAAACTGCAAAAATAATTGAAAATTGTTGGTTCTTTGAGAAATATTTGCTGTCACAAAACTTTTCTTCTTTTTAGTTCTATCCGTTCTCTCGTTGTATTAGAACTAAATGCAAACACTCTCACTCTCACTGCACACACTTTCTCGATCTCTCATTATAGACGACTGATGGAAAAACAAACACCAAATAAGAGCATCTGGAGATGGTTTATTTCTTTACAAGTTGACTGGAAGACAATGTTGAAACAGACACTGCTGTCATTTCACAATACAGGAAATTTAGAAAAGGTGTCACAGCTGTTTTAAATAACTTCATTTTGAGCGTGCCAGTCATGTGGGCATGAGCCTTCACTTCTTCACTAGGAGAGGAGGAGGAACTCATCCTGCTATAAGTGTAACTTAATTGAAATAAATGAATTTCCACCAATTTGGCCCCTTAAAGGCAAAAATCAGTGCTATGGCCTAACTCAGCAGGGTATTTAAGCATCTTCCTGACATTAAGCAGCTAAGTAGTCCCATTAAAGTCAATGGGACTACTCATGTACTTAAGTATGAAATGGGGCCTATATTTGATTATATCCTTCTTAATGTTAAATAATAAAGTGTGTGTGTGTGTGTATAAATTTGAGAACTAAGTGATCTAGGCATTAAAAAAAACCCAATAACACTGAGAGGTAGAATGATTCAGTGTAAGGCCTGATTGGTAGCCTTGGGAACCAAAGTCTCCTATTTAACCTGAACAGAACAGTTATGGTACAGCATAGGAAACAGCAATGCAATGTTCCCCAAACTGTTTTGCCAAAGTGCCTCAATTCTAACCTGGGAGAACCTGCTTTAGGCTTGGATGAATAATTCAGTCCCCTATCAGTTTACTCCATGTCGTTCTGCTGAGACCCCATCAGATCTGCCAGTTATGCTGGTAGTTAGTTTAAACCTGGTCACTAGGGGTTGAGTAGAGACCACCAACTTATTCTCATTCATTTTGATGGTAATAGCTTTGGTCACTACTGACCACTGATCAGGGCAGGATTACAATAGGTGACAACGGAATTAAATAAGTATGTGATAAATCCATTCTTTTAAGGAAGCATAATATACGGTTTATCTAGAACATTTGTCAAGTACTGTACCTGAAACCATATAGTAAGACATATTGCACAATTTGTATAAGAGGTCTCGGGTTTTTTTAACTAAAAAAATTGAATTTAAACCTATAACGTATTCATTTGCTTCATCACTGTAAAGCATATTTGAGAAATATTTCACTGTTAATACAGCACTGCAGGGTGCAACCCCAGCCTGTATGAGTTTGGAGTCAATAAAAGATCACATTTGCATTATTATCACTGAAAAGATCTAAAGGTTTATAGAAAATGTGTTGTAGCCTGATGTGATCATCTCTGCAGTGATGATAGAGATTGATAAAAGCAGCAAAGAGTCCTGTGGCACCTTATAGACTAACAGACGTATTGGAGCATGCGCTTTCGTGGGTGAGTACCCACTTCATTGGATGCATGTAGTGGAAATTTCCAGAGGCAGGTATAAATATGCAAGCAAGAGTGAGTCAGGCTAGAGATAACGAGGTTAGTTCAATCAGGGGGGATGAGGCCCTCTTCTAGCAGTTGAGGTGTGAACACCAAAGAAGGAGAAACTGCTTTTGTAGTTGGCTAGCCATTCACAGTCTTTGTTTAATCCTGAGCTGATGGTGTCAAATTTGCAGATGAACTGAAGCTCAGCAGTTGCTCTTTGAAGTCTGGTCCTGAAGTTTTTTTGCTGCAGGATGGCTACCTTTAAATCTGCTATTGTGTGTCCAGGGAGATTGAAGTGTTCTCCTACAGGTTTTTGTATATTGCCATTCCTAATATCTGATTTGTGTCCATTTATCCTTTTACGTAGGGACTGTCCAGTTTGGCCGATGTACATTGATCGATAGACATTTTAGAAATTATTCATGCTGAGAAATGTCTATTTTTTAAAATTTCAGCATGCTAACCTGAGGTAAATGCATATACTGTATTTTTCCCCGAAGCCGCTATGTCCTCTTTGCTTGAAATCTCTTGATGGGTTGTTATGTGTGGAAAACATAAATCCTCTTCCCTCTGTTTAGTGGCTCCACATTTGAGATGGCTGCAATATGGCAGTTATTTCAGCTAAGGGGTAACTCCACCCATTTTTTTTTTCCGTACTGGCCTCATTGCAGCCATTGTCAGGGAAATGAAATGCTAAATATTTCTGCATTGAGCTAATAGCACCCTCAAAGGCCAGACCAAAGGAGCATTTTGCTGATATATATGTCCCAAAATCAACTGGGTGAGCGAGTCATGTAAGTCCCTCCAACAGATCAACTTTTCTTCATTGCTGCCAAGAGATGCATTTATTTGTGCTGCTTATCGAGGTCTTCCCCATCTATCTAATAGGAGAATGTAGCAATGGCATTAGTCAAGATGAAATTCTGTTACTGTTGGGGATTTTTAATACCTTATTATGTTCAATGTCTCAAATTTGGTTTTCATTGCAAAGTTTTGTTTAGACATTTAAAAATTATCTGAGAACCCAAGACAGGAAGTTCCGTGTTTTGGAAATTTGTGTTAATCTATAGCTCAGAATGTTACTACACAGATGATGAATACATATAATTCTTAATACAGATTTATGCTACAGGTCTGGTCTATTGATAATATCAATAAAGAAGTATACTTAATTGTGTAAAATAATTAATTATGTACATAGTAATATACTTGATTGTGAAGTGCTTTGAGATCTACTGATGAAAAATACTATATAAGAGCTAGGTATTAGAATTAAAAAGAGTATGAATACATACTTAATCAATGGGCCATTATTATGTACTGGGTAAATAACATGGTTTTAAAGTATTTGCAATTATTTATTTGATAGACTCAGGCTCCACTTAACTAATACATATTTAGAAACCTTTAATTTTTTTATTCTAAGTATACTGTACAGTTATGTCAAGATGGGTCTAATGTTCATCTGTTACATTTAATATAATCAAAGTTACCAACAAATAATTTGTATACGTAGTAATAGGAAGAAAGCAGCAGTTAATATAACTTTTTCTATAACAATTATCAAGGAGTTGATTTTTAATAACAATTCAACTGGTTGGAAACCTCAGATTAAGTTTAAACAGTAAGCAGCAGGAGAAGAAAAGTATTATAGTTTACATCTATTTTGTACGCAAAGAGCTGTAGACAGTTTGGGCTAAGTTGCTTTCTTCACCAGGTTCATACTTTTATTACTGTAACAGGGTGGCTGGCAGACTTTAAGACTTTGCAGAGGGATCGAGGGCTTGCCTGTTGAGTTACTCAGAAAAGTGCAGGGAAATGGCAGCTGAGTCAGAGTGGCAGGTGCATCTTGTTAACTCCAACCTGGGTATAAAAGGGGTTGGGAGCAGAAGAGGCAGAGGAAACTAGAAGCTGGGACAGAGGAGGTCTTGCGGGGAAAACGCTTGGAACAGCCAAACTTGGGGGGAAGAAAGTTTAGACTTTGGTATATGTTCTCTTGTGTTTGAGTTAGCAGCAGAGCCAAATATCAGGGAAAAGGTAAGTATGGCGTTACATGGTTTATGTATGCTTTGTTCAGAACAAGTTAGAAACTCCACCTGTGTGCAATTCTTTCGTGTTTTCATTAGGCTGTCAAATGATTAAAAAAATTAATCGTGATTAAACAATAATAGAATACCACTTATTTAAATATTTTTGGATGTTTTCTACATTTTCAAATATATTGATTTCAATTACAACACAGAATGCAAAGTGTACAGTGCTCATGTTATATTTATTTTTGATTACAAATATTTGCACTGTAAAAAACAAAACAATGTAAAATTTTAGAACCTACAAGTCCACTCAGTCCTACCTCAGCCAATCGCTCTGACAAACAAGTTTACAATTTTCAGGCGATAATGCTGCCCACGTCTTGTTTACAATGTCACCTGAAAGCGAGAACAGGCATTTGCATCGCACTGCAAGATATTTACATGCCAGATGCTAAAGATTCATATATCCCTTCATGCTTCAACCACCATTCGAGAGGACATGTGTCCATGCTGATGACGGGTTCTGCTTGATAATGATCCAAAGCAGAGCGGAGTGTTGCATGTTCATTTTCATTATCTGAGTCAGATGCCACCAGCAGAAGGTTGATTTTCTTTTCTGGTGGTTCGGGTTCTGTAGTTTCCGCATCAGAGTGTTGCTCTTTTAAGTCATCTGAAAGGATGCTCCACACCTCGTTCCTCTCAGATTTTGGAAGGCACTTCAGATTCTTAAACCTTGGGTCAAGTGCTGTACCTATCCTTAGAAATCTCAGATTGGTACCTTCTTTGCGTTTTGTTAAATCTGCAGTGAAAGTGTTCTTAAAACGAACATGTGCTGGGTCATCATCCGAGACTGCTATAACATGAAATATATGGCAGAATGTGGGTAAAACAGAACAGGAATCATACAATTGCCCCCCAAGAAGTTCAGTCACACATTTAATTGAGTGCAGTTATGTAACAAAAAAAAAATCTACATTTGTATGTTACACCTTCACGAAAGAGATTGCACTATAGTACTTGTATGAGGTGAATTGAAAAATACTGTTTCTTTTGTCATTTTTACAGTGGAAATATTTGTAATAAAAATAATATAAAATGAGCACGGTACACTCTATTCTGTGTTGTAATAAAAATCAATATATTTGAAAATGTAGAAAAACAGCCAAAAATATTTAATACATTTCAATTGGTATTTTACTGTTTAACACTGCGATTAAGCAAGATTAATTTTTTTAATCACAATTAATTTTTTTGTGTTAGTCGCGTGAGTTAATGGCGATTAATCAACAACCCTAGTTTTCATACATGGAACAGCTCCAAGGTCTTGAACCTGCAAGGTGCTCAGCACTCTGACCTCAATCCATCAAAGCACTTAAGCATGTGCTTCTCCCGAGCAGTTCCATTGATTACAAAGATTAAAAGATTTGCCCATTTTATAAGGTTTTTCCCTTCCATAAAGAGCAAAAGGAAGTGTGTCTGGAAAAAGAAAGTGATATTTTGTAAGTGGAATGTCATTGGTTTATTTCCTTCCACTTTAAAGCCATATTCCATATCATATGCTTCAGGGTTTTTCACAACTCTACCACACCTACAATGCTGTTCTCATTTCTTCCTCAATCCCTTCTCTCTCCTTATGTACTCCCTTGAAGCCTCTCTCCCTAGAACCCTTGCTGTCTTCTCCCAGCCTTAGCTTCACATCTTCTTTCCCATTGCATCTATCTGTCTTATCTAATTTGTCTAATCTCTGACTATATAAGAACTGGTATTGTCATTATTATGGTATTTTTAATGGATCCATTACCATAGTGCCTAGGCATATATGGACACAAAAAGGAAGCTTACAAGAAGTGGAAACTTGGACAGATGACTAGGGAGGAGTATAAAATTATTGCTTGAGCATGCAAGGGTGTAATCAGGAAGGCCAAAGCACAATTGCAGTTGCAGCTAGCAAGGGCTGTGAAGGGTAACAAGAAGGGTTTCTACAGGTATGTTAGCTACAAAAAGAAGGTCAGGGGAAATGTGGGACCCTTATTGAAGGGGGGAGGCAACCTAGTGACAGATGATGTGGAAAAACCTGAAGTACTCAATGCTTTTTTTGCCTCAGTCTTCACAGACAAGGTCAGCGCCCAGACTTCTGCACTGGGCAGCACAGTATGCAGATGAGGTGAGCAGCCCTCACTGGTGAAAGAACAGATTAAGGACTATTTAGAAAAGCTGGACATGCACAAGTCCATGGGGTCGGATCTGATGCATCTGACAGTGCTGAGGGAGTTGGCTCATGTGATTGCAGCCATTGGCCATTATCTTTGAAAACTCGTGGTGTTCGGGGGAGGTCCCAGACGATTGGAAAAAGGCAAATAGAGCGCCCATTTTTTAAAAAAAGGAAGAAGGAGAATCCGGGGAACTACAGACTGGTCAGCCTCCCCTCAGTCCCTGGAAAAATCATGGAGCAGGGTTTCAACAAATCCATTTTGAAGCACTTGGAGGAGAGGAAGGTGATCAGGAACAGTCAACATGGATTCACCAAGAGCACGTCATGCCTGACCAACCTGATTGCCTTCTATGATGAGATAACTGGCTCTGTGGATATGGGGAAAGCAGTGGATGTGATATATCTTGATTTTATCACAGCTTTTGATACGGTCTCTCACAGTATTATTGTCAGCATGTTAAAAAAGTATGGATTGGATGAATGGACTATAAGGTGGATAGAAAGTTGGCTAGATTGTTGGGCTCAATGGGTGGTGATCAATGACTCCGTGTCTAGTTGGCAGCCGGTATCAAGCTGAGTACCCCAGAGGTCTGTCCTGGAGCCAGTTCTGTTCAACATCTTTATTAATGATCTGGATGATGGGATGGATCCCACCCTCAGCAAGTTTGCGGATGACAGTAAGCTGGGGAGTGGGGAGGTAGATACACTGGAGAGTAGGGTTAGGACCCAGAGTGACCTAGACAAATTGGAGGATTGGGCCAAAAGAAACCTGATGAGGTTCAACCAGGACAAGTGCAGAGTCCTGCACTTTGGAGGGAGGCTAAGCAGCAGTTCTGCAGAAAAGGACCTGGGGATTATAGTGAACGAGAAGCTGGATATGCGTCAACAGTGTGTCCTTGTTGCCAAGAAGGCTAACAGCATATTGGGCTGTATTAGTAAGAGCATTGCCAGCAGATCGACGGAAGTGATTATTCCCCTCTATTTGGCACTGGTGAGGCCACAACTAGGGTATTGCGTCCAATTTTGGGCCCCCCACTACAGAAAGAATATGGACAAATTGGAGAAAGTCCAGCGGAGGGCAATGAAAATGATTAGGGGGCTGGGGCACATGACTTATGAGGCGAGGCTGAGGGAACTGGGCTTGTTTAGTCTGCAAAAGAGAATGAGGGGGGATTCGATAGCAATCTTCAACTACCTGAAGGGGTTTTCCAAAGAGTATGGAGCTCGGCTGTTCTCAGTGGTGGCAGATGACAGAACAAGGAGCAATGGTCTGAAGTTGCAGTGGGGAGGTCGAGGTTGGATATTAAGAAAAACTGTTACACTAGGAGGGTGGTGAAGCACTGGAATAGGTTACCTAGGGAAGTGGTGGAATCTCCATCCTTAGAGGTTTTTAAGTCCCAGGTTGAGAAAGCCCTGGCTGGGATGATTTAGTTGGGGTTGGTCCTGCTTTGAGCAGGGGGTTGGACTAGATGACCTCCTGAGGTCTCTTCCAACCCTAATCTTCTATGATTCTGTGGACACTTTTTCCACTTCCCATGCTTCAGGAACCATCTTTCTGTCTCTCTTTTCAATTCTGCTCTTTCTGTGAAACTTTCTGTTCATGTTTCTGTTGACAATGGCTGGGTGTTAATGTCTAGATGCATTAAGGTCTCAACATGGTGCCTAAACTGTTGTCATGTTCTGTATTCAGCTGAGGTGGATTTAAAGTCGTTGGACCAAGGAACTAGTTTTCCTACATAATCTTTTTAAAATGGCATGTACCTCTACATAACTTTATAACTAATAATAATATCAGTCATATCAGTTACGAGATATGGAGTCATTTTTTAGCATTGATGTATGATGCAGTGTGGGTTCTAGCAGTTATATCATGCTGATTACTCAGAACTGTTATACATTATATACATTATACATTTTCATACAGTATATGTTGTGATGAGAATCTGCTTATGCACCTTTGAATTAATTCATGCAGCATTGCCTGGAATATATGACACTGTCTGTAGAAACAATATATGTCAGGAATGTTGTATGTTTCAAAGGGTACAAGCTTGTGATGAGTGCAGCTCGTCTGTATAGCAAGACAGACATTCCGAGCCCTGGGCTTTGGCAGAACACAAACAATGGTGAAAACTGAGGCCATCAGTGGGCATAGGAGTGGAGGAGAAGGATTATAAATATTTCACACATTTTAGAGGCACACGTGAGCTGAAATGTCAGGAGGTCAGTTTTTATTTATTTCTGCTTTCTGCTGCCATTCTTGCCTATTTCTACAATGGATGGTTCCTTGCACAAACATCTGGGATCAGGTTGCCAGCACCTGCAGCACATGGAGGGAGAGAGAGGTTTCCCTGACTATAAGACTTATTTTAAAATGCATAACTTAAATAGCTATTGATAGTAAAAAAGAATTATTTTAAAATGTGTTGTCCCCCCCCCCAAAAGGGGATAATATCGATATTTTTTTATTTGCAGCATCCATACTTTATTTTTAAAAAATCAGGGCTACAACGCACAGACTGCAAGTGCACTTTTCATGATTTAAACCTGGAAGACTATACAGTACATCTGTTTAACATCTTGTAGTTTCAAGAATTCTGCCTTGAAAATCTTCTGTCCCATAAAAGGTTATGTTAGGATTTTCAGATGCAAACTGGAAAAGGTTTATGTACTAGTGGATCCTCTTTTTATTAACCCCTGTGTGGCTGCTGGCCCATCATTGTGTTTTGCCAGGAGTTTTAAGAAGGAGTCTTTGTTGATGAAAAGAAATATGAGTTTGTCAATATACAAGCACGTTGGAAAATAACTTTTTCAAGATGTAGCTCAAGATCCCTAAGTAGGCATTAGACAACTTGTTTGTAATTACCAAGTGTGTGGCTATATTTTTATTTCTTATATATGCTTCTCTCCATTACACTGGTTTTATGCTGATGCAATTCCATTGTCTTCACTGGAGTTTTACTGGCATAGCTGAATGGGGAAACAGGCCTTCTTTTCCTGTTCAACACAGTTGGCAATATCTGCACACAAGAAGCCCAGGACTAGTGGTAGAAGTTATGGAGGTAAATCATGAGCTGCATTGACAGAGCTGTGCTAGGAAACCTTTACCATGCTAGGGAACAATTTCCATAGCTTTAGAAAATGTGTTCAGTCTCTACATTAGGGCCTGAGGCCAAGGGCCATTACTTCCCATTGAAGTCAAAGGAACTTGAGGTGTCTCAGCTCAGACCCTTGCAAGACCAGGCCATTAGTGAGCACAAAAAGTGACCCATTTAACAGCGGAAGGAAGATCTGTGGTTCAAGCAGTAGATAGGAGGTCTGGAATTTGGGCTTCAGTGCCAGTGTAATGAGTCATCTCTGATCCTGATGCAGAGGTGCTGGAACAATGTGTATAGTGGGGGTGCTGAGAGCCATTGAATCAAACTGTAAACCCTGTATATGATGGAAACCACTTCAAGCCATGGGCTGCTGCTGCACCCCCAGCACTCCTAGTTCCAGCACCTATGGCTCTTTGAGCCGGAGCCTGATCATTGGCGCTGAGTCTGATGAGTCATCCCGGAGCCTGAAACCTAAGGGCTCCATGTTAATTAGCCAGGGCTCAGCCCATCCACAGGCGAAGGTCTAACTGGGGACCCCAAGGCTAGGGATATCGGCTCCCAACGAGAGCAGCCATTCTAGTCTGCTCAATGTTACAACCTCATTGGGAGTGTCCCCTGCTGCTTAGTTTTTCTGACAGACTGCAGAAAACTTTTCTGACAGACTTGTTCCAAGCCTGCTTTTGGTTCCTGATTCCTGCTTTGACCTTGGCTCTGGTCCCCAGCCCAACAACTGGGCCTGACTGCCACTGCTCCAGCCACTAGGTTTGACTGCTGCTGCTTCACCACTAGGCATGACTATCCACTTCTCAGTTTCTGACAGCCTGCTTCTTCCACAGGTTTTCTGCCTGACCTTTGGCAAGTCATTTAACCTCTTTGTGCCTCATTTTTCTTATTTGTAAAATATGGATAATCATATTTACCTATATGGCAGGTGTGATGCAAGCTTTAATTCACTGTCTGTGTAAAACAGTTTATGATCCTGGGTTTGAGATTGCTATAGAGGTAAATACTCTTATTAATGTATATACATTCATTTTGATGTTCTTTTTTTTAAAAGCACAGACCCTACCCAAGAAACAACAGTAATTTTCCTTAATTCAAGTAGTTGATGCCTTGCATACAGCGGACAAATCACAAAAACGCTTTCTGCTGCATGGTCTGTAGTGAGTGGGTGTGTGAAAGAAAAAGAGATAGCATTTCCTTCAGAGACATACACACCCTCTGACCCAGACTAGAGAAGAATCTGTGTTGCAGAAGGCTTGCTGCAAGGGATTTTCCACATGTATTTTATTATTCTGAAGCTGATAGTGGTGACAAGTTGCACATTAAGTAACTGTCTCTTAAAAAATTACTTTTTTTATTATCTCTGTAGGAAAAGTGATGTAATACCGGGTTACTTGGGTAAACAAAGTCATTTGACTACAGAATATATTACCATCACATATGAAACTCGCTCCCTTCTGCCCCTTCACTTTAGACATATGGCTCTATGGTGATTACCTGCATATTTAGGGACAAGTGTGTTCAGATTCACTAAGTTAGTAGCCAACAGTTTTCACTGGGGAAATAAGTTTAGTCAACTGTTAGTAATTTGGTTTTGAAAATATCTGCAAAGTCCTCAAACGCATAAGACACAGTGAAACATGTGGTCCTAATCAGCCCCTTAAGAAGGAGACATGGTCTATTTTCCATTAGGGATGGTGCTTACAACAAAGGAGTAAATACAGCTGAAGTTTACACATGTATTCTAACTTTATTGTATTATGTGTGTGTGTGCATGTAGGTAAACATGCATGCACACTTACATATATATAGATAGATAGATAGATAGATGTATTCCCAATGGGTGGATCATGATGATTGCTATTAAATAAAACAAGCTGACAGAGCAAGTCGATTGGTGTAAAAATAGGAAAAAAATACATATTTAAAAAAAAACTTTTCTTGTTGGGTTTTTTCTTTATTATTCAGCTGCCAGAGCTCATAAACATAAATTGGCAGCATGTAATTGGACAAAGGAATGCGGTGGAACCCTCTTGTAATGATGTTTGTTTTTTAACATAACTTTGCTCTGAGTAGAGGTTCACAATAGTAGCAATTGCAAGTTGCACATTGCAGTGCATTGTAACAATTCTGGACAGTTATTCCACTTGATTTGAAATGGGGTTTCAGTAGATATGTTTGCAGTTGGGCAAATCCAGGGTCCTGCACCTGCCTTGACTAGTTATATGGGATACAAAGCTGATGTATGGGGGGAGCCACATTGTAGAGGCTACTTCATCCCAGTAAATGAAGTAGGCTCTCTGAGCCCTTATGCAGGCACCCCCATGAGAGTCAGTACAAGTGGACCCATGGTTTGGTGGATACTTGGGCCCTGCCTCTCCCTTGGCATGCCCATATCCTGCTTCTTTCTGCCTCCTGCATGCTGCTGTGAAAAAGCTACTGGGGGGAAGCTGTTCTAGACTTGATTTTAACAAATAGGGAGGAACTCGTTGAGAATTTGAAAGTAGAAGGCAGCTTGGGTGAAAGTGATCATGAAATCATAGAGTTTGAAATTCTAAGGAAGGGTAGAAGGGAGAACAGCAAAATAGAGACAATGGATTTCAGGAAGGCGGATTTTGGTAAGCTCAGAGAGCTGATAGGTAAGGTACCTTGAGAATCAAAACTGAGGGGAAAAACAGCTGAGGAGAGTTGGCAGTTTTTCAAAGGGACACTATTAAGGGCCCAAAAGCAAGCTATTCCGCTGAGTAGGAAAGATAGGAAATGTGGCAGAAGACTTCCTTGGCTTAACACAAGATCTTGCATGATCTAAAAAATAAAAAGGAGTCATATAAAAAATGGAATCTAGGACAGATTACAAAGGATGAATATAGGCAAACAACACAGGAATGCAGGGGCAAGATTAGAAAGGCAAAGGCACAAAATGAGCTCAAACTGGCTACGGGAATAAAGGGAAACAAGAAGACTTTTTATCAATACATTAGAAGCAAGAGGAAGACCAAGGACAGGGTAGGCCCACTGCTCAGTGAGGAGGGAGATACAGTAACAGGAAACTTGGAAATGGCAGAGTGCTTAATGACTTTGTTTCGTTCTTCACCAAGAAGTCTGAAGGAATGACTAACTTAGTGAATGCTAATGGGAAGGGGGTAGGTTTAGAAGATAAAATAAAAAAAGAACAAGTTAAAAATCTCTTAGAAAAGGTTGATGCCTGCAAGTCACCAGGGCCTGATGGAATGCATCCTAGAATACTCAAGGAGCTAATAGAGGAGGTATCTGAGCCTCTAGCTATTATCTTTGGAAAATCATGGGAGACGGGAGAGATTCCAGAAGACTGGAAAAGGGCAAATATAGTGCCCATCTATAAAAAGGGAAATAAAAACAACCCAGGAAACTACAGACCAGTTAGTTTAACTTCTGTGCCAGGGAAGATAATAGAGCAAGTAATTAAGAATATCATCTGCAAACACTTGGAAGGTGGTAGTAAAGAACAAATCATGTCAAATCAATCTGATAGCTTTCTTTGATAGGATGACGAGTCTTGTGGATAAGGGAGAAGCGGTGGATGTGGTATACCTAGACTAGGCATTTGATACGGTCTCGCATGATATTCTTTTCGATAAACTAGGCAAATACAACTTAGATGGGGCTACTATAAGGTGGGTGCATAACTGGCTGGATAACCATACTCAGAGAGTAGTTATTAATGGTTCCCAATCCTGCTGGAAAGGTATAACAAGTGGGGTTCCGCAGGGGTCTGTTTTGGGACCGGCTCTGTTCAATATCTTCATCAGTGACTTAGATATTGGCATAGAAAGTATGCTTAAGTTTGCAGATGATACCAAACTGGGAGGGATTGCAACTGCTTTGGAGGATAGGGTCATAATTCAAAATGATCTGGACAAATTGGAGAAATGGTCTGAGGTAAACAGGATGAAGTTTAACAAAGACAAATGCAAAGTACTCCACTTAGGACAGAACAATCAGTTTCACACATACAGAATGGGAAGAAACTGTCTAGGAAGAAGTACAGCAGAAAGGGATCTAGGGGTTATAGTGGACCACAAGCTAAATATGAGTCAACAGTGTGATGCTGTTGCAAAAAAGCAAACATGATTCTGGGATGCATTAACAGCTGTGTTGTGAGCAAGATACGAGAAGTCATTCTTCCGCTCTACTCTGCGCTGGTTAGGCCTCAGCTGGAGTATTGTGTCCGGTTCTGGGCACTGCATTTCAAGAAAGCTGTGGAGAAATTGGAGAGGGTCCAGAGAAGAGCAACAAGAATGATTAAAAGGTCTTGAGAACATGACCTATGAAGGAAGTCTGAAAGAATTGGGTTTGTTTAGTTTGGAAAAGAGAAGACTGAGAGGGGACATGATAGCAGTTTTCAGGTATCTAAAAGGGTGTCATAAGGAGGAGGGAGAAAACTTGTTCACCTTAACCTCTAAGGATAGAACAAGAAGCAATGGGCTGCAGCAAGGGAGGTTTAGGTTGGACATGAAATAAACACTGGAATAAACTGCCTAGGGAGGTTGTGGAATCTCCATCTCTGGAGATATTTAAGAGTAGGTTAGATAAATGTCTATCTGGGATGATCTAGACAGTATTTGGTCCTGCCATGAGGGCAGGGGACTGGACTCTCGAGGTCCCTTCAAGTCCTAGAATCTATGAATCTATGTAACACACCTAGAGCACGCATCCCCTGCACTCCTCCTTGCATTTTCCTGAATGACCTGTTCTGCTCACACATTTTATAAAGTTGAACACATGACCCTTCCCCACCCTCCACCCCTGTTTCCATCATAATGACAGACCTAGTTGTGATAGGTGCTTGTAGGGAGTTCACAGATTCTACAGTGCCATGCTTAGGGAAGTAAATGCATTCACCGCCTTTCACTACTAGGTCACACACCAAGGATTGAAAATTATAATTACCTCAAGGGCTTCTGATTCCTTATTGCATTTATCCAAAGTGTTTGTGTCTAGTATCTTTGGCAGTTGTTACAATTCTTGCACATTTTCCTGCATGTTCCCCATGATAAATCGCTTCTGTTTTCCTCTTGCTCTTGCTGTGTTGTCAGCACAAATCACCTTTCAAAAAAGAGCCATTATCTTGTTGTTCATGGTTGTGTTTTAACAAGTGGGAGGCCACTAGTTGTTAAAATAAATGTGCTGTTATAGGCCCCTGTTCAGGAAAGCATCCCTATTCAGCAACAGCACGTAGGCATATGCATAACTTCAGAGTGACTTTAAGCATGTGCTTAAGTGCTTTCCTGAATAGGGATGGATTTAAGTTTTCCTGAATCAGGGCCAGATTTGTGACATGCATCATTTACAGAACCCATTGCAAAGGTGAGGTGTTCACCATACATTCCAGAAAGGGTGAAAATCAAAGAGGTGAATTTTTGGGGGTGGGGAGCAAGTAACTTGTGCTGCATTAGGTCAGGTGTGACCATCATAGGAATGGTTTTTACCATTGTATACAGTGCACAATGAGTAGATTCCTCTCAACAGAATCAAGTGCATTATTATGATTGTAACAATTATATAACAGCAAAAAGACTCCCTTTAGACCTGTCTGGTCAGAGTGCATGGTCAAATAGAGCTTAGTTTCTCATTTTCTGGGTAAATTGGAGCTTGGACTAAGTGAGTGGGGTGGACAGGAGGAGAGAAGAATTACCATCAGTCTCAGAAATACAATAGTTTCTGGTTTTATAGGCATATCCTTGAAGCCCAGGAGACTGGTATTTTGGTTAGGCAGTAGAATATCCATATCATATATAGACTTAGCCAAGATGTACATTTTGAAAAGAACATAATTATATTGGAGTTCAAAGGAGTCTTAAAAAAAAAAAAGATGATCGGATTTTCAAAGGTGAAGAATGCACACAAATCCAGTGTTGAGGTCAATGGAAGCTGCCAGTGTTCGACACCTTTAAAAATCAGGCCAGAAGTGTTTAGTAAAGGTCTAGGAAAGGTTAAAAGAGATGGACATATTCAGATAAAAGATAACTTGAGTAAATACAAATTAACCTTCTCTCTCAGCAGACATTTTGCCTCTATTGTGCAGATTTACTTCCAAAAACATCATTCTTTTTCTCAGTGTATTTCACCTAGTCCAAAATTCAGATTATACCTACTGAACGTATCACCTGACAGGAAGGGAGTGGAGGAGAAAGGGACATCCTTATATAACAATGTCTTTGGAGAAGACGTAATAATCCCAGCTAGTTGTGGAAGTAAAGGAGGACAAATCATATCAGTAGCATTCTGTCACCTCTGAATTCAATCTCTCGTTTTCATGTGATTCACACATAGATCCCAAATGTAAAGAAGTCGCCAAGGCACAAGATCATCCTTGCAAAAAACTGCAGTTTCCATGAGAATTTGCTGTGAGGCTTTTGATCTAGAGCAGGGTAGGCTGGACATAGAAAGGAAGAAAAGGACTTTTTTAATGTCACTGATAAATCAGACAGGAGTCTGATCCAAATCAAGTTCTCTAACTTAAACCATTTTTCTGTAAAATTGAAAAATTGTAACAAATTTTCAAAAATTTGTTAACATGAAATCAAGACAAAGTTATAATTCCCCGTGATGTAAGCTTTCAAGGGGAATTATAAAAGTAAATCACAGTGCTTTACTTATTTTCCATTATCTAAAGACTGTAGATAACACTGCTCTACAGCCAAAATGCTTCTGAAATAAATGTAGTCAAACTTTACTAATTCTGAGTCACTGAGAACGAAAATGATGCTTAAAATTGTTGATTGGCTCTAGTTTTCAAGATATGCTATTGGATCAGTATATATGACCCTTGACTTGGGAATGGCGGAGGATAGGTGAGTTATAAAGGAAAGGGATCTCAATTTAAACCAGAAATGACTAAAATACATCTTTGATTGGATCTATGAATAAATCTATGACTGGGTTTGGACAGTACTTGCTTTTTAGGCAAAACAATGAATGATGCAATCTGAAGCTGGTATTGCATCATACATGATAGGAATTGCATCATGTTATTCCTAGAAGTCATGGATGATGCAATCATAATGAAGCTTACATCACTCTGCTGAACAAATTGCCCTATATCAGCTCTAGAAATCATACAGTGTCGTGCTCTCTTATTTGTCAGTGTTTGATTTTGCAAAGGGACACATTTCTGTTTAGCCAAAGTGAGCAGAGATGCCTCGTACTTGTGTGAACAGTGCAGATAACTTCTGCTATGTTTGTGGTGAAGTGACTTTTGCATCACAAAAGCGCAGTATAGCCACTATGGTTAAGAAATCCTATCACCTTTATTTTGGCTGCAAAATTGGAGATCAGGACAAGAGGAGGGCCCCACACATATGCTGCAACACTTGTGCAACAAATCTTCGCCAGTGGTTGAACAGGAAAAGGAAATCTATGCCTTTTGCAGTGCCAATGATTTGGGGAGAGCCAACAGATCATACCAGCAATTGTTACTTCTGCATGGTGCCTCCAGTTGGGAATACAAAAGACAAGCCAAGAAGTGCCAAGTAGACACTGAATAGGACTAAATTATGTACATAATAGTTTTTTGCCTTTTGTTTCATAATACATTTTATTTATATAACCCTTTTGCTGATTTTTAAAGTGTAACATAAACAGGACAGGTGAAATATTATCATGTAAAGCAACCATAAACATATGAAAAGACCTAGGTTTACAATTTATGATTAAAACTCTACTATCTACAAAATATACATAGACATAAAATGTAAAAACTTAAATATCTTAGAAACAGTAGCCAATCAGTTGTTTTAATTGTCATATTTGAATTCAGCACATCAAAATACATAATAAATAGCACATTTTATCTCTGAAGCAGACGACGTCTCAAAAATTGTAGACCAGTGTAACCATCTCCTTTGCTACACTGCAACCTTCTATAATGTGTTGGATTTAAGTCTGTAGTTTTAAAACTGGTTCCTGTCTAGTTTAGTTTCTTGATGTGTTGCAAGTCTAGTACTCTGGCAAAGGCTGGGACAATTTTTCGGTGAATTTGGGCATAGTTTCAGGCAAACCTGAGCAAACTTCCAAGCAAACTAGGTCAGATTGATGATTCTTAGTTTGAAACCATGCAAAGCTTCAGTGATTTAACATGGTCTCAACATGAAACTTGGCAGTTTCAGCTGGGTGTTTTCACTTTGCATTTTTGGGTTTGCTCAAACCTGAAACTCAAAGCAAAATTCAAGGAATGCAAGATGCTGGGTGAAAAAAATTATAGCAAGCCCCTGGGAATAAAAATAACCAGCTTTCATTCAGTTTTCCATTACACTTTATTATTTTGTAAGGAAAGTGCAGATGGTATATAGGTGAGCCAGAATGTTATCCAAACAAGAATTCCACCTTCTCCATCTCCTGTCCTGGAGTGAATGAAAGAGGAGCATGATTAAATGGCTGTGGAATGTTGTGACAGAATTTGTTACAATGTTCTGCCTATCCCTTCACATTGTCCACTTTCATAAGTAAGCCAATGCCTAAACCAGCTGACAGGGCTGTCTTCTGTTGGACTGGAGCTGAGAACTGGCATTTGGCTAGTATATCACATGATGCTGCAATGAGACTCCTGTCCAGATGGAAATGGAACAATGGAAATCCATTGTTCATCCATCATGGTCAGACTTCATCATGGGGGGTTGCCTGTTTCTTCTATTTTTTCCCTCGTCAGCATGGCTAAATGATTCAAAGTGTAGCAAGATAATTAACGCTAACCTAGAACTTCACTCTAATGTTTAGAATTACTGTCTATGCCGGCGTGGCCAACCTGTGGCTCCAGAGCCACATGCAGCTCTTCAGAAGTTAATATGCACCGACACCGGGGCTGGAACTACAGGCACCAACTTTCCAATGTGCCGAGGGGTGCTCACTACTCAACCCTTGGCTCTGCCACAGGCCCTGCCCTAACTCCACCCCTTCCCGCCCTCTCCCTTGAGCCTGCCATGCCTCCCTCCTCTCCCCCAGAGCCTCCTGCACACCACGAAACAGCTG
Source organism: Malaclemys terrapin pileata (assembly GCF_027887155.1). NCBI lineage: Eukaryota > Metazoa > Chordata > Testudines > Emydidae > Malaclemys > Malaclemys terrapin. Next base: position 194,837,874 of record NC_071506.1, on the reverse strand, counting down.
ATCGGGAGGTGTGGGGAGAGAGGGGGAGGCGCTGATCTGCGGGGCTACTGGTGGGTGGGAGGCGCTGGGATGGGGGCGGGAGCTGATGGGGGACTACTGATGTATTACTGTGGCTCTTTGGCAATGTACTTTGGTAAATTCTGGCTTCTTCTCAGGATCAGGTTGGCCACCCCTGATCTATGCCATCTTTTGCAATAGTCTCTTTTTAGAGGGAGTACAACATCTCATTCTCAGGGTTGCCAACCCTCCAGGATTGTCATGTGATGAAGTCTCCAGGAATACATCCAGCCAAAACTGGCAACCCTAATTCTCAGTCAGGGCCTAGCTACCCATTAAGTTTGCTTTCTATTACTTTTTTTTTTGGTCATTCCTGCTTTTCTTCCGCAGTCCATCAACGTTGTTTTATTCACTGATGTCAGGGAACTGAAATTTCAGGGGAATGTTGATTTCAGCCCCCCCTTACCCTTTTGTGCCTAACTACAATGAGTATAAATGAGGAATTTATACCGCTGTATAGTCTTTTCTGTTTTTCTGTATCCGATGATTGTGTTTGTTCTTGTGTCTCTCCTTAGCAATATGGACAGATTAATTGTACATGCCCCTTTTTATTGTGCCCGTTTGCCTGGGTGACACTGACATCCAACAGATTAGGCATGGACCTAGCAGTCTGAAAACATGGATTCTAATTCTGGAAGGCAAGTTTCTAGTTTTCACATGTGTTTGCAGGCCAAGGTAAACCTCAAAGTTTACCTCATCTTGCTAATATGTGTTAATACTACAGCTACCTTGTCTACACCAGGATTTTACCTCAGGTTAGTTACTATGTGTTAGCTAACATAAGCTAAGAACACATCTTTGTTTCTGGTCAACACAAGACCCAGCCTGTAGTTTTCCCCATCTGTAGGATGGGGTTAATGTTAGTTACTTCATAACTCGATGATTTTTGTAAAGTGATACATAACTAGCAAGTATGATTAAGAACAGTCAGTGGTAGAGGGGAAAAGAACCCAAGACCTCATGGTCGTGCTGAATGTGCCAGAACATCTTATGGGTTCCACTATCCCCTTCTCCTCATTCTTCTCTTGTAGCCCCTTTTTCAATATAGTGAATTTTGGCAAGAAAATAGCATCTCTGTTTTTATTAAATATCCAGAAAGTGAAAAATATTTTGTTCAAAACTTCATTGAAAAATATCAATCGATCAACATATTGCTCTAATTTTATGGAAGAGGCCCATGGTAGAGCACAGAACAAGAGTAGCATTCATGTATGCTCACTTCTATTACTTCCCATGCTAAGTTATAACTAGTGTGACATTTTAGAGCCAAGTTTAAGGTATAATCCTGTAAATAAAGGTTCATAATGGAAATGCTGAGAAATCCTAGAATCCAGTGGTGAACAATATTCATTTAATAATAAATCTATATGAGATATTTGTGTTGATGATTTCTGAGTAGCAGTAACAGCTGGCTTTATGTGGATGGATGCATTAAACATGTAATGCCAAACATATCACTGCATAATTTTGTAATGAACAAATACGGAACGATAGCAAGAAAATTCATGAAATTTACAGATGTATTGTCTGTACCAGAGCTACTTTAGAGGAGACTAAGACTTCAGCATGGTATTTATAACTAATAGCTGACCATTTATAGAGTAGGCAAAAGCACAAATATTTTAAATGGTGAGATGGTGTGCTCTCCACTGTTTGTAGATATGGGGCATAGAAAGCCTATGCAGTAATGATTTTCACCTTGTATTTTACTAATCCCAGAATGCTTTAAACCTCTAGGGTGAGATTTACCACATTTTCTTGTCTTTTAGGAAGAAGGGATGAATGTACTACTTTTGGGCACTTAATTAGTAGCAAAACTGCTGTTGGAATGCTTTGTAATATCAAATAGAAATCCAGCTGAAAGAGGAGGAAAAATTGCAGATAAACATGAACAGATAAATAAGGAAGTGATTAGATTATATGAAAATTGTTTAGAGTCTGGCAGAATTTACTGTAATCTGCTAACGGCAGCAAATACAGTGTAATTGCTAATGCCAAACAAGGAGACTGGACATGTAAGGGGAGGGAGTTTTCTGTGCTTGTTACCATTTATGATTTTCTAAAAGCTATCCATATGTGTCCACTTGGTCTGGACTCATAGGCAAGTTGGTCTCTGGCCAGATGCTCCATCTCTTTGAGCTAACACCTCTCTATAGAGCTCTAATGCTCCCCTAAAGAGCACTTTTTTTTAAACTCTCCAATTTAGATTTGGCAGTTGAAGCATGATGGCGATTGAATGTTTTGAGAACCAGCAATAAATAAAGCTTTAAAACTTCCATTGTTTTGTCTCTCAGTTGCTCTGCTATGCAGTTGCATAAGCATCCGTAAGCTAAAGTAGTGGAAATCAGATTGGATTACATCTGCTAAGGTCACATATTGGTTAAAATTTCTTTCCGCCCCCCTCTAAAGCTCCAGTTTATCCTCATTTGTATCATAAATAGAGAACTATAAAGGAGGGGTGCTCTGTTTTATGAAACAATGTCCAACAAGGAATTGGCTGAGTTAAGAATGTAAAGTTTGGCTAATCTGAGTAGCATATTTGTAATGAAACATGATTTCTCTTGTGTTTTTTTTTTCTTATCCCTATAAATATTATGTAATCCTCTTCTCTTCCCCTACCCTGACAGCCTGTTGTTGTGTCTCTGCCTGCTAAGTGTCTGATCCAGCAAAGCATATAGGGCCTTCCAAGCCATGCAAGCCCCAGTAGGCCCTGGGGATTGCGCTCTGTGGCCGGCCAGCCAATCCAGGTGAAAGGTCATCTTGCGGTGGAAGACAAGGCAAAGGAGGGTTTTGTGCTGGCAGCGTGTTTTGCAACTGCTGAGAGTTGAGGAGGCAGCAAAGGGGAGTTAATACAAAAGAACCTCTTGCCTCAAGCACAGTTGCACACATTCCATCGGTTCACTTCTGCCTCCAATGCCAAACATTGAAATTGAAATGTCCATGGGATTTAGTAGTACACCACTGGGCTGTGAATGGGGCAAGGTGGGTCTGGTCCACCTTGAAGGGCTGGGAATATTATAACATGCAAACAAACTCACCACCAACAAAACAATCATTACTATTGTGTGGTTTGGGAGTATTTTTCCTTTCTCCTGGGCTTTTGTGTATGTATGTGTGTGTGTGTGTGTGTGTATATATTTGTGCTGAAACTCACTGCTGTTCCTCTGTTATCTGGCCTCCAAATCTGAGCCATCGGCCTGGAAGTTTCTGCTATCTTCTGGCTATGGTCTCTTTAAAAATGGTTCCCAGGTGATTGATTGGCTGTCAGCCACTAACCAAATATAAAGGCTCACAGTTTTAAAGACTTTTAATTATTTTATCTTTTTACTTGTGGGTGTAGATCACATCCAGTAGGTAGCTATCTAAACACCCCAAATTGCCCATGCATCTATTAGAGTTCACAAAACTGCAGGCACAAAAATGGAGGCCTAGTTAAGGCCTGCCTAAAAATCAGGTCATACAACTGCCGTTGCAAAGTAGGAAGCATATCAAGTTTGCAACTGCTAAGAAATCTAATCATTTTAAGGGAATGTCCAGAATCTACTAGCTGCATCTCAGTGCAAAGGATTTAAAAAAACCCCAAATACCCCAAACTGCCCAAAACAAACAAAAAAGCACCTCCTAAAAATAATTTGAAAATTATGTTTTATTAGATTCATACCCAGCATCAAAACTGAGATGCATATTTCAGGTTTCCTCTTCCTGGTATGTTCTAATAATTGTTCATAACCCAAAGAATAAGTCTTAAGTATTAATCTTTTATTATGATTACAAGTTTGGCTCCCTATCCAAAGTATTTGAATTAGCTAAGTTTTGTGAATTTTCAAGCTCAGTTTTATTTTAGTTTTTTTGTAAAGTTTCTGACCTTTCCTACTTTTGATTGAGCCATAGCAGCCATTCTTTTGGTATTCTGGGAATTCAATTTGTAGTCCTGGGTGGAAGCAAGAAATGTGGAGGTGTGGAAAACAAAATCATACTATTTCTGAATCTCCAAAAATAGTTGGGATCAAGTTTTGGGTGAAAGTTTTTTCTTTAAGGAGTCTTAGATTCTGGTTCATTCTAAATATTGTTTGGAGTTAATAGTACCGTGGTATTGCAGGGAGATGCAAAATGCAAATTGACTCATAGGAAGAGAAAATTGTGCTTGTGTTACTGAACTTCCCCAGAGATTCTGCCTGTGGAGGGCAGCTTTAAGTTGTGGTTGGGGCACCAAGAAGCCCACTTGGCGGAAGCTGTATAAGGGATGAGCTGAGATGAAGCATCCTCTGAGTGCCCTGCTGTGTTCCTTCCTTGTCCAATTCTCCACTTTCGGCCTATGCTAGATAGTTGCCTACCCTTTGGTGCAGGAAGGTCAGTGTTTTCATTGCACTACCTCTTATCCCTTCCTGCCAGCACAAACCTTGGAGCATTCAGAGCCCTTTATGCAGCTATATATTATATAATAGAATAAAACTATATTCAATGATAAATACTGAAATTCATTCCTAAGGTATCAATAATGCACCATGCTGCATGCTTTTCAGCTCAGTAACATTCTCTTTAGACATGTTTGTGTCAGATACAAACCTGCCCATAGTAATATGTGCCTTTCCCATCTGTAGGCCAGACTAGAACTTCAGTAACATTGCTAAGGGTGACTGAGAAAATCACATGAAAGCTGCAGCTAGTTTAGCATGGTGCATCTTGTTGCTGACAAAGACCCTTCAGTAAGGGCAAATAAAGATACTAGAGATGGGTGCAGTATAAGAACCTGGATAGATAGCCATGGAACACCCTTAAGACATGGACTCAGTCTCGTATTTAAGAGACTGTATTTAAGAAATAAATGAAAGTGAGGAGACTATAAACATCCCTACTGTTGTTTTTTTAAAGACTTCCCCCTAATAATTCTCTACACTTTATATATCCCATAAGTTTCTTTTCTGCATGTGTGAGGAACTGAGTTAATGATCCAGTCCAGGACACGCAATTAATTTTTTTTATTTGGGTGCTTACAGTTTCCTAAGATGGATGAATGGATGGTGGTTTCATTAAACAAAATAAGATGGTAAAAGTGAAGAGAACTGTCCCCACTTTTTCCTCCAGAAAGCCCCTGTTTAACCCATTTGTACTCTACGCACATAAATAATAAGTTATTCTTAAAACCCTAAGGCTGCTGGGTAAAAACTGCAAATCTTGAGAGAATTAGTTATGATATATAGTCCGAGCAATGGAGTAGTACAGAACTGGAAAGTGAAACATTTAAACAACCCATTAGCCATTTCCCCCCCTTGAAGTCAGAAGAAAAAGCTTTGTCAGTCATAAACAAAAATGTGTGAAGAATATTTTCACCATCTCAGATAGATTTTTAGTAGTTAACGGGGGCTTTCTTTTAACACTTTAGAGACTGAGGATATAAACATCCTCCTAAACATGCTCACTGCAGGGGATGGTCCATAAATTCAGTAGTGATGAGTTCTTCAGTCTCCACTCTGCAGTAGGCAGAGTCAGATGTTTTTGTTTGGCTAGGCTGACTTTCCTCACAGTGCAGAGCCTCTTCAGAATTTTCTTTGCCTCCAAAGGTGTAGCAGGCTCAGAGTCGGGTCCTCGGTAGTTGGTCCCTAACCTGATTAATTTTTTCTTCTTTTTTCCTAGGTCTTTTTTGCCCCTTCAGCTCTCCACCTTTTAGTGTGGGGTTACTGGCTTTTTAAGGCTCATTAAAATTTACCTCATGGAATGCTGGGCAATTGTGGGGATGTTACCTAGCTTTTTCCCCAAATTAAGCCCCTGACGATGGCTGAAAAAGCAAAAGAGAAGGTTCTGTATCCTGTGCTCAGCTGGCTTGGCCAAGTGTATCAAAGGGGAAAAGTGTTCCTTTTGCTTCCCCAACCTTGGTGCAACTGTAGTTATAAAGCAGATCTCTGGCCTGCACCAATAGGATAAAGCACCTGTAGATGAGCAAGAGGCTCAGAAAGGCAAGGCGCTGAACCAAGCGCCTAGGACATTGGGAATTCAATCCGTGTCCACTGACATGGACTGGCACCATCACTAGGTGTGCCACCCCAGAAGGGTGAACCATGGGGTCCTTGGGAGTTCCAGTCAGTAGAACTGGTGCAGGGGAAAACCTCCAGGACTCTGGCCACCTTTTCTTCACCAGCTAAAGCCCCACAACCGGGGCTGTGCAAGTTGCTGGGGACCTCCCCTCCCTGCCTGTGGGGAAGCAGTGGCCGGGACACTCCTGTATTCCTCAGGAGTCCTGAGAACCGCCAGCTTTCCAGAAACACCAGTTTCCTGTCAATGCCCCTCTTTCCTTTATATCAGGGTCATGGCGGACATTTTGGAGCCAGGATCCCATGTTCCACAGGTAACCATTTTACCCCAGGCTTCTGGCACTGCCTCCTTGGCAACCATTTTATAGTCCCCACAGTGGCATCCAATGAAAAAAATTAGGAACAGGAGAAAATTACATAGAGGTCATTCCTCATCCACTTTTCCCTCCTCCTATCCAGTGCCCAAGCAGGGAAAAAAAGGTCCAAAAATGCAGGGACAGATTCCCAAGGAGTCACAGGAGAGAGAGCTTATCTGAAGAGTTATTCCCCTCTTTCTTCTCTTCCTCTGTCTATGATCTGATCAGACCCTGCAAAAGACATAAGAGTAGAAAGCACAAGCATAGGCATGCACACTCAGATTCTTATTACTCTGAATCTTTCTCTCTCTCTCTCTCTCTTCTATTAGTCGTCGCTCTAAGTGGAGTAAGGGTCACAAGCACAGACATAAAGCAAACAGCTTCTCTAAGTCTAGACACTCCTCCTCCTCAGATCAGGGTAAACTTTCAGAATCTGAGGCAGAGGAAACCCAAAAAGATCCCCAGGAACTCTTGTTCCCTGCACAGTTTTTTTCAAATCTATTCAGAGAAAGGCAGTTACTTTCTTGGGTATCTCCCTGAGCATTTGGCTATAAAGGATGAAAAGGGGAATGAGGAGGAGGTCAAGGAATCGAAAATATCCAACAATATTTTCCAGCTGGCTCTAAACGTGACCCTTACATTCTCATCCTGGGTGCCCAGTTTAGGGCCACAAAGATGGAATGTGGAAGCCCAGTGGAGACAAAGCATCAGATCAGAAGAGCCAAAAACTTCTATAACGTCCACCAATCAAAAGCATTGTTGGCTGCTTTACCTAAAATGGATGCAATCATGTCAAGAACACTATCCTCTTGGCTGAAGGGGACTTCCTTCCCAAAGATATCTCTCGACAGAAGGGTGGAACCAGCCCTCTGCAGGAGCTATGAAATGGCTTCAGCATCCCTCAGAGGTTCAGCAATAGCCACTTTTTTGCCAGAACAGTATGGCTTTACTGAGTCCCTGCTCATAGACTCATAGACTTTAAGGTCAGAAGGGACCATTATGATCATCTGGTCTGACCCCCTGCATGCTGCAGGCCACAAAACCGTCCCTACCTCTTCCCTTGACTCTGCTGTTGAAGTCCCCAAATCCTGTGTTTTAGTGACTTCAATTGGCAGAGAACCCTCCTGCTAGCGATCCCTGCCCCATGCTGCGGAGGAAGGCGAAAAACCTCCAGGGCCTCAGCCAATCTACCCTGGAGGAAAATTCCTTCCCGATCCCAAATATGGCGATCAGTAAGACCCCGAGCATGTATGCAAGAGTCTCCAGCCTGACCCCTGTTAGCCATTATACTATTTACCTGCCATTGCTTGGTATTCCTTGGCTAATATGTTTTACCATTAAACCATTCCCTCCATAAACTTATCTAACTTAATCTTAAAACCAGACAGGTCCCTCGCCCCCACCGTTTCCCTCGGAAGGCCGTTCCAATATTTCACCCCTCTGACGGTCAGAAACCTTCGTCTAATTTCAAGCCTGAACTTCCCCACGGCCAGTTTATATCCATTCGTTCTCGTGTCCACATTAGTACTAAGCTGGAATAATTCCTCTCCCTCCCTTGTATTTATCCCTCTGATATATTTAAAGAGAGCAATCATATCCCCCCTCAGCCTTCGTTTTGTCAGACTAAACAACCCGAGCTCCTCTAGTCTCCTTTCATACGACAGGTTTTCCATTCCTCTGATCATCCTAGTGGCCCTTCTCTGCACCCGTTCCAGTTTGAGTTCATCTTTTTTGAACATGGGAGACCAGAACTGCACACAGTACTCCAAATGAGTCTCACCAGCGCCTTATACAACGGAAGCAGCACCTCCTTATCCCTACTAGATATACCTCGCCTAATGCATCCCAAGACCGCATTGGCTTTTTTCACCGCCACGTCACATTGTCGACTCATAGTCATCCTGCGGTCTACAAGGACCCCTAGGTCCTTCTCCTCTTCCGTTACTTCTAACCAATGCGTCCCCAGCTTGTAACTAAAATTGTTGTTAGTCATCCCTAAATGCATCACCTTACACTTTTCACTATTAAATTTCATCCTATTTCTGATACTCCAATTCACAAGCTCATTCAAGTCTCTCTGCAGAATATCCCTATCCTCCTCCGAATTGGCAACGCCTCCCACCTTCGTATCATCCGCAAACTTTACCAGTCCACTCCTGCAATCGGTTCCGAGGTCAGTTATAAATAGATTAAATAAAATGGGTCCCAAAACCGAACCTTGAGGAACTCCACTGGTAACCTCCCTCCAACCTGACAGTTCACCCTTCAATACGACCCGCTGAATTCTCCCCATTAACCAATTCCTTATCCACCTCTGGATTTTCATATCGATCCCCATCTTTTCCAGTTTAACCAATAATTCCTCATGGGGTACAGTATCAAACGCTTTACTGAAATCCAGGCATATTAGGTCCACCGCATTTCCCTTATCTAATAAGTCCGTTACTTTCTCGAAGAAGGAGATCAGATTCGTTTGGCATGATCTGCCCTTCGTAAAACCATGTTGTAATTTATCGTAATTGCCATTAACCTCAAGGTCCTCAACTAATTTCTCTTTCAGAATTTTCTCCAGCACCTTGCACACTACAGATGTTAAACTAACAGGCCTGTAGTTACCTGGATCACTTTTTTTCCCTTTCTTGAAAATAGGAACCACATTAGCTATTCTCCAGTCTAACGGAACCACCCCCGAGTTTACATACTGAAAAGATAGAGCAAAGGGGTTTGGGGCCTCTTTAAAGACAATTTCCCTAATATGTCTTCTAGTTTCAGACTCTCGGTCAATGCTTTCAGATTCTCCCCAGATTGATGGCATCCAAAATAGTAGCTAAAAGACTTCTATGGCTATGGACATGGAAGGCAGATTTTTTTCACAGTACAAGTTTGGGTAGCAAATCCAAACTTGAGAGAGAAATGTTTTGGGGAGCCAATAGGAAAAGCTTCTTCCAAAGCATAGGACAAAACCAAAAAGCCTCTCTTCACTGATAATGATCACATAACTCTAAAGAGAGTTTTTAAGCCATCTTTCCACCCTAGACAGTCCCTTCAGGGTTATGGAACCTCATATAGATATGATAGGACAGACAACAGGTTCTTTAAGAATAGAAGGGGTAAAGTCAGGTCCAGTAAACCAAGAGGTGATTTCTACTCCAGGAATGCCCCTATGGGCAATCAATGACTACCATCTTCCCTCCAACATTTCCTGGGGGCCGCTCCTGTCTCTTTTTGTTCCCACCTGGTTTGTCACCACTATGAACAAATGGGTGAGACACATCATTTCTAGGCGATATGCCATAGAATTCAAAAGGATCCCCCACTCTAAATTTCTCCCCTCTCCCTCAAGCCATACAAGAGGAAGGCTATATTCTGGCAAATCAATCACCTTTTCCAAATTGGGGTGATAGAGCCTGTTCCAGACCAGGAATGGTATCAGGGCTTATATTCTATACTTTTCCTTGTTCTGAAGAAACCGGGCTGGACAGGATGCTACTGGATTTAAAGACTCTCAACAAGTTCATCCGCTTCCACAGGTTCAAAATGGAGACTGCTAACTCCACCATTGTGTCTATCACCTAGGGGGATTCCCTAACCTCTGTGGACCTAAAGGAGGTGTTTCTCCATATTCCCATCCTTCCTGCCACAGATGGTACCTGAGGTTTGCATATGGCACTTGGCATATGCTGTACAAAGCCTTTGTTTTTGGCATTGCCACTGCTTCCAAGGTATTCACAAAGTTTCTGGGGGTTATAGTGGCATCCGTATGGCAAAAAGGGGAACATCTATACCCTTTTCTTAACAACATCCTGGTAAGAGACTCCTCCCAAAGGAAGACAGGGACACACAGTTGACAATACACACCCTTCAGCAACATGGGTTTATAATCAATCTGGAGGAAAGCCAGCTTGTCCCTGCATAGACAACAGTACACCTGGGGGGTTGGCTGGACACCACACTCCACAGGGCCTTCCTCTCCAGAGACAGTCAGGCACAGATTCTGGAGCAAGCATACAAGATCCTTCACAGTCCACACTCCCCTACGAAGGATTTTACTTCACCTACTAGGCATCTTTGTTTCATGCATATTCCTACTCCCAGGGGCAAAGTATCAGCTCAGGTGTCTGCAGTACACTACCTGCTGAGCTTCCCCGCTCACAACCACAATTCCATCTCTCACACTGGAAGACTTCCCTCCACTGTGAAAAGGTCCCTCAGATAGTGGTTCCGGCCGACAAGATTCACAGACAATATCCAATTGGCAGAACTGCAAAGAGACACCATAATGATGGATACCAGCTATGAGGGATGGGGAGTTCATCATATAGTAATCATCATATTCATATAACATGACATAGAGGACAAGGTCAGTGGTTGCGAATGGAATCCCACCATGCCATAAACTGTTTAGAACTGCAGGCAGTTCACCTGGCCCTTCAGGCATCCTTCCCTGCCTTGAAATCCAGACACACACTTTTGTATTCACTGATAACACACTGCCATGGCATACATAGACAGGGGAGCACACAGTTAAGCTTGTTACAAGCAGAAACCACAGCCTTCTTCAGGTGGGCTAAGAGAAACATGCTGTCAGTCTGAGCCGTGCATACCAAAGGAAAACTGAATGCCACAGCAGATTGGCTCAACCACAAAATGGCAGGATGGCGGAAGGGGTGTTTCCACCAGAGGGAGTTCGACTGCATAGTCCAGACCTTTGGAAAACCAACGTGGGATCTCTTTGCATCCAGTTCCAATGCCAAAATGAACAACTTCTATGTCAGGAGGAGAGATCGTTGGGCCAAGGAACTCAACACCTTCTCCCAGGTATGGCCCTGGGCTCTGCTATATGCACTCCCTCCTTTTCCCATGATAACATACACCATCCAACTCATATGGACATAACTGACTACAGTGACTCTGATTGCACCACACTGGCCAGGGGCCCCTGGTTTTCAGACCTCATGGATTGTCTGTGGCCCTTTCACTACCACTGTGATCCACTCTGGATTTAACATCTCACGGCTGTCTATTCAATTGCAACCTGGGATCTCTGAACCTGATTGCCCGGTTATTGAAAGATCACATTTAAATTAAGTAGGATATTTCAGAGATGTGGTCACAACCCTACTGAAGTCCAAAAAGTGTCCCACCAATTCTCAGTATACAATAATATGGATATTTGTTTCCTGGTATGCATCAAAAGGATACAGGCATGATCAGCTTTGGTCAAATTGCACCTAGGATTTTTTTAAACAGATCTGTTAAAAAAAGTACAACATGCTTAGAACTGGAGGACAAGCCAATTTTTAAAAAAAGGCTTCAGAGGTGATCCTCTCAATTATAGGCTACTTAGCGCAACTTCAGTACCAGACAAATTGTTTGAAACTAAAGTTAAAAACAGAATTATCAGACACATACATGAACATGATATGTTGGTGAAGAGTCAATACGGCTTTTGTAAAGGGAAATCATGCCTCACCGATCTACCAGAATTCTTTGAGGGAGGTCAACAAGCATGTGGACAAGGGTGTTTCAGTGGATATAGTGTACTTAGACATTCAGAAAGCCTTTGACAAGATCCCTCACCAAAGTCTCTTAAGCAAGGTAGGCAGTCAAGAGATAAGAGTGAAGGTCCTTTCATGGATCAGTAGCAGGTTAAAAGACAGGAAACAAAGGGTAGGAATAAATAGTCACTTTTCATAGTGGAGAGATATAAATAGAGGAGACCCCCCCCCAAGGATCTGTACTGGGACCATTGCTGTTCAACATATTCATAAATGGCCTGGTAAAAAGCATAAACAGTGAGGGAGCAAAGTTTGCAGATGATACAATATTACTCAAGATGGCTAAGTCCAAAGTTGACTGTGATGAGTTACAAAGGGATCTCACAAAACTGAGTGACTGAGCAACAAAATGTTAGCTGAAATTCAATGTTGATAAATGCAAATTCACATTGGAAAACATAAATCCCATCTAGTCATACAAAATGATGGGTTCTAAATTAGCTGTTACCACTCAGGAAAAGAGATCTTGGAGCATTGAGGACAGTTCTCTGAAAACATCTGCTCAGTGTGCAGCGGCAGTCAAAAAAGATAACAATGTTAGGGACCATTTGGAAAGGGATAGATAAGACAGTAAAGACATGACGCCATTATACAAATCCATGGTACACCCACACAATGAATACAGCATACAGTTCTGGTAACCCTGTCTCAAAAATGATATATTAGAATTGGAAAAAGTAGAGAGAAGGGCAACAAAAATGATTATGGTTGTGGAACAGCTTCCGTATGAGGAAAAGATTAAAAAGAGTGGGACTGTTCAGCTTAGAAAAGAGATGACTAAGGGGGAGTATTATAGAGGCCGATAAAATCATGATTGGTGTGGAGAAAGTGAATAAGGAAGTGTCGTTTACCCTTCATATAACACACAAACCAGGAGTCACCCAATGAAATTAATAGGCAGGAGATTTAAAACAAACATAAGGAAGTACAACTTCAGCAGGTGCTTGGCAGAGGCCATTTTCTTCCCCTTCTCCCCCCCACCTCCACTGGGAGACTTCTTCGATGTCTGGTTTCCTCTGCCAGATATGCAGAGACCTGGGGAATAGAGCTGGTCAAAATTTTTCTATCAAAACTGTTTTTTGATGGAATATTGATTTTTCAACTAAACAAAAATTTTCATTGAAAAGTGTCTGCTTTCTGCAGAAATTTTGATTTTTCAACAAACATCCTAAATTTGAAAAATTTCAACCAAAAACCATTTTTAAAATTTCTGCCAAAAAAATCTAAATTTTGTGTGAAAAATGTAAATGAAAATGAATTTTTTGTTAATTCGCACCAAAATTTTTCATGGAAGAAAAAAAGTGTTGTTTCCCCCTTACCACCTCTACCGGGGAGCCTGATTGTCTAGGTATCTGGTGAGGGGGTGGGGAGACACTGGTAGCCCATTCCCAACAAGAGCTGCAAAAAATATGGTGATCTCACTGGTGGTTTTCTTTTTCTGTCTGGCACCAGGTTCTCTTTGGGTGGAGGTGACAGGTTGCACACTACTCCCCTCTGGCAATGGTGTGTTCCCAGGAGGAAACCCCTGACAAGAGATGGGATCCAGATCTGAACTGTTCTACCAAAGTCAATTAGCACCAAAATGCCAGTTGATCTATTTATGCTATTGATCCCTTAAGCTATCTACTTTTTTTAAGCTGTTATGTCAACACTGACGCAGTACAGCAGCTTGCCACTTACAGTACTTATAGATTCATAGATTATAAGGCCAGAAAGGACCACTGTAATCATCTGCTCTGAACTCCTGAATGATACAGGCCATAGGACTTCCCTGAATTAATTCCTGTTTGAGCTAGGACATCTTTTAGAAAAAAACATCCAATTTTGATTTTAAAATTGCCAGTGATGGAGATCCTGAGGAAGTTGTTCCAGTGATTAAATACTTTCATTTACAACTGCTGAGAGTTTGTGAAATAAATATTAGATAAGAAAAAATACCTGAATCATTTTCACTCAGTTTGACATTTTATTAAAGAGCAAGGGATGTAGTACAGTATACAGTGCTAACAATTGTAACCTTTTTAATGGAGTAATAATATAAAAGTAGCTCTGCTGGCAGGTGGGACATAGTCGGTTGCATACTGCACATGACTGTAAACTGTAGAACGATTCAGTACCTGCTGCAACTTGAGGAAGTGGGATCTTCATCTCTTCTTGAGCAGCTGACTTCCTAGAAATGTGGTTTTCTTCTCTGTCACATCCTAGTACAGAGATACTCTATTCCAGCCAAGTGACATTAACTTTGAAATAGAGAATAAGATCCTACCGGTTAGATCTTATACAAGGGAACATCAGCAAGCCTGAGTCTAACCCTAAAAGTGATGCCTGATGGTAAGAAGTCTGAGAACCATTATTCTAGAGACTTAGAACAGTTCTTAGAATGGTAAATGTATCTAGAGTAGTCAATACTAATACTAAACATATTTGTCAGAGGCCACTTAAGGATCATCAATGGATGTGAAGTGGCCCCGTAAAGTTAAATCTCTATACCCTATTATCAATCCCCTAAGACATTCAGCTGTTCCCAGTCAGCCTAATTAACGATAGATACGACAATAATTTTGTTTGGAGTTTTTTTGGTTAAAATTTCTATATTGAAATAATTGTTTCAGTAGCATATGTAATTGATTTATAGATAATCTGATCCCATAAATAAATAAAAAGGGGGGGGGGTGCTAGTCTTCAGTCCTTACTTCTATTTTCTTTCCTCTGTATCCTGAAGACTGGAACAAAGGAGTTTTAAAATCTCTTCTTTAAAAAGCATAGAAACCAAGTTTTTAAAGTTAATTTTCCAAGCAGTATGGTTTAATCCGCGAGCCATCTATCTTTTGGTTTTTTTTGAGAATGTGAGTATTGCTCATAAAATAGTTTTAATTGAATGTGTCATGAATGACCTGTAACTTACTTAGAGCTAAATGCCTCTATTTATATGACTATGGTTTATTTTTTAGCGCTCCCAGTATAACAATATAGAAAAAATACTAAAGGTCTTTGGCAATTCATCTGGGTGATTTTAAAGATATTTCTGTTACATTGAACTATTGGCATTGTTGCATAGGAATAAAAGCTTAAGAAAATTATCCCTCCCCCATTAAAAAAAGCCACATCTAAAAAGGTCACAAAAGAAAACACGCAATTCAGATAATCTCCATGTTATATCTGAGATTAACTTGGATACAGATGTTTCAATTTATAGTTTGATCTGGTGTAAAATATACATTTAACAAAATGCTGTATTGTATTGTTTCTATAAACACTGATATCTGATAAAAGCATGTTGGCTTTTCTACCATATACTTGAACATCCTAGAACCAAGAGCTCTTGAACTAGTGCTTAGAGCAGGGGTTTTGATACCAACCCCTCCCCCCCATTAACTCTTTCAGCTTTGGCCACAGGTTTTCTTAGTATATATATTTTTTCTCTCTCTAATGGCAAATCCCATTTGCGTTTTATAGGATTTAAGCTGCTGTGGAAAATTATTAGACTTTGTTCTTTCTGTATTTAAAGATGAAATGATTCAACACCATTCATTACTGCTCATTTCCTGACCACACTGTAACCATTAAACTTCTAAGATATTATCTGAGAAGTTACTGAAATTATTAATGCAACATGAAAACATTTCCCCATCCATGCACAGACTCCCCCCCCTTCATCCGCCTGGCTGCAAATGGAAATAACTCAGGAATTATCAATCTCTTTTTGTTGATTTGTAAACAACGCCTTGGCTGCCATCCCTTTCCACCAAAAGCTGTTTTCCCTTCTTGTGCAAGCAACAGCATCTGAAAAGCTGATTGTTTCCTTTGAAGCGCTAGTATCATTCAAACACAGGCATGAGAGGGCGCTTTCTATATGCCAAAGGCTGGTTGTCTTGCTGTTGGTTTGTCTCAATCCCAACAACAGTCAGTCCCATGACGTAACACTCCTAGTTTACTGCAGAACAGCAGTGAAGTGCTCTAGGCTGGAGCTGAGCACATGTTTTGATAAATGACTGATGATTTTGTGGCATAGTGGTTACAAATAGCATTTACTGAAGTCCAGATGGTTCAGTAATATAGGTGCAATCACTTGGTGAACTGCCTGTTAAAGATCCTACAGGACTAATGCGTCCTTACTTCTTATCTCCCGTAGTTTACTTTTATACAACTAGTTGCAAAGGCATTATTTATACAGATTCTAATTACAATTTGCAGTATCGGCAAGATTTTTTAGGATGAGGAAAAATGACTAATGGTGTTGATCTATATCATATGCCAGGTGGCTTGCTTGAAAGCCACAGTTTAAACTGTGGAAATGCTGAGAGACATAATCCAGCTTCTTAGGCATTGTCAACACTAGAAAAATATGACCACCACCTTGCAGTTCAATTGGTATTTGTAATAGGTGGAGGCCGCAGTGTAGACAGGGTTAGTGGTAAACATACTCAGGTCCTTTCTAAACTGCAGTCCTCCACTATTGCTACTAAAGGTGGAGCTAGAAAATTGGTAAAGTATATGTATTTAAATGTACCAGAGTAAATGCAATCTTTTAGTCTTCTGTGTAGTTCTAATCTCTACTGTAGTCCTTTGTATTTGTAATCTGTTTTTCGGGAAACTGTGTTTCAATCCTGATTTAAGACTTGGTCCTACAAACACTCTCAAGTGTAGTACTTTTCACTGTGAGCGATTCCATTGAATTTGATAACCTCTGCAGTCAGGCTGCAGGCTGTTTGCAGTGTTGGTCCTTACTGAGGATGTGATCACTCCCTTTAATAAGGTGTGTGTAGAACTCAGACCAGTTTGAAAGGAAATGGGAAAAAATAATCTATTATCAATGAGAATAGATATCCTTGACTTACCCACACCATATGTGGTTTGGAGTGTTGTTGTAGCCATGTTGGTCTTAGGATATTAGAGAGACAAGGTGGATGAGGTAATATAGTTTATTGGACCAATTTCTGTTTGGCAAAAGAAACAAGCATTTGGTCTTACACAGAGCACGTGATATTACATATCTTTAGTGCCACCCTCACTTAGATTTAGTTATGTTATTGAAAACAAAAGGAAGGCATTACGTATGTGTGTAGTCTTGTAATATTACACTAAAAAGATTTTTTTATTGCAGTTTTCCCCATGACAATTCAAAACTTATGACAGAAGTATTAGTTTTATAGTCATCTACCACCAACTTAGATAAGATTGGCTAAATCCATATGAGAAGCAAGACCATCTATAAGGGGGAGCCACAATGAGGTGAAGCAAGTGTCCAAAACTTGTTTCAGGCAGAAATGTGTTAATTAAATTTGTTTAGTGTTACACAATACCTCAGCTTAGCCATTTTAGTACCTTTGGTAAGCATATCGTTTTCCATGAATAAAGCTGGGTGAAATTCTTTGGTTTTGCTTAATGAACTTTTCATAAGGAAAACACAAATTGTGCTAATGCATACATTTGGTCTATGGTATATGGTTTTTATATTTCTCCATGAAACCATCCTTCCAGCAAAGGGGAAAAGCTATGAATAGCACTGTCATTTTAGGCTCAGCCTTGAAGGAAATAAAAATATCACCTTGTGTCTTTGTCCCATGAATCCATGGTGGAGGTGTTGGGCAGCGTCTGTCCAGCTGCTAGTCAAATGTTTGAAGCAAGTTTATTGAGAGTGATGGTAAGACCCAATGGCTGATGGAATGATCCAATGGAGTAAAATTCTTTGCCCAGGCAAGACAATGGGTTAAAGGGATGCATGGAAAACCTCTCTGATGTAAACAACAAAGAGTCTGGTGGCACACGAAAGCTTATGCCCAAATAAATCTGTTAGTCTTTAAGGTGCCACCAGACTCTTTGTTGTTTTTGTAGATACAGACTAACACGGCTACCCCCTGATACTCTCTGATGTAGTAGAGGGATGGTGTATTTCAATAGATCATTCCTAAAATCAATGCTAAAGTCAGCACTGAGGTGATTCCTCATTTTAAAAGATCTCTGCTAACAATAGAGAGAAAGTCAATGTGAAGAAATATAATAGTTAATGTGCTCTAGACAGGCACCAACGGCCCAATCCTGCAAGATGTTGAGCACCTCTGAGAGATGCTGAACAACCTCAACTCAGATTCAACAGGATTGGGGGTGCTTAGCATCAAGTCCTAAAAAAGAAGGTTAGCAGAAAAAAATCCAACTCAAAAGACCCAGGGACAGGCCTGGCTTCCTATTCCATCCCATCTGTGTTGCTCTGGTGGCATGAAGGGGACAGAGAGCTACCCTAACTGGCCAACTAGGGAGTCTTGTGATATAGGGAAGATATCATAAAGCCAGTGTAGTCAGTTCCACACCAGTCACTCCACTTACCACCACCCTCTTATGTTTAAAGTGCATTCTTGGGTAAGCCACAGGTGTGGGCAGAGGCTGGAGGGGGTGATTCCCAGCCAGCAAAAATCTTAACTACCCAAGAAAACCCTAAGGCTGCTCTAAATTACACTTGAAGCCACCTTTTCCCTCACTCTGTGTTCTGTGCCAAGTGCTGCTTAGCCACAATTTGTGATCTGGCCCTCAAAAGCAGAATATGCGGAAGGAAAGCAATGCTTATCTTTTGGTATTAAAATACTTTTACAAGTGCCTTTTATAATGGATAAACAATTGAGTAGCTGTGCTGACTTATAATGGAATCCGTATACTAGTTTGACAAAGACCCTTCTCATTCCACAATTCTGACCAACCAAGATCCTGCCCTCGCTAGTGCTTGACATGACACTGCTTGGGGGGGTTGGCCAGTCATGAGTTTTATATTCTTTGAAATTTGGGTCACCTTGTTGATAAAGTCAGAATAGTTCATTTGTAATAAAACTTAGTGCAATGATACAAACGCTGAAGCCTAACCTTAAATAAAGGAGCTACTCTTTTAACAGCCCACTGCTACCTTCAAAGTGAAGGTAATGAGATGGCCACTCTATTTTTTCCCATTTGTTTCCATGAGTTTTGTTCTCTGATGTTTGTTCCCCTGCCTCGCACCTCTCCTTCCCCATGCTCTGGTGTCAAAGAACCCACCTAGCAGGTTTTTCAGTGAAACACTGAAAATTTCTGGCGTACCTTAGTTGAGCTTTTTGAATTGTTGCCATGTTGCAATGCTCAGGACAACAGTTTGAATTAAAGCCAAAGATAGCTTTGAATCATTTGGTATTCGGGTACTAATGAGCTCTGCAGACATTTTAAAATACTGTTTTTCCCCCTTTAACCAGGTGTGGCTTAATCCAGTCTATTTTTCCCATAAGTAATAAGGTGTACAATATATAACTTTCCCCCAATATTGCAAAGAGTGTTTCCAAAAGGCTAGAGACATGCTTTTTGCAAGGAAGAGAAGATTTTACTGGGTTTCCTTTCCCCTAACGTTATGTTCCTGCCTGCCTCCATCCTGAAAAGCTGATGGCTTGAGCAATGACATTTTCTTCAAACTACCACATCATGAGCTTTTCTCATTTCCTTATTCTGCGTTTCATGTTCTTTTTGCCGCTTAAAAATTGTCTGTGAATGAAACTAAGGGTTTATTACTAAAAGGATTATATTTAAGGATCATTTTCCAAATGGCTAGCAGTGACAATGCAAGCAAATTGTACTTAGATGCTGAAGAAAGGAATTAAGGATTTAATACTGAAATAAAAGATTTTTAGGCTTCCAGTAATCTGTCTGATAAAAAGATAACACGCTTGAAATCTTTAATCACAAAGCACTGAAGTAATTTCTAAAATATAATTGAATTTACTCTTCTGGCTTTCTTGAGTGAAATGTTAAATAAAAGCACTTAGAAAATTAAAAGAATGAGATATAAATCTTAATGGAAATCATTTTCAAAAGTTCACACAAAAGGGGCTCTTACTTGTGTGGTTTTTGTTTGTTTGTCTTTACATTAAAGATTACATTTTTCCTATGGCAGTTCAGTGTAAAACAAGATAGTGAAAACCATTTTTGTCTTTGCTGAGGGGCTCTCATTCCAGTGGAGTGGAAAAAGAACATCACTTTTTTGAGCAAGATGGTTGACGCTAGTTATTATATTAAAATTGTTAAATTTAATTAAAAGTTTTCAGCTGGATTTCAGTGTATAAGTAGCAGGAAAATCTTTCTTTCAGTATAGACGTTTTGATGGATGTGCTGAGCTGTATATGTGTAGTTTTCTTTTAAGGAAGATATTATCAGGCTTTCAATGGGACTTATTCTCCCAAATCCTGGAGATGTAATTGAAAATCCCACCCTAACTTTCTACAAATGCACTGCAGGATGCATCATTTGAGGAGGTCATAAGGTGCTTCTCTCTCTCTCTCCCCCCCTGCACAGGGATGACACCTTGCCAGGTGTTTGTCCAACCTGTTTTTAAATGGAGAGCAAAGTTGTCTTGCTGCAGAGGACATACACACTGCACCCTCCTAGGAAGTGATAGTGATTGCACACCCAGGAACCTCTGGGAGGCATTGTGTCTCCTGAGTTGGTACAGCTCTGGACATGAAGCTGAATTTTAATGCCACAGCTTGGATCAACTTCTTCAAAATCACATTATGCTATAGTCATCCAGCTAGCTGGTGATAGAGAATCTTGAAAATCTTGTTGAGCATCTCCTTCTTAGGTGCATCTTCTTTATCGTGGTCTATCTTTGCTGTATTTCTTAATGATTAAAATACAATTATCAAAGACAATACAAACACATAATTTTACTGTTTCTCTTGGGTCATGTCCCTCATTTAAGACCTTTGCCACACATTGAAAAGGCCAGTGTCACATACAGTTGTGTGAGTGAACCTGTTCCTGTAGTTCTGAGTCCTACTGTTTGTCACAGTTCCACTGGTACCAGAATGGCATGCTCTTTTCTTTGTTTTGGTTGGGAGATTTGGAGGTACATTCATGTTTCACTTGAAAAGTTTGGTTAACAGAAGCACAGGAGCCTAAACCACAAACACTAAAAAGGGAAGTTTGAATGTATTTTTTATAGGAGCGGATCTGTAATAAAAACAATAAAATCTAGTGTTTAAGTTTTATAGAAATAATTTAATGACCAGCTGCAGCCATAAACACCTTTATGTTTTGATTGGGTCTTAACTCCTCCATCCAGTGATTAATTGGTCTGTGAAAGACAAACATATTACATTATTCCTTAAGTATAACATCCTGTTTTAAAGACTACTTTAGTACAGTTTAAATGTTTTTGAACCTGTTCACTTTAAAAGGGTATTTCAGTGGTCTTCCATTTGTCATTAATTCTTGTGTATTTTCATGATGATGACTATAAATATACACTATTCCCCTTTAACGTTTCTTCCCCACAGCAGTATTGCTTTGTCGTGCTTTCTCTGCAGAGGTTTCATATGAGTAACATTGTGTGGTGTGTCAGCTTGTTTCCGTAGAAACATCATGACAAACACTGGATGGAGCTTTTATTTGACATGAATTGGAGAGAACAAATAGTAGGGTCTTCCTTAAATGGAATCAAACACACGATGGGCTGTATTTGTGGATAGTAGCCACAGCGTCATTTTGGGAGAGGCACCAGAGCACTGGAAAGCTTTGTGCTATAAGGAGCTCCCAGGTATGCAGGGGAAATATTTCCACTCTTCTCCATAACGTTGCTGACCAGAGCAGGAAGGAGAAAATCATAACCAGACCCCTCCCTGCCCTCTGAAAGGATGACAGGACCAATGTTCAGGGTCCAAGAAGAAAGGAAATCTTCTAGAAGTTCTCCCTCCCTTGTACACCTGCGGGGCTACCCAGAGTGTGGCTGTATGGGAATAGATATATGCATAGAACTTTAAAACATACTCCATGTTACATTTTTTTCAAGTGAATTTAGTGTTCCTATCAGGTGCCAGATTGCCTACTCCTGATATTAAAATCAATTGGTTTAGCTATGGAACAGGTACAACTCGGGCAGCAGCAGTTCATGTTCTCCAATGTGCCTGAATCGTGAGTGAGAGTGTAGTGACATTTCTTAAATACATTCAGTCCTTGGCCTTTCTATGAGACTGCCATCAGGGGATCTAATTAGTACCTATTGTGGTGTTGTGGTTTTGCAACATGGACAGTTGTGCACTGGGAGATTGATTGAGAACACGAAACCATAAGTCACCAAACAGCCATAAAATGATAGCAAGTTTTGGTCATTATAGATATGGGCTATAGGTGACAACAGTTGCTATCAACTTGCCTTGAGAATCTGCAAGCCTGCTTGTATCATCAGTCAGGGTGAGAGATTGTTAATTCAAATCCTATCCTTCTAGTACATTAAGCTTAGTTTGTGTTTTTGTTTATTTATTAGGTAAACTACTTTGATCTGTTTGCTTTTACCTTGATCAATTAGTCCTTCAGCCATCGTATAGATTGCGTCAATCACAACATGTCTTCCATTCGTCTCGTATCCTGTCCTTCCTTCTCCATGTGTGGCCATGTCTTTTCACGATAAAATCTTCCCATCTCTTTGGAGGTTGGCCGAGTGGTCATTTCACTTCGCGTGCTTACCACTTGGCGACAGCTGCAGTCCATTGATTGTCAGTGAGCCCCACTATATAATCCGGCCCATTGCATTTTACTGTGTCTGCTATTAATGACGTCCTACACTTCACTCTGCTGTCTGATCACTTCACAGGGGACTTGGTCGCGGATTGAAATTCACAGAATTCTTCTTTCCATTGCCCTCTCCATGACAGACAATTATAATAATTTAAAATCTATCTTTCTGTAGGTAATAAACTTGTTTTATGTTTTTGTTTTATCTAAACCAGTGAGTTTGAATGAAGTGCTCGGAAATCTTAGTTCAAGGGGCAAAGGCTGTTGCATTCCCTGTCCACATTCAGGGGGAGGCGAATTGGATAATAAATTCATACTGGTCGGTGTTTTGACTAGGGCAAGGTGGTACATCTCTGGGGTCCTAGGCTGGGAAGCCGGTGGTTATTTTGGCTATAGTCTCTCTATTATTGGTTCATGCAGGGGCTGGTCAGCCTGCATGTAACTGCAGCTGGATGTGTCCCTATCTGTGTGAATGCTGGTGGAAGTATGTAGGATTAGGAGTGGGTCTGCAGCTTGTCACAGCAGCACAGTATGAGAGGGAGCCCAGGCTGGTGAGTCAGAGGGCTCAGTGGTACCCTAGTTCAAGGTGGCACCCTGAGGGGAACCCATCACAACATGTTGATTTGTATTAATCACATTACCCTTCTTTCATTCTTTATTAATTGAATCCCATATCAGCTGCTCCATTATCTTGCCCTGGATCAGTGTAGGGTGACCAGATGACCCAGGTCAAATATCGGGACGCGGGGGCGAGGGGGGGAGCGTGGCGGGAGGGGGCAGGGCAAAAAAAAATACAACCCCCCCCCTTCCTCCACAAACGCTGGAGGGAGGAGGAATGGTGAGCCTGGGGAAGAGGCGGGGATTCGGGGAGGGAGCCAATGGGGGAAGGAGGGGGAGGAGTCAGGGCGGAGGGGCACGAGCACTTCTGGGCTCCGGAGTATTTGCTTGTTTGTCCAGTGTCCCGACCTAACATTGGTTGGGACGCGGGACAAACAAGGAAATATCGGGACAGTCCCGATAAAATTGGGACGTCTGGTCACCCTAGATCAGTGTCAGGTTGACAGGCCTATAATTACCTAAGTCATTCTGTTCACCCTTTTTAAAAATTGGCAGACCAATAGTTTTCTTCTAGTCTTCTGGAACTTCCCCAGTGTTCTAAGGCTTATTAAAAATCAGAATTCATAATCCAGCAAGCTCCACAGCCAGCTTATAAAACTCTAGTATGCAAGTGATCTGGACTTGCTGATTTGAAAATGTCTGACTTTAGTAGATACTGTTTAACATCCTCCAGCGATATTAGTGGAATGGAAAGAGTGTCATCATTGTATTATGAGACTTTATTATCTGTTTTACCCCAAATACAGAACAATAATATTCATTTAATGCATTTGCTTTTTTATACATTATTATTGATAATTCTTCTATTTCCATCTATAATTGACCAGTACCATTATCAGGATTCTTTTTGTTTCTAATATATTTAAAAAACTCATTGTTCTTTGTTCAACTGGCCATAGATTTCTTCTTGTGCCCTTTGCTTCGCTTATCAATTTTCTACAGTTCCTAACTTCCGATTTATATTTATTACTATCAACTTCCCCTTTCTTCCATTTGTTACATATTATTTTTTTATTTTTTACAGCTGACTTCACTTCCCCTCTAAATCAGATTGGTTTTTTAAACAGTACTGCCTTCTTCCTTGATTCTGAGATTGTGGCTTTTTGAGCTCTAGTAGGGTGTTCTTAAATGATTCAGAAGGTGTTCTGAAAAGATTACCAATTAGCATTCACATTTTTCTGATTAAATTTTTCCTCCCAGCTGATTGACTCATAATTGTTTTCAGCTTTGTGAAACTGGCCCTATTAAAGCACCAAGTATATATATTACGGGTCTGGACTTTATTATGCTTTCACATTATAAATGTGATCAAGTCATGATCACTTGCACCTAGGCTACCTTTAATTTTTTGTTCTGTGATCACTTCCTCTTTATCTTTTAGGACAAGGTCTAATTTTCCCATGTTGGCTATAACACTTTTTGAGTTAGGAAATTGTCATTTATAATGTTACATTCCAAAGATGTTTTAGTTCTGGCAGCATGAGACCTCCAGCATCCAGACTCAAATTGAAGTCCCCCATAACCATGCAGCTTGTTTTTCCTACACATTTTAGATGTGTAAGGAAGAGATCATCCTGTTCCCTTATGTGTTTTTGGTAGTCTGCAGCAGACACCAACTAATACCCTATCTTGTGCTTTATCTATTGAATGCTTATGAATCAATGTACTAAGATAATTTTCTTCCCAGTTATCAGTGATTTGGAATTAGGTAATGCCAATTTTAACATAGAGTGCCACTCCCCGACTCCTTTTCCCCACTTGATCCTTCCTAAATAGGTTATAATCATTAATTTTTGCATTCCAGTTGTGCAAATCATCCTCCCAGATTCAGTCATACCAACTATATTGCATTCATGCTCATAAATGAGCAATTCAAATTCCTCTTGTGTGTTACCCAGGCTCTTAGCATTGGTGAATAGGCAATTCAAGAATTTCTTCCCTTCATGTCCTTTGATTCCTTGATTCATTTTATTCTCAACATCTCGATTTGCTTACTGAATGTTCATATCTTTCCTCTTTTTATCTTCCCCCTTTGCTCTTAGTTTAACCCCCTCCTGACTATTCTAGGCAGCCTAATTCCAAGAAGATTGGTCCCCGTTCTGCAGAGGTGGAGGCCATCCAAACTATGCAGTCTACTCTCTCCATAAAAGGTCAACCAATGTCCACAAAACCAAAACTGTCCACCCAGACCACTTACCTAGCCAGTGATTCGCTTCCAGAATCTTCTGCCTTCTGTCTTCCTTTGCTCATGGGACATGAAGGATCTCAGAGAAGATTGCGTGCCCATTATTCTTCTTCAGATAACACACTGTCCTGTTTTCTGCCTTGCAGAAAGTTTTTGATTTTCTAGGTATTGAATCCCCCACAGGATAGTCTGTCTTCCTTGGACTATTTACAGGCATGTTTGATTTGCTTACTGGTTGAACTGAACTGCCATCCATGTGTACTTCACATACTATATTTGGTTGTGGCTGGCTACCCGCTTGTACAAAAAGTATTATTTTTAAATACAAAAATGTTTTCTTGTGGAAGACTGGCAAAGTAGTATGGTTGCAGACATAAGAATGGTAACTATGCTGTGAACCCTATGACCGATTGGGGGGACATGTCTGTGTCAATGTGTGAAGGCCATTTTGTTTAAGGAGCTCCATGCTTTGTATTGTAGCCTTCATTTTGGAGCGTGACCTTCATGTTGTGCTGCAACCTCCACTGTGGTTTAAAGTATCCATTTTGCAGTAGGGACTTGACACTTGGTTGAATGTTGGCACAGAGCAATCCAGGGCCATCAACTCTGTCTCTCAACTACTGGTCAATCCACAAGAACAATTAACTCTTGACACAGAAGTCTGGATGGGCACAGGAGCTGGAGTGTCTCAACACGGCATATGCCGAAAGATGTCAGAGACTATATTTCAGTGGTAATGCTCTCTTTGAAAGGTCCATTGCCACATGTCAGAATAAGGGGCTGGAGAAGAGAGAAGGCAGGAAGGGTTGCTTACCCTAAGGACACTGACCAAACCCAGGAATCTCAGAAGGGGTGAAATCGGACTCGGGGGTGGGGAGGGGCTGTGTTCAGGACTGTTTGTTTTCCAAAGATCTGTGACTTTCTAGTGCTCTTTATGAGTAAAGTTCCTGTGGTTAAGAAATTCCTTTGCTAAACCTGTGCTCCTTCTTTGCCTGCTATGTTGTTTCTGAAGGGGTTAATCGAGAAGCTCAGAGCTCCCACAGCAAAGTGGAACTCCGAGGGAGCATGTATAAGCAACGGGGGGCTCAGGAGGACTGAGATGCTGATTCTGGGGTCTAGACAGCTGGACTGCGGGGTCCCACTGCCCAAGAAGGGTGTCAAACACACACTTTTCACCTGGAAGTGTGCCTGAGAGACCCAGAGCTAAGAACAGTGATCAGTCATTATCCAGACCTAGGAGGCTTAGAAGCCCATGGGATTCAGTGGTTGGATCCACTCACAACAGACTGGCATCTGTCCACAGAGGGGGACTGAGCCAGGAAAGCTAGTGTGAGATCAGAATCAGGTGCAATGTGTCTGAAATAAAGATAAAATTCAAAATATTTGAACCTGGATGTCTACAGTTAGGCTAATAAGTCCATATTTAGGTCCTATAATAAAAGTAGTCTCTTATTTCAGAAGTGCTGAACAGTAACTTACGTGGGATTTGTGCTTGATACTTCTGAAAATCAGGCAATTTTTGTTTAAGTGCCTAAATATTAATTCAGGAGCCTAACTCTAGGCCCTCAGTTTGGAAAATGTTGCTCAAATGTTTAATTTGTCTTAGAAACAGTGGGCCAAAATCATTCCTGGTGTAACTCCATTGTATTCAGGGATTAATTTGGCCCAGCATTTTCAGTGGACACAAATATTACAGCAAGGAAATACTCCCCAGTGCATTTATTGTTCTCAGGAGAATAGCCATCAGATGTTTATCTACTTCTAAAAAGTACAAATTCCTTGTTGTTAGCAGTTTTTTATTGGTTATCATCACCAGTGAATCACTATTTGGGATTTCTTGAACACAGACAGAATCATTAATCATTCTGTAATAGCAGTGGGAGTCTGTTGTTTAAACATGCCCATAAGAGGATTTAGAAACAAAATACAACCAGGGAAATTCAAACAAGAGGAAATTGTCCAAAGCCCCAGTAAAAATCAGAAGGTATCAGGACATCCTGATTCTCCTTCTATTACAGGTTTATTTAGACATTTTGTCCTTTACGTGTCTGACTTGGGGGATGAAAGAGAGAAAAAGAAGAGGGTGGTTGTTTTATCATTGATATATTGTTCCTCAAGGGTCAGGTTTTAATTCAGACTTCTTAAATATATTAATAGAGTCTGATAAATTATGTACTTTCATTTATAGGGTGGGATAGCAGTTAACTGCCAAATCCTAATGTATGTATCCATATTTTCAGTAATGATCAAAGCAATAGAACAGATCTAAAATATGTATATATGTAATGAAGTTTGTCATCTGAATGCTCCATTCTTGGAAACCTCCACGCGTGGGACTTCTGTCCAGACCCACTCCATGTGTTATTTCATTCTTTCTCTGCCTTGCTCAATGAGTACAGTTCTTGTGATGAAATCAGTACGGTTGTCTAGTTAGTATATCATTCATGTAACAACTCATTGAGTTCTAAACATACATCTGCAGTATCTCTGACACAAAATAATCCCACAGAAATTAATATTAAGTGTAATTGACAGGGAGAAGGAAGGTTTAAAGTTCATTGCCCACATTCAGGCCCTGACAGTTCTAAGGTTTGTATAGCAAACCCTAGAGCTGTGTCAACTTAATTTTTATTTTATAGACTTGTGTGTCAAAATGTTCCATTTCCTTGTGCTTAATTTTGCATCATTTATGTTTCAGTTTATTTGTAATTTCAACAAATCAGCTATTTTCAAATCAAAAAGATTTTGATTTTGAGGCAGAAGTGATCATCTGTCAAAGACTCTCCCAATGAGAACGGATGCATTTTTATTTGAAAATTCATATACATTGGCAAAAATTATTGTAAAAAAGGGCCCATTTTTCCTCTTCAACCCGCATGGAAAAAATTAAATTCTAATTGGTTTTGTATTATATTGCAGAGAGAGTGAGTATTGAAATATCTGGTAGTTTTGGTTTCTATTAACCCTTGCTACCATCCTTTCCTTGGATGCTGTCACATGTAATCTTCTGTTAAATATTGCACAAAAGACTTGGAAATAAAATTCACCAAAAATCTGATCCTGGACTTTAAAACAGTTTTTTAACCTAAGATAACTTATTTATCCATTTTAGTATTAGTAGCAATATGTGTGATCATGTTAGTTTTGAACATAAGGAGCCAGATTCCAGCTTTCCAAAGCAGATGGAAAGCCTGTGGATCTGACTCAACGAAGACTTCCCAGGCATGAGGGAATGTTTTAGGTGGCTGGAAGGAAAGTGTGTTCCTACATCTTAGTGATCCCCAACTGCCGTAAACAACTGGGCACAAATTAGAGCAGCTCTAAGGATCATGCACAGATAGCCCAGGATTGTGGGTGGCATGCAGGTGGCTTAAAGCCACCTTTGAACAATTCAAATTTAGCCAAGGATATAGGCCCATAACTGCTGTATTGGAGCAAATTATTAGTCCATCTGATTCTTCAGAGGAAGGCAAAATCCCTCTCCCTTCTTAATGCACCTGGCCAATTGTGCAATAGTGACCAATGAACAGCTGCTAACAATAAGGAAATTGTGCTTATAAGAAGTAGCTCAGGATCTGATGGTTATTGTCTTGTGAGAGTTTGAGGCACTGGGGACTTCTTTCTTGCCAGGATGCTTTTTTCACTTGAAAATACTGTCTCTGTGTTGAATTAAACACTTTTATCTTCTCTGTTTATGAGTTTGTGGAGCTGGTTTCTTTAAAGGAGCCCCATTTCTCCCTCCTCCCAACCCCCGTACTTCCATCTGGAAAGATTAGGGGTTTTACAACAGAGAAATAACTGGGAATTGCAACAGCTATTTATAGTATGATTGGTAATTTTTCCGAGTAGAAATGTTTCTCCGTTATTTACTTGAAATGTAGAATGTGTGTGTATGTGCATATGAATTTGCATGTGTGGGTACATGAGTGGGTGTATTTATGCTCTGTGTAATATATATCTGAGACACTCCCATTTATTGAGTGCCCTTCTTGCAAACATCTTGTAGTACTTTACAAAAAAATGTAAAAATTTAAACCAAACAGGATATGAAAATACAGTGCCAAAGAAGTGAGTCTTTAGGCGTGATTGAGACTTAGCTAATGACATAAAGAGCCTAATCTATGAAGGGAAGTCAGTTCCTTGGGTTAAGGGAAAATAAGCAGAAACATCCAAGCCCTGATGTTGTCTTAATTTGAGAAACAGTCTGCTGTCCTTCACAGCTTGTGTTAAGCATGTGTCTCAGGGAGTGCAGGAAAGAACTCCTTGTAAATATGAAATGTGCTGAGCCTTTTTTGTAAGTATGACAATCTTAGAGTGAAGCAAAGGCTCAAATATAAGGGTATTTTTTAGCATGGATAGATTAATTTTTTTTTAAAAGATCAAGATTGGATGTTCTTTTAAAAGATATGCTTTAAGAATTAGTTTGGGGAAGTTCTATGGCTTGTGCTGCAGGAGGTCAGACTAGATGATCACAGCGGTCTCTTCTGCCTTGGAATCTATGAAAAAGTAGAGATTCAGTGGCTAGGAGTTTCAGAAGTGACTTTGAGTGTCTTATTGATTTTGTCATATAAGAAAAGCTGGTCAAAATTTGTGCATTAACTCTGAATGGTTGGATTTCATTCAGTTGATTCTGGTTTTCACTTTGGTTGAACGCAGAACTCTTGTCTTGTGTAATCATTATTCATTTGTAAGCTTATGATGTTACATTATACAGTATTAGTAAATATTATTAGTTTGGCTTTTCCAGTACATAATAAGGATCTCTCAACTGATGACTGCCATGTCCTATAGCATGATTTAGTATTCTGCATTAAAATAAATAATTCACATCAACTGGAGAAACTCTTATTTCTGCATCAGAAAGCTAACCTTATTTCTGGCTTGAAAGTAAATCTATGGTGGTACGGTACAAATAATTGTGCATGCTGTGCTGTGTATAAACACACACAAGTACATAGCTAATTTTCAGACTGTTGTAGTTAAATGAGTTTAAATGAGCTGATGGAAAAGAAATGATTACCACAAGGCATGATTCGTCAATCTGTTTAGTCGTGGTCATTGCATTTAGTGGAAAATCCATTATTATTAACTATTACATTCACACACACACCCCCTCCACCCATCACTCTCCATATTTAAGGAACCTTAAGACTTTGACCAACAAAAGCCAGAAAATGTATAGTTAAATTAATTCCTTCCTTAGCTCATTCCACTAGGGAAAGAAAGCAGGGCATTGTGAGTTAAGGTCCCAGGGTCAGCCATTTGTCTGTGTTGTACCATTAGCATTTCTTTGTATTTGGTTCATTGTTTGTTGTTTTTAAGTAAAAAAAAAAAGATGGTGGAAGTCAATCAAGAATGTAGCATTTGCCTGAGAGTCTAGGATATACTCATTGGCTGGGCTATAATGAGCTACTTCGTTATAATGATTTGCAAATAAATACATACTCCATTTTGTAATCAATTACAAAGCCTTATTTAGAACTCATAAGTAAACTAAAAAAGCCATAATTGAGGCTATTAAGCCATAATGGGTCAAACAGTTCTGTACAGAAACCGATCAATGAACCTGGAATGCCTCCCTTCACATCTTTTATCTCATCTGATTTTGCCAGTCAAATGAACAGAAACAAAGAGTATCTTGCTAGGACCAAGGAAACAAGAACCAGAATCAAAAAGCTAGCATCCCAGATCCACCTGCGTTGACTGACTTTGGGCTTTGAGAAAAAGCTTTGGAAGGTCTGGTCCAGATTGTCTGATGAAAGTTTACAAAGACTCTCTGGCCTTCATAATAACTGAAATCATCAGTGCCTCCTTCAGAGAAGGCAATCTTCCATCCGCCCTGAAGAATGCAATTCTCTAGCCAGTTTTGAAGAAATGTACACTTGACACCAGTGACCTCACGAATTACACCCTGCCTCCTCCCACGTTTTCCACATTTTTAAATGTCCCTTTTCTGGACAAGATTGTTGAGGGGGTGTGTGACATACGCAGGGTACAATCTGGACTGATGAACAGCTGTGTCCCCTCACCTCTCTAACCTGGGTTGCCTTTTACACTGCTTCGCTGTGAGAGCAACTATTCCTGGTCTGCTCGCACACAGCCGCCAGCATGTAAGTTAGTCCCAGTTATAATGTATGAGTGCTACAGGCAAGCCACTCTTGAATTACACTACAGAACGACACCAGCAAACTCCCAGTACCAGACTTTCCCTAGAAATGTGCGTCTTGTACTGCCCAGCTCTCTCCTGGACAATGCAAGCTCATATAAAGTCTGTCAATTTATGAATAGAAAATGATATACACAAATCCTGTTAACCCAAATGGAGTCTCCCAAACACTTCAATGCAAACACACTGGTTTATATAAAACAATAAAGCAAGTTTATTAACTACAAAAAGGATAGATTTTAAGTGAATGTAAGTAATGAGGCATAAAAGTCAGAATTGATTACAAGAAAAATAAAAGTAAAATGCAACTAATGCCTAACCTAACAAACTAGAATGATTACAAAGCAAGGTTTCTTTCACCACGTTTCAGCAGTCCTACTGGCTGAACTTCTTTCAGTCAGGATCCCTCCCTGAGTCCAGTGCTGCTTCCTTTGTTCTTCAGGTATTGGGGATGCCATGGGCAAAGAGGAAGGGAGGCATGATTTGGGGCATCTCCCATCTCTTCTCATAGTTCTTTCCCTTCCTTGAGAAGCATTGCCAGCTAAGGTTCAGGAGACAAAAAGTCTGTGTGGACAGCAACCCCAAGTTGTTTCTTGTGAAAATGAAGATTTTTCACCCATGTCTTTTTTCCTGCCAATGAATAGCCATTTACAGTTGATGGCCCATTTGGCTGAGGTGTCAGCTAATCTTTTGTCTCCGAGGAACTAGTTTGACCACTCCCCAGATTTGGAATATCTCTAAGAAACACCATACAATTGAATTTTATAATTTTACATACAATGTTGCCACACATATTTTATCAGGACAATGTTGAACAGCAAGTTAGGAGTTTCCAAATGATACCTCACAAGACATACTTGTACAAAGATTATTATAAAAGTGACCATCGCAGGGTGTTGGCAACCAAACTTCTATAGTACCTGTCTTCTGTCAATGTCCTTGAACCTTCTGAGTAGGACCTCACACCATCATATAGTAGAGATTGCCTACTGACATTGACATATGACATTCTTTTAACTTTGGGTAAAATACGAACTTCCATGCTCATATTGCTAGATTTCTCATCATGAGGTAGTACTTCAGGGGATCCTCTCCATCCTCTTGGATGTATCCCAGAAAGTTAAAAAGGCGAATTTCTCTTTCTCATCTGGCTATCTCAGAGACCTCATCATCCAAACATTCCAAAACAGTTTTGCTTCACAGATGCAACACAACCTAAGTTTTGGGCCAACATTGTGCTTTTAATATTTGTTTTTTAATAATTGTAATGGGGACTGGTTATAACCAGTGTTCTTCAGGAGTCATTAGAAACTATAGTGATGTGCACTACAAAAAAGATTAATATAATTTTTAGAATTAATATAACTCTCAAATGTACAGGGTCAGAATCTGATCTCAGTTACACTGATGCAAAGCTGGAATAACTCCATTAAAGTTAATAGTGTTACTCCAGACTTCCACTGACATACCTGAAGTTGAATCTGGCCCACAATACCTACCAACCATTGAAGCCTGAGTGCTGATGTTCTTTTAATATTGGTGGACTATATTGTTTTGCCAGCTTTCAGTTGTTTTCACTAGAATTTTGTGTTGAATAGTAAGAAGCAAGACAGACTATTTTCTGTAAATTGTAGAGTAAAACATTTTCATGAAGGAGGTTGCTGTGGAAGGGAAATTAGCAGGTATGATTAGGGCTGTTCACACAGAATCACTGTTGGTAAGCCTATTCTTAAAAGCCTTTAGAGGTCTGACTTGGCCAGCTTTGGTGCTGAAGTTAATCTCAGGATTGTAACTATTTTATAAACATGCATTAGTCTCCAAAGTTTCCTGTGTGGAAACTGGAAATAATTTAGTCTTATCAAATACAGGTCAGCACTCCCTTTCTGAGAAATACGAGCGGGTGATAGTGTGTTGAAGTGGCCTTTTCAGATACATAATCCTATCTATTCCCTCTCTTGTTGTCTTCAGCTTTTCTTCTTGTAATTTTTATTTCTTGCTGGTTCATTCCTATTTTTGTTTAGGAAGCATACTAAAATCCTCCTGGCCTTCACGTCCACTAATATTCTCATTAAATGTATATTGGGGTTAGACTTATTTTACCATACTGTATATGGGCATTCTTGCAAATTTTTACACAAGTAGCCCTTGCTCATGCAATGGTCAAGGAGACCATTCCCATGAGAAGGGGAATGTAGAATCAACCCGTAAGTGTCCAAGATATGAAATTCAATTTTGTTAGCACAAATCTGATATGAGCTTTATGTGAGAGAACCTCCATGCATCTGTGTAATCCCTAGAGTTTTTACATCATTTTTCTGAATAAAGTTAATATGATCCAATATGATTTTTTTTAATAAACTGCGAGAGAGTTTAGGACTTTACCTCCTGATATAACTTTATAAGATCAATCCACAGAAAATCTCTTGAGAGGAAGCAGAATACATTAATGTTAACATAGAATACTTTTCTTATTTCACACAATCAGATTGGTAAAGTTAGGATCCCAAAGTGGAATGTTTCAGTTAGGCTCCTTCCTAGGAGTTAGATACAAGCTGATCACTGTCACATCTAGTAATTAAAGAAGGGAATAATCAAAAGGTTTCACATAGCCTGTTTGTGAGAGTTTACAAAAGCTAGACAATAATTATGGCAGAATAAAAAAAAGTAAGAAATAATTTTCACTTTCAGTGTAATATTTTTTAAATGCCTCCCTCCAAATGTCCTGTAGATTGTCTTCTGGATTAATTTGTACAAGGCTGGTGTATTTGGGTATCACCATCAGCATAGCTCAGAGATTAGGGGCTGAAGTGCTGATCACCAAGCTGCTCACACTGAGAACTCCTGAGTGCTGAGTTACTTTCCTAAATCCTAGGAACCAGATTTTTCAGTAAATTTCTGGATCAGGTGTGATATGGAGGTAAGCTACTAATGTTACCATGGGACTGGGGAAACAGCCTGCTAGCTGACATGCCTTAGCAAAGGCTGTTCATTGGGCCAAAGAGTTTCAAAAACAGGAGGTTAAAGTTTGGCTGCTCAATCCATAGTTAGGTATTTAAATAATTGGCAAGGTTGTCAGAAATTCTGAGCACTCATCAGCACCCATTGACCTCGATGAGCACTGTTGGATGTTCAACATTTTGAAAATATATATTGTAAAAATCCCTTAGATTGTAAACTAATTGGAGCAAGGAACTTGTTTTCCTGCTTGTCTATACCAGGGATAGTGTGAACACTGTGTAAATATTAACAAGGTTAAGTAGTTTGTCCAAGATCACGCAACCTGCTAACAGCAGATTTGGAAATAGAAAAACTTACTGATTTCACTGGGGACAGGATTTTACCCCAGGAGTCCTTATTCTTAGCCACCTGCTGTTTACATTATTTTAAAGTAAGTTAATTAAAACTGGTACTTTAAAATAATGTAAATATTCCCCTCCAATATTGGAAAGCCAAAGACAACAACCTTGTTTTGCCAGAGCATGAGAACCAGAAAGTGAACTGGTGAGTGAAACTAACTGGTCTGTCTTGTTTCACAATCCAACCTGCCAAAAGTAAACAACATCATTAATGGTTCAAGGTAAATTCACACACACGTGTTTGAGTACACACGTACAAAATAATGATTTTACTTTGACTATGTTCTCTTAAGACAATTTACCAAGCAGAAGACAGAATGTGTCCATGATATAAGATAGCTGCAAATATAAAGATATTCAATTGAGACCCCCAAAATAATCAATCAATCAATCAACAAAAAACCTTTTGCAATGATTTAAAAGACTTCACCAATTAATTACACGTTACCTGGAGCAATGATCGGATCAAAATAAAGTTACATCACTCAAAGTTTCATTACCCAATAAGAAAAAAAACTTTTATTTCTTTAATTGAAAGATTTTAAATGATTCCCTTCACTGTCTTCTGTGAAGGACAAATTGGTACTTGAGAGGAAGATATACAGGGCAGTATCTCTACTAAACTTTATAGTTAAATGATATTATCATGTGCATACAATCTTTCTTCTGCGTCCACTAATGACCACACGTCATCTTATCAGGCATAAACCTCTCCTGAGATCTATTTCCTCCCAGCAGTTTCTCTGTATTTTCATTCATATGTGGGTTAGAGAATGAGCTCTCACTAAGCCAGTTTGAGATACTGATCTGGCAAGAGTTTAACTCATTTCTCACTTCTCATTATTCTCCTGTCATTTTGTTATGATGTGTTTTTAAGAACATCCAGCTTTTAGTTTCAGGAAAACCAATTCCTAATGCAGAGTAGAACATGCAGATCTGATCTGTTTTTCATTTCAGCAGGAATTCCGTTGATTTGTATTTAAAATAGTTTTGTCTTTTTTCCCATCTGTACAACAGGCCAATTGTGACTGGCACCCACAGCAGTGTCTGAGAAAAGGAGGGTACAAGGAGCTTTGTCCCTTCCACACCCAGTGCGTGGCCCAGCCACAATTTCCGACTCTGTATCCCGTATTCTCCTTCAGAGAGGAGTATGCACTGCACTCTCTTAAGCAGGCACATTCCCCTTTATGCAAGGCTGGTCAGTAAATAACTGTTGCAACGTAGCCCTACATGAGCAATTGGTCCCCTCATAAAATACTGACTTATGTGCCGAGAGAGAGACTTCTAAAATATCCTTGAATCTATTTATTCACCTATTACAATGATCACTACTTTTACCTGTACTGAGCACTACACATTACGTCACTTTGCAGCCTCTTTCTAACTTCTTGTTTTTAATGCGGTCTTCATGGTTCAGAGGATTGATAATCGGATAGCAGGTTTTCTTCGAGGCCCCTTGTTCAGGCCTAATATGTTGACACCCTCTAGTAGATCGACACCCCTTGTTCAGGCCTAGTATGTTGCTATCTGATGGATGCTTGGGGACTATTGTGAAATGAAATGAAATTATGGTCTCTGTTTAATTCTAGAGAGCTAGTGTCCATATCACAAAAGTTACCTCCACAGTAACCACCAACTGGCAATGCAAAGAAACTTAAGGCCCGACGATTAAAAAACATGTAGAGTGGAGTACCATCTCACCTTTAGCAATGGTTTTTCCAGGACAGGTCTGAATCACTCTGGCTGTGCATTTTGGGGAGTTTGCGCTGCTGCTGCCTGTGCTACATCTGGTCTGTTGCTAGAGGAAACATTTTCCAGGGCTACCAGTCTAACAGCTTTCATCATCACTGACGTCATTCTCATAAAAGGTGTGTGTGTGTGCGTGCACATGCAAACACAAACACAATTAATTTGGGTATTGGGATCTTGAGACTTTCAAATGATCCTAGAGTCCAGAAATTTTTATGTCTTGTCCTGACCCTCCACCCTCATGTTTAAAAGGTTCAGATTAACCCTCATTTTGGCCATCATTCTGTCCTCTGCTTTGCAGGCAGAATATAGCAAATTATGGCCAGATATTTCTCCAGCGCCCAATGGGATGAGAGCATCAGCTCTGCTGCACACTCTCTTCTGGCCTACAGACACTACAGAAGCTTCCATGTGTGGTATACTCTGGAGGGAGGTAAATGGTAGAGTCTTTTGCAAGTAATGGGAGGAGCTGGTGAGTAGATAGTGCTCTTGCCATGTTCCCTTCATGTCTGGGTGGATTTCAAGTTACTGCTAGGTGAACCAACTTTAAACTCCCCATGATGTCCCCAAAATGCTTTCAGTTTACCAGCCATAAAGACCTGAAGGGGCCATGGTTCCATTGCAGGATGAAGGAAGTGAGGAAGGAGCCGAGTGGAAATGTAGAG
The DNA here is from genome assembly GCF_027887155.1 of Malaclemys terrapin pileata. Taxonomy (NCBI): domain Eukaryota; kingdom Metazoa; phylum Chordata; order Testudines; family Emydidae; genus Malaclemys; species Malaclemys terrapin. The sequence continues at coordinate 194,800,617 of NC_071506.1, read as the reverse complement.
TCACTAGGCCTCCAAGCAAATGACCCTACACTCTGCCAGGTGACACAAAATTGCTGCTTTAGGGGGCTGAATTCCCTGCTTATTCTCTAGGTGGTGGAGCTGACTCTTCAGACTCTACAACTAGTCCACCCTTAAAGGTTCAGCAAAACTCTTCAGAGACAGGGAGCTTTCCTTGGCTATCTGCTTGCAAAGCTTAGGTTGTATCCCTCTCCTAGGCAGTATTTGCTTGCCCTGAGAATGCTTGTGAGACAGTATTTAGAAATCCTGCTATACTATACTTGCCCAAATGATGATTAAGAGGGGCTGTGTTTAGCACAAGTATTTGAAGGATGTAAACATCAAGGAACAAGAGAAATTGTTTAGGGTGGTTTAGGGAATTATAATTAGGGAGGAATTTAGGCTGACTGTCAAGTAAAAATTCCTAATGGCAAGAAGTATTACACTGTGGGATGCTCTCCCATAAGAGCTGATACTTACAGTGACTTTAATTATTTAAACATGATCTGGATAAAGCAAGTGTATTTCCACTGTAACCATATTAAACAGTGCACAGTCTTTCTCATTTTAACAGAGTTGGGACCTGAACCAAAACTCTGGCTCCAAACACTCTGACACTATGAAGTTGTTCTGAATCCAGATATTGACCTGAGTTTTGCAAACGGCCCCTATCTTTATAAAGGCCTAAAGGAAACACCCAAATCTGGACATCTCTGAACCTTGCACTGTTCAAAATCCATGGACTGTTCAGTTCAATGGCTTTGGCCCATCTTTAGTCTTTCAAGTCCAGTCCAACTAAAGTTGTTAATATTTTTGCCATCCTTTGTTGACATTACATAATTTAGCCTCTGCCTTGGAACTCTTCCTGCGAAGGACAACATCTCTCGTTCAGTCCAGTAAGCCAAGGCAGATGCAGAAATTAAAAGGAGTGTTCAGTGAAAGAACTGCATTCAGGTAACCCACCATAGTACCATTTAGGAGTTTTATTTTCCACAAGCCTAGTGCTCCTGCTTTTAAGCTTTTCAAAGATGAATTCCGGGGGTGTTTGAGATCGGTGGTGCCTGTGGCATAGCAATGCACGTTAGATAAAATTGAAACACACCTTTAAAATAGTTCTGGGACACACCACCGGGTATCAAAGTTTTCAGGATATTTTTCCTGCCCCTGACTTTACGGAATCTGATCAGAGGTTGAACATTCCATTCCATTCCTTTCCTTCTAATAGTCCCAGCTCATTAAGGATTATTTTTATACAAAAGAGTTTGGCATGGTCAACTTCTTAGCTGCAGTGACTTTAATATTATACTGCTGATGCCTGCTCGGTGTTTTTGGTTTTTTTAAAGTGTTTAACCTGATACATTTTAACAGCAAAATCTGCTTATAGAACCAGGGACTAGCTGAAGAACAGCTCTTCAGTGCTGCTGCCATAGCCACCCTTTTAACGTGTATCTCTGGTGGGGAATTAGTTTGGGTTTAGCATACAGCATAGGCAATCAAAGTGTTCAGTAGAGACAAGTGGGTCAAAGTTTCCCCTTTCTGGGAGCAGCCACATTCTGTCCCCCAAGTGAAACCCCCTCATTTTCCTTCCTTCTTTTCCAAAGCTGGTATGATTCAGATCTGAAAGTCGACTGAAACCTCATTGTGAGCTGGAATTGCACAACAAAGGAACATAGAGCATTAGAGGACAGAATGTCAGTGCAGTGACCTGGATTAAGATGTATTAGTTTGTTGAGCTAGTGCTCCAACTCCAGCCAGGATTGCTTTTTGTGGTGCAGCTTGTACAGTAGATATCAGTGGTGATGCTCCCTCTGCTGGAAAGAGCAATGTATAAAGCTTCCTTCTGGGAGAGCATGACCTGATTACTTCCAATTTATCATATATGTGATGACACTTAGGGCCGTCCGTTGTTGGTGATGTCAGACAGTACATGATGATAACACTTTAAGCATATGTCCCTTACCTGCATGTTCCAGATGGATATGATTGTGGCCTGAACAACACAGCTTATATATTGAAAGAGTCATTTCTGAGCCCACCCTAGGCATTAACGAGTAGTAACAAGAATTAATTCTTCCATTTTTTTTCCTCTTGGTGATTGGTCTTCAGTGTAAAAGCTAAACATAATTTAAAACCATCTTAGATAAAATCTTGCAAATTACTTTGCAAATGGCTATCTTATTACATTAAAAAAACCTGCACTTATGTTCTTTCAAAATAAGGAACTTGGGGTTCTAAGTGTGGTAGACTACATTTTACTTCATTACTGCCAATTGTGAAGGAAAAGATCATTTTTGTTTTATCTTTTACTATTCAAAAGCTAGAAATCCTTTTGATACTTTGTATTTCAATCAAGATTTCTACAAATTAAACCATTATCATAACATTCCTTCAACACAGTGCATTTCAAAATAACAAATCAAATTGCTTTTCCCAGGATTCCTCTTTCATAGTTTTTTCATAGGCTTTAGTATTACAATATTTCAAAACACTTGCTGCTGCTGCCACTGCTACCTTTTTAACCCGATCTCTGCGGGTGGGGAATGTATAGATTGGGTTCAGCATACAGCATAGGCAAAGTGTAAACATACTTGAATACAAATTCCTAAAAATTCATCACCTATCAGCAAATATGTGAATGTTAGTTTAATCTAAGTGAAGACTGGGTATGTAGTATTTTTATGTTAACCTCATTTTACCAGCTGGCTACTCTCATACACAGGATTCAAGTTTCATTGTTCATACAGTATCTTAGGTCTTAGCTGAATAAAAGTTCCAGGCAGGTATATTTGTTAGACCAGGCTTCTGAATTTTTTTTTTTTTTGTGTGGTGCTCATTGTCTCTTCCAGCCTCCCAATTACCCTCACATTTGTGAATACGTAGCATCCCTGTGGCAACTATAGAAACTGCTTACATGGAAAAATATTAGTACTCGATTAATGTGTGCATATCTGTAATGTGATGAATGGGTTGCTTTCTTGAACATAGTGCTGTGATGCTGGGATGGACTGTAGTCACAGATCTTTGCTAGCTTGAAGTTTAGATCTATACATTATCTTGAATATCACAAGCACTGAAAATTCATTGTCCCATAGGTATGTTGATATGAAAGGCATCACACATTTCAGTGCTTGATCTGTAAGTGCTAGATATTTATCTGTAGCTGCAGCCTTTTATTTCAGAGGTTAGTTGTTGCATGAGGTCTTTAGTGTCTCTCGGAGGTGATTGACTTCTTTTGAAGACGAGCCTTAAATCGCACTCCTTGCTGCAATGAAAGACTATCTGATCTACTCATCACCGTATTAGTCTTTGGAGAAGTATTCACAGGGAAGTTATTTCAGCAGTGTCAAATTTTCCTGAATAATATGTGTATTCATTTTGAAAGGAAAGTGTTCACTGGCATCCATCCAAGGCAGGAAACATGTCAAAACTATCTTCATTTACTTGCAGAGTCTATAAGATCAATTTTTAAAAGCATGGCTTCAGTCTTGTCCTGTTCATTGAACATTCTCACAACACTGAAATTGACAAAAGTATCTGATAAGTAAGCCAGCTGTACACGGCATGAGAGGCCTTCAAAGCATGGGACCACACAAATGAATGATCAGACAGGAAGGGTTATATTTCGGAATAGTCAAATAGTCATGTCAGTATTTCGCCTCCTGAAATGAACAAACTTCATTGCAAGAGAGCAGGAAGTGGGTTTTCCCACCCATTTGGACATAGTCATGTGTCATGCTCCCTGCACAGCATAATCACTCAAGGTCACTCTCTTGCATGAATCCATCTAGTATTTGAAAAATAGCCTTTGCAGACAGCGGGGTGGCAAATACTGCACTTTGCCAACAGAATTATATCTGACATTAACTGAGAAGTGGATTGGAAGCCACTTTAGCTGATTTACCAAGCTGAATTGCAAAAGGGCCTCAGTGAATTTGAGAACGTTGTTCTTTCACATTTTAAGCCATGTCACAGATTCTTCTTATTGTTGTTTTATTTGACAGAGGTACAATACTGAGTCAGCCACTTAATTATCCTGACACTAAAGATCACTTAAATCACTTCCTTTGCTACTGACAGAACTAACTACTCCCTAGTATCATGAGGTTTTCCTACTTTTGCAGTTTGAAGAATCATAAGATAAGATGCCTCCAAAGCTTGTGAGATTAGAATAAAGACTTCCTTGGGAGTTTTTGTGGAGTTGATTGTTAATTTATTCAGCTGCACAGGGGAAAAAACCCATGGAAGCTTGTCCTTCACAGCAGAAAGAGTTATTTCTCAATGTTGCAGTAGCATTGCTGGTTGGAGGCTTTTGTTGGCTAATATTCCACAACAAATGGCATGGATGTGGCTCCTTTGGAAATTCCATACGTTTGTCTGACATAGCTTTTCTTGCACCTCATTTTTTCTTCCATTCTTGAAGATATTTTTCCAGCAGAGCTGCTGACCTGTGGCTTGTTTGATTCAGTCTCCTTGGCATTTTGGTTCAGGCTACCAGTCTTCAACTAATGAGACATCTGTGTCACCTGCAGATGATCCTAGAGTCTGTGTGGAGTCCTGGTTTAAAAAAAAACAACAACTACTAAAGTAAATTGTAGCTGCTTTCTTCTGTCTGTCTCTGCATCCCATCATTTGTACAACTACTTCATTTTATATTTTCCAAAAGCACTTTTGATTGGTAAGAATACAGTTAATAATCCTTGAAACTCAGTACATTTGGAAGGTGGAGCAGCGGTAATTTGAAGAGTTAAAGAAAACTGTCGTTTTTAACCACAAGAGGAAAGCAATAGCATTTCAGTGGTTAATAGCAGAACAATATGTGAGATCAGTATTGTCTTCCCCTTGTCTATGATTTCCTGGTCTTCCTCTCTCTGCCCATGCTGATTAATCTTTTTCTTCCATCCCTTGACTCAGCTGGCTCTCTCCTGGCTGTTGGCTCCTTCTCCTTTCTCCACACTGCCTGCACCTTTTTATTTCCTTCTTATGTGAGCACAGTAATTGCCATATCAGAAGAGAGCAGTGGCCCATCTAGGCCAGAAGTGTGTGTTTGATAGTGGCTAATAACATTATAGAGGCTGCTATGCTGCTTTCACCTTTTTCCAGAGTATTTTACTGGAGTGTAGACTCTCAAATAGAAACTAAAGGAGGCGCCGGACTTTGCATGCCACCTGTAAGTGTTCTGGGGACCAAATGTGCTCTGCAGATCACAATGGAAGAACCGCTGTGCTACACATTTGTCAGAATCTGGTATTGGATGTGAATGTGTCAGAAAGTCCATTTCTAGTTTTCATAGAATCATAGAACCATAGGACTGGAAGGGATCTCAAGAGGTCATCTAGTCCAGTCCCCTGCACTCATGGCAGAACTAAGTAATATCAGCATATTTTGTATTATAATCAGTATTATATTTTGATTTTAAGTCATTCCTGTTTCCAGAAAGAAAACATTGGTGGATGGGATATTGGACTTCTCTTTTCTCTCTTGTCTTGTTGATGATGGTCAGTTTTGCTTTGATGTGGCATTTCAGAACTGCAGCATCCCCTCTTCTTTTTTACTTCTCTTGGAGTGCAGTTTCTATTCCTTTAATGCCAGAGATGGCTCTCCTGATAGCTATTTCAGGAGATTATTGATGGCCCAAATCTACCTCACTTACTCATATTGAATAATATTTTACAACTCAGTGCCATTTAAATTAACATAGCTGCTCAGTGAGAGTCAGATTCTGCCACGTGGCCTCATGCTAAGTCATACTGTATTCCACAACTGGTCCCTTTTGAAGTAATTGGGCTTGTGCGTGATTACATCAGATCTGAATTTGGTCCAATGTGTTTACCAAGTACATATTTTGTATTTTATACTGGGTGCAACTAGTTTTCTAAATGGTAAAACAAGTTCTGACTTCTGGTAGTGTTCACATTATGGACCAGATTTTAATTTATACTAAGGCATCACTCTGGCTCTGTGTAGGGCCTTGAAATCAGCATAAGTTACATGAAATATCCTTTTACACAGAGAGAGCTGTATAAAAGGAGTCTTAATGTAAATGAGAATCAGGCCCCATGTATATAGCCCCAAGTGACATTTTCAATTTTTTTCCTCTTTATCTTTTTACCTTTCTCATTGTAAAATACAGTGGAACTTCTCATAGTAACTTTTCTTCTTTTTCATGAATTAATTAATACCATGCCTTGTTACTAATGTAATGTAATAAAATACTCTGTGAAGGGCTAGTGAACTTTTTTTTTATGGGTGGAGGAACTTTTCTTTAGAGTAACTCTTTTGCTTCCAGCTTTATTGGTTGATTGTGTGGTCACCAAATCTTCATTCATGATCAGATTAAAATTTGTCAATTGTGCCATCTCTTTCAATGAATTTCAAATAAAATGTGAATTTTTTTTAGTCATCACCATATTGATGCTCATGTAAGCAGTGCAAAAAGGTGTTTGTACTGTGAAATGCATTTTCACCAAAGGGAATCACTCAGCACACCGGCAAAAGAAATTAGTCCAAGCATTTGTACAGAATGTAATTTCTTTAGTACTTGTTTTGTTTGGGGTAACAGTTAAGTGCTGTTGAATTTTATTTTCACTGATGGAAATTCATAAATGAATACAAGATGAATTCGTTTCAGATAAAGTTATCATGAAGAACAGGTGGACCTTGAACAATCACAGACTTTTGGGGTAAGTTCACATCCAGTTCTGGGTCCATCTCTGCAGATCACATTCTTCTCAGGCTGCAGAATTGTCTCCTAAACTCGTGATGGTGCAAATAAAATCTTAGGCTAGCAAGTAGTAGTATAAATTTATTATTTAACATCTGGTAAGCTAATATTGGTTGGGAAGGATGTTCTTGTATTTAAAACAGTGGACTGGAACTCAGGGGATTTGGGTCCAATTCCCGACTGTCACAAACTCTCTATGCGACTCTGGGCAAGTGACTTTGTCTCTCTGTGCCTCAGTTCCTCATCTATAGAAAGTTATTCTCTACCTCGCTGGGGTATTGTGAGGATAACACCATTAATGTCTGTGATACCAGGGTCCATATAATATCTGTAAATAAATTACATAGGAGAAAAGAGTTATTTGATTTTTAGCACCTTTCACCTATGGCTTTTGGTCTCAACCTCCCCACAAGGGAAAAAAAGAATGTGTCTGTTGTGTACCTTAGGGAAAGACCCATCTCTGTGTTTTGGACACATCAGTACAGTCACGTGCAAAGATGTTTTAGTGGAGAGATTTCCTGTCTTGGCAGAGAATATTTTGTTTCTTTTGGACAGTATAATATAATGTGTATGCAGTGGATCAGCCTATAACTAATTTGCAGCTTTCCTGTATGGTGTCAGAATGCATCATCATCTACTTTTTTTTTAAAACTGGGAAAATAAGCAGTGTCTTGGAAATCTTTCTTTCTGTACTGGAGGCTACACTTAAACATTTAGCTTTTGGTAATTTGTGTTTTTAATGGAATAGGGGTTTTCCTTTTGGGTGGCTTACACAGAGCAACTTAGGTTGTCTAAACATATTCTGAAATGCACTGGGGATTACGGTTTCAACACATGCATGCCTAGGGCCAAAGTACAAGTAACACATGAAATTTTGTTCCATTTCATGAACAAACCGCTGTTTTGTGGCATAATACAAAACATATCTAAGTAGTTGAGATCACTATCAAGCATTGCAACATTAGGTTTTCTATTTATGTGATTACCCAAAGCTCATTAGAAGCTCATTTTATAGCTCTAGGGAAGTAAGCCTAAAAAGCAGTGAAAAATAGTTCATTGTATTCTGTTTTAATTATAGTTTATTTCCTATACTACTACTATTTGTCAAGTGTATTATTTTTACTTGCGGTGCTGATTTTCAAAACTAGAGAAGTCCAAGGCCGTTTGTGAAAATGTGTGCAGGATTGTGCACACAGACTGCCTGTGCAATTAATTTCATTGTATACGCACATTAGATATGTGTGCATAAAAATAGACTTTTGAATGTCTATCCATCTGGACAATCTGTGTGTTGCTAGAGAACATTGCGCTCCAGCAACACCCCCTCCACCTGCTTCAGGGACTGCAAGAAGGGTGGCATTTGAAATGCCGCAGAGGACTAGCATCCACTCCCCTTGCAGCACCTAAGCAGTGCACAGGGAATGATTCAATGCAGAAAAAATTTACCCCGAGGGTTTCGCATCTCCCTTAGAACGTATGAGTATTTAACTACTATGGTCAGGAATATGCTGGCCATACATTACTCGCTTAATAAACCTGAAACATCAGAACAAAAAGAGGACATATAGTTTGAAGCCACATTCTGATTGACTGATTGGGCCTTTTTGTGTACATCACAGCTTTGTCCAGCTTGGGCATTTTCACTGAAACACACAGAAACAATTCCTTCCACCCCAGCATGTTAAGTGTGTGCATGTGGGAGACATTCTGAAGGGATGAAATGAGTCAGTTGTGTCAGAGAATGGGGGAGAGTGAGAGCTGTAGGGGAAAGTGACATTAGCTGTCCCCCCGGCCAACATGTCAGGCTTACATTTCAGCTGCAGTTTGTGGTCCTTTCAGCACTTTTAACTCAAATTCTAATGAAAAGCTATATTGAATGACTCAGTCACTGAGTCACAAACAACTATTGCTGAAGGAGAAGTAAAACTTCTTGGGCTAAAGGCAATGAGGAAAGTGACCAATCAGGAAGTCATTAAAGTTTTTGAAAAAAAATTAACTCACAAAGAAAGGTATTAGAAATATTAGTGAAAAGACAGCTATACTCTTTCACCACTTGTTTGCTCTTATCTTTTCATACTGGAAGAATATGTTGCATAAACCCACACAAAACTATGTACTTACATTTTTTAAAATGTAAAATTAAGTGAGCCATACTCTAATACTAATACCCTAGTACTCAAGGGTGTGCATTAGCAGGCTTTCACAAGCAGTTGCAGACACAAAGCTTAAACACACCCAAGACATGCACTGCATCTTACTAATGCTCACTGTCTCATGACTTATGCTATAAGAACAGAGAATAGTTAATAACCTTTCTCTTCATATGGTACTGTAGTGTAAAACAAAGTGTATATGCTTGTTGTTCAGTAGAGCATGTGCTTTTTTAAAAAAGTTTTGTGTTCAAGTATTTCTTAAAATCCTTGTAGGACTGATCGTCTATGTGGTCCTTGTGTAATATGTTGCAGTAGTAAAATAAAATAGAAACACCATGTAGCAGATTGTTAAAATGATATGGCTACTCCTCAACATAAACATTGATTTACAAACATGGTCTGTCTTGTCAAGCATTTTAACACTTGCTCAGAATTAACAGACCGCTATTAAATGACATCAAATTAAAATACAGACATTTTTCCAAAGTAAAGGAATTTTCATTTGGAAGTGCTCTTCATATTTAATTCAGTTAATTAATATGAGCTCTCTTTATCTTTATCCCAAGGCTTCTATTCCAATAGACTTCTCTAAGCTTTGCTGTTATGCACCTTTTATAAATTCCTTGGCTTCCAAGCAAAGTTTTATAGACATAGTGTATTGTGTTTAAAAATAAAAATTTTGAATGCCCATATGTTTTGAGGTACAACTCCTTTCCTCAGAGGGTATATAACATATAAAACAAAAAGCCTATTTTATACTGGAAATCTGAAAACAATCAGCCAGACCGTTGTTCAAAGTAACATTGGGTTAGCTTTAATTTTCAACAAATTCAATTTTCTTTAAAGTGCCGTTTATATGCCCACACTGAATTATAATGGTTAGTAGTAGTTTATTGGGGATAGTATTTCAGGAATTCTTCTTGTATTCTACCTTTGACTCATGGGATGTGATAGAAAGAGGAATGAAGAATGTATAGTATGCCACGACACAGTATTCCATACAGGAAAAGCAATTTTCCAAGCATTTTGGAAAACAGGATTAGAATTCAAAACAACCTGGACAAACTGGAGAGTTGGTCTGAAGTACTTCACTTGGGAAGGCAAAATCAAATGCTCAACTACAAAATGGGGAATAACTGGCTAGACAGTAGTACTGCTGAAAAGGATCTGGGGGTTATAGTGGATCAGAAATTGAACATGAGTCAACAATGTGATGCAGCTGCAAAAAAGGCTAATATTTTGGGGTATATTAACAGGAGTGTTGCGTGTAAGACCGGAGCTCTTTGTCCCACACTACTTGATGCTGGTGAGGTCTCAGCTGGAGCGCTGTGTCCAGTTCTGGGTCCCACACTTTAGGAAAGAGGTGGACAAATTGAAAAGAGTCCAGAGGAGAGCACCATCAATGATAAAAGGTTTTGAAAACCTGACCTATGAGGAGAAGTTAAAATAACTTGGCATGTTTAGTCTTGAGAAAAGAAGCCCGATTATCTTCAATTATGTTAAGGGCTGTTATAAAGAGGATGGTTATCAATTGTTCGCCAACAATATGTAGGTCAAGAAGCAATGAGCTTAATCTTCAGCATGGGAGATTTAGGTTAGATATCAGGAAAAAAATTATAACTACATCTCTACCCCGATATAACGCAGTCCTCGGGAGCCAAAAAATCTTACCGCGTTATAGGTGAAACTGAATTATATTGAACTTGCTTTGATCCACCGGAGTGCGCAGCCCCATCCCCCCAGAGCATTGCTTTACCGTGTTATATCCAAATTCGTGTTATATTGGGTCGCGTTATATCGAGGTAGAGGTGTATAAGGATAGTTAAGCTCTGAAATAGTCTTCCAAGGGAGGTTGTGGAATCCCCATCATTGGAAATTTTTAAAAATAGGTTAGCCAAATCTCTGTCAGAGATGGTCCAGATTTACTTGGTCTTGCCACAGTGCAGGGGCCTGGACTTAATAACTTCTTGTGGTACATTCCAGTCTTAAGTTTCTCTGATTCACTGGTTCTAAAAAGCTTATCTGCAAAAGACAGATTTGTTATATTAGTTCCACTTAAAAAGTCATTGGCATGGTATTTATGCACCGTGAAGCTACTATATATTATTGGAATTTTTTTTTTCTGCTCCAAACTGCTCCAAACCCTCTATATTTCTTTGGATTATTCTAAGGGGTAGTTTGTGAAATATAAACATTTGAGCAATTTGGGCTTGATCCAAAGCTTGCTGAAGTCTCCCATTGATTTCACCTGGCTTTGGATCAGGGCCTTCATGGCAATATTTCTGTGCTGGTCCATCTCATATACTCACCATGGAAATGCAAAGTTACACAGTGTTTTGGTTTTTTTTTTTTTTACAAATGCTGTTTGAACCTTAATGTACCTCCTTTTACTCTAAGCCCAAATTCTCAGTGCAAGTTAAAGCTTCTATTGATATCAGTAGGAATTATTGGGTGAGTAGGGAATGCAGATCTCAACTCTTTGTTTTCAGGATTATTGGATTCATTAATTGCTAAGAGCCATAAGACTAGTGGTGTGAAAATATGGCATTAAGAGGGTTTTTTTTAAGCCTCTTTTGGGTTCTAAGCCAAATGTATAACTGCAAGGGGACTGATATTTACAGTGGTACCTGCAATATGTGGATTATCGGTGAAATCCGGGCCCCACCGAAGAGAATGATAAAACTTTCATGGACTTCAGTGGAGCCAGGATTTCACCCTACATTTCCTTAATTAGATATCCGGGGATGCTGACTTCCATGACAATTAACACCAGCTGGGGATCTGTCCCCAGGGATGACATTCTGGTCCCATTAATGTGTATGGGAGTTTTGCCATCGTCTTCAGTGGGGCCAGGATTTCTAGGGCTCAGAATTTTAACATATCACCTCTGTCATTAAGTTTGAGTTGGGATGTCCATTTCCACCCCTGATTTTGGGGTTTGGTATTGCAGCTCTTTGAAGCTCTGTCAGGCTGAAACTTGGCATACAAACTCCAATCCAGATGTGAATTTTTTAAAAATAAAAACAGTCTGTTTTAATACTTTAAAGACACATTTAATTATAGATTGAAATATTTGCCAAAATACCCCCCAACACGTTAATACAAGAAGTAAACCCCACCCCCCAACCTAGCATTGTAGGGGGTCAGTCCTCTCTCAGTGCACGCTAGGCCCTATGGAAGAGGGCAAGGGCTCTGGAAGATATTGTAAGATGAAAGCTGATATTGTACTGCTTCACCAAAAATAATAATTTATAATGTGATTTCTCCATTTCCCCTCCTCAACTGGGAATCAACTTGCCTAACTTTTGTCTTTGTGTGCATGAGATGGATTAAGACACACTCATCTGACTTGCCATTTTAAGTTGCCAGAAACAGTAGTGCCAGAGCAGCTGATTTAACAGTCTCATTCTCTCTAGGTCACCCAAAAGAGCAGTTTCCATTATACTGTACTGTGTGAATTGGCTCTTCGCCTACAGTCAGGTGAAATCTGCTTCTAGATGTGTTCTTTCTTGGATGATGCTCTTATTCCCATAACATATCAACACTCCTGTGTCATTTTGATGATATGGCAGGCTCATGGATCAACTAGAATGGCTGATCTGTGAATAGGTTTTGTTTAATGCTGGGATAGCTATTATGCTATCTTCAGAATGGTCCTTAAATGATATAAAACTGCTAGTATCATAGTTATCTAGATTATAAGGGCCACGCAATGGCTCTGCCTTTAATAGGTCTTTTCTTCCGGCTCCCTTCCTCCCCACCCCACCTCTCCTGCAACCAAACAATAATTATTTTCTGTTCTTCCTCATTTCTAAGCGTTACTGAAAAATCACTCTTGAGAAGTTGCCTTGTTTGGTTTGAATCATTAAGCGGCTGCTAAGATGTGGGCAGAGGCAGACGGGGAAACAAAGAGCATTTGAGCTTTGAAGACAGGGAGCATGGTAGCAGAGAATAGCTCTTTGGCACAGCACATGGCAATACAGGATAACGCTTTATGTAACAGGATACAGACAACACGGCAGGCAATTGGCACCATAGGAGAGCACTTTATGTAACACAAGAGATAATCAGCATGTGGTTGGCATCATGGCTTAGCAACAAGTACAATGAGAAGGGAAACAATTACATTCTCTTCTCTGTTTCCCTCACAGAGGTTGCTGGGGGTCGGGTAGGGGGATCCCTACCTCCCATTATGAGCTGACATGTGATATGAGATACATTTACTGACTGAAGCAAGTGACCCAATCCCCCTAATGTTGATCTTTTTCTTTGTCTTCGTTTATTTTAAATAACCACTGTCCTTTGCTCATTTGTTTCTGTTGAGGGACAGACTAAATAATTCAAAGCTTGGTTACAAAAGAGTCACTTTTTAATCACTTCAGTGAGCAGCCCTTTTTGGCAACCATGTCTAGCTACCAAGAGGTGATTCAGTACAACCACCCTGTACTTCTGAAGCACTGGTGATTTTCAGAAAAGAAAGGGGATATATTTCTCTTTCTCTCCCTTTTTTTACTGCTCCCTCCCCCGCCCCACAGTGCCCCTTTGGTGCCTCTTAAGTGGACACAATTATTCATTGAAAAGAATAAGAAGCTGGTGTTTATGGTTAAGTTCTTCAGTTCAACACCCTCCATTAAAAAACAAAATAGTTTGTTGCCCATCCTAATTCACGGGGACTGGAAAAGGCTAGAAAAAGGAAGTAAAAACTCCCTGCACCAGACATACTTTGGGATCGCTCTAGGAAGTGTGTATGGGTTTCGTAATTTAAATCTTCTTCTTGGTCTATAATGTTCCCTCCCCTGCCCCCCAGTGAAAAAGTAAACTTATTCTTTTTAAGAAAATAAACATCCTGATTCTGATCTCACAGTAGGTTTAACAGTGATGTAAATCCATTTACACCAATATTAGTGAGAGCCAGTATTAGTTCATCAGAACTATGATTTGTTACACCACATTGTGCCAGTATTCCATCGAGTCTGATATCGTGCCTCTGACAGTGACTCATGATCCAGAGGAAAGTGACAATTCCTTTCACAGGAGTTTGCCAGGTATATACTACTATAGTTTTTTGGGAAGGTGAGAGGAGGGAATCCAATCTTGATCGGTTTTGTGATCATCTCTGACCCCCTGACGTGATATTTGATTACCCTTTTCTTAGTGTGCACAATTCTTAGGATCTGATATTCAAAACTCACTCTCCTTTTGTGTGTTTTCAGCTTTGCATATGGAAACACCTGAACAGGTACATTTCTGCATATATATATATATATAGACAATAGATTCCTTCACTTTTACACACAGGTCCCATTTGTTCTGCTGAGATTGACAAGTGTGCAGTCTCTCACTCACATGTACAAGTGATAGAATCCAGCATCTCTGTGTTCAGGTGATGGTTCTCAAAAATGTACATGAAAATATTTGCCTTCTCGAAAAGAGATCCCGCTCAATCTCCCTTGAAATTTGACCCACAATGTTGTCATTGCTCATCAAATTATCCAGCCACCTTTTAAATCCAATTACAGTTATTTGACAACACGAGTCTTGGATGGCGGACATTATAGAGGTATAAAATTTTATTTATTACTATTTTATTATACTTCAGGTAACTATGGCAATACCAAGACTTCTTATCAAGAAGTGAATCTCCAGTTCCTTCTTGAAGTTTTTACCAAAGTGTTGGTTATGTACAAGTCTTGGTAGGAATGAGCAAACATAGTAGTAATTGTCCTATTTCATTACTAACCTATTTTCTGTGGATTGATTGATTTTGTTTTTCAGATTAAATTTGTTTCCTTTTTTTCTGTTTAGAAAGTTTATTTTCAGAGGAACTTCTTGTCCTCCATTTACAGTTTAGTAATGAGAGTATATTGGAAATGCAATGAAGGGGGGAGGCCCCAAAACACCATGGTACTGAAAAGAATTTCCCAGTTTGTCAAAGAAATAAGAGTTCACCTTTTGCTTGGGCTTGAGCATCGGGTTTGTTTGACTTTCAGTAGTTAAAACAAACTCAGCGGCTTTGCAAACACAGGAAAGATAGTGCTCTGAAGACCTTGGGTTACTCAAGGCAACCACCCAGGGTTATTTCTGAGTAAAATATTAGTTCTTCTTTTTCCACTTTGCGCTGGTGAATTAGCTAATATATGGGATTTTGTAGTTATTTAAGTAATGGGAGAATAGTGATCCTTTATGTCCTCTTTACAAACCTTTAGGTTTCAGGCAGTAGAGTGGATTCTTTTTTTCATCCCCATGAAAAATGTATGATTATGATAGATATGCATTTCTGAATCCTGTACCCAAAACATAGTGAATTGCTAAAGACCAGTCAACATTGTAAATTTGGTTACTGAGATGTGCAAAAGGGCTTTGTTAAAGCTACAATTGGTGGAGAACAATGTCCCTGACCATTTGTCTATATTCCAACTGGCTATTCTGTTTGATCACATTTGTGCAACTTTTTATCTACTATGGGGACAGGTATTTGTTCACTCTACTTGCTACTTGGCTGATCATAGAGTGATTTTAAGATTTTAGTTTTGAACATTTGAAGTGTTGTTCTACTCTGAAAATTATAAAAA
This sequence comes from Malaclemys terrapin pileata, assembly GCF_027887155.1. Classification (NCBI taxonomy): domain Eukaryota; kingdom Metazoa; phylum Chordata; order Testudines; family Emydidae; genus Malaclemys; species Malaclemys terrapin. The sequence continues at coordinate 194,785,174 of NC_071506.1, read as the reverse complement.
TGGCATTGCGTGGTTCTGTTTTTATTGTGGCTTATTCAAATGTGCTCCATTTAGAAGTAAAAATATTATTTTTTTTCCTAACTGGCAGCCCTTTAAGCTGAAAGTGGGTCCTGAATGTCAATCTGGAATCTTTGCTTCTATCACATTTTCATAAACGATAAGGATTCTCCAGGCCCCTGTGTAGCCCAATTGCATTCAAATTCTGCCCTGTTACACATCTGCACCCCCACTGTTTACAATGTATGTAACTGAGGGCAGAATTTGGCTTGTCAGTTGTCACTTAGTTAACCAATTCTGTTAATGATGTATAATAAAGAAGAGCTCCAGCACACATATTCTTAGGGTAGGTCTTCACTGGGAAAGAATCACAGAGAAGCTCATCTTACCGCAGCACAAAGAATCTGGGAATGTCCCCAGAAGCCCTAGTGACATGCATGGGCGAGGGCGGCACCAGTGAAGACACAGTAACTCGGGTATGACTTTGCAGCATAGCTGTTCATACCTGAGCTTTGAGCTAGGTTAACCGGGTGCACAGGCCCAGGTGCCAGTCACCTAGTGAACACATACCCTTAGCTGTATTGTCTCTGCTAAAGTAACAGCAGTAAAAAAAAAATAGTACAAGCTTAGTTCATCACTGAAGTCAGTTGGTATGATCAGCCTATACACAAGGTGCAGATCTGTTGAGTGAGAAGGTGCCATTTTTACCCAGCATAGGTATACAATTTCCAACTCCCTCATGGACTGATTTCTGGTTACCTCTCTGAGCTTTAGGTTTCCTATATCTATCTAAGATCAAGGAGTATCTGGTTATTTCAGCCAGTCTAGCAGCAGAGTGGGTAGTAGTTGCATCTTAATTGCTGCAGCCCCGTGTTTCCTCTTGATTTAAGAAAAATCATGGAATTTTAAATCATGTTTTAAAACCTTTTTAAGTCCTTCGCCAAGGCACAATGGCTACATGTTTATTTTAAATTGCATTTAATTGGCTGTCTGTTTTTAATCATGTGTGACTCTTTGTCTCTTTAATCTGTATGTTTGTTTTTATGTGAAGTGCCAAGAATGCCATTGGCAGATAGGCGCTACATAAATAAAATGTATTATTTGTTATTCATTATCGTACGGCAGTGGGATAAGTTTTAAAGTTTGCAGAAACACATTCATCCAACAACTCCGAGCAGAAAGTAACATGCATAATCTGATTTCTCTGCAAAAAGTGGGTATGTGATTTAGACTGCTGCTGGATCTGTATATGGACACTAAACAGGAGGCTGTCATTGCATTAGCTTTAGTTTGTTTTGTTCTCACTTGGATTATTTAGAGCCTTAGGAAGTTCTAACAGCAAGTGAAATCTTAAGAGGAACACTCTTAATTGTTATTTTTCCCGTCAGTTACATTTAGCTGGGTTTGGTAACTCATCAGTTACATTTTTAGTATTAAAGATCTAGTGGGATCTGATTTTTTAAAACTTTGCACCATCACCAAAACATGGCACAATAAACAATACACAATAACCAGTCAGACATCCATGTGTTTTTGGCACTTGGTTGCCATTTTTATCTTCCTCGTCATTTACTGGAGTTGTAGCACTGAAATAGTTGCCACTTTTCCTTAAGATAAAATAAATACAGTTACCTCAGCATCTGCAGAATTTCTTTGTTACTTCCCTCTTGTTTCGATGGGAAATAATATGAATGCTGTGGACATTAGGGAGGGTGGGTGGTCATGTGGTTACGGTATTGGACCAAGATTTGGGCTCAGTTTCCAGCTCTGCCACATGCTTCCTGCATAACCTTGAGCAAGTCTCTTACTCTCTCTGTGGCTCAGTTCCTCATTTGTAAAATGGGATAATCCTATTTCATTTCTCCCTCCCTTTTGTCTGTCTCATCTATTTAGATTGTAAACTCCTCAGCACAGAGACTGTCTCTTGCTGTGTGTTTGCACAGTGCCTCAGACTACGAGGATAATATTTTAGTTGGAGCCTCTCTAGTTGCTACTAGAATAACTGGAAATTTTGGCTAATTTTCTAAAATAATTAACAAGTTTTTAAGGACCTCTTCTCTACTTGTTTTTCTTTGTATAACTTTCCTACAAGGTACTGAACATAATTCTCAAGTTTGTCAAAGCTCCACCATACATAAAAGGAGGTTTTTGACTGGACTATATGACATTTGGATATTTATTAGAAAAAATGTGCCTGTCACATGAAAAGGAAAATTATGCTTTATCCATACATATATGTCTTGAATACAGTAGTCTGTGTCTGGTTAACTCACGTTCATGCTGCTGTATTAATAATAATGCCTTTTCCTGAAGGATAGCTATTCCTCCCCCTCCTACCCACAAATCTCAGGGTCATGAACCAGATTGAGGATCACTTTTATAGAACCTTTGATGGTAGCAAAATCAAACTCTTGTAATTCAGGTGTCATTCCAGTAGAAGTAGACAGATATGAGAATTCTGCAACTAATTTTAATCTTTCCTGCAGCATGGATAGCTAGCTGTGATCTGGTGTTCCACACCTGCAACATTCTAGAAGTCCTGGCTTTTCATGGCTCTTTGAACTTCTCTTTCTTTTTTTCCCTTTTCTTTTACCCTTTTAGTACAATTGAATGTACAGCTATGGTTTGTAGAAATGGACAGATGCTGTATGTATGACAGTCCGCTGCCAGAAATGGAAAAAACACAAGAAGGGGCGGCCGTGGATGTTGCATCCAGCTGCATGCTGTGATTTTTTCCACTGAAGTACTGGAGAGATTAAACGGTTGTACTGCCAGTTTCACATGAAACGGAGCAAGCATTGGAAATGGAAGTTTCTGGATTCTTTTTTCTGCATCCGTTTCTGCAAGCCTCCAATGAATGTTGCTAATAGAATCTCTGATATTTTGGAGGCTGCCATTCAAGACAGTGAAAAAATATTCATTCAAATAAAAAGCACCAAATTCCCTTGCCCCTTTACTGTTTATTTTCAGCAAGCTGACTGGTAGAAATGTTTGTAGAAATAGTGAATTCTAAGCAAATATAATATTATGGACAAACTTGGGATTTTAAAGCACGGGCCTATGTAGGGGGTGGTGTGGGACTGTACTATGAAGGAGGAGCACTGAAAGAGATGATGCTTCAAGGAGTGTGAGCCTTTCATGTGGATGCTAGCAGATGTGGATGAGAGGGTGAGATGTGGTGTAAAACTCTGTGTTAGCTGGCCCTGCTCAATGGGCTGGTGCAGATGGTGGGCGGGGCCTTGTCCCATCCCTCCTTGTCCCATCCCTTCCAAGCTCCCAGGCCAGTGAGTAGGAAGCAGGAGCAAGTAGTTTCTGTGTTCCCTGGAGCAGATTATTGAGAGCAGCTGTGTAAATGGGGGAAACTTTTTGCTCACCCTCTGTGTAATTGTCCAGGGCCTACTCCCAATCTAGCCCTAAGAGAGTGTTCCTGGAAAGCAAGATTTGAACACATAAATGTGAGTATTTGTACTAGATGCTAAGAATTGCACCCTTTCAGTTAGGGAACAGAAACAGTACCATGTGACTTGGAGTCCAAACAAAATTAACCACATCTCAAATTTCACATGCCAGATACTCACAAGGGATGTCTAGCAATTGATTTACATCTCATGTAGGAATTTTCTCGCAAATAATTTTCAGTAGTTGAGAATTTTGAGAGGTTTGTAAATTGTTCATTGAAATTTGCAGGACAGAAAAAGAGGTTACAGTTGTTGAATTAAGTACTTGAATTTGGATTATTCATGTTGCTATATTACTGGAGAAAGGAGGGTTCAACTGGTTAAAAAAAATAGCAACTGAAAATAAAAGTTTTAACATTGAAAAATTAAAAATGACTTGAATTTTGAGCTGCAGATAACACATATAGTTAGGTTGAGGTGAAATTTACCCCCTGCAGAAGGCTTCCACAAGACCTTTGCCTCATTGAAGTACAAATTAAGACCTCTTTTGAGGGTTTAAGTGGGATATAAGTGGTGCGTAGGCCTTGTGCAGAGATCCTCTTTGTGGGGGTGAATGTCAGTCAAATAAACTAATCCCCTAATCCTGTAAACATGCTACTACTTTCATGAGAGTCTCATTGAAGTCAGTGGGACTTCACACGTTAGTAAAGTTAAGCATGTGCATAAGTATTTGAAGGATGAGGTCCTGTACGTGCTTTGCCACATGTGACTGAATTTGTACTAGAAATGATGAAATTATGAGCTTCTAAATATAATTTCTGACGATGATAATACATTAAGAATAATATAGCATTAAGATAACATTTTGCATGTAATGTGCTGTGGAGATTTTATTTTTCTAAGGAACTCAAAATGCTTTGTAAAGATGCATAGGCATTCATATTCTTCATTGAAGCATAGAGAGTTTAAGTGACTTGCCAAAAGTTATGTCAAGCCACTTTTATTACAGGCCCAGTTTGGAGTCATTCTTCTTCAGCCAATCCACACTGAGCCTCTCCTGCAGGAACCTGCTTCCCATAGCAGTCTCCATTGGCCCGGCACCCTTCTTCTCTGGATGACTGTGCAATACCAGATTCTTCCTCTCTGGTGCCTGAGCACATTAAGTCATTCCAGGACTTTTTTCAGGCATAAGGCTTCACTTTGGGGATCCAGACAGAGATTGTGTTGAAGAACATGCATAAGTGGCCACTCCAGGCCTCAGCTCCAGGAAGAGTGGGTCTCCCGATAAATGAAACCCTTTTGAAGCCTTCCAAGTCCCTTTGGAATACCCTAGCTTCACTTCCACCTACAGCTAAGCATTCTGAAAAGTGGCATTATTTGCCCATAACGGGTCTGAGTGTTTTTAATCTCTTCTAGCTCCTAACTCTTTTGTGATGACAGCAGTAAATGACAGGCCATGACTGAGGAGATATAAATCCACACCTAAGGACAAAGAGTCCAATAATCTGGATTTAATGGGGAGGAAAATTTGTCTTTGTCATTGCAGATATGCATTGCAAATCAGCAGGTGCTGCTGTCCAGATATGACTTCATTGCTTGGCAGTGGATGAACCCCCCTTCAGAGAGGCTAGCCCACAGGCCCCGCCCCTTCTGCCTGAGGCTTCACCCCCGTGACCGGAGGATCCCTGAGCCACCCCCCACACCCCTTGCAACCAGAGGAGCCCTAAGCTACACCCACCCTACCCCGCCCCGTGGCCAGAAGATCCCCGGCCCGGCCACCCCAGCTGCGCTGGACAGCTCCCTCAGCGCCAGACTGTCCGCCCCAGCCGGACCGCCCAGTGCTGGGCTGGCCCCAGTGCCAGGCTGAGCCACTGGCCCCAGGCCGCTGGCCAGACCCCCACGCTGGCCCGACCCCCACCCTGGGCTGGCCCAAGTGCCAGACCCTCCCCCCCAGCCAACCCAATTGCCGCCCCAGGCCGCCCTGTCCGTCAGTGGCGGGCCCGAGTTCCAGGCCACTGGGTGGAACTGAGCACCCGTCAGCTCCAGGATAGAAGGAGAGGGAGAGCGGAGCCTGAGGTGGAACATGGTGTGGTTGGAGTTGGTCTGTCACCCGTCATTTGTTGGACAGGCCTGCCCGAGTGCCTCTGCAGATTTTGGCTCCTTTCAGTGAGTGGACAGTTCACAGTGCAATGTATGCCCAGGTTTTCCCTTTGTGTGTTGCCCACCAACCAGGACAATAGTACTGATGCCCCTTCAGTAGATTGGGGAGTGTATCTAGGGGCATTGAAGATTCAGGGCTTTTGGTTGGAACAGGAAGTTTCCCTCCATATTAATGTCCTAGAGCTCCGTGCCATTTACAATGCTGTCAGGAATCACATTAGGGACCATGGCAGTTTATGTACTCATCAACAATACCACTACAATGTATTATGTGAACTTACAGGGAGGACTTATCTCCAACCAGCTATGTCTGGAGGCAATAAAGTTGTGGCAGTTCTGCATCAGGAAGAACATCATCCCCACAGCCACTCACTTGCCTGTGCTGGAGAATCACTTGGCAGATGACCTCAGCAGGAATATCTCCCAGAATCACGAGAGGTCTCTGAAGTCCAGTATGCTGAGGTCCATCTTTGCAGAATGGGACATTCCAATTATCAATCTCTTTGCAACAAGAGACAACAAGAAGTGCCATCAGTTTTGCTGTCAAGCCCAGGCTCCTTAACCAATGCCTTCCACCTTAATTGGGGGTCAAGTCCAATGTATGGCTTCCCTCTGATCCCAGTCAGCCCACAGGTCATTCTCAAGTCGAAGCTGGATCGTGCCAAACTGATTCTCTTTGTTCTAGCTTAGTCAGTGTTGGATCTCCAGGTTCCTCAATCTATCAGTTTGACCTCCCATATCTTTTACTCTTCATCCTGACCTACTGACAGGGTTGAGTTTTTCATCCAGTGCTCAGCACTCTACATCTCACAGAGGGGATGGTATATGGCTAAATGAGGAGAAGGAGAGGAGCACTGTTCTGATGCTGTTGGGTAGGTGTTACTTAGCAGCAGGAAGCCCTTTACTAGGGCAACTTATTTGGCCAATTGGAAGGATTTTTCCGTTTGATCGCTTGCTCGGGGAGCTCAGCCATTGCTGGTCTGTATTCAGGATATTTTGGAGTACCTATTGCACCTTCAATGTTCTTGTCTTTCTGTCAGCTCATTGAGGGTTCACTTGGGAGTTATCTCAGCATTTCATCCACCCATTGAAGGGAAGTCAATTTCTTGAACCCCGTGGTGGTGATGTTTCTAAGGGGAATCATTCATCTCCACCCATCTGTGAAAGAGCTGGTTCCCTTGTGGGACCTTAATACTGTCCTAAATGATTATTGCATAGGATAAGTTGAAATATATTTCACTTTTTCATATTGCAATAATAGTATTAATAACAAATATCAGATGTTAAAAATATAATAGGACCAAACTCTCTGTGGAATATAAACAATATTGTTTTTTGTCTTAATCCTTATTTGGTTATGCCCTTCCCAACTCTAACACATAATTAGCTGACTTCCCTTCAGCTCTATACATTTGTTCAGAATCAATATATATATATATGAACATATTTTTCCATCATGTCCATTCTTTTCTTCTTCTATAGATCTCATTTGCCCAACACATTTTTTATTATTTGAGCCACAATATATTTTCCCCTTTACTTACACACTGCATTAGTTCCGACAACTATGGAAAATAGTTTTCAAATACTGTGACCTAGTGATTTATTTGACATCAGAGCATCAGCTTCCTTGTTTAATTCTTCCTTTTTTTAAAAGGCCCTTGAGTGGACTTTACTCTTGTTTCCCCTCTGTCTCAGCCAGAGGTAAGCTGCTGAGTATGCTGTACCTTAGCACAGGGTTTAAAGCAATTCCAAAAAACAAAACAAAACAAAAAACAACAACAACCCCCAAACCAAAACAAAGAAACAGAAGTATAGCTTGTAAGTCAGGCAGATATATGCCAGATCAGTTTTATAATATGGGCCTCAAATCATAAATTCTAGAGGGATTTGGTGCATGCTTTTCCAGAAAATTGTTGCAGTTTTCATTAGATGTATGTGTAATATAGTCCACAGAAGAAAAGAACAAACAGATATTTCTCGTTCAGTGGGAACGTTGGATTCCAGAGTCAGCACACTGAGCAGCATTCATCCATGTCACATTTGCCACTTTTCCATTAAATTTCACTTGATAAGCAGGGTTGAGCTGGGTCAGGGCTTGCACATAAAAGCTCCAAGGAACATCTAGTAGCTGCAGAAAATGGTGCTGGAAGATTCCTTACACAGTATTCTCCTGCCCGGAATCAGCACTGAATCAATGCTCCTGTGTGGGGTTAGTGGATACTGTATAGCTGGAGGTACTGGTTTTCTGTTGAGATGAAAAAAAACTCCAAGGTGGTGACTACTAATGGTCTTAAAGATTCCATGGTACTTTTCATCAGCTCATAACCCTGCTGAGTTAGCAAGTAGCCAAGTTCCAACTTGTCATCTCCATTTAAACTGCTCATTACTGGGATATGGGCTTTCCCAATGGACAGCCGGTAAAGGCACATGATATAGCCCCTTTGTCTGTCTGTAGTTTAGTCTGTAAGCTTTCGAAGGTGAAGATTGTACAGCACCCAACACAATAGGACCTGTCCCAGCTGGAACCTAGGAGCACTACTCTAATATATTTACTACTAATGATAATTCAGTTAACCTACTCTTCATCCTCCTTCCTTCTCCCTCCTTTGTCCTTGATGCAAAGTAATGATAAGTTCAAGCTACTTTCCAGCTGTTTTTTTATTGAGCCAAATCACCAGAATACCTTCTTAACTGCCTTTCAATAAAACCAGTCTCTCCTCCTTCCACTCCAGATGAGATGTGATGCCAGATCATCCATATAAAACAGAAGTGACAGAGCAGGACCAACTTGTAGATTTTATATAGCTGCAATATGTAGAACAAGGGTGAATATTTCCTTTCCCCCCCAATTTCCCCTCCAGTCCTTTCATTATCCAATCAAAGCACAATGTATTGTTTTATGAGTCTCTACAAATCATCTGTAGACATCCAAACATCTCCTTTTATAGAAAATAAATTTTATTACTGGGACGAATACTCAAAATTTTTTTTAGCAGGAAAGTATTTCACATTTAACCCACTTTAACTTTTATTAAAGAATTAATTATTTTTTTTCGAGGTTTAGGGAACAATGGTATACACAATATTTGTTACTCTGTTAAAAATTATTCAAATATAAAAAAATCCCACAAGAAAATAAATGTATTGTTAAGTTATATTCTCATTCAGCCCAGCCCTTTAGTATGTCATCTTAAATCATGCGACTATGAATTCACTTAGGTACAGGGATTGTGGACTAAAAATTCATATGTCCCCATTGTCATAGTGTCTAAGCATCTCATGATCTTTGTTGTATTTATCTTCACAACCACTCTGTGAGGTTGGGAAATGCTATTATCCCCATTTTGCAGATGGGGAACAGAAGTACAGAGAGGCTAAATGACTTGCCTAAGGCAGTCTAGAGCAGAGCAAGGACTTGAACCTCAGTGTCCCAAGTGTCAGGCTAGTGCCCTAACCACTGGGCAATTCTTCCTGTCCTATCAACACATACCTTGTATCTCAGAACAGTTTTTGTATACGTGTTTGTGCCCGACATTCCCGGGATGTTAAAATGTGATCAAGTGCCCATGGAAGTCAGAACAAGCTACTCAATTTACTATTTAGTCTGTCTGTCCCTAGTTGGAGTTTTATGATTCAATCACAAGTGAGTAGGAATAAATTAATAGTAAATAGCCATTTTAATAGAAAGGTTGGCATTCAATGAAATATATATCTGGTTTCATGTCAATAGACTTCATTATAGGCAAATCCTTTTGTCAGCCTCTGAGAAGGAATGCAGTTTTCAAAGTCTGAATGTATCTAACCAATGTTTTGAAAAATCATTCCAATCCCTTGTTAGTGGAATGGACAAGTAGGGAAAAAAATAGTGATCAACAAAATTTATTCCCCCAGTGTCAAGTTGATCCAGTGCTGATGACTCCAACCTTATGAGTCTGTCTATGATGCAGTCCTGGGTAGGTTGAACCAACCCTGAGAGGCACCTGATGGTCTGTCATTTTCTGACACTTCGGAAATACTAGTAGAGCTTGTCATGCCAATACACTTTTATTGAATTAAACTGAATTGAATTGAAACCTAGAGATTGCAGTGAGGAGGCTTATTTAATGCAAGATGTTATGTCAGGGGGGGCCAACCTGAGTCTGAGAAGGAGCCAGAATTTACCAATGTACATTGCCAAAGAGTCACAGTAATACGTCAGCAGCCCCCCGTCAGCTCCCCCACACACACCGGTCCCAGTGCCTCCCACCCAATGGCAACTCCGCCAATCAGCACCTCCCCTTCAAGCTATAGGCACATTGAATACCTCACTAAATTTCTGATATCTCTAAAAACATGGATATACTTTTGCCTGAACTTGTTAGTGGCTTCTACTGTGCTTGTATTTTGTCCTATGTATTAAACATTCTCCGAGTTAGTTTTTAGATGCCTGGAGGGTCTGCAGTATACTCACCATCTTGCCAAATACCAGTGAAGACACTCTCCCTACCTTAAAGCACATACAGCTTGAAACTGCTACACCACAACTACTTACAAAGGATGCACATGAACACAGAAGATGCCTATGTAGGGCAGACACGTTAGTAAGAACATAAAAGAAGGAACAAAACAACTCTGCATTTTAAAAATAACCTCATTCCATATTGTAAAAATCAAAACAGGGTACTAATCCTTTAAGCATGAAACAGATTTGAGTATTAGTCAATTGTTCCACTTATCTTGAATTGCTATAGTTTGTGCTCTAAATGTAGTGGGGTATTTTTCACAGTAAATGTTGTTGATTGCTACCTTTCTGTGTGGTGTTACATAGATTTTGACTTAATATTGAATTCACTTCAGGGAGTCAGAAAACTGATGATTGTCACCACAGAGAACACACACACACACACACACACAATTTTCTTTATGACCATCAAAATACTTTAAAGTAAGCCTTGTTAGTCCACTTCAGTTTACAAATACTTTATTTCAGATGTAAACATATCTTAAATGAAACAGGCAAAGGGATGATACATAGATGCTTTATGATTAGGTCCTGATTACCTTTTGGGTACCTAAGCATCCTCCTCTCACTCCTTTTTCCTGCTTATGTCTCCTCCTAACTACTTGCTCTTCTTGTACTCTTGCCTTCACACCTTCCTCCATGCCTAGAACAGCCTCTTCCCCCTTGTGTAACAATAGCCTGATCCAAAGCCCATTGAAGTTAGTGGAATCAGACCCCAGATCTGGTCTCTCTCTCACCAGACACATCTGGCATCAAGAACCCTGGCCATCCAGTGTATTATCTGTCTGAACTGTATTGTCTGCCTTTTGTAAGTTGCTCTGGGCCAGAACTGCACCTTCCTTTTGTATTGTACAGTGCTGACCTCTTTGATAGTGCTTAACAAATAATAACTCTGTAGGCAAACCAGCTACAAGTTAATAATCTATGGTGGAATACAGACATCAATTAAAATATTTATATCAGGGGCTAGTTTTTCAGTCTGTATTGGATTTTATTGTGGAAGTAAATGGAAATATCAGAATAAAAACAAAATAAGGGCCATATACAGCCCTCAAGCTATGTATAGAATGTCCATGGGGGTCAAAGGGAGTTCCACATTTAAGTCAAGAAAAATATAATATGTGGTTCCAAATGACTAAAGGTAGTTGAAATTAGCACATTTTTGCATGTGTATCATTGAGTGACTCATGTTATGCTGCACTACCTGCTGTGTTTTCTAATGAACAAGCTATTACACAATGGGCTGTAAAAATCTACTAAGTATAAGAGGGAGCCAAATAATTCACTGCAGGAAGCAGGGCTTTGGAGCTGTGCTCCGGCTCTGCTCCAGCTACAGGCAAAAACCTGCTGCTCCGCTGCTCCGGGCTCCAGCTCTGGGCTCCTCTCCAAAGCCCTGGCAGGAAGTTCTGCCAGGCATCTCTCTTTTCCTTTATCTAGGAAATGGTCACTTAGTTTTTTGTACAAACCAGGGAGCAATCATGTGAGTTATTGAGCACTCGTGCTATGGGCTGATCACCTTCAACTCAATACCTTCAAAATATTTCTTCCCCCTTGCGATCACCTTTTAAGTCCTTACAGATAGTGTATGTCATAGCATGGGCACTGCTGTTATAATTTTATTCTAAACAATTCGTTTCTGTTGAACTTTCTCAGGAAAATTACCTATTAGGTTGAAACTTACACTGAGTTTCATGTCTTCCAGACAGATGGAGCCAGGCCAGGCCCACGTGAAGTCTTCTTTAGATGACTCCTGTGGCATAAAAAGAACTTCTTGAACTAGGCAGCTGAGGAATCCCCAGCAGGGATTCACCCCTTTCCAGCCCTTTCCACCCCATGTCATTGGGATGCTGGAGCTGGGAGACTGTCTGACCAAACCATGCTGAATAGCAGCAATTCCCACTAGGACAATGGCTCTGAGGCTGCTCTCATTTACACCAGGGGGCAAAATAGCTCCCAGCTGTCCCCATCATTGGGAGGTGTAAAGTCTCATAAAGCCACTTTTACTCCATTCCTCCCCAGAATCCAGGTCTGCTGAGCATAGATTCTGTGTACCTGAGGATTCAGCCCAACTCATTTTCTAAATCGTTCATGAAATGCCTTAGGTAACTTTTGAGTTTTCAGGATGTGAAAAAGCCTTTCTTTTGTTACAGAATTCAGCTGGATGTATTCTTTCATTTGGAGAAGTCAAAAGTTGCTTTGTTTTTCAACTCACGCATCACATGTACTTAGGCCCCAACTCAGCAAAGTACTTACACTAGAAGCACAGAAGTAGTCCCACTGAAGTCATGGAAGTCCCGAAGCACATGCTTAAATACCTTGCTGAATATCTTAATCCTCAGTAAAGAATTGTGCTTTTGCCTAGTGTGAAGAAAGGTGCTTTGAAACAAGAATCCTAGAGGTTTGAAAATAGCATAGGCCATGCATTGTCCTTTAGACAGATTTTGTAAGAGATGTCTCCAAATAGTCATGCATATGTTTATATGCACTAGCCATCAGACACAGGCAGAGAGAATAAGAAGTGCCGATCGAAGGAAACTGGTGTTATTCTATACTACCGTGCTGTGAATGTGTACACTTGACAACATTCAGAACTCTTACTCATGGGGAGAACTGTTCAAAAAGCTTCTCTGCAATAGCGAATCTTAACAATATGCTCCTGATTTGTTCGAACTGTAGCTGTTCTATCATTTTATATTCACATACGTTGTGTGATCATGTAAAGAAAGACTCTTTTGTAATGAATATACACAATGGGACAGAGTTAAGGTTGCTGTGGGAACATCAGCTCTGAATTTCCTGTCTTTGGTGTGATTAAAATATAGAACATAATGTTTCATTAATGGTGGTTTTTTGTACATCGTTAAGAGCAATTTGTTTAAACCTAACCCTTCAGACACATGCATCTCTAGAATAATGAGCCGTTTGTGAGTAAATTTCTCTCTAATTTTGTTTGATATAATGACATACCAAGCTTTTACTTCACTTGGACCCAAGGAGTGGCTTGTGTCTTTTCAGAGAGAAAATAATTGGACAGCGTACACAAAATTAATAAATGAGCATGATCTATGTTTATTTACAAGTGTGCAATTCTGGGGAAACCTGTAGAATAGAATAGAATATATCTTTTCTATATTATTGGTGGTTTGTGGATTTTTGGAACCAGCCTATAGGATTCCACAGCAACGATGTAATTGTTCAAAAGAAAATCTATAGTATAGAGATGATCATTTTAAATCTTCCAGGCAAGGACTCTCATGTTGTGTATGTTTGTACTGAGCCTTACTGAAGAGAAAAAAAGTGTAACCACCTCAGAAGCACAAAATGGTGGCTAACTGATGTACCATAGACTGCACAACAATATAGAGTTGCGTGGACTGAATATGTACATACAGACAGTTTATAAAAAAAAGAGCTCACTAGAAACTGTTGACTTATACAGTAAAATGATAAATGAGGTATTTACTTAATTCAGGCTGAATTCCAGATTCCGTGCTTTGTTACACCAGTGCCTATCTGGAGTAGTATTGTAGCCTGCATTTGAACCTTTCTTAAATATCAAGGGTGAAATCTTGGCCCCCTTGAAGAAAATGACAATTGATTTCATTGAGGCCAGGATTTCATCCCAAGTGATTAGTTTGAAACTTAGACCATGTGATCTTATATCATTTGAAGAGCAGCAGCATTATTAGGCTTATGAACAGTTGCTGAACATTAGAGAAATAAATAGCAAAGAAAAATGTCTACAAAATAGCATCTATTGTATGTGTGGTTTCTTTTCACGTCCTCAGCTTGCCTTGTCTGTACTGGGAATTTGCTCCGATTTCAGCCATCAGTGGCCAGCTCCCAGTTTAATTGAAGTGGTACAAGCCCGTAGTATAAACAAGATTTCCACTGGTGGGGAGTCTACCCCTGTCTGAAACTAGGCTAAAGTTTTTGGGGGCAAATCACAATTTATCATGGTTTATCCTGTCTGCACTATCGATTTGCCCAGACGCAGCTGCACGGATGGTTGAGCTCCGGGCAAATGCTGATAGGCAAGCCTTCAGTCAAAGTATGAACTTATTGAAACTTTCCTTGAAACAGTTTTCATGCTTCAAATGCTGCCATTAACCACACCGTGTGTATTGGCTCAAGTGACCCCTTGGCTCATGGAGTGCTGGTTGAGATCTGCAAGTGTCCGAAGTTTCAGGTTTCCAGTCAACCAGGGAATAGACCACGCTCTTTTCAGTGCAGCTAACAACATTCATTTCAGCCTTTAACTTAGTAAGATCTACATAATGTTCAGTCTACTAACATGAGATAAGAGCTGAACTGGTCTTGTTTACATAGAAGTAAAATCATGGAGAATTTATGTTTTTAATTCAGGAATGAATGCTATTCGTGGTTTTGTAAACACCCGTTAAAACCATTTGGAGGTTCAAGCTCCTTAGGTTTCTTTTCTTTTTGTTTCCACTCCCAAACCATCGTGTGTGTATGTCTAAGTCTAACTTCAGTCTCTGTGCTTTTCTCAACTGATTTTTCCAGACCCTCCTCTTTGCAGGGAATTCTGTACAGTGTGTTATTACAGGTTGAATTCCAGTTTATCCGAAATCCATGCTAAATGTCCTTAGTGTGACATGCAGCCTTGTCGCAGCTGGCAAAATTGTATGCTCTCGGGAACATATTTTCAAAGCTAGTTTTCTTTCTTTACTCTGTGGGAGGGGGAAAATAACCCTCTGCACTGTAGCTTTTCTTTACTCATGACCTCTTCCTATGCAGGTGGTGAGAGTCTAAGATCACATGCCTCAAGTGGCAACTGTCATTTCAGCTCATCTCCAAAGAGCAGGACCAAAATCTAAGAAAAGTGTCTCCGTTAGTTATCTACACATCTGTCTCTTTCTTGGCAAGTCTATTGATTCTCTGTGGCTCAGTTACTCAGAAAACAATGAGGACCACATTTTTAAACATCTGTGTGCCAAGTGTGTATGCACTTTGTGCATGCAAAATACTTCATGACCAACGGTGAAAGTAGATTGAAACTGAAGAGAGAACTCTCACCGTGCTGGCCAAGGAGGATGGTGAGCTGCAGAAGGGTCACTGCTCTCTTGCCAAGGTGAGAAAAGGGAACTGTCCTTCTCACTGCTTCTCCTTATCTCAACCCCATGCTGATGCATATGTCCAAAAGGGCTCATGTGTGCTCCCTGACTTGGGAGCATGTTGGTAATACATAAGCGTGTATGGGTTTTTAGATGCTTGTGACTGAGTGTTAGGTAGCACATCCAAAAATAAAACAGTGTTTATCAGATTGTGTGCAAAAGCGTGGTAGCACCTGACCCTTACTACTGTTTTCCTGTGCCAATGCAGTCACCCACTCGTTGAATAAGGAAAGGGTCTAATGAATTTTTAAAGATTCAGCTTGACAGGATTCTCACTTGTGGAAACCAGTAGAATTAGTTGAGCGGGTTGATTTGTGTATGTTGTGGGAAGGTGTTTAATTTATGCTGGTCATTTTCACCTGAACTATTAAAAACAATTACATCCTAATTTAGCATTGGGAATGCATGTAATGTACACATATTTGCCTGATTGCAACCTACAAAAAAGGCTAACTCTTAGCATTCTGGCATGATTCCAAGAACCGTCTAAGAGCAAGCAACCATATTCTTAGGACTATTTTAGGCCTCCATCACTAGCCTGGGCTTTCACTTATTGGGCACTTTCTGTCATTTTCAGAAGGAGTGTGTATATGCACATGTACACACACACTCACAAACACATATACACAAACACACACAGCTCAGCTAGCAAAATGCATTGTTTCTTAGACAAAAGTTTAAGATTGTGATTGGCTGCTGTAGACTGAAATACTTAGTTACAGCTGTCCTGAGAGGCCTTCTATAAAACTGCAGGTGTTCAGCTTTAGCAAATAGTTCTTATTATATGGATCGACTTTTGGCAGCTAGTAACGATGTTTCCTGAAATTGAAAAATGATTTTCTATACAGTGGTTTTACATTACTGGAATGTTGGAGGGAAAAATATCCTCTCATCAAGTAGTACTGAAACTGTTTTTGTTAGTTGTCTATATTTCCTGATTTGTATATTTTATAGTAGAATGTAAGCTTTTTTTCCTTAACTGTTGTGGTCAGATTTGAAATCTTTGCCAGGGAAACTCAAACTATGAAGAATTAAGGAAGCATCAGGCAACACAGGGTCCCATCTCTTTTTAAAGAGAACCAGAGATTGGCTTTCTGCCAAGTTACTGTAGAACCTGAAGCATGGGACATTACAAAACCTCTAAAAATATTGAATGGTATTGTATAATACTGTTAAGAACTGGTTTTCGTATAACAGGGAAACAGCAAAGAGCTGATGTTGATTCTGAACGTTTGTTTAACCCATTCTATGCTGTGATATATGATGCAGAGAGGATAATGAGGGTAGCTGGATAATTCTGTGTTAGACTCTTTATTTTAAATTGTTCCATTAGGTTGATAGCAGAGCATGGTTTCCATGACCATATAATTATTGCATTTTGGTGCCTATAATTGTAGGCGCAGAAGGTTAAATAACAATGTGATATTCTGGATTTGATTTTGGTTTCTTTAGATATTTTGTTGCATAATTTAGGCTTCAGTCCTTCTCCTAATGGAGCCAATGGCAAAATTCCCTGCGTACTTCAATGGCGCTAGATCAGTTTCCGAAACATGGTGGAACCAAATGCTCCTGTCATTTACGCCATACATCCACACTGAAGTCAATCCAAAGTCACTTCAATGGGGTTAACTGAGTGCAACCAAGGGCAGAATTAGTCTAGGAATAGATGCATATCACCTACTTCTGTTCCCACCATCTCCTCCACTCAAAAACAAAACAAAACAAAAAAACCCTGCCCCAAACAGTTTTTTGACCCTGAGAAGGGAGATGTGCCAGAGATTCCATGAAGTTCATTTGGGGCTTTGCAGTTGCTATTGATCCTATGTGGAAGGCACTCTGATAGTATGGTGATGAGCACAATATAAATCAGAAGATGGATGGATGGAGGGTCACACGTCCTTCATTTCCCAGTGATGGAAAAGAACAAATCTGAATACAAGAGATTCAATTAATTGAGCTCTGTGATATTAACACACAAGGCTACATAAGCAAACGCAGCAGGAAAAACAGCCAAGTCATGAGGGAATATCAGGGTTGAGCATACTGTACTTTAATTTATTTTTTTTCAAAACCTGTAAATAAGTAATCTTTTAGTTCAGCAAACACAGTCCAGTCATGTAACTCCATGCCTTTCCCGGAGTGAACACAACTACATTCTTAAAACCTTTACAGGAACAAGAAGGCACTGAGCACTGGTATTTAGTTTAAACCTCAAACTCCAATATCAATTTATCTGATGTGAATCCACACAGTTACAGACATGAGTTACTGTTGATGGCATAAGTATGCAGCAGTGTTCATTGTAAAGGTTTCCCTTTATCTCCTTATCTTTACTCCCCTTCACATTTCTCACACCCTTTTGCACAGAGCTCTCCAGATTTTTTTCATCATATGAAAGTATCATTTTCAAAGGGTTTTGCTTTTCACATCCATGTCAGTATCACAGATTAGAATGTGACACAAATACCTGATTGCATACTTTCTTTAAACCTGAGCCAGTAGCACTGCAAGACGTTAGGGAGAGCACCCTTTCATCTCGCACCATCCACCACTTTAAAGTGAAAGGTTTGTTAATGTAATCCTATTTCCAATCTATAGAGGTCACCTGTAATACACTGCTCTGAAGATAAATGCACAGGACTGTTTGATGTTAGGGGCTTTATTTATTTATTTTAAACAAGTTCAATGATGTTTGGTTTGCCAGCATACCGTGTTACAATTTCCAAGGATACCGGTACAGTTATAGCTCACCTTTCCTGTGATTAATCAAAGGATATAATTTGAAGAGGATTGTGATTTATTTAACTGTGTTTAAAATCTTTTTTGCAGGAACTGGAAGGCTTGGGGTAATTTGTGATTGGATATGGAGGCACTAGCTTCTAGGTGACTGGTACAAATGTAATGCTAGGGCGCAAACATATTCCTGTTAAAGCCAATAGTGAAACTCATATTGACATCAATGAGACCAAGATTGCATCTTGAGTTAGTAGTAAGCAAAAGTTGTTACCGTCTGTCGACTGTTTGGCTTAAGTGAAATGGCTTCCATCCAGCACAGAATAAACAGGTGTCCTCATTACAATAGGAATTAAAAATCAAGAGCCCTTAGCTCCGTTAGTCAGACTAGTTAGGGAAACCGAATATAGTGCCATGTTCTCTTTAGTGGATAAATAAAAACCATCAGCTCATAGTGCTTTCACAATATGGCTCCTTCAAAAGCATAACATTTACATCCATGAACTTTTAGGAAGAGAAATCGTTTGAAAATCACCCACATCACGGCACAAAACACATTCTATCATGATCATTCTACCAATTCACTAAACAAAAGTTCAATCAACAAACTACCTTTTTGTGAAGTAGTGGAGGTAAATTGGGTATCTTTCTAGGCCTGTATCAAGTAAATCAATATAATAACAATACATAGCACCTACATAGCTCTTATTGGAATTTCAAAGAGTTGTACAGATATTAAGGGCCTGATATTTACTGTGAATGGCACAATTAATGCATGCATATTTGACCTCTTTGTGATCACAGTTGGGGAAAATGCATCCATGCAAATATGGCATATATTTGCATGTGCTATTATATGTGGATTTCTGGAAAACTGGGCCAAACTATCTACATTGTGCTGGGTGTTGGTACTGTTAGTGGGGCTTATTAAGTGAAATCCTGGTCTCTGCTAATGCCTATGGCAAAACTCCCAATGACTTTTTCCCATTTTAATTAAAATTGTTGGTGGAATGTCTTAAGGCATTTCCTAGGCATTTTCTACTAATATAACTATACCTACAAACCCTCTTAATGGAGATGCATCTTATTCTGGCAAAGGCATTTTTTTTGGTCAGTATAGCTTATATTAGTTCCCCGAACTGAATAAGTTACATCATCAAAAGGACATTTTTGCCAGTATAACTGTGTCTACATAAGAGCTTTTGCTGGTGTAGCTGTGTCAGTTCGGGGTGTGATTTGTTTTCTCACACTCCTAACTGACATAGTTATGCCGGCAACATTTTTAGATGTAGCCAGGCCTGAGAGTCTTGTTTTTCTTTCAGTCCAGAGGGGATTGGCATATGTTAACAGAAGCTTTCTGTATAAATCTCTTTGCACAGTGATGGAAGAATGGGCCTTTCCAAATTCATATTGCTACAGGAAGCAACATTCACTAGTGGTGACAGAATGCAAATATATGCGCAGTACCTTGGTGAACTTTTCACAACCTAGTTCCCGTTTCCTATCACTTTTTGAAAATGGCTGCAAGAAGTAAAACGACATGTTTGGTGAACCCAAAGAACCAGTAGCTCTTTGCTTGCAATCATTGTGTTTCCTGACCCAAAGTAGTCATGCTGGTAGGCTAACAAGAGGAAAAAGCTCCATTTCCTCAGATCTCAGCTTCCCCACCCTAATCCATTCCCCACTTATGGTACATACCATCACAATGACTTACATCTGTCCAGAAGTTTTGTGTCCCTATAGCTGATTCTAATGCTCCTGTGTGGATCAGACAATAAGGGCTCTGCTTACATGATGCAGCCAACACCCTTCTTCCAAGAGAACATACATGGTGTCTCCGTAGCCTTGTCAATCAATTTCCACTAACCCAGAAGCACAGAATTTCTGAGACTTTTTCCAATTCTCTGTCTTCAATGTGGGGAGATCTGTAAAAGTCATCTGTGGCCTGTACTAGCTATAGCTAGATTTTATATAAGAGGTTGGGTGATACAGTTATTCCTGACATGTTTGTAGTTTGCAAGCAAATTCTGATCCTACCGAAGCAAAACTCCCATTGACTTCAGTTGGAACAGGATTTGGTTCAGAGAACAAACATTCATCTAACTCAGTGATATCCAACCCCTTCATCCAAACATTTGATAACAAAAATATCAGAGGAGCCACAGTCTCTCTGCTCTTTACCCTCCTTTGTGTCATTCAGGTAGGTCAACGGGGAATGAAATGGAAGCCATGCAAAAGTCCTCAGCCCTGGATTCCCACTGTGTGTGTGTGTGAGGGAGAAGTTTCCCCTTCAGGCATTGCCAGCTCCTGTGTTCCACTCCCTGCAGCCCCTGGCACAAAGGGGTGTATTGGGGAGAAGAAAGAGAAATGGCTGGAGTGTGCTGCGCTCTAGCTATACCCAGCAGATATATGGTCCCTAGGGGACAGTTGCCAGATCAGGGACCATTAACTGGTGGTTGATTCTCAGCTTCTCCTCTTCTTTCCCCTCTCCTGGGCTGGGCTAGGCTGGCTGGCTGCTTGGAGGTGAGAAGCCATGCTTTGGTAGGCACTCCTCTCCTGCTCTCTTTGGGGTCCTACACCTGGATAAAGAAGCAAGCAGCATAGGACCTAGCTACTCTCTCCTCTGTGATTCAGTAGGCTGCCAGCAGGAGAGCTGCTGAAGAGCTGGAGCATGGTGGGGGAAACCCTTGTGTGAGGGGAAGGAGGTGGAATGTGGGGGACAGGGCATAGGTGAGACAGGGAGTTGAGGGCATGACAGACCATCTGCTATGCCCAGACCTCCACTGGTGTAAGATCCCTGCTCCCTGTGGGACTTTATGTTAGTGGTGTAAGGTAGATCTTCCCATGTACAGCTCTAACTTGCACTGATACCAGCTGGCCTCATGTCAGAGAGGTGGAAATGGTTCCCTGCAGCCCCTCCAAACACCCCTGCTGCCTTGCTCTTTCTTAGCAGAGAATCACAGCCTTAATGTCAGAACTTGATTGGCCCTGTATGAGTGTGCTAAGGAGTGGAGGGCACACAAAGCCACCTGCTTACCTGAGGCCAAGCAGCTACAGTCTCAGCACTTAGGAGTTCCCTCCTGATATCCACAAGGGCATGAGCCACCCTGAAGGTGATGGGGAGGAGATGGTGTCCCTACTTCCTCCATTCCCACCTGTGGAAATGGCTGGGTACAAAGGGGGAGCATGGGGCACCCTTTTAAGGGCCTGGTGCAGCAGGATTGTTCCCTCTGCAGGTGAGGAAGTGCCACATGGCACAGTGCATCCGTGAGCATAGCCACATGGGCAGCTCCAGCACAGGCCAATGCATACATTATCCAGTCTGGCATCCAGTGAAAACCAGCCCCCTCCATGTAAACGAATTCAACTCCTATTTGCCTCATATGGTGTCTCTTTCTTTCCTTTTCCTCGTTATTATTAAGGTAGGAGATTTTTTGTTTAAAAAAAACCCAACAACCTCTTTTGTTTCTTAATTGTTCGTCAGCTCCTTCTTGTATCCCTCATCTTACGCCATAATCCTTTTCTTTTTCATAAGTTGCTGTGGAAATGATTATGCTACAAACACAAACAGTTGGGAGCATAAGCAGGAGATGATCTCTGAAGAAATGAAGATTGTTTTCGTGCAAGTGACCTAAAAAACGAAGAAGGGGCATAATAATACCTTCTGCAGTCCCTTTGATCTCAGAATTTCCCAGTATTTTACAAATGGTTAAGTGCAGTTGGACTCTGAAAAGTGATCGTAAAAATGGTACTGGGAACTTTCATGTTTGTTTCTCTCAGCGACTCCTAATCAAATGTGTTCACTTTAGAAGTAAAAATATGTGAGGTCGTTTCCTTGATAACTGAACCTGTGCTCTGAGAGCTAATTGGGTTCTTTTCATCTGATCTGTCTCTAGTAAGAAAGGTCACGCTGGCGCCCCTCATTTGCACCGCTGCAACGCAATTTTCTTCAAGTTTCATTGTCTCCTACTACCTTCAAATTATGTCCTCAGTGATACCTGTGCAATCTCATTTTAGTTTCAGTGTGGTTGCGTAGGGATGACCGATTGAAACATAATAAAAATTGTGTTGAAGGAGGACAAGATGGAATGGAATCCTCATCTAACTATCTTAGCTATGTTGGTTCTGTATGCTTAATAGGAGCAAAATCAGGAAAAATTAATTTTTGCCATGTGGCTAATACCCTCAGGGGGTGAAATTCACTACTCCGCACAAGCCCAGCATATGATACCACTTACATCCCCCTTAAAGTCCTCAGAATAGGGCTCATAGTGTCTAGTCCATATGAATTCATGTATGAATTTCACCTAGGGAGTAGCTGTGTTGAGTAAGAAGGTGCAGTTTTTGCATAGTCACATTTCACAGTTGAAATTCACAACATGCCCATGGGATAGCTAAGTATTTATTATTATCCATGTGTTACAGATGAGGAAACTGAGGCACAGAGCGATTAAATACATGTCTAAGGGTGCCTAGTGAGTTAATGGCAGAGCAGGCATAGAACTCTGAATTCCTGACTCTTGTCTCCTAACCACTCCAGAATGCTCCTACAGAAATATAGAAATGATACAATATGTAAGCAGAATTGTTTCCAAACAAAACATCTGTCAGTTTTCCATGAAATGTCAGCCGCAGCTCTGAAAACCTGCAAGAATGGATTGGTTTTAAATGGATACGTTATTTTCTTTACTGATATGAGGGAATGGCTGTGTATGCACGTGCATATGTGGAGAAAGCGGTTTTCTCCCATTTACAAAAACATGAGAAATGATTCTCCTCAGACCTCTGAGAGGTAAAGTTTAAATAACTGTCAGGCATCCAGATAAAATTCTCTTAAGCTGAAGTTCTAGGCATAAGCTAGTATCGTTAGAAAGCAGAATCTTCTCATCAGCTGCCCACATCTGCCATTGGAACTATACAGTAGTACATTTTCACTGTTGCTTTGTGACATGCCCATGGCAAGTTTATAGAACTCAAAAATGCACCAGAGAGATGCACTAAGAATGGCAAAAGGCTTGTACATAGTTTTTATATTATTCACACAGCTGGAATGTTTATAGACAGAACAGAGTGTAACAAGAGCAAATGCTGAACCACATCAAGTGATTCCCTTGTCGTGCATGTCATTTAAATATCAAATCTATAAGGGCGTTTGCTATGTTCTTCACACACAGAAAGACCACAACTAAGTGCCTTAAAAGTATCCCATGAGTTTTTAAAAATGTAGACAAACAACCCTTTTCTTTTGATAAATCAAATACATTGTTCCACTCTGTTGGTTCTGCAACATCTGGTGTTTTAAAAAGCATTTTTAAATGTCATCTCCCTTCCCCCCTTCCCCACACCCTTTCCACTGCACCTTATCTCAGCTTTAACAAGAAACTTTTATTTCTGAAGCAAGTTGTGGAGGATCTTGCAAAACAGAGAGTTAATGGATCATGTCTGCCCAGGTTTTGGTTATTTTTTAGATGGATTAAAAAATTAAGAGTCAAAGGCATAGAGTAACTTGTATGCAGAAAATTAATTTATGTTTCTAGGGTGACTCAGTGAGAAAACATTACTGTATGGCTATTGCAGAAATAATTACTTCGTTTTTTTTGCCCAGTGGTGTTAACTTGATGCAAAAGTTCTGGCTGAAGTTCCCTTGAAAGGTCACAGCCCAGCTTCTCAGGAGTGAAATGTTGTTACCAACTTCACAAGCCCTGGGATGCATTCAACATTTTAATTGCAAATCTAAATTATTTCCTGCACAATAAGCAAAATAATGAACTTCACAAACAGTTTTTGTCTGAAAAGGAACCAGCAGGTTAGAGAGTCAGCATCAAGTTGTGTAAGAGGAAAGGGCATATAAATTAAAATGTACCACTACTTATATGGCCTATAATAGGCTGTGGTGCACTGCTTCGTGTTTCTTGCATGTATTCTTGGCACCATCAGATGTCACTCAAACAGAATGCCGTAAATGGGATATTTTACTTTGCTGGGTGAAGCATGAAGTAGGTAAAGATACAGATTGAATACCTAGAGGTACCTACAAAAGCTTCATACAGAGAGCTTGAAGCCATGGGGACTTAGGGCCAGATCCTGCAATCACTTACTGCTAAGCATACAGGAGAATGATCCAAAGCCCACTAAAGTCAATGGAAGTTTTACTAGTCTGAGTGATAAGCTTTGTAGTAAACAAGATGCTGGATCTGGTCCTGAGATAGGTTGTATCAACTGAAAAAAGATACCTGGGAACTTTAAATCTCAGAAGTATTTCTTCACACAACATACAGTCAACCTGTGGAACTCTTTGCCGGAGAATGTTGTGAAGGCCAAAAATATAACAGGGTTCAAAAAAGAACTAGATGAATTCATGGAGGATAGGTCCATCAATGGCTATGAACCAGGATGGTGTCCCTGACCTCTGTTTGCCAGAAGCTGGGAACGGGTGACAAGGGATGGATCACTTCATGATGACCTGTTCTGTTCATTCCCTCTGAAGCACCTGGCATTGGCCAGTGTCGGAAGACAGAATACTAGGCTAGATAGACCTTTAGTCTGACGTAATATGGGAATTCTTATGCCTGTGGTTTCTATGCCCTGTAAATGCATGGCATATTCTAAGATAGACTAGATTTATCCGCAAAGTGACAGTTACATAAAAGGATTTGGATTAGCCTCTTTTTTTAAAAACATAATTGGCAGAAACAGGCAATTCTACTCTATTATATAAAGTGCCTTTTTAAAAATATTTTTTAAAAGAAAATCAACACAATCAGGTTTCGTTGCATTAAGATTTCATGAAGTTACAAATGAGAGGCTTGTTCTGGCCCTATCTGCATAATTTTGGATACACTGCACTGGATAATTCAGCTTTTCCCAGCAGCTACTGTACTCTGTGTAAACAAGTCTGGGAACCAGGACCTCCTAAATTCTAGTCCCAGCTCTGCCGTTGTTATGGTGTAGTTTTGTCCAAGTCACTTGCTTCTCTGTATCAGTTCCTTGTCTGTAAAATGGGGATAATAATAATAACTATTGTAGCTATCCCAAAGGGTGTTGTGTGGGCTAGTTAGCTAATCAAGCCATGCTGTATAAGTGCTAAGGATTGTATTCTGGTGTCCAAGGGGGAAGAGAGGGTACAGACCCTTGTGAATCCTGCACTTTTTACTTCCTGGGCCAAATCTGCCTCGTTTTTGAAGCTGGAGGAGGTACACAAGGGTTTGTTCCTCCAGAAGGAATGGGCTGGAGAGTGGAAGGGATTTCAGTGTCACTAGATACCCCAAAAGGCTGGTGGCCTCGTTCTGTGGGGTGAGCAAGCTGTACCCTGTAAAAAAGTCTGAGAATTGCTGCTCTTGCATGTACATCCCAATGCCCCTGGAGGCATTCTGCCTACATGTGTTCTCTGTAGGCAGAATGCATGTAGTCACAACAGTTGGTGTGGTGATTGCCCATTGCCCTTCCTAAGATGCAGACCCCCTAATGGAGCTCTGTGAACTGGAAATCCAGCTTATGCCAAACCCTGCTCCTGTAACACTAGAAGTTTAAGGAAGAAGGGGAATGGTGATTCCCCATGGACCGCCAGACTTCTGACTTCTTTATTCCCGCATGGCTTACTCCCTCTTCTACACATGCCGCTCATCTGGGACTTTGTTATATCTTGTTCATTTCATTCCAGTTAGCATTTAGATCACACATCATTATGTGAAGCGCTGGTTATGAAGATACTCTGCTCTTGTCGGAACAGAAGTATTTTGTATACACCCGCACAGTCTCAGGTTTGTGTTGGGGAAATTTTGTAAAGTGAATAAAATGGTTGAAATCATTTACTTTTTTTGTGATTCCACCAGTTGTTTTGTTTTGTTAAAGAACAACCTGGAGGTGTGTTTATGGCTTTAGGAAAAAGATAGATTGGGGTTGCAATGTTTTAAGAACAGAAAAAGGGAAAGTGGCTATGTCAGATGTCTATTAACAGGGTATAAATACCTTGTTTTTAAAGGCAAGGGAAGAAAGGGTGCTTCATATAGTTCTCAGTATGGAAGCTATAGGTTCATGATAATGCAATGACATTGTACAAATACTAACTACATTGTGTGTGGTTTTTACAGTTACTCAGGACAAACTACAAAAAACATCAATTTTTGTGTATGTTCTCGCTATATGTTGAGGGCCACCCAATGACCTTAAGTACACTCATCATGCAGACACAACTGAATCCAGTATGACCAGATTCTCTCCTCCAAAACTGGCTCCTTTGCAGTGCTCATGCAATTCAAAGTAGCCAGAATCTGCCAGTACCTGCCAATCCCCAGCCCCATTTTGGAGGCAGGAAGCGGGGAAGGCAGGGTGGAATGCAGCTGTGCTCCACCATTTCTCAACCTGGTGCAGGTGAGCTCGCAGAATCTGGCTTCCAGATTCTGGCCCCATCTCTCCGGCTCCAACCAGATCTTGGCATGAGAGAATTTGGTTCAATAACTTTTGTGAGAGTACAAGAGAGACCAAGGTTTGACCCATAAACTTTGCTCACTGCTCATTGCTCTCAGATTCAGGAAACCAAGTGTTTAAAATGAGAATTACATAATTCACTCCAGCAGCTGCACTCAGTACAATCCCATGTATCCAGGTTAAATGGAAATTCAGATAATTTATGTCAACAATGCCCCTCAATAGAAAATGCTGATATTTATACTGATGGGAATTTTCTCCAGTTGATCTTCTGTATTCAAGGGACAATTATTAGAAACTGACACTTCACACCTTGATATCATGATGATTGTTGCTTTTTAAATGCTTAGATATTGTTATGTGTGATCTGTAAAAAGTCCCCAAATACATGTTAACATCAATCCATCATTTAAAGTAAGCATTTGCATGATGTGGTATGACTGGAAAATAATACTTGTTGGCTTTTGCCCTATAGTTCTTTAATTCAACATGAATTAAAAATAGTTACAAATTTCTTTTGAAGGGCTTGGGTGTTTTGGGGTTTTTTTTTTTTTTTTTTTGCTTGGTGGGTAGTAATGGGCAATTTTTGCTGAAAGCTGAGTGTCAAGACAGGAATCAAGTTGCAGTAAAACAGCTCAGGCTACAAGGTAAGATGTATGTTTCCACAGAATATATCCTGTGATGAAAGCTTCTTTCTTAAGGAGTCACTCTCTGTAAGTAACACATTCTTTCCAAACACAAATGGCATTTTGTTCTTTGACAGCTAACTACAAATTAACCCCCCCACACACCAAAACATACAATAACGTTTTTAAATGTAGATTCCACTGAATCTAATTTTGTCTTTATGTACGTGTGTGTGTTTGTGTGTTGAGAGTTCCTTTTTTAATTTAAAAGCATCTTTCTCTATTTGCCCTCCACCTCCACACAAAAACAACCAATTTTTGTGGTCTTCATAATATCTTCTAAGGTAGAGATAACTTCTTAGCTTTGACAGTGAGTTTCTATGCTCTATAGGCATTTATGATAATATTTAAGTTTGTCTCACATTTATCATGTGATATATGACTGCAAAAGTTGCCTGTGAGTTTTTACATCCCGTATTTGTATGTTGTACTTTACTACAAATCTTGATGGACAGTTATACAATTAATGTTATTTATATTGTGTCCTAAATGCACAGAATCACAAAAATGCTTCAGTCATGAGTTAAAGAGAAAAGGAAGGCTTTAAGGTGAGATTTAAAAAGGAAGTGACTCAGTGGTTCAGGGGAGCATTCCAGATGGACGGAGCAGCATGAGCAAAAGAGAGACACCCAACTGTGAAAGGCCAGAGGGAGAAGATAGAGAGGAGGCCAAGACTGGAGAAGCTGAGTGAGTGAGTGGGGAAGTAGGTGAATATGAGGTCAGGGAGATAGGGTGGAGTGAGTTCTTGGAGAGTTTTGAAAAACAAGGAAGGCAGTTGTGAATTGGATTCAGAGATGGCTAGGAAGTTAGCAAAGATGGGGGTAATCCAGCCTTGTTCCCCAGAGCAAGACAATCATCTGGCCACTGCAGTCTCTAAAAAATTATTCATTAAAAATTTAGGCCACTTACAGAAGCTTTGTGCATTGTTATTAGCTGGTTCTCAGGTGTTTTGGGTACTTTTTTCAGGGGGAGATATGCAGGGCCGGCGCAACCCATTAGGCGACCTAGGCGGTCGCCTAGGGTGCTACAATTTGGGGGGCGGTGACTATGGCGGTATTTCGGCACCGGGACCTTCCGCTGCCTAGGGCAGCAGAAAAGGTGGAGGCGCTCCTGGGGATATGTGTGCAACTAATAAATGCCCCCTTTTCACATATACCGTAAACAAAATCTAACCCTAACAACCTTAGCTCCATTCCTAACCCCTTCAGTCCTGAATTTTAGCTACATCTTGCAGAATATATACACAACTCTTGGGGATTACCAAGTTTTAAAAAAATCACAGTCCTCATGCAAGAAAAGGGTAGGAAATTGCAGTATGTATGAGGAGAGTATGATGTAATATAAAGCATGATGAATGATAATGAACTAATAGTAAGCACTTGGTACCTGAACTCTCACTGGACTGCTATGAATGCCGAGCACCTATTTTCTGAAAATAAGGTCTTTTTAAAATGGAGGAACCCTGAAACACTAGTTACTTTTGAAACGCTTGGTATTAATTAGCTACATTCACCTGATTAGATTGGGGAGGTATGAAAGTTTTTAGTGTATGTTCAGGAGTAGTTCTGTTTACGTAGTAACTGCAAAATATTCTGTTTACATTAAATTAAAGAAATATTAACTTAACGTAGGTAGAAATTGCAGATAGTCCAGAGGAATATGGAGAAAGAAAAGGAGGATTTTTAAGTTTTCTTATGTCCTTGCCTTGGCTCCTTCATCTGTGTGTGTTACTTGGAGGCCTGTCTGATGCACTTGAGCCAATTTTAACTCACAGGTTTCTCCATATGCAGACCAAATGTTTAGAGAAGATATTGAACTCACAAAACATAGAAAAAAGGTTTAAAATATTGTCCAATACCTTTACCTTGAAATATTGAGGGCATGTGCTAGCATCAAAAGGTAATAGACTGTTTTTTCAGAGCAGAAACTGTCAGCGGTTCATAAAATTTGTTAATTGGAAATGGCTTTAAGCTGCACAATTTATACCTGGATCCTGGTTTCAGACACTCCAGAGTTTTGGAGGTGTTTGGATTTGAGATTTCAGTTCTTCCTATTATTAAAAAAAAAAAAAAAAAAATAGGGACCATTTGCAAAAATCAGATGGAGGCCTGAATGGCAAACACTTTATTGGTCTGGATACAAGGGGCTGTTGAGCACTGTGCACTATACTATGATATAACAACAACTGGAAATTTCACATCATCTGATACATGCCTTTGAATGTCACTTACTGCTTTTAACTTTCTTTGAGGTTCCCAAAGTCTAAATAAGTAGAATTTTCTGGTTTGGGAAACCGAGGCATGGAGCAGTTAATTAACTTCTGAGCAAGTTACAAGAACTGTGTAAAGCCAGGAAGAGAGCTCAGATTTCTTTACTCAAAGTCCTTGCCACAAGACTATCCTCCTGCTTATATATGGAGATAACTTCACCCATCACTAAAATGCAGTCATCATCAATGCTACAACAGTTTAGGAGAGGCAGTGAAGAAAAATACCATATCTGGGCACAAGTGCAGGAGGAATTCAGGGAAGCAGAATGTAATTATTTGAGTTAGATTTGGCCAGGACACAGGGGTTAAGTCTTGTCTGCTAAGGAAAAGCAATGTGGTCTTTAATGACTGAATAGGCATGAACGGTCTTCTGAACGGGTATCTCTGGTAGCACATGTTGCCTCAGCATGGGGGTCTGGACTAGATGACCTCTTGAGATCCCTTCCAGTGCTACATTTCCATGATTCTGTGCAGGCCCAAAGGTTAGAATGCCACCTAATGAATACAAAATGTAGGTGGTTATAAAATACTGCCCTCTTTATTAAAAAAAAAAAAAGGCCACCTAATCCCCCATTAACTGAGTGAAAATGCCTTTAGCATAATGAAAATATTTTGATACTTTTAAATTTACTTTATTTAATGTATTGTCCTGGTTTTGTAAAACCATGGTAGTTTGACTTTCTGAGTGCAGTAGGCTCTCCTCGGCTGAGGGTTATGACCACTCCAGTTCATAGTCACTCTGCCCTTCCCATATTGTCATATGAGCTAGCTAGATCCCAATGAGATGGGAGGAGGCAGATCCTGGCATGGAAGAGATTAAGAGTCACTGAAGTGCAAACTCTCTCATGACTGTTTCCTTCGATTGACGGAAGTTGCAGCACATATGCTTCATGAAGCGGCCCTCAGATAAGGATAATCAGCATTTACAGACAATACTAAGGCTATATCCAGACGCTCACTGACTGGACTGCAGCATTCAATAAATGAAACTGAATCTGCCTCCAACACTGTGTTCACAACTGTCCTGCCCCTTTTCAGCCTACAGTGACCATCCTGTGTTCTTTTTCCTGTACACTTATGCAAGACTCTAGACAGTTCCTGTCTAAGCAGGTTTGATTGTGCAAGACATGCCTATGTGAACATTTAACATTATTACTGTCCAGCATTAATAACATAAGGAGAAAAGGAAATATTCTTGCTTGTTGTAAACTAAGGTTACAATAGTCCTTCAGCCTGAAATATAAGAGGATAGTTCTCTCGGTCCGTGTGATGGTCATTCTGCTGTTTGATTCATCCTGCCATCTGGGATTTTCTGTAACAGAACAGTACATTCAGTGGGGAAGTAGTTGCCTACAAGCTACTGCCCTCTGGAGCCTCATGAGTGGGAGACATTGAATAATAGGTTCAGCACTGCCACTACTATTCATTGGAAGTGCAACAAATTCCGGATACCAGGGTGAAGTCCTGGCTTTATTGAAGTCAATGGGAGTTGTGTCATTGACTTCAGTGGAATCTGGATTTCACTCCAGGACTTTATGGAAAATAATCTATTCTTTCGATATGGCTGACCTGAAAAAATTCAGACTTCATGTAAGTGGGTGCAACGCCATTGACTTCAATAGAATTTTACCCATGAACACCAGTTCTGGATTTAGACAATAGGATTAGGATACCTAATAATATTGGAGGAGAGAGGGGGAAGGAGATCCACTGGGGTCAGCTTTGAAATAGTCTGGCTAGCTTAGAAAGTTCTAGTGCCTTGTGGCTTTTGGGACAGAGAGGAACTAGGTCTTCTATCATTTGTGATTCTCCACTAGATTGGCGATCGTGGTGGAGGGTCCTCTTTTTTATGGTAGTCTCTAAATTGATATAAGACCTCGCTGGTCACCATCAGGGCTATGTAGAGACCCTTTTAGAAGTGTATAAGTGTATTATGGGGTTGTATTGTAGCTAGATCTAATCAACTTCTTGACAGAGCAGAAATCTGTCTTAGTGATCCTGTAGTAGTGGTAGTGGTGGTAGTTGTAGTAATTATTTATTTATTGTGCTAGGCTCTGCACAAACACAGAACAAAAAGATGGTCCTTGCCCCCAGGGAAATTAAATATTTTTGATTTTTTTGTAATTTAAATGAATGAAACTGTAGTTGATGCAGGACAATAGGAGGCAAATGGTCTTTGGGACTTTCCACTGTATGTTGTTAGTATTGTCTTCAAATTAAAACTGGCTGAGATGACTATCTTAAGAAACATGTTCCTCATTGATTTTCAGAGAACCATTAAAGCATCCTATCCTACTTTCTTGGAAACAGTTGATAAGGTGAGCATAGCATTTTCTTCACCCCCAAAAGAGAGTGCAGTTCCTCAATTTTTTCATCTTCAAACTGTTCACCATGGTACGCAGGAAGAGATTCTTATATACCTGGATCCCAAACGTGTCCATCTAAGAGGCTTTCAAAGATGGTGGAAGCTTTTTGGTTTTTTATGAGATTTTTTAAGTAATGTACTTAATCATTAATGGTCATGACATGTTGATCTTTCATGGAATACATAAAATATAGCATGCTTAGTGCAAATAATCCTGGATAAGTAAAACATTATAGTTACCAATGAGAGTAATGACAAACTCAGGTCACTTTCTGACCTTGCCTGGGAAGTTCATACTTCCTGGAGTGGCGCACACCTAGAGTGGGGCTAATCACAGGCATTAAACTGGATTATCATATGGTGTGGTGACAGTACTAGAGTCCCATGTCTGTTATTGGCAAGTAGCAAGCTTTTGGCAATCAGCCAGTGTCTTTTTAGTACCTAAGTGTGTCTCATTTGCAATAATTGTAAAGGTCTTTCATACACGAGACTATAGTCTACCTTTCAACTTCAATAAAGCAGAAGTAAAAGAAATACAAAGTTATTCCTCCACACAGGTATCTAGTGGGCAGTGTTAGTGGATCTAATCTATTGACTTGTACTAAAAATTACTGATTTACAGTGTCAAATGGTATCTAATTCTGAACAAGCTTGGCATCACGTGAGAAAAGGACATGATTTGTCTGAAAGAATTGTGTATTATAAATTTTTGGCCCAATAAAAAGTACTACTCTTCCTATTGCTGCTAATGTTACATAAGTCCTTTTGCACTTTTTTTTTTGGAAGGGTCAATACAGTTGCAAGTATTTTCTCATGTATCAGAGGTATAAAATGCGGACTGTTGGAGTGTAGTGGGTTTCTGGAAGAGGCCAAAAGCTCTGAATGCTCTTTCTTTATAAAGAAGAAAGTGAAAAAAGATTGCTTCTTAATTAGACTGCTGGCACCGTGCACAAGATGTCAGCCAATGCAGTACAACAAAAAAACAAAGCTGTAAAATGACATCAGAACATAGCAAAACCTAAAAAAAGTTTTCTTTGAATCAGTTCTTTAAAAAGAAATAGGGCTACAGGGTTAAGTAGACAATGTGACAGCTGGGATTGGGGCCCTTACTCAGAGGAATACCCCATTTGCCTGCTCAGAAATAGGAAAAAAGGGGGTGAGGGAAGGAACCCCCCCAAAATTCTTTGCTATATTCCTTGAACAATTGATGGGGCCTGAAACTAGCCCTTTACCGACATGCTTTGCATATTTGACATCTGTCCTCTCCTTTTGAGAAATAAATCAAGTAACAAAAGTAATCTATTTTTGTTCACAGTGCTGGCATACAGTTTTTGCAAAGGGGAATAGAAAGCTCCCCTTTCATTAGCTGCTTGCTGACCTTAAACGATAACTTTCCTAATTATGAAAAAATGTCCTCATTATGCAGACCTGGTGCAACCAGGGTGTGATCATTTTAGACCTTTAGGTTGGCAGTGCAGACAGATAATATAAATGATTTCTAGTATAGAAGGAAGATGATTTCTTTCCAACAGATGCACTCACTCCTCTGCTGGGATTTCTGATCCAGATGAAATGGATCGTTTCACCAAATGAAACATGATCAGTCTTTTACATGTGATAGATAAATTGTCTGATTTAATTAAATTTAAACCTAAATTGGATGATTTGGGGAGAAATCAGTGTTATAATTATGTGAAGAAGAAAACCAAACAAACCTGAGGCTAGTGTTTTAGAACAAAATTACTAAACAAACCAGATATATGTGATGTGGTATTTGTGACAAATATTCTTTGAAGAAGGGATTCATTAAAGGGTCAGCATGAAGAGCAGTAGAGCTGAAATATGATTTTTACATAGTATCTGCTTTATTCACATTTGGCAACCAGGAGGGGAAAAAATAAGCTGTTTTTATTCCACGGTGCTGAGACCCAAATTCAAGTTTTCTTTAAAACTCATTGTAAGTGGGACATTTGGTGAAGGCCATGAACTACCTTAATACATATTCCATCATTCCATACTGCATTTTTTTCTTGTTTTTATTCATTTTCAGCATACCGAATGATTGAAAATCCAGCTATATCTAGCATAGGCTTCATTGTTGGAGCTGAAGCCTCAGATGTGCACTGAATGGCAAATGGCATACCCAAAAAACTTAGGTCGGTCTAAGGGGAGGGGGAGGTTGGGGTAGTTGGATGAATACTTAATTCCTTATATCTGCTTTATGTCTCTAGTCAGATGGAAACACAGATTTCCCAGTGAAAAAAGAATTATATGTTTTTTCCAAGAACTCTGCTGTCATGCAGAAGAAAAGCTTAGCTTCTACGCAAAGTTTGAGCGAAGAAAAGAAAAGTAGGAAAGAAAGAAAGAAAAATATGTTGCTTGGGAATCTCAGTGGAAAAGCTAGCTTAAAAAAATCTTATTGGCACAGCCTTTTGGTTTTTAATAAAGATTAAATCCTTCTGTGACAAAACATCCCATTCCCTTGTGCCATAACAAAGACTCTGTTTCTGTTATCTGAAAGCCGTAATTAAAGGCTCATTCATGAGGCAGGAGGTTATTTTTTCTCATATATTAGCTGTGGTGGTGATGTCGCACCCAACACCAAGACTCCATATGGCATTCTTTGTTTAGTTGTGAAAAAACAGACCTTTCAAATTTTTAGGATTAACTCTGAAAATTATTGGGAATAATATCTTTAAACTCCCATATTATACCCCTCTGGATTTTCCACATTAAGCAATAAAAAGCCACTGTAAATTACCACTTACTGGGAACAGTTCCTCATGTCAGAAATCGAAAGTATTCCAACAGAAAGAGGAAATGAATATTTTGCTTTGTGTTTTTGAGAATTGATGCATATGGTCACCATACAACCCGAGAGTTCCAATTTTTTAATTTTATTTTACCTTTTTTGTTTGGATTTATGCTTTTGCTTGTTTGGGATAGCTATGGAAAAGGAACCATAATATTTGATCTCTTGCTGTTGAGTGAATGGGAGAGACCAGAAACATGTGTAGCTTGGCATGAAAGCCTGGCTGATTAACTCAGTGGAATAACTCCCCTTTGGCTGTCTTTATGATTGTTGTTTTATAACACTGTCTCTCTTTTTTCCATTCTGGTTTCTTACACACACACACACACACACACACACACACACACATATGTATAGGTAAAACTAAAAAATTAAAGATTCCATTCAGGAAAACGTTTGAGACA
The DNA here is from genome assembly GCF_027887155.1 of Malaclemys terrapin pileata. Lineage (NCBI taxonomy): Eukaryota > Metazoa > Chordata > Testudines > Emydidae > Malaclemys > Malaclemys terrapin. The sequence goes on along the minus strand of NC_071506.1, from coordinate 194,750,284 downwards.
TTTGCCTGTGGTACAGTTGAGCATAGAGCTAAGTAAAGATTTTCAGAACATGCCAAAGTAGACTTCACAATAGTTAGTTCTACACAGAATTGTAAAATTGTCTGTCTGTGCACATCACAGTTTTCATTGGACTTTTGCTTATTTAACTAACTTATTTTTATTGATGCAGTGCTCTTTTTGTATGTATTATAAATCATTTTAATAGAACAGACTATCGCATTCACCCCTGCTGTTCATGTGAGGCCCTCATTGTTTTGCCAAGGATATCTCTTGCATATAGGATTTTTATTTTCAAACTTTTATTTTTTCATTCATTGAATAGTTCAGACAATTACGGCATCAGTGGTGTGGCATATACAAAATCAACACTGCCAGTCTTGATGCAAGGGACTGTGCCAGCCAGTAAATTTTGTTCAAGATACTTAGAATGGTTCGGGGGAATCAACAGGGTGACTTAGTGAATTGCAAACCAGTGATCATTTTTTTCTATGTAATACGGTTCATGCAAGAATCCTCTTGCGAGTGTAGACTAGTTAGTTCTTAGCACATGTAGAACATGTTTATAATCTTCTTTAGAGAAGTTTCAACCAAATATCATACCATTCTTCTTGTCTAGTCCACATTATACAACCAATTTCAAATTGGGGCACCAAAGTTAGGATACCTATTTTGCGTTGTAGCATTCCATTTAGCACTGAGGCCTCCAATACTTGTTTTGGGTTTAGTAACAATTTGGCACACAGTTTTGAAAAATTCTGCTCCCTGTTCTGATTTTACCACTGCAGAAAATGCTAGAGTAAATTCCAGTTACAGGACAACTTGCTGTCCGCAACACATCATTTCTGAGTGTCCTTTCATATTTAGAATGCAGAATTATTTCTGTTGGAAATAATAGTGTGTTGGAATATTTTTATTGTCTTATCAAAATGTACTGCTTTTGAGTAAGTTTTCATTTGGGGGCGGGGGGAGAGGGAGGAATGTCTCTCATACTGTATAGCCTGGTAGCTAGGGATATGGGTGACCCAGGTTCTAGTGTCTACTCTGCCAGGTTCATAGTGATCTGGGATGAAAAACATTGCTCTTACTCAGGCAAAGCAGGGACTTGAACCTGTGTCTGCCCCAACTAGTGGCCTAACCACCAGGCAACAGAGACATACAGGCAAACACCAAACTGAATGAAAAAACTCAGGTTTTGATCCAAAAATGGACATTTCAACACCATTTCATTTTCACAAAAGCATTCAAAAAGTTTTGGTTTTGTTCATATGCATAACAACCACAAATTCTGAAATGGAATTGTTATGATGTGGTCAGCTCTAATGATCCCCTTCTAGTTCTCTTTTCATTGATTTCAATGGGCTTTGGATCAGACCCATAAACCATTGGTTCCATTTCGTCTTCTTGACTTATATATTCAACTGCGACATGAAGCACAGTGATCGGCTACCCCGACCATAGTCTTTGGTGTGTGGCAGGCTTGCTCCCCCTTATCACTTAGTGATATGAAAACAATAGTGCTGTAGAATATGGGCTTCGTACCGGGCCCTATGTGAATATCTGGAATATTGCATTAAAACCTCCCATTTTTAGTTAAGTCACACCTTTTAAAGTTCCTCAAGTATGTGTATAACTGTGTTACCTTTTGGAGGGCAATGGTAATCTTGTGCAGTTACAGTTCTGACCCGAGAATGCTGTTAGTCCTTCAAAAACACGTTTTCCCATAAATACCAGATGGGAAATCACACTTGAGCCATAAATAGACTAATAATTCACTGGATGCAGTCTGTGAGACATAAGACATCCTCACTTTGCCCAGACGTTCGTATTCAAAGTGCTTCTTACTCATGTGAAGGGTTAGTCAAGATCAAGTTTCAGCAGGAAGAAAGAAGCCCTCCACACAGCATTAACGAGACACACTCTTTGACATGAAAATGTTTAATCACCCAATATGTAACGTACAATCATTCAAATTAATGGTGTTCAGCCAAATGTAACATCACAAACACAGAAAGGCTTGAGTTACACATTCTCCCAGAAGGAAATAAACCAGTTTTGGCTAACTTATATAACTGAAAATTGCGAGTGTCTGTGTTTATGTGCCAACATGCGCACATGGGTGCCTCTTGTCTGATCAAGACGGTCGCCTCTTGTGTCCTTAAGGAAAAGAGAACTGCCAAACACCACAAAAGGTAACATTTGATCAGACAAGGTGCTGAGCTGCATCCATTCATCTCTTATTAATCATTTTGGTGTTCTAAAGAAAAATGTTTTGGATGGGAAAAAATTGTTTATAGCCATTTAGATTGTGGAGATTGGAGACAATATGGATAGATGGGGGCCAAAGATGGGTAGAGTTCTTTGTTACCAAGATACAAAAGTAAACAAATGCTTTTTCGTCCGCAAGGCTCAGTACTATGTAGGGGTGAATAGGAAGTTTCTGAGGCTGGGCCTTGTGGCTTCCATAAGTTTGGATAGCTCAGATGAGGACTCCAATTTTTCTGTGCTTATCTGAACTTAATCTAATCTAATAACCTAATTTGGTATAGGTTTTTCCACTGTTGACATTTTTATATCTCTGGAGAGGTTGGTTTGCTGTCTGCTCTTATGTGTAATTTAAACATAAGAATGGCCATACTGGATCAGACCAAAGGTCCATCTAGCCCAGTATCCTGTCTTTTGACAGTGGCCAATGCCAGGTGCTTTAGAGGGAATGAACAGAACAGGTAATCATGAAGTGATTCATCTCCTGTCACCCATTCTCAGCTTCTGGTAAACAGAATCTAGGACACCATCCCTGCCCATCCTGGATAATAACCATTGATGGACCTATCCTCCATGAACTTATCTAGTTCTTTTTTGAACCCTGTTACAGTCTTGGCCTTCACAACATCCTCTGGCAAAGAGTTCCACAGGTTGACTGTGCATTGTGTGAAGAAATACTTCCTTTTGTTTGTTTTAAACCTGCTGCCTATTAATTTCATTTGGTGACCCCTAGTTCTTGTGTTATGAGAAGGAGTAAATAACCCTTCCTTATTTATTTTCTCCACACCAGTCATCATTTTATAGACCTCTATCATATCCCCCCTTAGTCGTCTCTTTTCCAAGCTGAAAAGACCAGTCTTACTAATCTCTCCTCATATGGAAGCTGTTCCATACCCCTAATAATTTTTGTTGCCCTTTTCTGAACCTTTTCTGATTCCAATATATCTTTTAATTTTAATGTTAATGCAGAGGTTTCATATATATATCTTTATACAATACCAGTCGTGTAGTCCTAAAAACAGGGTGAGAATTATTTAAAGAAGAAAAAGGAAGGTATTATTGTAGTTTGAGAGTCACAACTGAGAAGTGAAAAATTGAAAGGTGTATAATACATTGTATTTTTTATGTGATTTGACCACCTTGTCATGTCACGTCCCCTCTCTAACTCTTATATAAGTGATCAACAGTTGTATTCATCTGCACCAGGAAAGTCATTTACTTCCAAGTGGGAAAGAGAGATTAATTTTCCAGTTGGTTCCCATCACTTTAATTTTATATATTACACATCACATCACTTTAATTTGATATATTGTCTCTCTAACTCACTTTATTATCTGAAGCATCTGTGGTAAGCAGCTGTTGCTCCTTCCCCACAGTATTTTTTTTATTAAGCTTTTATGTACTTATCTTCACACCTGCACAGGTCACATTTGGGAATGCTTTAGGAAAGGATCCTGGCTGAGCATTCAGGTGGTAGGACAGTGTAACTCTGCTTTTACTGTTGCTATTTGCAGTGTTGTTGCCGTGTTGGTCCCAGGATATTAGCAAGACGGGGTGGGTGAAGAATTATCTTTCATTGGAACAACTTCTGTTGGTGAAAGAGACAAGCTTTTGAGCTATACAGAGCTCTGCTGCTCAACTGTACTCACACCACAGGTGCATGTATTCACTGGCCTTCTTCATCAGGGGAGTATCAGGTTGGGCACTTATTGCACTGAGCTAAATAAAATCTTTGAGGTGCATGCACATTGCTATGGTGCATGGTCCAGTCCTATGGGCAACCTCTCTAACACATCTTAGCCTAGTATTGCAAGTATTGTTCCTAATCCAAGGTAAAGTATTCCCCGAATCATATTCACTCTTCCTCCCTTCAGCTAATGTCAGTGACAGCTTAAGCTTCCTTTCCACTCCCCTTTTTCTCCTGGTCACCCTTCTTTTCCATCACAAAAGAATGCCTGTGTGTATATATGTGCTGATTGTGCAATGCCTTCTGTTGGGAGGCATGGGGTGAAGCATGAGTTCTTATTACCCTAATCTCTGCACACATAGCTGTACATGTTCTTATTGGTCATGAATTTCAGTCTTTCTGATAAAACAACTGAGGTATTGTCTGACCTCCCTATATTCTTAGACAATATATCCTGAGTATTTACTATTTCTGTCGCTAACTGAGGTGCATGGTAGTTGATCAAGTGAGTGTGTCTAATTAAAATAATTTCATTCCTTGCAAAGAACTGCAAATAAACCTCACATAAACCCATCCCTTACCTGTTTCCAGACCCCCTGAAGGACTTGCACAGCTCTGATCAATTAAGTAAGTCAGTATCCTTACATCTGTTTCTGTAAGATATATTATCCAGCATTTCACAAATTCCCACACAAGTTCATGTAGCCCAGACTCTGCACTATAGCCTCCTCTGTCAGGTATTGTTCTCAGGAGGGGTCTCCAGATGTTGTAAAAATCCAGTATGTGGCCTTTATTCATAGCAGTCACCTTTTCCATTATCAGAGTTTTAGTTAGATACAGGCTCCACAGTGTGAGCAAAGAAGGGCATCTATCCAACCCAGCAGAGCAGGATATATTTGCATACTGCAGAAGAGGGCTAAGTTTAAGCATTTGGGAAGTTCACCTGAAACATTCCATAGTGTTGTAAGATCTCCCAACAGACACATACATTGAGTGTTTAAACCCCTCCTGCCAACTCCCCCCTAATATTAATAGTACTGGTGGGATTTGTGGATAGCTCTTTCCAGTATGATCTGATAGAAGGACACGTCCACCAGAAATGACGTTAGCTTACAACTCTGCCCTAGTCTATTGTATGTAATGCATCAGCCCTATTAACATGAATACATTTAATGTTTGGGTAGTGTAATGTTGCTGTAAGATCTTAAAGGATGTCTCTTTTGATTCCACTCTACTTAAATAGTTTTTACATTCATAAATGAAGCTTTGCATGTATCGTTGTCTCTCTTTAAATTCCATATAGGATATTCCAGGCTTTCTGGACTTTGCCAACAAATGTTTCAAATTGATCATTTAGCAGTTTACACTGTGGAGCTCATATATTTATTTATTTATGGGCCACCCTCATTACTTTTGTTTTTTGTAAACAAAAACAAGCTAATGTGCTATCTGACTCTTGGTTTTGGGTGGGGTGATATACAGATAGAGTTGTAAATAACTAAAAATAGATGTTTACAAGAGATTGTGCAGAATAAGTGTAAGAGTTCAAAGGTGTGCAGGTCATGAGATCCAAACCCACCTGACAAACACACAATGCTTCCCTTCTAGGAAATGTCTCTCGGACCTTCCTGAGCTAGAGCTGGAATGCAGATTTTTTTAAAAAGTGCATTTGGATTCATTAATCAAAAGTGAGATGGGACACATTGTAGTATGGGGAAACTTGCACTGCTACCTCATATGTTCTGTTTTATATAGGCTCTTATTCCATACTCATTACACAGTATCTGAGCATCTTCTTACAGTGCTGCAAGCAATGTGACTAACATCTGTCACTTATTCTTTGTTCTCTCATCCTCAGGGGGAGAACCGTGTGCAGTGGAGTGTTTTGGTAGGCTTTTAGGTTTGGGGGATTTTATACATATAGTGCTATGTATTCATGTTAAAAAAGGCAATATCAAAGAAATGAGTCTGCACTTGGAGTAGAAGGTGGTGAGATTTGATGATCCTGAGTTCCTGGGGGAGTTCATTCCACAGTCTTGGACCAGTCTCCAAGAAGACCTGTCTGCTGCACAGATGAGCTTTACTCTTGTGTTCAGAGCTTCATTGTGCCAGAGGAGCAAAGTTGTTGGCCATGGTCTTCATCCTGGACCTTTAGGTGGTCTTTTAGATACCCTAAGCCCAGATCATTGAGTGCCTTGAAGAAAAGGACCAAGACCTTATGCCTGATTCAGAATTCTATGGGAAGCCCAGTGTAGGGAGCAGAGGACAGGTATGATGATGATCTCGCTGTAGTCTGTGTTGCTGAGGAGACATGCTGCAGCATACTGTACCAGGTGGAGATCTTTTAGTGCTGAAGGCTTCATGCTCAAGTATATTTCACTGCTGTAGTCTGGCCAAAAAGTGATGAAAGTGTGAATAACTGACGTCAGGTCATTGTCTGCCAGGATGGTATGGAGTTTCCTACCCAGCCAGAGATGATAACGTTACTTGTGGATGCTGCTATGTGAAACTTAATGTGTGTGAAGAATCCAAAAGTGATAAACTACAGACCAAACTGACCAGTTCTTCGAGATGGACTTTGCATTTTTCCATTCAAGGGATGCTCCAGACCGGTGCAGCCTGAACAGTAGAGCTTCAAATAGCAGTAGTTGTAAGAGTGATCATGCTCACCCTTCTCCTCAGAGATCATTAAATAGTCCCAGGGTATAAAAAGGGCCTGCTGCTCCTCCCCCTTCAGTTCCTTCTAACCACGACCAGCTGAACATTTTGTGAGGAACTCAAGAATCCTATCGGATCTGTGATTAGTTATATAGTTTAAAATCTTAATTCTTAGTAGTTGTAGTTATAGATAGTTTAGTATTATCGTTAGTAATAGTATAGTTAGTTTTAATTAAACAAAAAAAGAAACCTGGTTTTAAAAGATGTGTATCTTGTCCAGCACTATTCCCAGTGTCTGACACACATTTTCTGTGCCTGTCATGTTTAGGGGAAGGGCACTCACCTCCAAGTGCTCAGTTTTCTCTATGTTTACCTCAAGAACAAAGAAAGAAGCTGTCTGGAACTGGCAGGGAACAGGCTACTGAGATGATCCATAGACCATCATTGGTCCAGAACAGTTCTGTGGGTAAAAAAGAGAAGCCATCTTTGTTGGACTGTAAGAGGTCTGGTGACCAGGCCCAGAAACAGAGTAAAACCTCTGAGTATCAGCCTCTATGTCTAGCCAATCCTCTAGATAATGATTTATCTACCCAGGAAGCTGTCAGTAGTCAGCCCTCAACAGTGTGAGCCTATCTTAAGAGAGCCAATCTGTGAGTGAAGGATTCTGTTATACAAACTAAATGTAAGGAACTGAGTATTGATATGCTGCTTTGTGGAAAGGTGACAAAACCATCTTCCTTGGATCCATTACCATCGGATCCGAATGAGCCAGTGAAGCAAGGGCATACTGCGATACCAGTGACTGATAGTACAGCACCTCAGCACATAATTGTTCAGACACAGGTTCATAGATCAGATCTGACCTCAGATCCACCAGGTTAGTTACATTATTGGAGCAAGGAGAAACCATACTTCAACTGTTTCAAATATGTCTGTCTCCAGAAGGGAAAGGACATGTAGAGTAATTGGGGGATTCTGCTCTTCTTCCAACTCCAAAGATGCCTTCTGAAGTCACAGAAAAGAACTTTTCTCCAGTTTCCAGTTTCCCGTGTTCAGCCAAGGGTATTTTTGTCTCCAGTTCCATTGGAACCGAGAGCGATTTCGGATCAGAGAAAGAATTTGATTTGGAGTCTGGATCTGCGGAAGGAGTATTATGAGCAAAGACACCTGTATAACGCAGATCCATAAGAACAAAGGTATATGCATTTGGATCTGAATATGGGGTTTTGGCCAGATTGGCAGATACCTCTGTGGATGCATTGGTCTCATTGGCCATCCCTGGTTCCTTATCAACAATTCCTGATATATGGGAATGGGGCTTCTCCGAGCAAGTGTGTAGATGAAGTTCAACCTCTGGATCTGACAGACATGTATCTGATAGAAGCTATGAGCCCTGGTAAGTCTCCTATAGCATGGAAGCCATTTTTTTTTTTTGGAAGAGAAAGAATTGATGGGATTAAGTCAGTTCCAGACTCTGCAGCTTTTCATGAGTTATTGAACTGCATGGTGAGCACTCTAGATATTCCTTCAGTTTCAGTTGAGGAGTCATCTCACCCAATGTTTGATATTTTGGGAGCAGCAACTAGGCATATTATTCCATTATTGGAGGTATTGAGCCAACCAGCAAAAGCAATCTGGAATAATCCTTCATCTCCTCAACCTTTATCAAAAAAGGATGATAAATTGTATCCGTTTCCCCAGGAGGATATGGCCATGTTCCACACACCTCTGTCTCTAAATTCTTTAGTGGTAGAAGCGATTTTACAAACATCAAAATGTGCCCTACTACACTCTACTCCATCTGACAAAGAAGGGAAGAGACTGGGTGACATTGGGAGGAAAATATTTTCCCACCCCTTTAGCCATGCATATTTCAAACTATGAGGCAGTTATCATTTTTCCCCAAAGACATTATCATTTTTTAATAAACTACCAGGGGAACATAAGCAATTTGTGACTGCTCTGGTCACAGAAGGACAGAATGTTCCCAAACACCAATTGAAAGCAACATTTGACTCTTTGGATGTTTCTGCTCAGGTAGTAGCATCAGCCATCACTGTAAGGAGGCATGCATGGCTCAGATCAGTAAGTGTTCCTCGTGAGGCAAAAGTGAGGATTGAGGATTGAGGATTGTCCCTCGGAAAGGGAATATTTATGTAGGGTACATACAGATGAAGTGTTAAAGAGGAAAAAGTTTACTCCCATTATTTTATAATTTCAAAAAAAGTTTGGGGGTCTTTGCTCTATATTGGATTTAAGAAAATTAAACACCCACGTAAAGAAATTTCATTTCTCTAACTTTTCTAATGCCTTGCAGTTCTGCAGTTAAAAGATTCATATTTCCATATGTCAGTTAGACTTTGTCATCAGAGATACCTGTGTTTTGTGGTTCGGCAGGACCATTTTCAGTACATGGCCCTCTTTTTAGGGTTGTCTACAGCACCCAAAGTTTCCATGAAATGTCCATCGGTGGTAATAGCAGCATACATAAGAAGACAAGGGATGTTTTAATCAGACCTGAAAAATTGGTTAATAAAAGCATTGTCTAGTGAGGACATCCTATTACATGTAAAACAAATATGTTGTCCTTTTGCCAATCTGGGATTACAAGTAAATCCGGAGAAGTCAGTTGTGATCCCAACCCTTTATTGGGGCAACACTAGATTTGACTATGGCAAAGGCTTTTCTCCCAGAAAACAGGTTTATAAAGTAGTCCATAAATCTCCACAAAAAACAGTATTGATTTTTCTGTGGCTGCTACGCGTATTTGCTTCAATCACATCTGTGACACCATATCCTTGTCTTCGGACGAGAGACCTCCAACACTGATTGGCAATAAATAACAGGTTTAGAAAGTATACGCTGCAGAATAATAATTCCACAGAAAGTGTTTTCAACACTAATGTGGTGGACAAATGCCCAGAATGTAGTGATGGGTGTACCCTTCAGTTCTCCTGCTCCATCACTGATACCACAGTGGGTTAGGGAGCCCATTTGAACAACAAGCTCTTAGTCAGAGTTCACTGGTCACCAAAAGAAAAGACTCTTCACATCAGCATATTAGAACTGAGAGCAATCAGATTGGCTTTAAAGGTATTTTTACCTCAGGTATAACGCAGGGTGCTTCAGGTAATAGCAGACAATAGGATGACACTATATTATCTGAACACATAAGTGGTGGGTTCATTCTCTACATTTATGCATGGAGGTGAAGAGCCTTTGAAACTGTTGTATAGATCACATTAGCGAGCCAAATAATCGGGGAGAAAAACACCCTTGTGGACCACCTGAGCAGGTCCAAATGTCAGATGTGTGAGTGGTCTTTAAAAGACAGAGTAGTAATATACCTCTTCAATTTATGAGGGAGTCCAATAATAGATCTTTTCATGTCCAGCAACAACAAAATGTGTCAAAATGTTTGCTTGAGAATAGGCAGGGACAGGGAATCAATATCAGATGCCTTTGTAATTCATTGGGATCCAGGCCTGATGTATGCATTTCTCCCAATTCCCCTCCTAAACAAAATAAGACAGGACAAGGACAAGGTAATTTTAATAGTGTCAGCATGGCCAAGGCACCAATGGTATCTGAACTTAGTTCACCTGTCAAAAGGTCTAATGGAACCTCTACATCTGGTACCAGACTCGTCACAGCAGCACAGCATGATTTATCATCTAGATTAGGGCCGGTTCCATGATTTTTGCCACCCCAAGCAAAAAAAAAAAAAAAAATGGGGGGGGGGGCCTGCAGTGCTGCCCAAAGGGCCGGAATGCTGCCCCTTGAAAAGTGCTGCCCCAAGCACATGCTTGGAAGGCTGGTGCCTAGAGCCGGCCCTGATCTAGATGTTTGACTCTCCATCTAATAGCATGGGGGATAGGACTCCGGGAGGGAAGTTTAGAAAAGAGTTGCCTGTTGAAGGTGCAGAATGTATTGCTACATTTTAGATAGGAATCTACAAGGTGATGTTACAGTCACAAATGGAAAAGGTTTTTATTGTGGATTTTTATGTATGATATGGATGCATATACAATACCTGTTACTTACATTTTACAATATCTGTTGTCCTTGGGGAAAAAAACCCATCTCTCACTGGCTTCAGTAAAGGCTAATCTCTCAGTCATATCTGTATACCACATACGTGTGGAGGGGAAATCAATTTTTTTTAATAGCATAGTAATAAGACACCTTATCCCATCTTGGGATTTGAATATAGTGCTCTTGCAGTTGATGAGATCTCCCTTTGAGCCTTTGGATAGCTGTGATTTGTTTTATTTGTCTATTAAGACCGTGTTTTTGATAGCCATTACATCTGCAAGATGTATAAGTGAAGTGCATGCGTTGATGTCTGATTCCACCATTCAGGTTTTTCATAAAGACAAGGTAGTTCTTCGTACATACCCTAAATTTTTACCAACAGTGGTTTCAGACTTTCATGTAATTCAGTCTATAATTTTGCTGGTTTTCTTTCCTAAACCTCATACTCATGATGGAGAGCCTACGCTGCATACTCTGGATGTTAGAAGGATTCTAGCCTTTAATTTAGACAGGACCAAACAATTTAGACAATCCCATAAATTGTTCATTGCTTATGAAATTAAAAATAAGGGAAAAGCTGTTTCTGTACAAACGCTCTCTAGATGGGCTAGAGTGTGTATCAACATCACGTATGAATCAAAAGGACTATCCTTTCCTGAAAGAATTAGGACACATTCTGCTAAGTCAAAGGCAGTGTCTATGTTTTTTTCTAGGCATATTCCCTTCATAGAAATATATAGCGTGGCAACATGGAGTTCTAACCACACATTTACTTTAAACACTGTTCCTTAGATTTAGAATCTAGATCTAGTGCAAAACTTGGAAAAGCAGTATTACAGTCCTTATTTAATTAGGATTCCCTGTTCCCACCATGCTGCTTGGGTTATTGCTTATCAGTTATCCCGTGAGTGGGAATAAGCAAAGGACCCTCGAAGGAGAAATGAAGGTTACTCACCTGTAACCAAGGTTCTTTGAGATGGACTCTGCATATTCACAGTCCCTGACCACCTTTCCCCACTACCGCAGAATCCTATTGATCAAGGAGTTTGGGATCACAGTGGAAGGAACTGAGGCTGCTGGAGCACCATGCCCCTTTTATACCCTCGCCTTGGAAAGTTCTCTGAGGGGAGGCGCAAAGGAGGAGCATGAGCACTCTAACGACTACTGCTAGTTAAAGCTCTAACATTCAGGCTGCACTGATCCGGAGCATCCCATGAGTGTGGATATGCAGAGTCTATCTTGAAGAACTTTGAGATTAGATGAGTTACAGATGAGTAACCTTCATTTCTGGATTTGTATCTTCAACCAAAGGATACTTCACGATGGTTGCAAATTCTTCAAAATACTTTCCTCTTCCCACAGACATCACCTCTTCCTTGCTTGGGTTCAGTTTCTTCTTCAATGAGCTAATCTTGTCCAAGCACTGGGCCATCTTGATGGTAATGATATGGTTGTATTTGGTGAAGAATTGGCAGAACCTTGTGTTGTATGCATATTGCTGGCCCTGTCATGTCATCTGACCAGTTCACCTAATGGTTGCATGTAGATCTTGAAAAGGGCAAGAGAGACAGTTGATCCTTGTGGGGCTCCTTTGATGCTGGCAGACCAGATGCAAGCTCATGCCAGTGCCCAGGGCTTCACTGAACACTGATAAATGCATAGCTGGAAACCAGTCTGGCTCTCCTGTGGGTTTGTATAGTTAAAATAGATATTAGTGTTATAAGAATGTGTTTAGTGTTTAGGCTTTATGGAATGCTTGTAGGATGCTGCAAGTATTAATCCTACTTATACTATCTGTATCACGTGGCATAAAGTTTTATTGGGTATTTGCATTGCAAACCCCCGTGTAACCCACCAAACAGGAAAAGAAGCATTAATTAAGATAAAGTGCTCGTCCTGCACACAAGATGGCCCATTGAAAGCAAATGAGGTCTTGTGTAGCATCGAAGGACAGGGACCTTGTTGAGTGCATTCCTCACTCTTTTTAGGAAGGGGAGTCTGTGCATGAACTCATCCCATTAGCTTGGATTCTGGGATGAAGGAGATAAAATTCCCTGACAAGGAGAAACTAGGATCTTTATGTTGTCTGGACTCTGAGGGACAAAGATTCCTAAACCTAAGCAAGAGATCCCCATGCTACTTGTCATGGGTCAGCTGTAAAGGACATATAGAGCTGCTTATTATGGAAGCTTATATTACCTTTATAAATCTAAGACTGGAACTCATTTGTGTGTATATATTTCTTGTTTTAATCTTATAAATAACTCTCATTTTTTTCTTAGTTAATAAGTCTTCAGTTAGTTTATTCCAGGATTGGCTATATGTGCTGTCTTTGGTTTGAGATCTGAGTATAGTTGACATGGGATAAGTGAGTGGTCCTTCGGGACTGAGTGTTACCTGAATGTTGTTGTGATTTATGGTGTAAAGTGACCATCTATTACATAGTCCAGCTTGCCTGGTTGCTAAGATAGACTGGAATGCCCAAAGGGACTATCTGTGACTCCATGGTAAGACTGTTTTAGTGCTTTAGTTGTTCACGCTTGTTTTTGGGTTGGTGAAATCTAATTATAGAACTCACAACCAGTTTTGGGTTTGTGTCCTGCTTCTGAACAGTCTACTTTGAGCTTGGTATTCTTGCTTGTGAGCCACTCCAGGCAGTACGGATACGATTTAGTCATGGAGATCATGGAAGCCACGGATTCTGTGACTTTATCAGACCTCAGTGACTTCTTCAGCTTCAGTTGTCAGCAACTACAGCTAGTCAGAGGAGGAGTCATGTGTCCCTGTCCCACAGCTGTTTGACTGAAGCTGGAGCTGTGTGCCACCTCACTCTCCCCCGTGGCTGTAACCGGAGCCAGGGCTGCATGCCCCCAGTCCTGTGGCAGTGGCGGATTAAATGGGGCTGGAACTGGGGCTGTGGGCCTCTGCCCCACGGCTGCTGCCAGAGGGGCAGAGGCCCCTCCTTCCCCATGTGGCTATGGCCGGAGCCAGGGCTGTGCGCCCCACCTCACATGGCTGTGGCAGATTACACCGGGGCAGAAGTCAGGGTTGTGCAGCCCCACTCTGCGGTTTGGGCCAAGGCTGGGGCTGTGTCCCTCTTCCCCTGTGGTGTTGGGGCTCAGGCTGTCAGTCCCCCCGCCTCCATGATGGGACTTGGGCTGTCATTCCCCCACACGGGGCTCCAGCTGTCATTCCTGATCCCCCCACCTTTCTCTCCCATCGCTGGTTATTTTTCGTAAAAGTCACAGGCGAAAATAACCATGACAAAACCTTAACCTTGCTCATTGGGTGCTTCCTTCCAGAAAAGTCTTAAACCATTTTAGCACATTACCCTGGACCCTTGTCACCTCTCTCGGGCAAGTAAGTGGTATTTCATGGTGAAGAGTGTTTAGTTATTGCGGAAACGTTCAGGAGGATCAGAATGGATGCCTGCTCTTCATCCATTGACAACAGGAGATCATCCATCAGTGTCAGGATCCCAACAAGGGCAGTCGGGGCCAAGAGTCAGAGCAAGGGCAAACCTGAGGTTGGGAGTAGCTGAGGAGTTTGTAATTGGGTTCCAGGCCAGGTTTGATAGCAAGGGTCAGAGCCAGGAGGTGAAGTCCAAATCAAGATGAGGTCAAGCCAGGAATTGTGGCGCAAGGAGCAGGAACAGTCATGGCAGCTACAGGATCTGTTGCCTGGACACTTTCTGGAATGTCCCTTACGTTTCTACAGGGCAGGGAGCCAATTAGGAGCCAGCGGGTTTCTGTTTGTCAGACCCTTGAGGTGGAACGTCCCCTGGTCTGTGTCCATAGCGGGTCATGGGAAGTGGAGGGCAAGCTGGTTATAGCTGGAGCTGGGTGGCAGCCTGGCAACTACCTGGTAGCTCTGCTGGCCTGGATTCTAGACCCATAGGACTTTACAGTCAGTGTTACCAGAGCCGTTTCAGTTCTATGTCCTGGATTGAATCCAGACTGTCTAGTTTCAATTAGATGAGCTTGTAGTTGGCCTTTGGCTACCATTTCTATAAGCTTGCTCAGAAATAGGTGGTTTGACATTGGGCGTTAGTTGGTCAATGTATCCAGGGTGGGTTTCCTTTCCATAGATAAACAGAACACTTGTATTTCTAGGACTGGCAATCTGGCACCTTTAACCAGCACTGAATTCACTTAAATTCTTGAGTTTATATTAACAGATACATTCTCTAGCATTTGAAACCATAGCACTTTTTCAGATTTTCACAAAGGAAAATAACAGTATCACTTGGTTGTAAAAATGTTCCAGGCATCAGAGCTTGGTCTATCCATTATCCTTCCTCCTCACTTTGTATTACAAACAACAATATTTACAGATTTACCTTGTCCTGTCATTCTGGACCACCATTTGATTTCATTTTACGCCTGCTACATATTCCTGCTCATACTGCCAAGTACTTTAAATGCTTGGCTCTGTCTACCTTTAATTTACCTACCTCCTCTCTACCATTGGATTAATTGAGATCTTCACTGTGGTCATAGGAGGCTCTCCTGGAGAAAGTGGTATTGACCTTACTTAGATTCATGCAATGAGTTCGCTCTCGCATCCCAGATGTTCCAGGTTTCAAAGCAAAGTCAGTCTAGAAACATAGGAGTTGCTATGCCATATCAAACCAGTGGTGCATCTATGTTATATCCTTGCTGCAGTGGCCAATGCTTGATTCTTTAGAGCCAAATTAACCCTCCCCTCATCACTGTCACTGTATTACACCATCCAATTGTGTGATGTTGTACCTGGGTGAAAACATTTTATCCTGACCCTTGGCAAGCAATCGGATACACCTCAAACCAGGTCTGAAGGCCTGATTTTCCTCTCCTGCTCCCAGTGCGCACCATACACAGTATGTTTATATGTATTACAGCATTTTCATATGTGACTAGTGATCTTGAGAGTCTTATTTTTTGGGGGGGAAGGGTACTTGAAAGGGGTCAGATTATCAGAAAATGCTGAGCAACTGCCCTCAGAAAATCAGGCCTCTTTAAGGCGTCTCATTTTGCTCACTCAAGCTCACTAGTTATGCTTGAAAATCGAGACCATATATAGTCTGTACCTTTTCCTTCTTCATTTATCGAAAAATTAAGCAAGATGAATTTGCAATGAGCCATCCATACATTGTTGTTTTTATATTTGTGGTAACATACAGCAGTGCTTGCCCTCCATCCAAAGCTCTAAAATCACTTTTCAAATTGAATTATGCCTCACAGTACTCCGCTGAGTTAAGGAAGCATTGTACGTACTTGGGCAAAAGGACAGACAGGTGAATCTGCCCATAGGCTAAATTTATTTTACGGTTCTTAAATGTAAATCTTTTATATTTTACAATGCAGTGCTTTGGAAAGGTCCTATGCCATGTGCAATACTGTTATCATACAGTTAGTGGCAGGGCAAGCCTCCCAATGCTACCCCATCAGTGAGCCTCAATTCAGTTCTAGAAGGACCACCTCATACAGAGGATAGCTACATCTCCAGTTCATGTGATACTTGTCATCTCTGCTGAGACAGCCAGTGGTGCCAGTTATGTAGTGCTGATGGTTTTCCCGAAGTTGACACATGTCCACCAGTAACTGGTCTGACACCACCAACAGGTTTTAAATACAAAGGTATTATTTCCCCTGTGTGCTCCCCTGCACTTTCCATTTGGATGTATTTTAGAATAGTGTTAGCAGCTTGTCTCCTGCTGTTCAATATGGGGAGCACATCCCCATACACATTGCGTAAGGTCAGCTACTGTGCAGTAACCTGTTCTACAAGATTTGTGGAGATGTGAATCCACATCCATCAGAGCTGGAGTGAGCTCTGCAACTAGCTCAGTGACAACCAGATGTCAGTGCTATAAATTAACTTCCCAAAGAAACCATTGATATGGGCTTCGCCTATAGACATCATTGCATTCTTTTATGGTTGTGGTGTTTTGCAATTCAATATTTGTGTAAAAATTCCAGTATAAACAAATGGTAACTGTTTTTTTCGTTAAAACAGTCTATGTGAAGACCTGAAAATCTTCTATTGTCCAGGATAAAATAATATAGTACTTCACAGTATTATTGTGTCTTTTATACAAGGATCTCCATTATGCCTCACAACACATATTATGACGTGTTGTCAAAACTTCTTATATAGATAGGAAAGTTAAAGCACACAGGGGTCAAGGGACTAGTCCAAGATCATGTAGCAAGTCAGTGGCAATGCTAGAAATAGATCCCAGTAGTCAAGCCATCTTTGTTCTGATCATCTTGTGATGAGTGTTACTGTGGCATTTCAAGCATGCATTGGATGAGTGCACATCTGTCTCAAATGAGAGTGAAGGAACTGAGTCAGGTCAGTCATAGCTGACAGACTGATAATTGGAACATTTGAATGCCTGGTGTTATATTCCCTTTCTGTTACCAT
Organism: Malaclemys terrapin pileata; assembly: GCF_027887155.1. Taxonomy (NCBI): domain Eukaryota; kingdom Metazoa; phylum Chordata; order Testudines; family Emydidae; genus Malaclemys; species Malaclemys terrapin. Next base: position 194,733,234 of record NC_071506.1, on the reverse strand, counting down.
GTTCATTTGTAGGTTTTTGTTCTTGATGGAAATGGTTTCAGTTATGATTTATTACTCTAGCAAGTTTTGGCTTAGGAAGATCATTCAGGAAAATGAAAACCTTCCATGCCATTTGAAAATGCCATAAGAATAAATACCATTGTGATATTCTGGAGATTTTCAGTGCACACAGTTTAACTGCATGTTTCAATTTTCCTACTTCTCAGTTTCCATTGTTTGCAGGGGAGGGTGTTGCTGGTATTAAATTAAACCCTACGTTTTAACATGGTTTAAGGACTGTTTCTGAAAACTTATTCTACAGGGACCATAGTACCATCTCCCTGCTCAAGAAGTAAAGAATCAAGAGTTTATTCATAAGATTTTCCATGATCTATTTCCCAGGCTTAGCTTTTCAAATAGCGTTTCCTTTAAAAAATACTTTGCTGTCTTGCAGTTCAATTTCCTGTAGCACCGGTTATGTTAAGAATCACAGTCACAGTATTATCTGAATGTTTCTGGATCGCAACGTGCAAACTAAGCAGAGGGAGGGGTAGAGGAAAAGGAGGGAGGGAGAGAAGGTTCTTTCCGTTCCTAAAAGTAATTGTCCTGATGTGATGGAAATTGCAGTCACCTGCCCAGTGCTGGAAAATCTCTAGCTGCAGGGAAGTCCACAGCGGCATCACTTCATTACAGTTACCAGCAGCCTCATGCTGGACAGCAGCTATGATGGGGCAGATGAAGGGAGGATACTGAAACAACAAAAACAATTGGGGGTTTCAGTTGTAAGACAGCATAGATCTGCACAGTGAGTCTACTGCACAAAAGAGTTGTGTTTTGTTGTTTGTGGCGGGAGTTTGAGAGTCAGGAGGTAAAGGGCTCTAGAGTCTTAGTTACTCCAGTGTAAATCCAGACTCAGTTAATGTCAGTTGAGTTACTCTGGTTTTACACTGGTGTAACTTAAGATCAGAATTCAGTCCATCAGTTCTGTTCCCAGCTCTGTGCATGGTTCACTGCGAGACTTGAACAAGTCCCTGATGGCCTGATTTTCAGAGGTGCTGATCACCCAAAACTCCCATTGAAAGCACTGGGTGCTCAGCACATTTGAAAGTCAGGCCATTAATTTCTGTGTCTCAGTTTACCAGCTGTAAAAGTACTCACCTCGTAGAGGGCTGATATTTAATTTAATTTATGCTTATTTTTGTAGAGTGATTTCAGATTCTTGGGTGAAGGGCCTTATAGGATATACCGTATGTGCAACATAATATTAATATTTACACTTCAAACTTGAGAAGAAATGCTTCTCACCATGTGAACTTTCACATAGGCAAGCAAAGACAATAGATCTTTCATTTTACCTGTGTTCGTGGATCTTTCTCTTTTCTTCTACACTCTTATTATTTCTTAGAAAGAAGCATCTGGTGGCTTTTTGTCTAACTGACAAATAGAAAGCCAAACACCCGTGTGCCAGCCGACTATTCGTAGATATAAGTGAATATTTGGACTGTTATTGCTAACCTAGATTCTAACTAAAATCACAGTGTAATATCCCAGTAGGTATGTTAATGTTATTTTGCAAGGGATTAAAGCTAAAACTGATCTTTTAAAATGTTCTTATACATTAAAGTATCACTTGCAACTTGAAAATTACACTTCTGTCTGAACATCTTGGACATCTGTGGTTGCTGGTAGCACCTAAGGTCACTATAACTGAAAGATGTTAACAGATAAAATTCTCTATTTTTGCAGTTTGTTTACTTTGTTCATTTGACACATATTTGTTCATTTGACATATATGTAGTTATCCCCACAGTTTTTCTGTATGGTCACTTAGCAGGGGACAAACTGAATACTGAAAAAAAATCCTTATACAAACGGAAGAAAATATTTTAGAAAATATTTCAGGACATTGGGTGATTCCTGGCCCCACTGAAGTCTTTGGGAGTTTTGCCTTTGACTTCAGTGGGGCCAGGATTTCACCCATAATGTTTAAAGGATGCTCTGTCACAAATGATATTTTTTTAAAAGCTAGTCAATTTCAAAAAGTTCAGATTAGCAATGTCCCCTTAAGTGATATATGTTGCACATTATTAAATATGCTGTATTCAAAATGTATTAATACAAACTCAACATTAATTAATACATCCCACGCTTTATATTTTTAATCCTATGAAAGAGTCATAATCTGAGTACAGCATTTTTCATGTTGAATCCCAGTTCTGAAAATGAAAGCCTGTGGTGTACTGGAGTCACTTCTCTGTTCCAGTTCCACCATCTGAAAAATGGAGATAATACTACTTACTCCTAGGGGTGTTGTGTGGTGTAAACCTTTCACCTGACCCACCACTTCACATCGTTACTCTCAGCGCAGTACTCCTGTAATGCAGCCACTCTTTGAGTGGACAAGGATGGTCGCGAGCTTTCTCAGCTCCCTCTGCACAACCTACTTCTGCAACTCCCAGACCAATAGCATCTCCAGCTGCCACTCACCAGAACTCCTCAGTTCATTCCTGCAGTTCTTTGTCTGCAGTTTCTTCACTTCTTCAGTTCCCAGCGGGGCTGTGTACACAAATTCTGGCCGTTCCCCTCTGAGCTGGGCACACAGATTCTGATCTGACCACCTCTTCACTTCCTTCTCCCCACCAAGCATCATCTCTAATTGCCCAGTTGGTTGCCTTTCCAATTCTTTTACACACCCCTGGAGGGGAGATGTGATAGTCATCTACAAATATGTGAATGGTGACATTACAGGGGAACCATAACACGGGCGTTCAAGAGGGTAAATCCAGAAGCAGTGGCCTTAAATTGTGAAAAGGAAAATCGATATAGAATGTCAAAAAAATAGCCTGACAATGTGACCCTATCAGTCTGCAGAATAGTCTCCCAAGGGCAGTGATGGAAGCCTCATCACTTGGAACATTTAAAACTAGGTGGAGAGAACACTAGGATATGAACAATACAGTAGGAGACGAGCCAACCTACGTAGAGAGATGGACTCGGTGATTGAATAGCTCTTTACCACCTCTAATTAATGTGATTCTGTAAGAGAGAGAATAGAGGAGAAGGTGATAAGCTGTTTTGTGGAGGGAAAGGGCCATAGAAAATGTGACATGATCTGCTGCTTGCTACAATTTTTATAATGTAACAGTATATAGCAAAGGGTTAAATCTGAACCGATGACTCTCAGAAAACATCTTAGAATTCATATGAAAAAACGTGAAGGCCTTAATTGTAAATGACCAAAGGCAGACAGCAGGTCATGGCCTTTTGGGGAATTTGAAGCAGAGCAGTCTTCGGGGAACAATACAAGTTTGGAAGGTCAAGAGCTGATTCCTAATCATAAATGCAAACACTCTCATGTGTATCTAATAGGAACTGGGAAAGATTTTTGAAGCATGTTGAGCTGGAAGAACTTGGAGAGGAAGCCTTTTAGTCTCTTCATTTTAAATGTTGTATCATAATTTTTTCAATCAGGTGATAATGTAAGACACAGGGTTAGGCATCAGAAGTAACCACACACACACTGTAATAATGAGATCAATAAACAGTTGAGCCACTCATCTTCCCGATTCTTGATATAAACCTGATTGAAAAGAGATGGTCTAACTTAACTTGTTTTAGCAAAACAGAAGAAGAAGGAGAAAAAAGAGCTTCCCACATTAAATTTAGGAGCAGTCTAAAAAAACCTAAATGCTATAATTACCCAATTTACTCCAGGCTTTGTGAAGAACAAAGGGTAAGCAATTTTCAATTAGTGAAAGGGGATCGGAATGCAGGTTTTAGAGGGATAATTAATTGAGAGATTTCATTTTGATTAGTGTTTCTTGAAAAAGTGCCATCTGAAGTGGCTTCGGGAGTGCAGGGCAGTCTGTTGCAGATGGGTGGGAGACTGGCATGCAGCACTAATGGGGTCACAGAGTAGATTAGAATCTATCATGTTCCTGAAAATAACACACAGAATTAGGGCAAGGAAGGAAGGATGGTCTTGTGGTGAAGGTTTAGGCCTGTGCAGCAGGAGGCCTGGATTCTATTCCAACTTCTGCTACAGACTTCCTGTGTGGCCTCTGGCATGTCGTTTAGAGCTGGATTATGACCCTGTCCTATGCACCCACACTGCGGAGTAAGACAACCCCTCCTCTCATTATTGTTCCCTCACTGCAATTCCAGGTGCTAGGGTGGAAGAGTGGGAAAGAGACAGGAATAGCAGCTGTATCCCCAGTATTCCCTTCCCACAAGCAGGTAGGGGTGGAGTAGGGATGGAAAGAGATGGGGAGTGAATGGAGCCTTCGCTTCACCCCTTCTCCTTCCAGCGTGTCAACCAGCTGAGTCAAGGCAGCATGTGGAGGGAAGTAAGAGAGGACTACAGGCAGTTTTCTTCTTCAGGGGGAAGCAGGGAAGGAACTGTGACTCACTTGGTACCACGGTCCCTTCTCAGGGTTCCTGCTAGGGCAGCGTATTTATGGTTCAATCTGGCCCCTAATATTGCCGTTCCTCGCTCTCCCCGTAAATCAAATAGGAATGATAATACCTACATCACTTGAGGTTTTGGGGCTTAATTCTGTCAAGCAAAGAGTTTTCAGATCCTCAGCTGGAAGGGCAAAGTGCAGTTCTTATTCAGTTCAGAATTACTATTTAATAATTTGAATAGCGAGTATGATTTCGTCCTCTTCTGTTTACTTTGGTTAATTTATCAGTTAGGGAACTGAGATATTTTAAAAGGAGATAAATCATCTCACTCTTCCCCCTCAGTGCAAAAGTTCGGATCTCTCAGAACATAGACGTTTACAAAAGAGGGGAAAGTGGTTGCTCAGAGGAGCCGCCATTAGTTCAATCTGTGGAAGCAAACTGCCCACCTTCCCGCATCCATCGTTTTAAAGCAAACAGATTCCTGGTCTGACATGCAGCTTTAAATAAAATCAGCCAACAAGTGTTAGCCAAACATGGGCCTCCTTGGCATCCAGCAAATTAGTTGCACATCGCAGTGCTGATTGCTACTGGAAAGCAGTATAAATATCACATTTTACACGATACTTGTAAAATGTATTTCTTCCTTTTTTTTGTAACTTCCATCCCTTCATTGATGTAGCATGCCAGAAACTTTGCTAATTGTGTGATGCAGTTGAACGAAACAATTCTGACTGCCAAGTTTAAAAAAAAATGTTTATAAGGATCATTCAAACACTTTTTGGCTGATTCCAAATTCACTCTCACCTGGTTTACATTGTTTGTAACTCCATTGTCGTAATTCTCAATTTCCACTAGTGTGAATCAGATCAGAACCAGGCCCATTGATTTTATATTTTGACTTTTACAAGGAGTAAGTATTGACCTAACTGTTTTGCTTGGCAGTGCAAATTTGCCTGTGCTTTGCAATTTTTAAATTGCTTCAGTCTAGTCCTAACAAATAATTTTGATATGTGTTGAAAACCACACACAGAATTATTAATCATGTGAAGATGTGCATAGATCTTTAGAAAGAGCTCATTATAATACCTGATAATAACAATTCCTTACATTTATGCAGAATTCTTCATCTTAAGAAACCCCAAAGTTCTTTAAGATCCCACTTCAGCAAAGCACATATGCATGTGCTTTAGTACATCCTTATTCAGAAAGCACGTAAAGCACATGCTTACATTATATTGACTTCAGTTGGACATAAGTCTATGATTAACTTGAAAAATGTGCTTAAGTGCTGTTCTGAAGTGGGATGCTTCCCTGAATCATATGCTGTTATGTGGAGAATCACTTTACCCACAACTGAATTGCAGCTATCTTTGGTGCAAAACACTATATCAACACTAAGGGTATGTCTACACTGCAATTAAAAACTCATGGCTGGCCCATGCCAACAGACTCAGGCTTGGACTAAGGCGCTGTTTAATTGTGAAGTAGAAGTTCGGGTTTGGGCTGGGGCCTGGGCTCTAGAACCCTGAGAGGTGGGAGGGTCCTAGAGCTTGGGAGGCAGCCTGAGCCTGAATGTCTATACTGCAATTAAACAGCCCCTTAGTTTGAGCCCGAGTCAGCTGGCATGGGCCAGCCAAGGGGTTTGAATTGCATGGTAGACATTCCCTAAGATAGATTTTCAGGAAGTGAAGTGAAGAACAATATATCCAGTTGAAGGACAGGTAGAAGTTTAGGTCAGCTTAGTATAATTGCCAAAATTGGAATTAATCCAGGGAGTAACACCCTTATTCTTGTAAAAATCTTTAATGACCATGGGTGTGCAAAGCCCTGCCTTTAAATCTTAGCCAAAAGATGCATTGTTACTAAGTTTTTGTTATACCAAATATTCATTTGAATCACAATGACTTTGTAAAAAGAAGTAAAAGATATTTTAAAAGATCAAATGTGAAGTTCTTCCTTACACAGGCTCCTCATTAATTTTATTAGAGGTGTAGCAGAGCGTTGTTCATTACTATGCCAGGATCCTTTCATCCCCACATTAGCTGGGTGTGGCTTTCACTAACCCTTATCTGTGAATGCATCACAATCCGCACAGTTTTTATTTAGAAAAGATTTTAGTGAGAAAAAATAAATAGTTACTGTAATTCTCTTGATTTTCTGCATTCGTTTTAAAAATAAGGGCACAGCCCCAACATGAAAGTAATTTAGTCCCATTGAACCTCTCACATTGGCGAAGTTGCTCAGATGGAGAAGTTTCTGTAGGATTAAGCATCATAGCTTTCTTGTCTATTTACATTGTCAGCAGGTCTGGGGGGCATGGACTGTCTACTGCTGTGTTTGTCCAGTGCATAGCAGAAGAGTGGGCAAACTTTTTGGCCCAAGGGCCACATCTGGGTATAGAAATTGGCTGGTGGGCCATGAATGCTCACGAAACTGGGGTTGGGGTGCGGGAGGGAGTGAGGGCTCTGGCTGGGGGTGGGGGGCCAGAAATGAGTTCAGGGTGCAAGAGGGGGCTCTGGGCTGGGGCAGGAGGTTGAGGTGAGGGAGGGAGGGTGAGGCTCTGACTGGGGGTGCAGTCTCTGGGATGGGGCTGAGGATGAGGGGTGCAGGAGGGTGCTCCAGGCTGGGACCGAGGAGTTCACAGGTGGGAGGGGGATCAGGGCTGGGGCAGTGGGTTGTGGCACAGGGGGGGTAGCTCAGGGGTGCAGGCTACAGGCAACGCTTGTCTCAAGTGGCTCCCGGAAGCAGTGGAATGTCCCCCCTCCGCCTCCTACGCAGAGGCACGGCCAGGCGACTTTGCTGCCCTCTCCTCAGGTGCCACCCCTGCAGCTCCCATTGGCAGAGGTTCCCAGCCAATGGGAGCTGAGGGGAAGTGCTTGGGGCAGGGGCAGCATGCAGAGAGGAGCCCCCTGGCTGCCCCTACACGTAGGAGCCAGAGGGGAGACATGCTGCTGCTTCTGGGAACCGCATGGAGCGGCCCCCAACCCTGCTCCCTGGCTGGAGCACTGGAGCAGGGCAAGCCCTAGACCCCAGTCCCCAGCAGGAGCTTGAGGGCTGGTGAGCCAGATCCAGCTCGTGGGCCGTAGTTTGCCCACCCCATCCTAGCATAATGGGGCCCTAATCTTGGTTGGTCCCTGGACATTACCATAAAAACCACAACCAAAAAGTAATAATTAATATTGGTGTCTGTAGGCTTTATCTTTTTTAAAAAAAGTAGGTCTCAATTCTGCATGATGCTCAATGCTTCTGTGAGGTGCTGAGCACCCTCAAATCCCATTGACTTCACTGGGTGCTCACCAACATGTCGGACTGAGCCCTCAGCTAGTTGTTGGAAGGGCACAGAAGGAAGAGAAGGGAAGAGGCAGCTTACTGGTGAGTCAGGTGGATTCCTGGAAAGGGAACTCTTGGCCATTACACTTAAAACTGTTTTTGTTCACACTATAAAATGCCAATAAAAACTTTCAAAAATATCAGTGACACTGGAAAACCCATCATAAGGCCCAATTCTTCCAACAGTTGCTACCAAGTATAGTGCTTACTACCATGAGTATCCCATTGACTCATGGTAATAAGCATTGTGCTCAGTACTGTTTGCATATTCAGGCCTGGGAAGACTGGGGTTGTTGTAAAGTGGGTTGCCTCATGCTTCCAGCCGTAGATTTCTTCAGGCCCATGGCTGGAAGCATGAGGCATCAGAATGGTGCACTGTTTTCCTCCTCGGCCAATCCTCGAGCATCCTTCAGACGCAAATCTTCCTTCAAAGCTGAATCTCTGCCTTTGGAAGGAAAGGCATCTGAAGTCATGAAAGTAAGACACATCTTAAAACATATGAACCGATTTCCGTGCTGACAGAATTTAAATCTCATTATATAAAAAGGTGCTATAAGGAAACTTTATAGAGTGAATGTTCTTTATGAACTTGAAGGTAAGTTCAGCCAGTTTCCAGTTAATCTCCAATATTGCCTGCAGCAGCGAAGTGAATTTCATAACAGATCCCCCCCCAAATGAAAACCATGTGCCTTTCTTTCTTCCTGCCTCCTTTTCCCCCCTCCACCGCAGAACTCTTCTCGATCTTTAAAGAACCTTGCAGGAATTCATAGAATTAAAACAACACAGTTAACACTGTCTGTTACATATTAGGCCACATTAACAGAACCGCTTGCCTCCCTAAACAAACTGAAATATGGGCAAGTTTACAGTGGGATATTCCAATGGAACATGTAAAAGTTCGTGTGTAGATTCTCCATTCGTGCAATTTGGAAAGCTGCGTTAAAACGATCTTTCCTGCTGCACAGGGAGGTTAGCTTAAGTAAAGGAACAAATATGAAAACAGTGTGGTTTGATTCTTAAAAAACCACAATCCTAAAGGAAGAATGGAAGATCTGATATTAAATTTGTTTCTCAAATAGTTCCAGTGCCAGCAATTTCAGAATAATGTGTTTCTGTATATTGTCCAAATCATTTCAGCCTTTTTTTTTTTTTAATGCCATTAGGGACTCTTCCTTTGAAAGGAAAAGATTTCTAGAATAGCCACGGACTTCCTCCGTGACCGTGGTGTGTTAGTGCGTAAAACTGTGACGACAGGCACAGCACTAGCAAGCAGGAGTCAGGAGGACATCTGCCAATATTGCAGGTCCTCTCTGTGTGTCTCAGAGTATGTCACCAATAGCTGCTGACCTCATCATTTCAGGGCTGCAGAATGACTCAGAAATGTTTACTCTTCAAATTGCTGAAGGGACAAGCTGCCAGCTTCCTTCTCTCAGAATGGTCACTAAGTCCCAAATCTCTATGAATCCTGTTTTAAGCTGTAAATGTAACTTTTAAATATATTATGCATAAAGCTTCATATTTGGAACATTACCAGTCTATAGAACGTTGTATGTATGTGTATAAGTGAAAAGTTCCTAGAAGCTTCCCAGACTTTCCTTGGTTCCCAGAAGAAAATCCATTTCTGCCTTTCTCAAGGAAGCCATGCTAAAGCCCAACTATTGAGAAGTATATTTAATTTAAACAAGGTTGTCCTGATCTAGTAAGGTCAGATTTCTGATATAACCTAATTCAGCCTGATTGGAAATACTACAATATGGGTTTTTCACGTGATCATAAACTCTAGGGCAGGGGTTCTCAAACTTCACTGCACTGTGACCTCCTTCTGACAACAAGAATTAATACACAACCCCCGTGGGAATTTGCTATTGACTGCAACGGAACTAAGATTTTGCCCCTAGAATGCAATTCCTCTGATATTTGGAATGTGTGCAGCGAGAGCTTCTTACCCAAACGTCAAAGTCAGGCTAAAAAGACTCTCCCAAAAAGGTGTCAGTACATACAGGTGGCAGACATGACTGTGGAGTGTTTCAGGATTTGTGAATGTTATTCAGGGAGCAAGAAAAGATTTTGCTAAAAAAGCAGGAGGCCAAATCCTGGAATCTTTATATATTGTCTTATGTGGGAGTATAGCTTTAGTAAGGGAGGATTTGACCTAAATTTATTAGCTGGTACTTGTATTTTTATAATTGAATTAAATGGATGGATTATGCTCTTGAATTTTTGATACATGGCTGTGTTTAAATCGTGTTTTGTGAGAGACTGCGTGTCCTCTATTAGAGATTTTCTCCCTTTGCTTGCTAAATCCATTAATGTCATTTTCATTGCTGATTTCTAGACTCCTGTCTCCTTTATGTATTAGAATATTTTGTTGATACTTATGATGCTTTTGAGAAACATTTTAACAGATAACTACAAAGCTAAAGAGAAAAATATATATATATTGTAATTTGAGTACAAGTGTCAAATTTTAACATATGGTTTTCGTGTTGTTCTCAGGTTCATTTGAAAGTTTTGGCATTAATTAACAAAAAGGAAAAAAGTCCTTCTAAAGTCATCACAAGTACAGAGCAGTAACATGAGGCTGATGAATTATTGTGTGATGTGTTTCACTATATAAACGTATACATTTTCAAAATATAGTGGTAACAGTTCTCCAAATCGCAATCCATCAAAAATGATATTTTTTTTCTTCTGAAAAATGAAACTTTTGCATTTCTGGCTAGTTTCCAGAGATTGAAAAAAAGTTGCTTTATGCTTTCAGACTGCTTCTCACTCCTGGTTAATTGGTAGATTTGAGTTTCATTTGGGATTTTTCTTGTGTTCTTTCCATTTAAAATATCAAATGATTCTGCAGTTATATTTTTTCAAGCTGAAATAGCTAGGTGGCTTAAAGCCCTGGAAAATTAATATTGATCTAATTAGACTTTGGGATAACTCTTTTCAGTGCTTAACACTGGTTATAAGCACTGACCATTTCAGCAGCTTCTGCAAAAAGAAAAGTATGAGTACTTTGGAAAAAGGATTTGGGCTGCTGAGTTGTTTCACTTGGGTGATGGTTAGCTTAGACCAGTCTGAAGGAATCACTCCAGTCTAATGTCAAGACCTGGCACCTGAGATAAAAATATTCTGCATAACCCAAGTCCACATTTTAACCCTTCACTTAAAACTCATGTCTAAATGGTTGCTACTGAATGAAATGGAACTTTTGATCTATTTTATTTATTACTCCGAATTTTAAAAATACAGCTATAAATGCCCATCTCATATTCTTCGTTAACACAATAAACTGCAAAACCTGACTAAACTGAGACACTACATTCCTGGACTTGCTCCTGCTCTCATTTGCCTCAATGGAAGCAGGACTGGACCTGTTGTCTTGCTGTTTGGTCATCAGGAGACTGAAAAACACTCCACAGTTCACACGCCACTTCTTCAGTTTCTTTATCTACCCATAATTCCCCTTTTCTTAAATGTATATCTGCTTTATTACTGTAACCTCTTAAGCAAATATCTAACTTTAAAGACTTATTTTTGCCTGATTCGGTAGCCAAGGAACGTAGACAACTTAGTTCCAGAAACTACAACCTATAAACTACAGTTCTAGATGCCACAACATATGAAGAGGATTAATAGAATAAGAAATAACAAAAAAATATTTTTGGTGTGATTCTCTTATGAAATCCCCCTCCCTGTATTTGAAGAGTGGAGAAGGGGTTTGATCAGACTGGCAGAGGGATAGCCTTCGGTCATCAGAGTGCCTCCCATCCCCCCATTCGCTCCTCCTATCCAAAACGCATGAATGGGTTGTGTGCAGGGCCGGCTCCAGGCACCAGGCAACCAAGCACCTGCTTGGGGCGGCACCTGGTAAGGGGCAGCGGGGGGGAGTGCGGCGCGGAATTCCGCGGGGGGGGGGGGCGCTCCGGTGGCGCGGCGCTCGGTGGGGGGGGGGCGGAGTGCGCGGCGCAGGTGCGGCGCTGGGTGGGAGGGTTCCGGCAGCGCTCGGCGGGGTGGGGGCGGCTCGGGGCTCGGGGTGGGGTTCCGGCGGTGCTCGGGATGGGGGTGTTTCGGCGGGGGGGGGCAGGTTCTGGCGGCGCTCGGGGGGGTGTTCCTGCGGGGGGGGGGCGGGGGATGTTCCGGCGGCGCTCGGCGGGGGGGGGTGCGGCGGGGGGCAGCGCTTTTTTTTTGCTGCTTGGGGCAGCAAAAAAGTTAGAGCCGGCCCTGGTTGTGTGTGGGCTTGTGAATGTGTCTGGGTAGAGTGGAATGGAGTCTTTGCCTCCCCTAGCCCTGACTGGACTGTTCATGAAGCTGAGGGAACCAGCTGACTCCAGCAAATGTCCCCTTGTTAAATATTCCCAGGCATGTTGCAACCATTCATGTTGCTCAGCTGCCCTGTCCTAAAGGTGGTGTAGTTGCCACCAGGCCCAGCAAGAAAAATGTGGGACCCTTGTACTTCATTTTCACTGGGCCCCACCCGTTCCCATTTCATCCCCATTTCACCCCAGTTACAGATGTTTGGGGGGCTCCCCTGAGCTCAGTGGCCTGATACAATTCCCCCCGCCCCCCATCTGGCTTCCAGATTTGCTGTGGATCTGCCAGATCACTTTGGGATCAGGAAGGCATTTTTCTTCTGATCAAGACTGACAAGGTATCCAGTGGTTTTTCACCTTCTTCACAGCAGCCTGGAGGCCTGGTAAGTGGCGGATAGTAATGATAAGAAATAATACCAAATAAATAAATAAAATGAGAGAGTGACAATAAACATCAGTATTGCAGTAACTTGTGGCTGTTGTTCAGTGCAGTGTTGTGTTGTTCAGTGTAAGAGCCACCCAGAGGCCAGCTCCTGGTGTAAACCTGAGCACTGGCTAAAAGAAGGACTGATAGATCGTGTTAGGGGAGGAAAATTCTTAAGTTTTCATAGATGGAAATACCCCACACCTGTATCCTTACTCTTCCTCATCAGGAGGGGAGGGTGTAGCATTTAGCTATTTAGGTAGAATCAAGAATTTGGTAGGAGAGATTTGGCTAAGGATGCCAACCCTCATTCTTTGGTTGTATGAGATGAGGGCATTTTAACCCACACTGGACCCAGTTAATGCATGATAGTTTGGGAGTAGGAAGACCAGCTCAACCTCATCTACTCTGATAAGAAGCAGCTATCAAAATTAGGCCTGTACAATTTAATCACCAAAACACCATCTAAAAGTCTGTAAAAGTAAGTTAAAGGCTGTCTCTCGCCTTTGTATAGAAATACACGGACATTGCTTAAATATGTGGCACTTTTCCACCAAGATTTTCTTTTAGTACCATGTGACTTAAAGCTGATAATCTTTCAATTTAGCATGGTTTACCTGCATGCAGTTCAGCAAAGCTTAATTGCCTTAAGTATCTGAACAAGTTAAAAAAAGACATAGCCTTACGACAAGGTGCTCTTCTGATGTTCTTTTCTGCATTGAGGAGTTTATGCATGACAAATAAGTCGGCTGCCTCCATGATCCCTGCCTGAAAAAGCTCCAGATTTTTGCTGGACACATTCTGTGGCAGCTCCTTTCTTTCCCAGTATATGTTGATGGATTAAGGGAGAAGTCAGACAGTCCCTAGCTGTCAATTGCCTATAACCCAGAAAGCCCTGACTAAAGATGGGATATTTCTCAGTGCTACAAGGGGAAACTGAATTAACATATGTCTGAGCTGTTCCTTTATACCTTATTCACTTAACCCTCATTCAGACTGGGATTTCCTTTTTCTGAAAGGTATTACTGCCTTCCTTCCCCACCCTTTGCATGCTATTTTTAAACCTTTGAATATTTTGCAGTCTTAGAAAGAAAAGCTGCTAAGGAATATCTATGCCACTGAAAATTGGGAAAAGTGATGGCGAAAATCTGTCCTATATGTAATTTTATTGGATAGTTAAGCCCCTTTATTTTCCATTTACACTGATTTTTATCGAAAAATTCCTGGGTTTTACAAAAAGTATTATTCATTTTTTTCTCATTTTCATTCTACTTTTGGATCATTCAAATATATAAAAAATAACTTGTTTTATTAGGAAAATACAATGCATTGCATGAGATACCTGTATTACGATAATGCTTTAGTCTGTGTGTACGTGCAAAGCTGGCTGTTGAAATAGGGCTATGTATTAGTCTAGAAGATACAAACAATAAATAAACAGGCACGCCCACAAGGCCGTGTGCACATCTGAATGTACTGATGAATCCCACCACGTACACATTTCAAGCGGTTAGCAAATAACTGTTTAAAGATTTGAAAACAAAAATCTGTATCAGAATACCTTTCAGAACACAAGGAAGTATTTGAAAGTTTAAAAAAAAAAAAACCAGGATAAAAGGATGAATTGAGTGTATGCGCTGCAAATGGTGTGGCCCATTATTAAATATTAATATTTATAGGCTAATAGTTCTAAGTTTACAACAGTAAACTGTTTATTCAAATGAAACATTTTATTTAGGGATTAGAGATGTATTATTTTCTTAAACTCAGAGGTGGCATTGTGTTTTGAGTTCTGTTTAGTTCTGCAGCATACCGCATTGATGAATGGAATTCAAAGCATCAATCTACTGAATACTTTTTTTCCCATCTTTCCATCCACCAAAATAAACCCCGATATTTACCCAGAAAAAATATTTTTTTTTCACCAATTTTCACCTGTTTTTGTTGTGGTGGTAATAAACACTGGTAATAAATTCCCGGGAAAAAAATGAAAGAATATAAAAACTGAAAACAAAGGGTCCCGTGCATAGTGTAATTTTATTCAGGAGGCTCCTCTCATCTCTACTGTTGAAAATCAAGAGTAACTCCACTGAAGTCAGATGACTTATACTGATAAAACTGAGGCATTTGTGAAGAGAATCAGGCCCACCACCTCCATATAGCCAGTTATTTACATGGATCCCATTACCCCCCTTGTTTGACAACCTCACAAACACTAATTAATTTATCCTCACAATGTTCTTGATTGGTAGGGGAGTATTGTTCCCTCCCCCGCATTGTACAGATGAGAAAGTGAGGTATATAGAAATTAAGTTACTTTCCCAAAGTCACGCAGAAGACCTATGATGGAGTCGAGATTTGACGCTAGGTCTCCTGGGTCCCAGTCCATTTCCTTAGCCACAAAACTCTTCTTCCCCTTGATGCCTGGGTTTCTAGGTCATTGACTCAGATGCAGCCCACATTAGTAATAACCAGAAGTTGTTACCATTGATGGTCTGCATTAAATATAGTCCATGTTGCAAAACGGCCTGCAGCTTTGGTGACTTGCTGGCATTTTATTGGCAGTCTCAGCAGGGAGACCAGAGAATGCATGACCATGGAGAAGGTGCTTTCCCCTGACAGTGACCATGTAAGGATGCTATTCACAGTTATATACCATTTATGCTGGTAAATAGTAGCAATTGGTGTTTGGGTGAATATCAGTTGGTTCTGATAACTATCCCAAAAGCCACCCTTATCCAAAATTCATTTGAACCTGTTTGTGTGGAACTTAGGCTAGGAATTTCATGAGAAGAGGTTTTCCTACAAGATTTTTGATGCATCTCGATTCAGCCTGATTGGAATGACTGTGGTATTGGCCTTTCATATAATCATAGATCCTAGGAGTTAGAGATGGAACCATTTATTAGATCGTCCAATCCATTTCCTGACAGCTCAGGATTATTTCATATAGTTTATTTTATAGTGTTCTGTCTACTCTAGTTTTAAAATCCAAATCATTGGGGCTCCCATGACTTCCCTTAGGAGACTTAACTAATAAGCCTAGTTGGTCTTAGCATCAGGAAGTTTTTAATATTCAGCCTATATTTTCCCTTTCTCATTTTCATCCCATTAATTTTAGCTATACGTCAATGCAGCACACTAAATAATTCCTCTGCAACCTTAGTGTTGACACTCATCAAGTATTTGTAAACGACAATTATTCCCAAAGCTGTCGCTTAGCCAAGCCATACCAATTCAACTCTTTTATTCTTTCCTCATAAGTCAGTCCTTTTGGTCCCTAATCAATTGTATTGCTCTTGTTTTTTTGGTACTTTTCTTTCTGGTCCCCACTGAAACCAGGCAGTGCACAGGCATCTGAAAATGAAAAAGCAAAATATGAACTAAATGCTTCTAAATCCCCAAAATGGTTTTGGCTCCAGGAGATTTTTGGGTGAAAGTTTCTGTCGGTTCTTGTTTTGCCTCAGCAGCCATTGGCCTCTTTAAGAAACAAAAGACCTTCTTCTGCAGTTTGTCATGTCAACACCTCTCATGAGCTCTACATTCCTTTGATCTTTGAAAAAGAAATGAAAAAGAAAAATCAAACAGGAGACTGTGAAAAAAACACCAAAGCAGATATACAATAATTTACTGTAATGCAAAGAAACTCTACCTCGTGACTTCAGCATTACAATGTCATCTGAACACTTGACAGTAACATATACTTTGATATTTTCAATTAGATGTAAGTCAAAAGTGTAAATGAAGAGGAAGCCTGACAACTTCTGGAAAAAATTCTGAAAAATCAATTAAGATACTATTACCATTCTTCATGACTTTTCAGGTTATTGGCTAAATCATCCTTCAGCTAGTGGATCATAAATCATTTTTTAATTTTACCTTTTTCCCCTTTGGTTTAATGCTCAAACCCTTCTGGAATAAACCTGCAGGAAACCTGAACATTTTTGAGTGTTCTTGTGTCCTGTTGACAGGAATGGTATATTTATTTCATGATGCAGTTATCTTGATATTGAGCTCATTTAGGTCAGGAGGATTGTGTTTGGTTCATTTGTCAAGGTTTGGAGTGTGGAAAGGGTGGCTTGTCCTATGTTTCTTTCACCAAAACCCAGCAGTGACGGTATTAACGGAACTAAATTGCTGAACTGAATAAGGCTGAAGGTTCAGAGGAGACTAAGGGAGTTAGGCATCCCACTTGGGAGCTGGGTGCCTAGGGACAGATTTTTTTAAAGATATTTAGGTCCCTAAAGATGTGGATAGGTGCCTACTGGATTTCCCTTAGTGCTTTTGAAAATACAAGCACCTATGACAATCCCACCAGGAGCCTATCTGCAGCTTCAGGCACCTAAACATATTTTAAAATCTGGCCCCTACTACTCTTAGGCCCCTTTGAAAATCCCAGCCTAAATATTTATGTTCTGAAATTAAATTGAATTTTGAAAATGGTCGCCTTTGAGAAGAAAAATTCCAAAAGACATTTCAGTTTTACTGAGACATTTATATGCTCATATAATATTCGGTAACTCTTTGGATGCATGTATATGATCCAAGAGTATGTACAATACAAAGCATCAGGATAGTCATGTAAGGCAATTACAAACTCTCCTGATCCTTTGATAGCATTAAGGTTTCATTGGGGTTAGAACCTATTTTATATTGAGCTTTTATATACGTTAGTGCATATTTTATATTAAGAATATTTTCTAACTGGTAGCTAATATTTATTAGTCAATGCATTAATTAAAATAAACAATTAAAATATATTTCCTCTTCTGTCTCATAGACTCAAAGACTCTAAGGTCAGAAGGGACCATTATGATCATCTGTCAGTGTCTTTTGTTAATGTCTTTTGTAATGGTTCACTTAAAAGTTACAATTTCTAATAGTTGAACACTTTCATTACACATCTCAAAGCTCTATAGGACTTCCCCTTTGGGGTGACATTTTTTTCATGTTCAAATTTCCCTATTATAATTTGAGATGAAGATCAAACTGATAAAGTAAAATAGCTTTATAGACTGCATTCATTAATGGACAAAATACAGATTCAAATGATATTGATGGGATGTATTAAATCTACTGATACCACAACATTCAGATTTAAGGCTATATCATTCTTTACTCGCCTGGTGGTGTCAATGTATTGTAGCGCTGATACCAAAAAGTGGTAATCTGCACAAGCCATTGTGGTCTGCGTGGAATCCCATTGAAGTTAAAGGGACTTCATGTGGGTTGTGGATCGACAAAGAAGGTTCATTTTGCAGGATCAGAGGCTAGTACCTAAGTTTATTGTTTAGAGATGATATTTACTGTACCTTGTGACATGTTGAGCTCATGAAATTTCAGTCATATGCCCCAATCCTGCAAATTGCTCCAAAGTCCCTGCCCTTCAGTGGAGCAGAGGTTTTATTTTATGAAACAATTTGCAGGATAGGGACCGGTGTTTTAAATTTCCACTACTTTGGCAGGTTTAAATGAGATCTCATTTCTATACAATTTTTACAGTTCAATTCTCTTTCATTATTTTCTGTTCATATAGCAGTGTTTAAAATTAAAAGCTATTATGGAAAGGAAATATTTAAAGAAGTGCATATGACTTGACATGATAAACCATTTCTGGCAGATACACTAAATATTTATTACAGTGGAATCTACTTAAAGTGAACTCAGATGTAGTGAAACATTGTTATATATTTCCATCAGTAATCATAGAAATTTACAGATCAGCAAAGTACGAAAGATGCTACTTGAAAATCTACTAGAGTCAAAACACAGTGATTTAGATTTTAGATTAGACTTGTTACAAATGGACTAGCAAATGAATAGCAAAGACTAGTATGATTTTGTTGATTTAAGGATATTTACTTTGTACATTTTGACATGATTGTGACAATTTGCATTTTAACAGTTTATAAAATTTTAACTTTTTGAAGCTCAACATCTACTTCATTAAATAATAGTCTGCTGCCTATAATTTCCTGCAACTGTGAAAAGTGAAGTTGATAAAAATCTAAAAAAAGCTTAAAAATAAACATTGATGTTATCCATCAAAATTATACAAAAATAAAAATCCAATTCTGCCAAACCTAGTTATACTGAAGTATGAGAGTTCTGAAATGTCTCAAAAATGTTACATACAAATAGCAATTTCAGTTATGTTGAACCTCTGCTTAAAGTCAGAGTCTTAAAGTCTACACTTGTCTTTTTTGGTCTGTGAAAAAAATCCTTTCACTAGGAGAGATTCCACTCAATTCTGTTTATTTTATCTGATCATAGTGTTTAGCCTAGCTGTGGTACTAGGGAGAGATGCTAGTTTTTCCATCGTTAAGATTGAAGGTGCTCTTTCATTATAAATCCGATTTAGTCACAACCCGCTTAACTTCAGAAACAAACAGATTGATCAGAAAATTTGCATATGTGAATTTATGTCAAGAAGAATTCTGCGAGAATTTTCATGTAAATTGAGTAAGACATCAGGAGGCTTGAGGGTTCAAAAAATGAAAAGTTCTTTAATAATTTCCTGCCTTTCCTTGGTACATCATAACTCCTATACAACTTGTCTTAGAAACTTCAAATTTGTTTTAATCTCTTGGTCTTGGGGAGCAGAGGTGCCATTGTTCTAAGGAGTTTATTGGTGAAATCATTAAGTTTTTAATAGTGGTATCTATGTAAATTATGGTCCAGAGGTAGATCTTATAACTGTGCATGCTCCTGACATGGAAAGTCATGAAAGGGGAAGCAGCAGGCAGGGAAATACACTGGGAATGAGAGAGAAAGAGAAGGATTGTCTATGCTTGAAATGCTACAGCTGCACCGCTGTAGCACTTCAGAGTAGACACTCACTATAGCAATGAGAGGAATTCTCCCATTGGCGTAGGTAGTCCACCTCCCCGAGAGGCAGTAACTAAGTTGACCAAAGAATTCTTTCCATCACCCCAGTACTTGTCTACACAGGATTAGGTTTGCTTAACTACATTGCTCATGTGTGTGGATTTTTCACACCCCTGAGGAATGTAGCTGGGTTGACTTAACTTTTGAGTGTAGGCCTAGCCTGAAAGAGAGAGAGTATGTCAGATGGGGTGGGGGGGTAGAGATAGCTCAGTGGTTTGCACATTGGCCTGCTAAATCCAGGGTTGTGAGTTCAGTCCTTGAGGGGGCCATTTAGGGATCTGGGGCAAAAAATCTGTCTGGGGATTGGTCCTGCTTTGAGCAGGGGGTTGGACTAGATGACCTCCTGAGGTCCCTTCCAACCCTGATATTCTATGATTCCATGATTTCTTCAGCACAAAAATTATTTCTGTAGGAAAATGGGCCTAACTCTGTTCAGGAAAATTGTTTAGAACAATTCCCTAAAAATATTTGGGAGTTCAAATATAAAATGTTGTAATGTGAGGAGTCTTAGCCCCAGACACAGTGGTTTTGAGTCTGTGCTCTAGATCTCTTAAAGGATAGAACAAAAAGTAGGTATCTTATATGTCAGAAGTATAGCATAGCATGGTGAATCATCCATACAAAATTGTAGCTGGATGGGTAGTTTGGAAGGTGTGTGGGGGAACTGAATTGTTCATTTCCAAACTTTTGAATGTTTCAAAGGGTTTTTGAAAAATATAATTAACTTTGAATTTGCAGGCTTCCTAACATTTGGATGGTTTGAGAAAACTATGATGTTCTCTTAAGTTTTTTTCCGTTAAGTAATTGATAGATGATCTCTAATGTAATGACTTTTTGGCCTGGAAAGGTATATAAAATGTGTGTTATAACAGCCAATGACATTATTGCTGCCTATTTGGTTAGTTTGTACTGAAGTGGTCAAGATAATGATAATTTGGGCATATTTGATCATCCTGAGCCCAGTCCTTGTCTAATTGAGGTAAATAGCATAACCCCCATTGACTTCGAAGTAGGAAAAGTTTGGAGCTACTAAAAGGTTAATGTGAACTGGTGTATTTAAAAATCTATAAAACAAAAAAAAAGTTAATATTACATGCTCAGCAGTCAGCATGACTAGTAACAACAGATCTATTTTTCTTTTTCTGTTGATATTAAGCGCTTATGGGGTATCTAGTCCAGATTGTTGACTCAATATATATACAATTTAATATTTTTAAAGCCATTATATTTTTTAAAATTTAATATTTGTAAAGCTCAAAAAGTTTGTCACAGAAAATCACCTCTTATGTATATGCTCATAGGTCTAAAATCATTGGCTGTCCTTCGAACTCATATGTCCTACTGCAATTTGAAAAAAAATAATTCATAGTTAAGGAATAAAACCCTGGAAATTAGAGGTTTATAATGGAAATGGTGTTACAAATTTAACTAGAACTGCAAATAAGAACTGCATTGCCAGAATGAATAGGAGTGAAAGGTATTGATATATAAAGGGAAATTATTTGCTTCTTAATTCTACTTCTTAGCGGAAATCTTGCAGGACTCTCACTCCTGGGTCTTAACCTAACGTGAGATTGACAGAAGTCCCCTATCTCTTAAGACTTGTTGACCTTGAGGTCAGTGTCAGTGAAGTACCATGCAAATCAGGCCCCACAATGGTCATAATACACCAAATACTGTTTTCTGAATGTTCCAGTTGGTTCCTATGGTTGCACAGGAGAGAAAGACAAACAACTCAAGCTGATCCACACAAAATTTGTCTAGCTCATCTATCTGTGTTTTTATATTGCAGCCATAGAATCATAGAATATCAGGGTTGGAAGAGACCTCAGGAGATCATCTAGTCCAACCCCCTGCTCAAAGCAGGACCAATTCCCAATTAAATCATCCCAGCCAGGGCTTTGTCAAGCCTGACCTTAAAAACCTCTAAGGAAGGGGATTCCACCACCTCCCCAGGTAACCCATTCCAGTGGTTCACCACCCTCCTAGTGAAAAAGTTTTTCCTAATATCCAACCTAAACCTCCCGAGCTGCAACTTGAGACCATTACTCCTTGTTCTGTCATCAGGTACCACTGAGAACAGTCTAGATCCATCCTCTTTGGAACCCCCTTTCAGGTAGTTCTAAGCAGCTATCAAATCCCCCCTCATTCTTCTCTTCTGCGGACTAAACAATCCCAGTTCCCTCAGCCTCTCCTCATAAGTCATGTGCTCCAGCCCCCTAATCATTTTTGTTGCCTGCCGCTGGACTCTTTCCAATTTTTCCACATCCTTCTTGTAGTGTGGGGCCCAAAACTGGACACAGTACTCCAGATGAGGCCTCACCAATAACGAATAGAGGGGAAAGATCACGTCCCTCGATCTGCTGGCAATGTCCCTACTTATACAGCCCAAAATGCCATTAGCCTTCTTGGCAACAAGGGCACACTGTTGACTCATATCCAGCTTCTCATCCACTGTAACCCCTAGGTCCTTTTCTGCAGAACTGCTTCCTAGCGATTCGGTCCCTAGTCTGTAACAGTGCATGGGATTCTTCCGACCTAAGTGCAGGACTCTGCACTTGTCCTTGTTGAACCTCATCAGGTTTCTTTTGGCCCAATCGTCTAATTTGTCTAGGTCCCTCTGTATCCTGTCCCTACCCTCCAGCGTATCTGCCACTCCTCCCAGTTTAGTGTCATCTGCAAACTTGCTGAGAGTGCAGTCCACGCCATCCTCCAGATCATTAATGAAGATATTGAACAAAACCGGCCCCAGGACCGACCCCTGGGGCACTCCACTTGAAATCGGCTGCCAACTAGACATGGAGCCATTGATCACTACACATTGAGCCCAACGATCTAGCCAGCTTTCTATCCACCTTATAGTCCATTCATTCAGCCCATACTTCTTTAACTTGATGGCAAGAATACTGTGGGAGACTGTATCAAAAGCTTTGCTAAAGTCAAGGAATAACACATCCACTGCTTTCCCCTCATCCACAGACCCAGTTATCTCCTCATAGAAGGCAATTAGGTTAGTCAGGCATGACTTGCCCTTGGTGAATCCATGCTGATTGTTCCTGATCACATTCCTCTCCTCTAAGTGCTTCAGAATTGATTCCTTGAGGACCTGCTCCATGATTTTTCCAGGGACTGAGGTCAGGCTGACTGGCCTGTAGTTCCCCGGATCCTCCTTCTTCCCTTTTTTAAAGATGGGCACTATATTAGCCTTTTTCCAGTCATCCGGGACCTCCCCTGACCGCCATGAATTTTCAAAGATAATGGCCAATGGCTCTGCAATCACATCCGCCAACTCTTTTAGCACACTCGGATGCAGTGCATCCGGCCCCATGGACTTGTGCTCGTCCAGTTTTTCTAAATAGTCCCGAACCACTTCTTTCTCCACAGAGGGCTGGTCACCTTCTCCCCATACTGTGCTGCCCAGTGCAGCAGTCTGGGAGCTGACCTTGTTTGTGAAGACAGAGGCAAAAAAATAATTGATTACGTTAGATTTTCCCACATCCTCTGTTACTAGGTTGCCTCCCTCATTCAGTAAGGGGCCCACACTTTCCTTGACTTTCTTCTTGTTGCTAACATACCTGAAGAAACCCTTCTTGTTACTCTTAACATCTCTTGCTAATTGCAACTCCAAGTGTGATTTGGCCTTCCTGATTTCACTCCTGCATGCCTGAACAATATTTTTATACTCCTTCCTGGTCATTTGTCCAATCTTCCTCTTCTTGTAAGCTTCTTTTTTACGTTTAAGGTCAGCAAGGATTTCACTGTTAAGCCAAGCTGGTCGCCTGCCATATTTACTGTTCTTTCTACACATTGGGATGTTTTTTTCCTGCAACCTCAATAAGGATTCTTTAAAATACAGCCAGTTCTCCTGGACTCCTTTCCCCCTCATGTTATTCTCCCAGGGGATCCTCCCCATCAGTTCCCTGAGGGAGTCAAAGTCTGCTTTTCTGAAGTCCAGGGTCCATATTCTGCTGCTCTCCTTTCTTCCTTGTGTCAGGATCCTGAACTCGACCATCTCATGGTCACTGCCTCCCAGGTGCCCATCCACTTTTGCTTCCCCTACTAATTCTTCCCTGTTTGTGAGCAGCAGGTCTAGAAGAGCTCTGCCCCTAGTTGGTTCCTCCAGCACTTGCACCAGGAAATTGTCCCCTACACTTTCCAAAAACTTCCTGGATTCTCTGTGCACCGCTGTATTGCTCTCCCAGCAGATATCAGGGTGATTAAAGTCTCCCATGAGACCCAGGGCCTGCGATCTAGTAACTTCTGCTAGTTGCCGGAAGAAAGCCTCATCCACCTCATCCCCCTGGTCTGGTGGTCTATAGCAGACTCCCACCACAACATCACCCTTGTTGCTCACACTTCTAAACTTAATCCAGAGACTCTCAGGTTTTTCTGCAGTTTCATACCGGAGCTCTGAGCAGTCATACTCCTCTCTTACATACAATGCAACTCCCCAACCTTTTCTGCCCTGCCTGTCCTTCCTGAACAGTTTATATCCATCCATGACAGTACTCCAGTCATGTGAGTTATCCCACCAAGTCTCTGTTATTCCAATGGCATCATAGTTCCTTGACTGTGCCAGGACTTCCAGTTCTCCCTGCTTGTTTCCCAGGCTTCTTGCATTTGTGTATAGGCACTTTAGATAACTCGCTGATTGTCCCGCTTTCTCAGTCTGAGACAGGAGTCCTCCCCTCTTGCACTCTCCTGCTCATGCTTCCTCCTGGTATCCCATTTCTCCACTTACCTCAGGGCTTTGGTCTCCTCCTCCCGGTGAACCATGATGCCTATAACTTAGGCCAAAACTCTACAGTTCCAACTAAGAGCACAGAGAACCTCCTCTGTTGTAAATGGGTTGTAAAGATCACTTCAAGATTCTATAGGAATGACCTGCCTCTGAGGGGAAGGTAGAGTATCCTTCTCTCCAAAGCAGGACTACAGTCTGCAGGGAGACAGTTCCATCTGGATTTACTTTACAACGCTAAGCAGGTGCCAATGTTAAGTGGCATTCCTCTGTGGGTGAGCAAGCTTTATAGCTGTGGGAGGGGTGAGTACCTTGAGCTGACAGGCCAGCTCTAACAAAACAATGAATGATATATAAATAAACCACAACAGTTACAGAGCAGGTGAAAGATGGATGGGGTACTTAAATTAAGGCTCTCGGGAACTCAGTGTGGTGTGTAAGATTGGAAAACCTATACTGATTATGTACTTCGTGTATGGAGAAACAGGTGAGGCCTCCATGGACCCTCAAAAACCGAATGAAATATTAGCATGAATGGTACAATGCTGCTGTTAATGGTTCCTTTGCTTACTGTTAGCCCAGGCAGTAAGGTCATGAGTATTCAAGGCTCACTGACTATTGAGACTTGTTTTTCTTCTACAAATCTATTTTTCCATAACATAAATGTGCATATAAGAAGATGCATATGATTTCTTTAACAGAACAGCTGTTAGAGGAGTACTTACTAACTGGGACTACTCACTGTGGGTAAGGGTTGGAAAATCAGGCATATTGTGCTGTAACAGTTATTCTAAAGTGTATCTGACCAGACACACCTTAAAGTTTGCACTTCAGAGTCGCAACAACATGTGACATATCCCATGATGCAGATACTTCAGAAAACCTCATTTATAGAAAACCCTTGTTCACCATAAAAAACATAACAAATTCATCTCCATCGTTATTAGACCAGCACATGGCTGGTTAGAGGATTTGGGGAAGGAATAGCATTATAAAACATCGGGCTACACCCCAGATGTAACTGACACATTGCACATACAGAGGATGTGTGTGGTGGTGGTAGTGGCAGGGTTCTTTATCTTCCTTCCTTTCCAGTCTCCTGCTGCAGGAGTGAAGCCCAATTGGAGCCCAGGGTCCTTTCAGCCTTAGCAATACATTTATATCCATTTACTTTTCCAAGACTGTCTCCACAAGGAAAACATCTGGAAAATTATTTTTGTTTAATATGAAATCTGAATGAAAATAAAATAAAATAAAAGCCTTTCATGGTGCTATTTTTGACATTCATCCACTCCAGCTCATCTGCGTGCACATATTTCTTTGCTTGGCTTTTGTTTTTTACCATTTATATTAGATTTGTTGACTCTTTTAAAATACACAAACTGTAAAGGTAAGCTTTTAATTTTAAATGTAACATTTTTAATTATTTAAATCAGGTGATGGAATATGATAAACTTTTGACTCATAGCACCGGAAGCGGCAGTAAATTATTAGTTCTTATGACTGAAAAAGGCATACACAACAGTTGGACCAGAATTTGTTCCTGTTTGTCTTAGTAATAACAACTACTTACTCTCATAGCATCTTTCATCCAAGGCTCTCAATGTACTTTATGTGTGTTAATAAATTAAGCCTTACAACAGCCCGATGAGATAGTTAAGTATCACTGTTTTACGGGTAGGGAAAATGAGGTATAGAGAGATTAAAGACCAGATGGTTCTACTCTTACTTTGAGTAGTCCCTTACTCCCTGATAGTCCCATTGACTTCAGTCTTCGGTAGGACTTTTGCCAGTATAAAGTACTACTTAACATGGAGTAGGAGTGACTTAGTTTGGCCCTAAATGATTTGCCCAGAGTCACACAAGAAGTTGGAAATAAAACTCAGATCTTTTGACTGTACCAGTTGCTTTGATGGCAAATACATCCTTCTTCTCAGGCTGGCACTCATGAGCCAGAAAGTACCAGGATGGCAACAAACCCATTCTCTTTGCATAAGTACTACCATGAATATAGAATTTACAGGCAGAGAAGCACATATGTAATTTTAAAATCACATTTTATTTTTCATTTCCAAGGTTGTGTTGATAACAAAAGTAAATTAAAAAAAAATAATATTTTTAATCTCATTAAGCCAGATTCTCAGCTATACGAGATTTCTACTCTGTGCTATGAGGCGGGAGTCCAGCAGGGAGCCAGTTACAGCCCCTGACTCCTGTCCTTCCCTGGTTCAAATTAGAGCAACTTACTTGATTTAAACTGTGCCAGCTGGCAACCTTCCCCAAGAGACTGCCAGTTAAGGATAGCTGATGCACAGCATGCTTTGGCCACATCTCCGCCCCACCCAACATTCACTTACCTCCCTGGATTTCTATCTCTATTGTGGAAACTCCTGTGATAGATACTCCCAGTTGGGGATATAGGGCCAGATTCCATCACCTTTGTACCACCAGAGTCTTACCAAAGGGGAAGACTGGGACAGAAAATCTGGCCAAAGATTATTATTTTTTTTTTTAAGTTTCAACTCTGAATGCCTAAAATTAGGCTCCCAAAGCCAAGATTTTCAAAAGTGACTAGTGCCATAGGACTCTTTGTTGCTGTTTAGTGATTTTGTGTGCATCAGTCTTTGGGGGCCCAACTGGAGACACTTTAAAAGGGCCAGATTTTCAAAAGGTGCTGAGCATCCACCTGCTAAAAATCAAGCCCTTTTAAGGTGTGTCTTTAAGTACTGTACTTTAATAGGAGTGTCCTCATGTTCAGAAGCGCTGAGCACCCAAAGATCAAGCCATTTTATGTAGGTAACTAACTATGGATTTGTGAGACTAATGTTAGCCATTCAGGTTTGAAAATTTTGGCTTAAATTATGAATTTCTGTTTTCCAAATCCCTCTGTAATTCCCCAAGGATACTAATTATGGCTTGTCATAACAAAACCTTCTGAAATATTTGCTTCTCTGAAAGAATTCCACAACTGACCCTTTGCTTGTATGCCATCTGCTGTTAGAGTAAAAACACTTTCTCTTGTCACTTTCATTATTTTCCAATACACCTGATGAAAACATCTGAGATTTATATAGACGTATTGAGCAGCTGTCTCATATTTACTGTGAGGAATAAATGGAATTTGGGCCTTTTCTCTAAGAATGTGTTTGCCCATTAAACAATGGTGAAGGTGTTTCTATTATAACTGTTATGAATGATTTTCATTGTTTAACACTGTTTTGATTACTTAATCTGACTTTTTTGTCTTTTGTCATGGTTGGTGATGCAGTTTGATGTGGGGTCTTCTGTTCCTTAGTTTTTATTTTGTAGAAGTGAGTTCAAAGGAAAAATAAAAATTAACTCAGAAAACATTCTAAATATTATCTTAATCAAATATTCCCACAGTAATTTAATTTGAAAGAAGGATTAGGGAATTAAATATCTAGAAATATTAATAACTGGGTACCTGTTGACTGTGAGAACCACTTGCTGACTTTCCTATCATGTGTAAAGGTAGTGGACCTCAGGAGACATCTAGATAAACTTCTAATGAGTACTGGGGAGGAGTTCATGGTTGCAGTTGAGGTATATATTTAGGACTAATAAAGTAGGGAGGTATAGGAGTGCAGTCCTGGAAACATGGAGAACTCTTGGGTCCTTGGCCTTGATAGGAAATTTCTCTGAAATGCTTCTGGACTAATATGGAGGTTTAGCTCCACAGGGAGAACTTCAGCAACTTTAGTTCATGGATGAGAAGGTGGTGCCCAGAAGAGGGGATTGTGGTGAAGGGAGAACCTATATAGAAGGGATGGGCTTCACCTTAAACAAAGTGGAACAAGACTGCTGGCACAGAAAATGAACAAGACTTTGTGGATTTTTTAAGATAAGAGCTGGGGAAAAGCTGGCAGAGGTTGAGGAACACTCAGGTTGCACAAAGACTTATGGTAGGGAGATCAGTAACAAAAGGCATCTTTGTATTAAGTAAAGTATGAAATTACAGCAAAAATGAAGGAGGGAAATTCAGGAAAGCTAACAGGGTGTCAGACTAAAGAGTTAAATAAAAAAGAAGCAGATGGCCAACCTCTGCCCCTCCCCACCACACACACAAATCCTACAGGTGATCATATACCAACACGAGAAGTGTAAAGCAAAAAACAAAAATCTAGAATTCTTGGCAAGAAAAGAGGATATTGGCATAGTAGGCATTACGGAAGAATAGTGGAAAGACAAAAACCAATAGGCTATTGTAATGCCTGTCTATGTACAGGAAGGACAGATTAGGTCATAGAGCTGGGGGAGTAGCTTAGGGGCTACTCTATCTGGCTGTCTGGTCAGGAAACGGATATTGAGTGCAAAATATTTGAGAGATCAAAGAATCAACTAAGTCTAATATGGCAGTAATAATGGGTGACTTCAGCTACCTTCAGCTGGTCAAATATCACAGTGGGACAAGGTTTAAGGGAAATAGTTTCTCAAATCATCACATTAAATTATTGCTTCTTTGGAATAGTTAGTTCTAGAGCGCACACACTGAGTGGCTATTCTTGACTTAGTCCTAAATAACACATAGGAATTGGTCTAAAATAGCGGATATTGAGTCACAATGGTGGCTATAGGCCACCGAAAGTCAAAGTAGTGACCACAGAATAATTAAGTTCAATGCTGTGAGAGGAGTGTCCAAAATTAAGAAGTCAGTCAGAAGATTAAAATAAAAAATAAGGAAACTAAAATCCTCAGACTCAACAGGAGAGAAAGTTTAAGTATTCTATTGTAGATCAAAGGCACAAAGGAACAAAACAAGAAAGGGAGTTGGAAGGCAAGAAATAATCTAGTATAGTTATATTGCAAGATTCATTAGGGATTTTTTGAGCCAAACAAGTGTCCTTCAGAAAGTGAAAATTCAACCCTGTGAAGTCAATAGAAGCATAAACTACAGCAAGTATAATGTCAGATGGAATTTTAGGAGGGTAAGAGGGATTGTAAAGAGCAATTAGCAAAAAGAATCTTAGGCCCTGCCCCAAGAAAATAAAAAGTATATCAGAAACAGGAAATCTGCAAGGGAATCAATAGGACTAACATGGATCAATTAAGGAGAATAAGGACGCTGCAGAGAAACAATGATTTTTTCGTCAGTTTGTGTCACAGAGGATGTTAGGGAAATACCTACTTTATACCGACTCTTTTCAGTTGGTGAAGATGAGATATCATCAGAAACAGATGTGTCAAAATAAGAGCTGCTGGAACAAACTGATAAAGAGTAACAAGACACAAGCAAACAGACCAGATTGCATTCGTTCATGAGTTCCAAACGAGCTTAATAAAGTGAGCCAGCTGCTAACAAAAATGTGCTTCTCATAAAAAATAGGTACTATTTCAAAAATGAAATAAAGGAGATTTAAAGACAGGTGATTAAAATGTTTAGCTGCACAAAAGAACAACTATATAAAGTGAGATTTGAAAAGTTTGGGACTGTTGCATATATAAAAAGAGGGACTTGATAGAGATATGAAAAATAATGTGTTCCTGTTTACCCTTTGTGATAATACAAGACCCATCGGGCCAATCAATGAAATGGAGAGGTGAGACATTTAAAACTTGATTTCAAATGAGTTAAAGCCTTCTCTCTCTTTTTTTTTTTTTTGGAAACGTGTTTTTAGAGTGTATCACACAATATCATTATGATGTATCAGATCACACCATACGTTGTTACTTGTTTCCTGGGTAATTATGGTTATGGTTCTTCATTTAGCAGATCCAGGAAAATCAATTATATTACTTCCTTGTGGTTTGGAGCTTGGAGTAATAATTACATTTACCCACAACCAGCTATATTGTGGCTATAGAGATATGAAGTGGGCTGTTACATCATTTCCTTTGTGGCACTGATGATCCCTTCTGTTAAACTTACGACACTATAGAATAGTAATATCAGAGCTCATGCATTTTTGGCACATATGACTCCATACTGAACAATGTTTTTTTAAAAAAACAAAAAAAACAAAAAGACCCTGGGCTTTTCTTTCTGGCATTACATTTTGCAGTCTGTCTGATTCCTGTACCTCCTGTGGTTGATGGTTGGAAGTTGGGTGCTATGTGTCTCAAGTAAAAATCAAGTAGGATGAATTTGGGACCTCACTGTTTGTTTATGAACCAAAGAGAAGCTCCACTTGCTAGATAATCGTATTCCTAATTACATGCTAATTGAGATGGACCAAAGTTGAAACAAGAAATTTGCATGGTACTTAGAGTTTTTGCCAAATACCCAACAGGCAGTCAAATACCTCCTTATTGGTGTGAAAAAGTGCAAGTGTGGCCTGCCTGATTCTCCACCACCTGCCCCTTGTTTCGTCATTTAAGCCTCTGCAATGTGAGTGCAAACACTACTATTTTGATTTGATAGCATTTTACATTTGCCTTTGCTCTCGTATATGTATCATAAAAGGTATAAGGCACTGTAGAATCAGGTCTGTTTGCTACCTTTTGTAACTAAATTGGAGTATTTTGCTCATTTTGAATGAAACAGGCCCATTCATTTCCAAGGCAGAGAGGGAGACAAATTCTTGTTAATCCTTAGTAACCCCTTGATTATTCGTTTTTTTCTTACAAATCTCAATACGTGATATTTGATTCCCAAAGGTTGTTCTTTTTTTCTGAAGAATTACTTAATCCATCTTTGGGCATCAAAAATTCTCAAGAGCTTTTGAAGATCTAAGAGGATCAATATTTTAATATTAATTATACTTCCCTTAAACTTCCTTATATACTCTTTCTCCCAATGTGCCAACTCATTTTTTAAACTGATTGAACACAGAGTTAAGACTTAAAATGCAATTAAAAAGAGAAATAACATATTTAGCATCTATAATATTAACATTAACGGTGACAGGTACTTTCACTGAACTGAACATACCCAGATCTTCCAGATACATACTTGAGTGGCTAGCCTGAGCTGATGCTCCTGCTACCCTGACCACACTCCTATTTTTAGTTCAAGCTCAAGCAAAGCTAGCATGGGTATCCTAAATGAGCTGGGAATCACACATTGTCATGACCAGGACATGGGGGTCAGAGCAGGAGTTGGGAGTCAGGCAGGGTCAGGTTACCAGAAGGTCAGAATCTGGGACAGGCCAGACGACAAACCGAGGTCAGGAGTCAGGCAGGGTCAGGTTACCAGGAGATCAGCAGCAGGCAGTCGGAGCAATTATCTCAGGGGAAGCAGCCCAAAGCAGGGAGAACCCAGTTGCATGGACAACTTCCTGTTCATGTGCTGGATTTACATAGAAGCAGTGAACCAATCAGGACACCCAGCATTCTACCAATCAGATTCAATGACTGGGGTCGTCTGTCAGAGCTGTGTTCCTATCCTGATGACAGTTAGCAGGTGACTGTGTGGCAGGTTGGTGCTTACCAAGCTTTTCGGGGTGATTCGTATGGAATGCTTGTACAAATGCGGGGGATGTGTATGTTTTCCACAGGTTCCCAGGTGTATGTACCTCAGGACCCTCCCAGTCAACAAGGTACGAGAGCCTTCCACATTTCTGTTTAGAGTCCAGAATTTTGTAAACCATATATTCCTTATGGCCCTGGACCTGGCTAGGTCCTGTGAAGGAAAGTGTTTTTTGTGCAGGTTTCAAAAATGATACATGAAACACCAGGTGAACCTTCAGAGAGTTGTAGTTCAAAAGTGACTGAATTAACCTGTCATAGGATCTTGAAAGGGCCAAGGAATCGAAAGTGCAGTTTGCGAGCAGGTCTGTCTGTGTGGAGATGCTCTGAGGAGAGCCACAGAGTAGGTGAGGCCTTGCTGTTGATGCAGGTCCTTATGCCGTGTATAGTCTACCCTGGCTTTTCCCAGGTGTTCCTTCACTTCTTCTTTGGCCCAGTGAATCTGCTGTATCAGGTCTGAGGTGGCCAGGTTGGGAGAGGACATGGGTAATTACAGATGGAATCAGGGATGGTACCCATGGTAGGCAAAAAAAAAAAAAAGGGTGGAGGAGGCTTTGTCCAGTAGGCACATGGTCTTCATTGTTGTAGGCAAATGATGTGCAGGGGAGAAGTTAAGACCAATCATCGGGGGACAATTGATGTAGCAGTGCAGATATTGCAGATATTGCTTAAGGATTTGGTTGGCCTTTTCCGTTTGGCTGATGGACTGGGTCAGCAGAGGAAAGACATGCGGACTTCCAGCAGATGACGGGCCTCCCACCAGAACTATCCTGAGAATTGAGACCCCAAATCGGAAATAATGCATTCCAGAGGTGGACTGCATGGATAATCCATAGCTGGGCTGTCTCTTCAGCAGAAGGCAGGCCTGTGCAAGGAATGAAGTAGGCGATTTTTGTAAAGTGGTCCACCATTGTCAAAATTGTTGGACTCTGTTAAGTCTACAATAAAGTCTACAGCGATGGCCACCCACAGTCAAGATGAGGTGTCCAAGGGCTGGAAGACACTGCAGAGCTTGTGGTGTGGTATCTTGGCATGGGCACAAACTCTGCCAGAGGCAATGAATGACTTCTCTATCAGGTGTATCTGGGGCCACCAAAAGGAGTGGGATATTAGTTGTTGGATCTTGAAGTGCCCCAAATGTCCTGCTAAAGGAAAATCATGGCATAATTTCAGGACTGCAACTATTGTAGGTCCCGGACAACATAGATATGGTCCCTTACATATGTGATCCCTTGTGATCCAGCTGCTTGTGGATAATAGCTTGTTCATCAGGTGGAATTCCTGAGGCAGAGTGTATCAATCTGAGTATATGCTGGTGATGAACTGAACTGAGAAAATTATGGTACTTGAGAATGAGGGTTGGTTCCTGGATGGGGCCTTGTGGGTTGGTACTGTGTCTTCAGGACAGGGCATCCTCCGTGTCATTTCAGGACAGGGCACGGTGATAATAAAATTGAATCATGAGAAAAATAGGGCCCACTGAAGCTGCTGTTGGTTTAAGGCTTTCACCCGAAATAGATAATTCCAGGTTTTTATGGTCAGTGAATACCTGGACTGGGTGGTGAGCTCCTTCCTGGAAGTGCTGCCATTCTGCAAAGGCAATT
Organism: Malaclemys terrapin pileata; assembly: GCF_027887155.1. Taxonomy (NCBI): domain Eukaryota; kingdom Metazoa; phylum Chordata; order Testudines; family Emydidae; genus Malaclemys; species Malaclemys terrapin. The sequence goes on along the minus strand of NC_071506.1, from coordinate 194,700,135 downwards.
TTTATCACCAGGAGTTCCTTATCAAAAATTTCATATTTTAATTTTGTGGGAGTTAACTTCCTGGAATAATAAGCACATGGTGTAATGCTCGTTTGGGACCAAGTTGCTGGGAGAGGACTGCCCCGATTGCTATACTGGAGGCATCAGCTTCTACAATAAAGGTTTGTGTGACAGCGAGATCTTGTTCTTGGATAAGGTTTGTAGCAGTGATGTTACAGACTGTTGGCTTGTAAAGTCTCTGATGACTTCCAAAAGATAGGAAGGTCCTCAGTCTATTGATCAGAATGCTGCTTTTAGTGTGAGTCCATAGTCCAGAGATCAGAGCAGGAAAGAGGCAAAATGGAGATGCTTCCAGGGTCTTTTACACCTTCTCCCATGTGGGGAATGCTCTCAGTCTTAATTTGTAGAAAATTACAGGCACAAGATGGAGTCCAAAGTCACATGAGCAGTCATATGCCTTTGCTTGCTTTGATGACTCACCGGAGCAGCCATTACCCATATTCTGGCAAAGGTATCTGCAGGAAGAGCCATCCGGGCAGAATGAGTTTCTTCTGTGGAGCATTGTGAGCATCAGTTGCCTTTGATGGGCCATCAACACAAAGCTGTCTGGCTTCAATGTAGATTTTATCTGGTGGATGTTGCCCAGGAATACACTACATATGTAGGATGGAAGTTCATAGTCAATATTTATTACTTCAGATAAAAATTATGCCTGGGTATAAACAGGATAATCATACGCCGCAAATCATAACTTTTCCATTGACACCTTAGATGACATACTTTGTAAAAGATTTGTTGCAATTGTATAACAGCGGTAGCAACATTGATATACATGGTCATATTTCAATCATACAGCATCACAGTAGGAAAGACAAGTTTCAGCTGATTGAATGAATGCTGGGCCTAAGGAGACCAATGGAATTGGGCATTTTTCCAGAGGGGCTCAAGCAGTGAGGGTCTCAATTTGTTTTGAAAAGCTCAGGATAAATTGTCGATAAAAATGGGCAAATCCCAGGATGCATTGCAGGTCATGTACTGTGTGGGAAATCTTGGACATCCTGGGCCTTCCATGGGTCCATCTGGACCTCCTACTGGGGATAAAACAAAGCCCAAGTACTCCATGGAGGCCACATCAAAGGCATATTTCTTGAGCTTGGCATAAAGGCCATGCTGCTGTAAGCATTCCAGAACAGCTAAGACATGAGCGGTATGCTGTTCAGAGCAGTCAGAGAAAATCAATATGTTATCTAGGTAGACTACTACATATTGGTCCAATAAGTGTTGGAACACATCATTTATAAAATGTTGGAAAGTGGTTGGGGAGTTGCTCAATCCGAAGGGCATTACAAGATAGTCACAGTAGCCATAGTGGATTCAGAAGGCAGTCTTCCACTCGTCCCCTTCCCTGATTCACATGAGATTGTACGGTCCCCGGAGGTCCAACTTAGTGAATATATGGGCAGCCTCCATGTGATCCAGCAACTTGGGAATCAGGGGTAGCAGATAATGATTCCTGATAGTTATCTGATTCAATGCATGATAATCAATGCAGAGTTGGAGACTGCTATCTTTCTTCTTGACAAAAAGTACTGGTACGCCAGCCAGGGAGATTAACTAGCGGATAAACCATTGGGCCAGATTCTCCTGGAGGTACTCTGAGTGCTGTCAGCTCAGGTTCTGACATAACATAAACTCATCAGAAGGGTATTTTTGCTCCTGGCTGCAGATCTATTGGGCAGTCATGGTCCCAGTGCGAAGATAGAGTCTCCACATTCTTCTTTTCCAAAACATCGGACTAGTCTTGGTATTTTGAGAGGACTTCAGATATAGCTTCAAAGGAAGGTTCTACCTGGATAGCTGTCCCCATCTGAGCCTCTCAAGGTTTGGCTGCTGGGACAGGAGCCTCTGATTGCCAGCACTGTAGTCTACAACACTCCAATAGAAAACAGACTTCCTGTGTTTGCCACTAAATAAGCAAACTGTAGAGGCCCAACCAGTAGATACTGAGGATCAGGGGAAAGTGTGGCGAATGGATCACACAAAATCGTAACATTTCTCTGTGCCTCTGAATCATTTCAGTGGAGCTGTTTCCTCTGTTACTGGACCAGAAGACAAGGGGGAACTGTCAATATTTTCTATAAGGTTAAGAGTGGTCTTGGATTGCAGGGGAATCTGCAGGATCTGGTCTGCCTCTGCATTGATGAAGCAGTCAGCTGTGCCTGAGTTCATGAGGGGCTGGTAAAATGGGATTTTGCAGGAGCACCCCAGGTATGTGCAACTAGACTGGCACCTGAAAATGGGGAGCCCTTGGGTGGGGAACTGGGTGCGTTCCAGTCAAGACCAAAGGGCGAGGGAGCTCTTTTTCCTGATTCCTTGGAAACAGGGATGTCAGAAATGGAGGGGTGTCTACTCACTGCAGTAGAAGCAGAAACAGTGCTGGCGTCGTCATTCCTTTTCTGTGGAGGTAAGCAGTTGATGGCCCACACCCACCTTCATTGGCTCAGCAAGAGGCAGTGGTGAAAAGGTACTTGCACTGGAGAGTTGCAAGACCCCTGTTTTTGACTCTCTTCATTCCAGTAACTGATTGTCTATATGGATGGCGAGATCCATGAGGACATCCAGACTTGCGGGTTTGTCTACTTGGGCTAATTCATCCTTAATTTCTTCTTGCAGGCCCCACCGGCACTGACACCTCTGTGCTGCCTTGTTCCAATTTGTATCAGCTGTGAGGCATCGCAGCGGTGCAGCGTAAGAGGCTCCGGTGCCCAGCCTAGGCAGCCTCCGCTGTTTGTGGTTAGTGTAGATCATCCAATAGTACTGACATGCCTTGGAGGAAGACCTCCTAGTTTGACACTATTGGACTATCACACTCCAAGAAGGGGGAGGCCCAGTCTAAGGCTTCCCTGGACAGCAGGTTGATAACCAGGCTTACCTTTGCATGATCAGAATTATAGGACTGTGGGTGCATCATGAATAGGAGGTGGCACTTTATAAAACCCTGGAATCACTGAGGATTGCCATCAAATCTGGCAGTAGTTTTGGCCAATTTTGGTTAGACATATTCCTGTAGATTTCATCACTTGACGTAATATTTAATTAAAAATTAATCTTTAATTCCTGGAGACAGTCCTGGAGGGTTGGCAACCCTATGGCAGTGGTATCGGGGAATAGGGCTGCATGAGCTGTGTTTTCAGCAAGAAACTGCATGACGATCCTGCGAAAAACGGTTCTCCGAAGTCAACCGGATGACATGGGCCTTTAACAGTGAGGGTAAATAACTTTTGGAACAATTTACCCAGGGTCATGGTGGATTCTCCGTCACTGGTAATTTTTAAATCAAGATTAGATGTTTTCTTTAAAGGTACACTGTAGTTCAAAAGGCATTATTTTGGGGAAGTTCTAGGGCCTGTGTTATCCAGGTGGTCAGACTAGGTGATCATAGTGGTCCCTTTTGGCCTTAGCATCTCTGAATCTATGAAAATGAGGGATAAAATGGCTGATGCTAAAGGTCAGAAGATCACAACAGAATCCGTCATTGACCAAGTCATAATCTTAGTGGATTTCCTCCTAATACTAGCTTGATTTGCAAAAGGTCAGATGAAGATTGGTTAGGACTCTGACTTGACATCTGTTGTAGTAAAATATGAAAACGTTTAGATCCAGGCAAGCAAACTATGAAGAAGAAATTCCAAAAAATATTAAATACAGTAGAACCTCAAAGATACGAACATCAGAGTTGAGAAGTGACTGGTCAACTGCACACCTAATTTGGAACTGGAAGTAAGCAACCAGAAGTAAACAATCAGGCAGCAGCCGAGACAAAGAAAGCAAATACTGTACTTTACCTGTGTTGCATCTTAAAGGTAGACACATCTGGGCTTTCACAACATTCTCTTTGAACTGGATCTTAGCCTGCTGTCTGCAGTTTCTTCAGGTGCACGATTGGCCTCAGGGCTACCACGCTCATCACCCCTCTGCCATCTCCCAGCGGGGCATGCTAACCCCCCGCTGCCAACCCAAGGCAGCCTGAGCAGGCAGAGCAGGAGCAGCACCGGGGTCTGCATTGCTTTCCTATAAGCATCAGGTGCTGTTTTCACCCCCCTTCAGCCGGGAGGGAGACAAGCTTGCATGGCTCAGTCCAAGCCCAGGAAAGAAACTGCCACAGCCGGAAGTGCTGATGCTGCAAGGAAGCTGCCAGCATTGGGACTACCACATTTGGGGTGTGAGCTGCTGCTCTTGTGGCTGGAGCCTGGCCTGGAGTGTGACCTGCTGCGGGCATGCTGTGCTCTGGAGGAGCATCTCCGTTTTAAAGAGCCGCAGCCTGCACCGCACGCCCACTGATGCGGCCCGAGATTTGCGCTCTTGGGTCCTGGCAGCACCCCTGGGATCGGGAGGGACAGGGAGGGAGGGACGCTGGTGGCGGACTCTGAGCCACTGCCTCTGCAAGCCCTGGAGAAAGGCAGCTGCGGGCTGGCCCTTGTAGTGCCCAGGGTGCTGGTCTGGCCTGCCCAACAGCCCAAAGGCAAGAAACAAGAATAGAGCAAGGAGCTGCTTGCAAACCAGGCATTGCTGCCAGGTTCCTGAGTGCCAGGTACCACCTTTGCAGAGAGCTCTCCCAACCTCAGCGGAAAGGCACTGATTGTAGGATAAATAAGAGCAAAGGGGTAGTAATGGAAGAGCATCCCCTCAACTGAATCAGCCTCTTTGGCTTCTTTGAAATTTTCACCCTTAGTTCTTATCCTGTATTTAGAGGCTTCTTCGGAAGTTTAATGTGACATGTTATTGGCCTTGCAGTAAAAGCACATTTGAAGACAGTTCTCTGGCCTCTGAAATGATTTCAAGTACCGTACTGTATGACTAAGCAAAATGGCAAGCAGTGGGAAGCGCAAATGTGTCACACTTTCAATTGACACAAAGCTAGAAATATTTTTTAAAAACCTTGATGGTGTTAGCATCAGCAAAATAGCAGTAGAGTAGGGTATCAGGAAATCACTGATATTCCGAAAAGCCAGGAAGAAATAAAGCAATTTGCAAAAGAAGCCAAAGACAGTGGAGCAGTAAAAAGGCGTGTTGTATGCAAAACTGCTGCTGCACCTGCTTTTGATAAGGCAATGCCTCGGTGGTTTGCCAAAGAGAGATCAAAAGGCACTCCTACAAGTGCTGTGATGGATACAGAAAAGGCAAAGTTACCCTACAGAGAAATGAATCCAGACAAAGGTGCGGACCATTTTAAAGCAAGCACAGGGTGGCTCTGTCGGTTCAAAAATTGGCATGGAATATGGCAGTTGGGGATGCAAGGAGAGTCTCCAACAGCTGACTCGAATGCTGCCGGTGAATTTAAAAACACTTTCAAATAATTTATTGAACAGCATGAACTTACCCGGGACCAAGTGTTTAACTGCGACGAGACAGGCCTGTACTGGCGCCTGCTTCCAAACAAGACTCTGGCAGACAGTTCAGAAAAACAAGCGAAAAATTTGAAATCCAGTAAAGATCGAGTCACACTGATGGCTACTGCTAATGCAAGTGGGGATTTCCGTCTCCCACTGCGGTTCATTCACAAAAGTGCGAAACCTCACTGCTTTGCAAACCTCATTACATCAACTCTACCTGTCCATTACTACAGCCAGTGCAGTGCTTGGATGGATAAAGGCATTTTCTCAATCTGTTTTTTTAAACACTTTGTTCCACTTGTGAAAGACGACCTTATACCAAAATCTTTACCTATCCGAGCTGTGCTGCTGATGGATAATGCTCCATCTCATCCTGCCGTTGAAAATCTATTGATGGAAGATGGAAGCATTCAGTGTTTGTTTTTGACACCAAACATCACAAGTTTCATTCAGCCAATGGACCAAGGCGTTACAGACCACATAAAACATTGATACAAGCGAAACCTCTTATGATGATTGTTACTGGGATCAATGCACAATCTTGCACAGATTTTCGTAAACAGCTGACAATCAAAGATGCTGTCTAGGTGTGTGCTGAGTCCTGCGGTGAGATTGGCTCTGAGTCTTTGAGATGCTCATGAAATGCATTTTGGCCAGGTATTGATAACACTGAACCAGATAATTTGGAAAATAATGATCAGATGGAAATTAATCAACTACATTTTTCTGAAGAGTGACAGCTTTTGGATATCACTGTGGAGGAACAGGAGGAATGGCTAAACATGGATAAACATGGGAATGGATACCCTATTCTTAGCAACCATGAGATAATGTAATGGGTAGGAGAAACAGCATAACTGGACAGTGACATTGAAAGTGATGGTGACAAGGAGATTCCACACATACAAGCAGAAGAGTGCTTCACTACCTGTCTTCAATGGCTTGAATAACAGTTTGAAGCAACACCAACGAACCTAATGATGCTTCAAGAGATACGCATCTTGGCAGTAAAAAGGCCTGTTAGCAACTTCAGACAGAGTACCATTAAAGATTTTTTCAAATCTACGTAGTTTATCCTATCGTAATTAAGCAGGAAACTTAAGTTTGGATAATTTTTTTTATAATTGTCATTATAAAGACTGGTGCCAGTAAGTTTTGCTTTAGCATTTTTTTAGTGCTATTGAATGGACATTTAAATCAGTGGGCTTTTGTGTTGGCATTTTTTTTTTTTTATGGATGATGAACAAGAAGCAAGAGAAAATTATTTAAAAATGAAATCCAGTACTGTGTTAAACGTAAAGTACTAAAAAAATGGAAAGTTTAAAAAATAAAGATTTGACAAGGTAAGGAAACTATTTTTGTACTTGTTTCATTTAAATTAAGATGGTTAAAAGCAGCATTTTTCTTCTCCATAGCAAAGTTTCAAAGCGATATGAAGTCACTGTTCAGTTGTAAACTTTTGAAAGAACAACCATAATGTTTTGTTCAGAGTTACAAACCACCTCCATTCACGTGGTGTTCGTAACTCTGAGGTTCTACTGTAATATTGACTCAGTAGATGCCTGAGGATGGCAGCATTATATCTTCTGGGCCTGGTTTCCATGGCCTTAAACTATGCAAAGTGAATACAAAGTGGGGGTAAGACTCTCCCAAATCAGAATGGTAGCCAGTTGCATCCACTTTGCATTTCATTTTCAAATGATGTAAATGAGCACAGCAAGGTGTGAAGTAGTGGAGGATCAGGCCCTTTGTTCCCACCCCATAATTCCTTCTCCAGAATTTGTTTTTCCCTGATGGATAATGAGAGTAAACATTAGCTCATTCACTAGGATGGTATGGGAATAGGTCAGGGGTAGGCAAACTATGGCACGTGTGCCGAAGGTGGCATGCAAGCTGTTTTTCAGTGGCACTCACACTGCCCCGGTCCTGGCCACTGGTCCAGGGGCTCTGCATTTTAATTTAATTTTAAATGAAGCTTCTTAAACATTTTAAAAACCTTATTTACTTTACATACAACAATAGTTTAGTTATATATTATAGACTTATAGAAAGAGACCTTCTAAAAATGTTAAAATGTATTACTGGCATGCGAAACCTTAAATTAGAGTGAATAAATGAAGACTCGGCACACCACTTGTGAAAGGTTGCCAACCCCTGGAATAGGTGGTGTTGCGTCATGAGACCATGTGCCCATAAGGATCACCCTCAAAATTGATAGGATGCTTGTAGGGAAGAGACAGTGAAGACTCAGTCATTTTCCTTGTTATTTTCTATTTTGGAAACCCCAATAATAGAACAAATGAGACAGGAAATTACATATTTCTTTGACATAGTACTGATGATGTGAGAAAAAAATCAACTCTTTGGCCAATTCCATTGTTTTGGGGCTAATTGATAAGCATTGCATCACTCCAAAAAAAGAGAGAGAGGATGGAACTAAATATATGGGTGTGAGGATTAATAACTCTGGAAAGCAAATATAAGAGCGATAAGGATTCCAGCATATTAGAGAAAACCAGCACTCCAAGAGGGAAAACTCTCAGCCTGTCTTGCTGACATCTCTGCATGGATGTTCAGCATTTCACTCAGGCCCATCTTTCACTCGAACCTCTCTCTAGGACCCTGGATAAGTCTAAATCTTGCAGATTCTTTCTGCATAACATCTCTAAGATATGGCCTTGCCTATCCATCCACACATTTAAAACTTTCATCCAGGCTGTAATCATCTTGCATGTTGATTACTGCAACATCTTTTTCACTGGTCTTTACAAATACAACCTTGATCCACTGCTATCCGTTCAGAATGCTGTTGCAAAGATCATTTTCCTAACCCATCACTTTGACCATGTCACCCCTCTTTTTGCATTCCTCCCCTGGTTCCTTCTTCTGTATCATGCATGAAAAGTAAGCTACTTGTCTTCACTGGTAAGGCCCTTCATGGCCTATCCTCACCCTAACTATCACCTGTCATTCAGTAGTGAGATGTTGACTCCTGCCTCTGACTGGCCTATGATGTCAGCCTCCATCATGCACTTTTTAAATTTTCAAGCAAGAAACTTCATGCTTTCTCCCATGTTGCCCCCTTACACTTGGGAAGAGCTCCCTGTAAACATTCACAAAACTATCTTATTATCCTCCTTCAAACTCACCTTTTCCATGAAGATTACAAAAAACTTGACAATGGTTAGGTTGCTGTGCTGAAACCACTGCCTGTCACACTGACCAATATTCATAGATTCATAGTCCAAGGCCAGAAGGGACTTTTGTGATGATCTAGTCTGACCTCCTGTATAACACAGGCCATAGAACTTCCCTAAAGTAATTTCTAGACTATCTATTTTACAAAAACATCCAATCTTGATTTGAAAATTGTCAGTGATGAAGAACCCACCACGACCCTTGGTACATTGTTCCAGTGATTAATTACTCTCACTGTTATTGTCTCACTGTTTCCTTGTACTCCTCTCTAAGTCAGTCTGTCTATCCATCTGTTGTCTCTTTTCTTATACTTAGGTTATAAACTCTTTGGGGCAGGAACTGTCTTTTTGTTCTGTATTTGCACAGCTCCTAGTCCACTAGAGCCCTCAACCATGACTGGGATGCCTAGGTGCGACAAGAACACAAATAATAATAACAAAATCAACACTGTATCAACTACGAAAATGAGGGGGAAACATGACTACATCTCAAACAAACCTTCTGTGTGAGTGAGAACAAATTTGATAGATTGATGATGAGTAGAGATACAGAAAAAATAAGCTTTTTTACTTAATTTAAGCACAAAAAGGGCATATGATTCCACAAAGATAAGAATTTTTGCCAAGTGTTATAAGCGACAGTCTGTATTAACCAAAAAAGAAATTAGAGACAATGAAGTTGGGGAAATCCTTTAGCCCTGACTAATTCTTATAGAGTTTTATAGCTATTTCATGATAGCTAATGTTCTTTCTAAATGTTTCATTTAGGCCTCAGTCCAACAAAGCCAAGCACATGTTCAACTTTAAGCACATGAGTGTTCTCTTGGCTTTGAGTTAAACATGTGCTTAACTGCTTTGCTAGATTTGGACTTAAAAGAATTAACAAAATCAACATGGATCAAGAAAAACTTCCTTATTAAGATTAAGAATAAAAGAGGCTGAATTTTCAAGAATATTATTGGGTAGCTAACAGCCTTTCTTTCTCTGATGTCTTCCATCAAATATACTTTGCACTTCCAACTGACAGGTCCACTGAAGATATACCCTTGGCAGAGCTATGCCATATACTCCTTATAAAACACACACACACACAGACCAAACAACGTGTAATTACCCATTTAACCCTCTTAAAGGATAATAGCAGAACATTGCATAGTTTGTTCCCTAGCAAGTTCAAGAGCAATTAAATAATGACAGAAAAAACAGGAGAGTATTACGTTACCCATAGGTTTTTAATATCTTTATGTAAGGTAAATGGTTAAAAATGTGGTGCTATTTACTTGTCTCTTTTGGAACATTTATACCTTATTTGAAATTAATTGCTTTAAAACTGAAAAAAATATTCAAGGGCATCTGAAACCATTCAATATCTATACTGGCTAAAAATGTGCTTACTGGGGGTTTCATCCACAGTTGCATGGAGGGTGGTTTGAGGGGAGTGCCAGTGAATCTGTAACTATGCAGAGCCACCTATCAAATCCATGGCTCGTCATGTCAGGTTACTACTCTTTGTGCAGATTTAGCCCTGCTGGCTGACATATTTGAGGGGGTGAGTGGCGGGGCAGAGCCAAGCCTTTGTCCACTTTCTGTCCACTCCCTGCCTATTATTATTTATTATTAGTAGTAAATAATTATATTATGATACACCTCTACCCTGATATAACACGACCCGATAAAACACGAATTTGGATATAACGCGGTAAAGCAGCGCTCAGGAGGGGAGGGGGGCGGGGCTGCGTACTCTGGCGGATCAAAGCAAGTTCGATATAACACGGTTTCACCTATAACGCGGTAAGATTTTTTGGCTCCCGAGGACAGCGTTATATTGGGGTAGAGGTGTAGTACCCAAAGGCCTAGGGCCCTATTGTGATGGGTGCTATATAAACACAGAAAAGAACCAATCACTGCCCGAAGGGTTTAAAAGCTAAAGATGGTGGGAGCTCATCTACTCGGACTTAACCCTGCACACCTGGAGCCAAGATCTAAATGCCTATGCATTCAGTAAGAATATCTGCAGTAAAGCCTTCTAGTGATTTCCAATAATATTACAACTTGGGGATTAAACTGAAAAAAAATAAGGTCAACATTTTCAAACTGAAGTACTTAACATTAGACACAAAACAACTTATTTAAGCACTTATTTAGATACATAAATAAGTCTAGCATTAAGGTACTTCATTTTGACAATGTTGGCCTGCAGCTAATTGAAAATTTTAGTGAATTAATATTTTCCATAATGTCTTTTTGTGACAGTACTGATGTTGCCGATTTTCATTTTGAGTCTACTAATTAATTATATTTGTGGTTTATGTATGTGCTTTTTTAGGTGCTGCACAATGGACTTATCATGGAAATGGATCATCCAACAGTAGGGAAGATAGCTGTTCCAGGTTGGAATATTTAATTTTTCTTTCTAAATAGAACTTCTAAAAAAATGAAGTGATGTGTCCTGGCATTTCACTCTTGTGAATGGATGTTTGACTGACAGTTGACACCTATGCCCATGTTTGTTCTAGTAGCAGGGCAATGGGTATATATTGGACCAGTTCATGAATTTGGTAGTTCGCGTCTCCTAAAATATGAACATGACTTTGATAGTGTTTGCAAACCCCCATTGTTAGAAATATTACTGTTAAAGCATCTATGTGAATATGGTTTTGATTTAGGTTTACTCCGACTGTTGCGTAAACTCTGCTTTTGGGACTTTTTATTGTAAAAGCAAAACAAAAAAGGGGCCACTCATCCTGAAGCATGGGCTTTTGCTTGACAGCAGGCTCTGCAATGAAAAAGTCTGGTTAGCTGTTCTTACTTCTTTAACAAGGAGTTTCTGAGGACTATAGGAGATGTGAACAGGCCCTTTATGTTTCTTTCTAATTGAGACTGGACAAGCTATCATAGTTGGCCTAAGTCTTCTTCCACTGAAGTAAATGGTAAACTCTTATCGATTTCAATAGGAGCAGTTAGGTCAATGCTGAACACTCAAATCTTGCTGCTTCCCTAAACCTTCCTTTCTCACAGATTTCCCTTTCCCCCCTCTCCATGCAGAGCATCTTTCAGCTTTATTTTTATAATGTCATCTCTTTATGTAAAAACATTCAGTGCCAAATACCAGCCTCTGATACATGCACCCAATTCCCATCAATTTCAGCTCAGTTGCACACACATAGCAGTAGGAAGAATTTGACCCATAAAGTTTTTCTTAAGTTGCACATCCTGGAGTCACACAGTTACAGAAAAGAGTTTTTTGAGAGGAATGAACCCCATATGATTCAGTATTTTCCTGCATGAATAATTTTTTTGTCTGCTTCATTTTTGGTCTTTGTCACACATTGTGGCCCACACTTGGGCTTCACCAGGTTGAGAAGTTTGGGAGAAAATACTCTAATATGTTTCCACAATTCAAATGAGCGTTTATGAAAATGCACCTCTTAATATTTTACTCTTCAAGAAAAAAGTTTAATCCCTTTTGTCTATCTATAATGAAAAGACAAGCAAGGTTTTTGGTTTCAATTAAAAAAAAAAAACAGGTAGAAAAACCTTGCAGATGGCAACAGGAAAAGTGTGTAAATTTTCATGTTGCATGCAATACATAATCTATCTTTGAGAAAGAAAATACTCCTTCAGGGGCAAAGTTAAACTGCAAGAAGAGAAAGGAGATGAAAGGAATGTTCTAATGTCTGTCAGCAGAGATAGAAAGCACTGGCAGGAAAGAAACTTTTCACATAGGTAAGCTACAGTACTTCCCAAATCCTTATGTTTTTTTTTACGTTATTAAAACTCAAAACTTGTGACAGTGCAGTGAAACTACAATAAATCATCTTATTCTCTAACGGTTTGCTATTTAGATGGGCTTCTATGAAGGGCTTTTTGTATTAAAGCAGATGGCTGAAACGATCATTGGACAGTTGAACAGGAAAAGCAGAATTATTTCCTATCTTGGCATGGAGCAGGGGAAGGAGGGTAAACATAATGACACGGTATGGCTCTGCCCATAACTTGGAAATGACATTAAGAGCTTGATTACTGTTGATGGTAGACCTTAGGAGCATTCTCCAATTACCCAGGTCAGAGATACATCTTTGGCTTAGAGTGAAAACTGCACCAAAGCAACCTCCAGTAGGCAATCCCATCCTCAACATCCATTTAAAAGTATTTCTAAGTAGTTTCCAGTGCAATTATATTCAACTGTTAGATAGAGACCACCTCCACTGTCTGAATGGTTTCTACTTGAAGTTGCTTAAAACAGATTTCAGTATAGATGCTGGACAATGAATCTTATATTGCAAACACATATATATATCCATAATAGCATTGGAGGGGAGGCTATGGGCCGTAGACCAAACTGGAATGACTGTTATCTCTGGTCCACATCTAGACAAATTTTAATAGATGAAATAGGTGAAGCAGACATCACACCTGAAGTTCTTGACAGATAGCCTTTTGTGTTGCTAAGCAAAGTTCCAAATGCAGCAATACACTTATTAGGAATGAGTGAGTACTCATGCTGGAAGATTTTTATCATTTAATTTTGTGACTGGCCTCTGTCTTTCTATTATATTGGGTTGAACCAACACCCTTATCCAAACACCCCCAGACTGTGGGTGAGTTCAAATACAGATCTGGGTCTTCATTTGGGGTGAAATCTTGGCTCCCTTAAGTTAATAGGAATTTTGCCATTTACTTCAGTGAAGCTAGGAATTCACCTTTGAATTTTATGATGTAGGCCCATCTCTTGATTTTAATTATCTTTTGAATATTGCTTATAGGGCTACTACATTTGGTGTTTCTTCCATTTAAAGGCAAGATTCTGAATGCTTCCTTCTTGTTGTAGTCCCCAGTTGAGATATACTGTATGCCAATGAGAGATGGCAAGCATTAGTTCTGTATGTTTTCCCATGCTCTTAAGGTATTTAATACTTAGAACAACACATCAGGTATTGATGAGTTTTCGTGGTGGAGGAGGTAAATTGTTAGAAATATATTTGTATTCATTTGTGTTGTTTTTAGTCAAGATATAACTTAATAGTTTGGTATTTTCTACTTCTAGAAGGGTGGTAATATTACTCTTTATTTAAGGATGTCTTTGTACATACATGCTACTGCTATTAGTAAAAGTATTGTTAAGATCTTCTTGTATAGATTTAGTTATAGATCTTAGATATAGAAGAAGGAAGCTCATTTGTTCTGACTGGAGAGATGTTTTTGCAGAAAGCTGTAGGAGAATTTTTAAAAAGATGAATAAAAATGTGTGTGGTTCTTTGCAGGTTGATTGTTTTTACCTGGTCTTAATTAACATCTTCATTCAGCACTCAGATACCACAGCTGTAGATGCCATATAAGAATCTAGTGAGATGGATGGATACACAGAGATCTAGAAGAGGAGTTAAATATGTTTAAGAAAATGAATGGAAAGCACCCTTTGAGGACAGAAAAATAATGGAAGAGAGAGTTAGCTATAGGGGATAACCCAGATCTCACTGGATGGTATTGGGGCAGCCAAATTAAATGAATGAACAAAGTTGAGGAAGCCTTGGAATCTTATTTAATCCCAAACTTTTCTGGTGAAGAACATCAATTCATTTCCCACCAAAACAGCATTTTCTCTTGCTTTGTGTGGGCCACTGGGCAATGTATTTGTAATGGCTACATAGGATATAATATACACCAACCCCTATTTGTTTTTATAGCATGAACTATTCTCCAAATCTGTCCAATTATGGTATATTTCATATATGACTTTGAAAGCCCAAATAACAACTTTCCCAACATCTGCATTATCCAAGATACCATTTGGCCTTTAAAAACTTGCCTTTTATCACTCTTTTTTTTTAAATAGTTAAACAACAACAAAAAAAACCTAAACCTGACAGACAGGATTGTATACAATCCACTTTATTAACCTTTTAAGGTAGAAACACTCATGAGCACATCTGTTGGATGAGCTTGACAGGTCGGCTGTCCAAGCCTGACACCATTGGTTTGAAAATGGAGTTTTCGGTCTCCTAGATGACCTGCCTGCCAAGGCTGATGAGCCCTACTTTCCAAACAAGATTTATTTAAGGTGTTTGCCTTGAACATCCTCATCATAGGCCCTAAGAGGCATGGTTGAAATTTGGAAAGGCCAGTATGGATTCATGCCAGAAAGGATCACAATTGATGCCATATTTGTGCTACAAATTCTCATGGAGACATTCACAGAAAAGAGGTGGCAATTGAATGTGGTCTTTGTGGATCTGGAGAAGGTGTGCAATTGTGTACCTCATCTCAAATACTGCATACAGATGTGGTCTCCTCATCTCAAAAAAGATATACTGGCACTAGAAAAGGTTCAGAAAAGGGCAACTAAAATGATTAAGGGTTTGGAACAGGTCCCATATGAGGAGAGATTAAAGAGGCTAGGACTCTTCAGCTTGGAAAAGAGGAGACTAAGGGGGGATATGATAGAGGTATATAAAATTATGAGTGATGTGGAGAAAGTGGATAAGGAAAAGTTATTTACTTATTCCCATAATACAAGACCTAGGGGTCATCAAATGAAATTAATAGGCAGCAGGTTTAAAACAAATAAAAGAAAGTTCTTCTTCACGCAGCGCACAGTCAACTTGTGGAACTCCTTACCTGAGAAGGTTGTGAAGGCTAGGACTATAACAGAGTTTAAAAGAGAACTGGATAAATTCATGGTGGTTAAGTCCATTAATGGCTATTAGCCAGGACGGGTAAGGAATGGTGTCCCTAGCCTCTGTCTGTCAGAGGATGGAGATGGATGGCAGGAGAGAGATCACTTGATCAATGCCTGTTAGGTTCACTCCCTCTGGGCACCTGGCATTGGCCACTGTCGGTAGACAGGATACTGGGCTAGATGGACCTTTGGTCTGACCCGGTACAGCCTTTCTTATGTTCTTATGTTCTTATGTTAAGAGAATTAGTTTGGTGGAGTTTGCAACGGAGAAGCATGCCAGAAGGATATGTCTATCTTATCCAGGATATGTACGATGGAGTGATTACTGTAGTCAAACTAAAAGAGGCTACAGTAGAGAATTTCCAGTAAACGCTGGCCTGCAATGGGTTCAACATTGAGCCCCATTGTGTTTGCAGATATCATGGATGTGATAAGTGAGAGTCTATGGGGAGAGGTGCCTTGAAACATGCTGTTTGCTGATGTAATGATATATGTGTGAAACGTTGAGTGGGCTGGACTTAGAGTGAAGGGGAACAGTCCTATATCTTGCATTCTGGCACAGGCTTCCTTCAGTGTTTTGAGAATATTTATATGTGTTTGAAGGATTGATCCAGACTCAGTGCAGTATTCCTTTTTGGTGCAGACTCAGCCTCTGTCCATGAAACAGGACAAAAGCTCCTCCCACTTGAATCTGGGGCTATGTTCAGAGCATCTACACTGATTAGCCAACCCACTGTGTAGAACTGTCCCTTTTTCCTGTATTACTTCTCTTGTCATTGTGGATTACAAATATATTGTGTGAAAAGAAGAGAAGAATATTTTTGTTCATAATCAGCCTGTTCCTACTGTCCGATTCATTCATGGGTGTCATAGTCTAGGACTGGTTACATCATAGGTGGTTCCATGATAGCAAGTTGTTATATCACAGTTACAGAAAAATAATGGACATCTGGTTAAGGGACAGGATGGGGTGTCAGGAAATCTGGATTGTCTTCTTTTTTGTGCCACAGACGACTTTGGGTCAAAATAACAATTACATACTTAACAGGAGTGTTGTTTTGAGTCTTAATTTATTAACATTTGAAAAACACTTTGCTATCTTCAGAAGGAAGGTGTTATTGAAGTGCCAAGTGCTTTTTTGATATATTTATTTTGCCCAGGAAAACAAGGCAGGCTGATTATAAAGGAGAAAACTGCGATGGGATTTCCTTGTATTGAATCAACTTGCCAGAAACCTCAGACTGTTGTTAACTATGCCGTCGTCTTTTCAATCTTTTAGTGTTGGGAAAGGGGGGAAGATTCAGTAGGACTAGATATATGGCAGAGACTGTTCATTGAAAAGTGCTGTCCTGCATTGAGGGATTTTGCAGGAAATTAAAGAAATCTGCGCTACGATACATTGTTTCCCAGCTAGGAGATCTCGCGCTACGGGAACAACAACAAAATAAAACATCCCAGCAATTCTCTACAAGAGCCCCTGCCTGAACTTCTGATCCTGTCTGCTTCTCATCACACATTCTTGGTGTGTTTTTGTGTGTGCACGTGTGCATAGCTAATGTTGACTGAAAAATTTTAATTTCACTTCACTATTTATGGCACATTGGAGACAAACGGCTTCACCAGCATTACCGTTACCTCATTCGCCTTTTTTAGTCATCAGCGCTGACTGTTTATGTCTTTTACATTTGCAGAGCTGATTTCAATTTTGAGGAATTCAGTACCATTGCAGGAACTCCACAGAAATGATGTATGTCATCTCACTTGGCTATCCTCAAAATACTTTACAAAAAATCTTAAAAATATATATAAACAGTAGATTGGTACTGATTGCAAAACCAGAAATGAGGTAGCGGGGAAGGTAAGGAATATGTTCTGAGTTTGGGGATTATTCAGAAGAGTAAAGGACTTTTTTTTTTTTAAAGTGTGATATTTTAATTTGGAATGTGATAGCATTTCTTTTAAAGTGAAGGATAAATAGTAAACCTCCTTACTCCTCCGGCATGTTTTCTTAGCATTTTTTAAAGTGCTTTACCCCCCTAAACAGTAGAATGGACTTTGCACCTTAATCAATGCTTCCCCACTTACTAGAGAAGAATAAGTAAGCTGCCTCTTACCTAGGGTGACCAGATGTCCTGATTTCATAGGGACAGTCCGATTTTGGGGGCTTTTTCTTATATAGGCACCTATTATCCCCCCAACCCCTGTCCCGATTTTTTACACTTGCTATCTGGTCACCCTACTCTTACCCATTGCTGTGACTTCCATTCTTGGGGACCATCACACCTTTCCCTGAATCCAGATTGGCTGTGCATGCATCCTACGCATCACTATGGCATGGTCTGGAATTAGGAATTTTATGTTCCGCACACAGCAGTTCTGTCAGCTGAGCCAATAGTGAGTCTGCCCTTGTGTTAAGCTCGTCTCAGCTGGAAATTGCTCTTTGCAGACCTTAGAGTTTTTATTTAAGTCTCTCTTTAGGTAATATACATATGTGGCAGTCAAAGCAGTTTTTTTATAGCACATGTTTCTTTCTGCTTTTGAAGTCAAAATGACAGAATGATATTTTCTTAAAACAAAAGAGAGCACTCCCACCTATTCTGTATGATACAGTACTGAATAAAATAAAACTTTTGAGTGTAACTCTGCATATTATTTAGGCAGTAGTTTTACTGCTAAGGATGAAAAGATTTTCATTATTTTTTTCTCCATCTACAGTGAGTTACTATCTGGCTTTCTTTGTTTTACACTAGAAACTTTTCCAATGATACACTTTTCTGCACTCAGTCATACATCTGAATCAAACTAAAGAAATGGAATTATTTAGGCAACCATTTTGGCTAAAGCGTTATCCTCTCACCAGAGGTAACATTTATTGCAGCTGTCATATATGTCTCTGGAATTCAGTTTTGTTTAGGAACAAAAAACAATATTTTTGTTGTTTTGCACAAAATAGTCCCTCACCTCTGCCCGTTCAAATAGCTCAGAAAGCACTTTCCTATCCCCTTCCTCTGTGACCAAGCACAGCCAGGTGCTCACACAGCACAGGGTGTGTGATTGTAAAGATATAGATGTGTGCCTCGGGTGCATTGTAAAACAGCCAAATTACTTCAGCGCCCATAAATTGCAAGTATATCTTTATGATCTTTAATAATTATTGGATAAGAAAAAGAATCCACTGTCAATTCAAAAGTTTAGTTTAATTAAATGTCAGAATATGTTTTAAACATTTAGACAATTTCCCGTAATCCTAGAACACTGGGATGAGTGTACAAGTCCTCTTGCATGCTCTCACCACATATCTTCCTAACAAATAAGCCCTACCCCCCATTTCCAAAAAGAGCCCTCCATAGCCCTATCCCAGGAGTGGAGTGAATAGCTGGATTTAAATTGTTATAAGTGAGCATATTTTCATAGATGTTAAGGCCAGAAGTGACCATAAGATCATCTAGTCTGTCCTCTTGTATAGAATTTCATCCAGTTACCTGCTGTACTGGGCCCAATAACTTGTGTTTGACTAAAGCATAGCTTACAATAAGGCATCCAGTCTTGATTTGAAGACATACAGAGATAGGGAATCCATTACTTCCCTTGGTAGTTTGGGCCAATGGTTAATCACTCTCTCTGTTAGATATGGGTACATCTACACAGCAGGAAAAAAATCCTGCGGCAGTGAGTCTTGGAGCCTGAGTCAATTGACTTGGGCTTGTGGGGTGTGTATAGACATTTGGAGTTGGGCTGGAGCCTGGGCTCTGAGACCCAGTGAAGGGGAGGGCCTTATAGCCCGGGCTCCTGCCCGAGCTTGAACATCTACACGTATTTTTGGCCACATAGCACAAGCCGAAGTCAGTTGAATCAGGCTCTGAGACTCACTGGCATGTTTGTTTGTTTGTTTTTTACTTTGTAGACATACCCCAAGTGTGCCTTATTTCTAATTTGAATTTATCTGGCTTTAACTTTCAGCAGTTGGGTTTTGTATGCCTTTCTCCTCTGGATTAAAGAGTTCTTTAGTACGCAATGTTTTCTCCCCATGAATGAAAGCACTTCTTACCTTTCTTGTTGAAAAGCAAGATAGATTGAGCTTTGTAAGTCCTATGTTGTAAGGTGTATGTGTATTTGTACACACACATACCGAGAACATATAAAGTGCTCACTTTACTGATTAAAGCTTTATATTTCATATAAAATATATGTGTATTTATATATATATATATATATATATATATATATATATATATATACACACACACACACACATCCATACATATATTTTACACTTAATTTCAAAAAGTTATATAAGTACAGAGTGTCAGTGGAGAGAAAGGTTTTTTCTATATAGAAATTACATAATGAGAAGGTACAATATAAAGATTTGAGCAGCAAAATGAGGATGTTAGGAAGTCCACAGGAGAGGCATAAGAGGGACTAGCAGAGGTTGGAATCAGCAGCAAAGGAGTATGGTGTTCTTCACACCATCTAGATGAATCTAAATAAACTTGATTTTAACTTTCTATGACTTTTTATTCTCAGGTTGGAATCTGATTAAAAAGCATTAGAAGAATTTTCTATCTGTGGTGACCACCACTTTCTTTTGTGTGTCTTAATTTACAGTACAGCTTGTCTTGATTAATTTCCATTTTGGTGTTAATATTTTCCATTGACAGGCCTCTGTAGTGATTGGTTTATATGATTAGGTCTATCTCTGGATAGAACAATTTTAGAGACCTTTTTTTGAATGAAAGCTTTTTTTGGCACCCTAATTTAAGGCTATTGAATCCAGTTTGTCATTCTGAGGTTGTTATTTAAAATGTTAATAACTATTCTTTGCCCTTTTGTATTTACTCTTGACTAGGCAAGTCCGCTAAAGTAAGGTTATTTCTTTTCTTTCTGCATTTATATTGAAAAGAATAAAAAAAGCAAGAAGACATTTTGGACTATGATGTACTCCTCTAGTTTTAAGGTGTCATAATTTAAGAATCTCTTGCTTACATCATCTCACATTTAATAGGAGGTGAGGAAGGATGCTCCAGTGATTAGGGCACTAGCATAGCACTTGGCATACCTGGATTCAGTTCTTGCTGCACCAGAGACTTTCTGTGTGACCGTACGCAAGTCACTTTGCTTCTCTATGCCTCAGTTCCTCATCTGTAAAATGGGGATAAATAGCAGGGCCCTACCTCACAGAGATATTGTGAGAATAAATTCATTAGATTGTGAGCCACTCAGATACTGCAATGATGGGTCATGTAACTACCTTAGACAGATAGAAAAAATCTTCTTCATCCCCTAACCTGACCTACACAATATTTGAAGACAACATTCCTTTATTTGTGGACAGGGCCGGATTAACGCAGGGGCTTTCGGGGCTGCAGCCCAGGGCCTTGGGCTAAGAGGGGCCCTGCGAAAATAAATCAATAATTATATACAATTCAGTGGTCACCCACCCATCGATCATGATTGACTGGTCGATCCTGGAGCTGCTGCCAGTTGATCGCAATCTCCGGGCCGCTAAAAGTCCAGCGGCGCAGCAGGGCTCATGCAGGCTGTCTGCATGCTGTGGCCTCATGTCGCTCCTGGAAGTGGTCGGCTGCTGGCACGTCTCTGCAGCCCCTGGTGGGGATGGGGGGGTGGGAGGCAGCTCCACATGCTGCTCCCACCCCCAGCACCGTCCCCGCAGCTCCCATTGGCCGAGAACCAATTTTAAGTTTTAAGACTGAAATGTAACAACAGAACGGCTTTATGTTAATTAAAAGGCAAGTTTAGTATAGCATTAATAGCCTTGATGCCATAATTGTGATCATTTTGTTTTAAATTAGGAAAAAGACTTGTATACAGGGGCCCCACAATATCTAATAGTCCCGGGCCCACAGGAGAGTTAATCCGAGTCTTTTTGTGGATTTAGCAGAAATTGGTTGAATAGGGAAGAGGGGGGGCAATATCAAGTGTGTGTATATATATATATAGAGAGAGAGAGAGAGAGACCTATCTCATAGAACTGGAAGGGAACCTGAAAGGTCATCAATTCCAGCCCCCCACCTTCACTAGCAGGACCAAGTACTGATTTTGCCCCAGATCCCTAAGTGGCCTCCTCAAGGATTGAACTCTCAACCCTGGGTTTAGCAGGCCAATGCTTTAAGCTAAGTTTTTATCCTTAACTGTGGAGAACCTATTACTTGTCCATACTGCTTTATGCCCTTCTTGTTGCTTATCCAAGTTAAATATATATTTAACTTTTGAAATCTTTCTTCCTAGTCAGTTGGTCAAAACTTCTGATCATTTTAGCTGATCTTCCTTGTACACCCCACAGCTTTTTTCTATTAATGTTGTGCCTGAAACTGAATCCTAGGTGTGGTTGCATCAGAGCAGAATTAAGAAAGACTATTGTTGCCTAGCATGGTGATATTAGATGCTTCTGCATGCATGGTTAAAAATTGCATTGACCTGTGCTGCTGTCATGTTGCACTTCAAATTCACATTTAATTTGCTTTCCAGTGTCATCACAAAGTCTATGCCAATGTCACTATTTTCTGGACTTTTCTTTCCCATAAATATTTGTGTTTCAGATTATTTTTCCTCAGTTGTGTATTTTTCTAATATGAATAGAAGAATAGATCATGCGCTTATGCTTCTAATCTTTAGGTTGCTTTGGGTGGTCCAGTGAATTTTGATTATTTGATTTGATCAAGTTGTATGCATTCATTCTACCCACCTACCTATCAGCTCCAAACCCAATGTTTTGTACTTATGCCTGTCCATCCATCCATCCAGTTTTGTACAGCACCTACCATTATAATATCTGAGCGCCTCATACATTAATTAGATTGACATAGCAAGGCCCATAACAGAATTCCTGGGGTCTTTGGCTCTTCTCTTTTTTTGAGTATAGGAAGCGCTGCATTGTATAACTTTTAACTGTTATTTCTTTTGTGTTTTTTGTGGGCTTTTAGGGAGTGCACAGGTGGTTGTTGTTGGAGTCAGTTGTGGAACAAGGGTGTTGAGGGATTTGGAGTGGTGAGAAATAGCGGTGGGGGATGGTAGAATGAAAGTTAGGATAAAGGGAGAGAGGCTGGGGCTAGAAGAGACAGTGAAGAGAAGACAGAGGGATAAATACTGTTTTCTCTCACCCTACTCTTTATGCTAAAGTGTTCTAGTTTTTCATGTTGAACGGGGGAAGAAATGAGAGAGGGACAAAGGAGCAGGCGTCTTTTCTCCTACGTCGCCACCAACCTCTTTTATCCCTCACCAAATGCTTCCAAGTAATACCCAGAACAGTATCCCAGTTTTTCCACTCTGAATACATGACCATTCTGCAGAGGAAGGTAGGGCATTGGAGGGGAGTATAGGAGCGGAGGTGTAGGGCAGCTTGCAGCCTTACCAGTCACTCTGGGCACCAGCCAGCACTGTCTACAAATATTCAAAGTATCTAAATACCAGCGAACGATGAGGAATTATTTAGCTTTGTAAAAGGAGGTATAACAATGTGTAAAGGGATAAAATCAAGACAGAAAATATAACAGCCCAATCCAAAGTTGGTTGAAAGTCATTGGGCATTGGATCAGGGCCTGTATGAGAAAAAATGTTTCTCCTAATAGAGAGATCTGTTAGGCTATGGAATAGTGTTTTTTAACATATTTAAAACTAGACTAGACTGAACAATGGTAAAAACAATTTACCCTTGATTTTAAAGCAGATAAGTCAGGTCGTTGGAGGGGAATGGATTTCACAAGTTGGTGTCCACTTATCCCTTAAAATTGAAACAGTTTAGGGCCTATGTCTTTTTAACCTAAACATTTGTGGCTGGTTTCCCCTATAAACAGGGCTTACTTCAATACTTCACTGTATTTGAACTAATGTAAAGACTAAATCTGACTAAGGAGCCTGTAAAACAGAATGAGATTTTAATATCTCCTACAGGGTAACAGCTGTTTTCAGAAACATGGTGTAAGAAACTATAAAGGCAAGAATAGTTGTCAGTAGAGACTTTCTGATTTAAAAAACATTAAGTGACAGAGTTTCAAAGATGTATGTGTGCAATTACCCATTTGCAATCGACAGACCTCATTTGTGCATAAAGACCCCAACTATACGCACTAAGCAGATATTTCTGTTGCGTGAGCACAGCGTTTTGAAAAAGTCTGACAGAAATGCATGTCTTTTAAAATCTGGCCCTAATTTCCCAACAGGAGTCATATTTGGGCTCAGTAATTTTGACAAGGGAGGCAGGTCTGGCTAGTATTCCAATTTCTCTGTTTCCAGCCACTCCAGGGAATACAGAAGCCAAGGATGAGACATGGATTTTAATAGTGGTAGTATGTTTACCTCTGCTACTTTCCTAGCTAGCTAGTCAAGGATTAGTGGTTTAATTCCTGAAAGGGAATTTTTACTTCCTGGCTTTGATTATGCCCACAAATCAATGTCCCTATAAACCCTGTTGTAGGATTTATTAGTTGTTTTATTTCAAACCTGAGAGCAGGAGTTTAATGGTCTGCTCCTCAAATCTTGCTTTTTGCTAGGATTTCATGACAGTAAGCATGCGATCATCAGAGAATCTTTGACTGTTGAGTTGCCTCTCTCCTCCTGCTGCATTTCAGTCATTGATTCCAGTCTCCAGCTACTACAGGGAAATATATCAAGAATTGGCAGATGGAGTGAAGCTCTAGTCTGGATGGACTATAGCATAGAATTCTGTCCTGAACTTTGTTACTTTTTAAGTACTTTCTGGAATACTGAGAAGGAGGGTAGGGAAAACAAATACAGAAATTGTAAGTAATGCCTAAGGAGTCCCTTATCACAGCATAAGATCCTAGTGGTGAATCCTTGAAACTTCCATCGGAACCCTTCACTTTCAGAGAATTCTGAGCCTGAGAGCTGTCAAACAAAGCTAACTTCAGAGTTCCTAGAAGCTGGCACAATTTGAGTGATATATTGGGAAGGAGTACTGTGGAAATGGATCTGAGGATCATAACGGATCACAAGCTAAATATGAGTTAACAGTGTAGCACTGTTACAAAAAAAGCAAATAAAAGCATTATTCTGGGCTGTATTAGCAGGAGTGTTGTAAGCAAGACAAGTAAGTATTGTGTCCGGTTCTGAACACCACATTTCAGGAAAGATGTGGACAAATTCAAGGAAGTCCAGAGAAGAGCAACAAAAATGATTAAAGGTCTAGAAAATATGACCTATGAGGGAAGATGATTGAAAAAACTGGGGTTGTTTAGTCTGGAGAAGAGAAGACTGAGAGGGGACATGATAACAGTTTTCAAGTACATAAAAGATTATTACAAGGAGGAGGGAGAAAAATTGTTCTCCTTAACCTCTGAGGAGAGGACAAAAAAGCAATGGGCTTAAATTGTACCAACGGTGGGTTAGGTTGGACATTAGGGAAAACTTCCCAACTGTCAGGCAGGTTATGCACTGGAATAAATTGCCTAGGAAGGTTGTGTAATCTCCATCATTGGAGATTTTTAAGGTTAGGCAAACACCTGTCAGGGATGGTCTAGATAATACTTAGTCCTGCCTTGAGTGCAGGGGACTGGACTAGATGGCCTCTTGAGGTCCCTTCCAGTCCTATGATTTCATGATACTTTATAAGAAAAAAAGAATAAATACACACGTGGTGAAAGGGTAACACCCTGCTGTGTGTTTGTGACTGTGAGACCACATGAACTGGCCAGGCAGTGAAGTACACTGCGTAGAGACAGAGTTGCCCTGTGACACTCACACAGGAATTAGAAGAGGAAAGCTACACTGTATTTCCTGCTCTGACGCAACTAGATTTTTATTGCCAAAATGGTCATCCATTCAGCTCATCACCATCCTCCACCACACCCTAGGTATGGAGCTGTTTTCTTTGTTAGTGGTCGTCTGCAGCTATTGTCTATGGCAGCATAGGCAGCACAGTGCTGTTGGGTGTCTTGAGCTAGACACCTGTAATTTCTCCAAAGCAACTGTAAGAAGCTGTAATCAGTTCATGTCCACTAGGACCTACTGGTGGTTTGGGGAAGCCACTCACATCTGTGCATTCCACAGGCCCTTACAATGGGGTTACAGAATCAGGGCCTAAGAATCCCATCTCCATGGGCTAAAGTAACTTAAGGGACTTACCGGTACGCAGGGCAGCCGGGATCCTGAGCGGGGGGCTCAACTGGAAGGGATGGGGCCTCAGGCGGAAGGCCCTTCAGCGTGGCCCAACCGATTTAAAGGACCCAGGGCTCCCGGGTGCCACTAGACTTACCCTGGGACTCCAGCCGTGATTTAAAGGGCTTCGGCTGCAGTAGCTCCGGGCCCTTTTAAATTGCCGGCCTGGAGAAGCTGCCCCTTTTGGTCCTCCTCATCAGCGGCCTTGCCGGTACGGTCGGTGGTGTACTGGCACTTACCGGTACGCCATACCGGACCGGGCCGGCTTACTTTCACCTCTGCCCATCTCATAAGTGGGAATAAAAAGAGGCTACCTCAGAGAAAAACATAGAAATTATTGACAGCCAGTCAATTATCCTGTTATATCAATCTGTCACTAGGGAGCTTTCAGCTTTTCACATGGACAGCTAGCACACAGGATGTCGAGCGCTATAGATTTACACTCAGGTTGCCGTGCAGTAAATGTTCGTGTAGACATGTCCTAGGTCTCTTACATAATGGGGATGATTTGTAGGCAGTTGCTGTGTTGCAGGGCATGAAATGTGATTAGAGTTTTTAAACAGTTCTAAAAGTCTGCTGTTCTCTTCCCTAGGAACACCCAGAAGTAAGTCAAAGTGCCACATAAGGTATATTTACAAAGTCTGAGCATAATTTTCTTCTCACTTACACCAATTCAAATCAAGAGTAACACCAATGATGTCAAGAGAGTTATCTCAGGATGACATTGATGTGAGAAGAAAATTAGGTGCTCTTAGTGTATAAAATGCAGATAATTGGATGATGGTGACAGCTGTGAGTTTCAGAAAATAGAATCATATTTTATTTTACAAACATTTATTTCATCATTTAAAAATAGAAGTTTTATATAAAAAATTACATGTATATTTACAATAATAATGCTTAGCTCTTGCATCAGATATAGAACTTTTCATCTATAGAAGGAAAAACATTTTATAAAGAGACATTAGTATAATTATCCCTATTTCTACAAATGGGGTAACTGAAGCAAAGAAAGATGAAATAACTTGCTCAAAGTCACATAGCGTGTCAGTGGTAGAACATGTCTATGCTACAAGTGCTACAGCAGCACAGTTGCAGTGTAGATACTTACTACAGCGATGGAAAGGTTTTCCCCATCATTGTACTAAATCCACCCTCCCAAGAGGTGGTAGTTAGGTCAAAGGAAGAATTCTGCTAACCCCAAATCTACAGTGGGGGTTAGGTCGCACTAAGTATGTAGCACAGGGCATGAAGTTTTTCTCAGCCCTGAGTAATGTAGCTGTTGACCTAAGTTTCAGACATAGACCAGGCCTCAGTCCAGTGTCTTAGCTCTTCAACCTATTTCTGGTGGGTCTACTTTTTTCTTTTGGTCTTTCAGCTTGAGAGCTTTAGTGCATATGACAAATGAAGAGAGCTGTGAAATTGGACCACTAGGCCTCATCAATCCAGTTAGAATTGGTGTTTGTCATATAATTTGACGTTTCATTTACAAAGTGTGTCTCAAATATTCACCACCAAATAGCATCAAGGAACTTACATGTGCTGCTGCTGGCTTCTAAAGATTGCATTATTGAAGACAAATGCCTGAAAAAGTTGTGAATAAGTTTCAAATTCAGGCTAATTGTATTGTTAAAAAAATAATTTTGATTACAATGAAGTGTGAAAACCTCAGTAGACTCTCTCTCTATATATGAGAAAAATGTTTTTTGTAGTAGAATTTTTGGCTGAGTTAAGGCAACATTTTCAATGGTTTTGTACATATGATTGAATTTTTAAATTAGCTACAAGTTAATGAAAATATTCAGTGATGAACTTAACTGAGTCATACAGCATGATGCATACATTACGGTATGCAGGATAAAATAATATACGTTGCATTATATATGATATTTTTGATATTTATGTAGTGATATAAAGAGGGACCATGTTTTAAAGACTTCACACAAAAGACAAGAGTACCGGTTTGAATGTTCAACCATAACTTTGGAAATTTCTCCATTTTTGAGTACTTAATTTCTCAGCCTCAATACTGCACTAATACTACTCTGTCGTATGAAATTCAGATTTATATCTGCATAGCATAATCAGTACCCAACTCTCTCTCTCCACCCCGCCCCTCCATTCAGTGGTCATGATATTTAAACCATCATTTTAAGGGAGGAAAAACATTATATTGTGCATGTTTATGAGTTTTGATTATATGTTGGCTTATTCCACAAGTCTCATATTTCCAATCTCTTCTAAATACTGCAACTTTGAAACATAATGATTGAGGCACATTGGCAGAGAATGCAGATTTGTCCTAAACTTCAAGTTATAATGGATATACAGTTTGCTTGCCAGAAGTGCTCTCCCACTAGTAATATTTAGTCAGCAATAAAAAAAAAAAAAAGACGACTATATTGATTCATGTCTACGTAATAATGAAAAGCTTTCCAATGGAAAAAAGCCAAATCATTAAGATAATGTACATTTTACAAGAGTACTTAACACTTTTTTGTGACCACTTGCCATGCAATGAAATTTGGGACATGGCATTAATAGTATTTTTTTAAGGTTGTGTGCATGCTGCACAAAAATGATAAAAACCTACATCCAATTACTATCAATGGGTTTTTTCTTCTATTCCTACTATATATTTTTAGGGAGAGATCCAAATCACATACAGTATGAATTAAGGTCATCTATACTGTAGCCACAATGTCTATTAAACAGTAGAACTTCTTTACACTTTTCGTTCGGTTCTCAAGAAATGGTACATATTCTGAAATTACCATTTTTCCCCACAGATGGATCTATTTGACCCCTAACCCTTGTGCATCGTTAATAATTTTTTAGTTGAAAAAAAGTTTTATACTATCAACCTTTTCAGTAAGGTTTTTTCTTTAATCCTTTGAATGCAACCCTTCCATTCTAGCATCTGTAGTACAGACACATCACATCTATGTTATTACATTTCGGTGAAATCCATCATTGCACCTGAGGCAGCACCAAAGGTTCTTTTTGACTGACATACATATGTGCAAATGAGTCAACAGGAAAGTGGTTAATTTTACATCAGAAGATATGTTCGTTACCTCTCAATTTTGAGAGTTTTAAACTTTCTTCTAATTCTTCCTTTATTCTAGAAATATAAAATGTCTTCATTTACATCCCCCTCTGATTGGACTATTTTTATCTGTTGAATTTGAATGCCCACCACCCTTGGTTGTGCATTCTATTGCAACAAGAAGGCCTGTATGGAATTAGTAGATTATCATCTGCGAGGAGGCATACTGGATTTTTGGTGCTCAGAGGGAGTGGTGTCCATCTGGACTGGAAAAGCATCTGACCCAAGATCAATCCTGGAAACAAAACTCTATTCCTCCCACTACTGTAGTGATCTACCCAGGACCAGCCGTGGTGAAGAAGTTACGTTTGCTTGGCAGATGGCCCTTTCAGCCAGCAAAAGGTATATGATTTTAGATGGACTGGGAGGTCATAGAAACAAGTCACCAGGGCCTACAGGAAAGACTTGTGCAGAAATATCTGGGAAAGTTACCTTTCTGGGATTTCTTTTTCTTTTTCATGCTTTAGGAGCTGTTAACAGTCAGGGCCACGAACATCTCAGCCAGACCTAAGGAGCGAGGCCAGTATGTAGTGTTATTGAGTGACACAAAGTTGTCTATATAGTAGCATTGTTATTAGGGACTTATTTTTCCATAATTTCTCTTATACTCAGTTTTCATGGTGTTTGCAAAGAATAATCTCAGAATGTTCCTCTGCTTAAATAATTTAAAATTGTTGTTGGAAAATCTGCATCTTTGGTACATTATAACAAATCCTGCCCCATCTCTGTAGGCCTGATCCAAAGCCCATTTAAGTCAATGGGTTTGGAGAAAGATCAGACTCTGTGTGAGCAAGACCCTCAGGCAGGGAAACCAGTGCAGAGCTGCAAATTAAGATGAGTTTTTAAGGTGTTCTGCAGCTAAAACCTCCCCTTTCAGAGCCTGTCATCAGCCAGCTACTCATAGGAGCCCTGGGCTTTAGTGCTTGAGTTGGGGCTCACAATTTGCTCTGATTCATAGATGAACTATGCACCCTTAAACTAGTTAAAACAGACTCTCACAAAACATATGGAAAATCAAAAATTCTCCCCATAAGCATTTCAAATTTACTGTGCACCTCTGAACATCAGAATAAACTAAACAAATGAAAAACAATGTTTTTTCTCTAGTCCCAAGAGATCAGATGCAGGCTGCTCCCAGGAAGGTGTCTGACTTGGCAGATTAGCTTTGCTGGTCCTCAGTGCACTTTTTGGCAAAAATGTGGAATATGTTTCAAGCAGGTTAAGTAAAAGTTTCATGTTCAGAACCCTACTCTGGAGAAAGAAACATTTCATTAGACAGCTGCCTGGAATCTGCTTAATATGAAGAAAGGAAAAAGCTTGAGAGAATTACAGTCTCTGAATAGGGCTTTTCTTTTTCTTTCACACTCCTACACTTATGCAGAGATGAGCTTTTCTTAAAAGTCAGGCTACATTTTAATTTGTATACATTCCTTGGACAAGCACATTTATGTGCCTAAAAATCCCAGGCACAGAAAAATGATACCACCCCCTCCCCCCAAACCTTGCAAGAGAGCAGTTCTATCAATCGCGGGGTCCCGGTACTGGGACAGCCTTTGACCTTGTTGCTTCCTTTAACAAAAGCTTTGCAATGGCAGGACGGCAAATACAGTGTAATTTGTGGGGGCCCTTTTCTCTTCTACAGTCACTAATTTAATAATAGTTACGGATACTGCCAGATACAGATGGGGGAGCTTGGATTCTGGATTTGTCAGTCAGCATGGCACTTCAGTTCCAGAATTCTATTTGCGTAACAGTCTCCTGGAGCTCAGGACAATCTGTTTAGTTCTCTAGGCCTTTCTTGTTGTTGTTGAAAGAAAGGTAGTATGGATTCTAATTGACAATACCGCAGCTGTGTGTTGACAAGCAAGATGGGATTCACAACCTATCCCTAGGGAAGCAGTTGGTGCATATCTTTTTACTATGTAACTTCACAAGGCTTATGGGACTTTTCTCTTCATCTGCACTGTATACTGCTTGCCTGCATACTGTATTGTGTTAGACACCATATCTGGATCTTCATGTTTAACCATATATTTAATGTATGGCTAAACATTAAGAATTTGTTACATTAAACACAAAATATGAGTGGCAGAAATTGCATTAGACACTTTTGTCTCCTACTAAGAAACACACAAGGTTTTGATGTTGTGTTGCAGCAAATGTTATACAGACCTTGTTAGAAATTTTTTGGAAATTGAAATAGAAATGTATAAGATTGTGAAATAGTCTTCCAAGGAAAGTGTTGGAAGCCCCATCATTTGTACTTGTAAAAGTAGACTGGACAAAGCCCTAAAAATAAAATAAAAAAAATAGGAAATAATCTTGCACTGATAGAAGGATGGACAGATGATCTAGTAAGTCTTTTTAACATCTATAATTATCCAAAAGGTTTTCCATGATGTAACTAATTTCACAGGAATGACTAATAAATCATTTAAGGACCATAACTAGAGAATCTTTATAAGAAATGCTGAAAGATTATTGGCTTTAATTGCCTGAATGTTTTTAGGAGTCTAACTAAAGCAAGTTGGAAGCCCGTATGCCTCCATTTTCCAGATAGTATATCACTCTTAGCTTTCTGGTTTGACTCCTAAAAGCACAGGGATGAGTGCTCCCTGTTATAGTAGCCTAGGAGGACAATCCCAAACTACTGAATAGATGCAGGTATGGGAATATTTGTACAAAGGTAGCTTGCATATATCCATTTTTAAAAAAGCAAATGCAGAAAAAAAGCAAATTTGCCCCAACTTCCCTTTCTATAGAATTACTCCCCCCTCCCCCCAGAGGTCAGGCAGATTTATGGAATAAAACAGGGGCTAGAGCCAATGTAACATGGTTGTGAGCTAGAGTCAACCACTCATTTGTGCCAAGTAAATTTTGGAAATGATTCTCCTTTGCTGACAGTACCCTCATTACTGATTGTGTAGAGTAATTTATCAGCCATTTCTTAAAATAAACCATTCATTTATGCTAATAGGACTTGGCAGGGAGGAAAAATTGGCAGGACTTGAAGTTCCTAGTGTTTTTCTTTTTTAAAACAAAAACTGAAAAGTTCTAAGCATTTTGAGCAAACAGTTATCAGAGGCATGCATGCAGTTTATTAAAGTGACATCTAATTGCATAATAAATTTTCAAAATGGGAGGAAAGGAAATAATTCCTGTGATAAGTTGACAAAAGCAAATAGTTTGATAGCATTGTTGAAGCACTGGCATTAATTTCATTCTTCTGCACTCATCATTGGCTAGGTTTCTGGTATTAATAAATCACTTTCGCATCTTCATGACTCATCTGTTTTCTGTATAATGGCTCATTTTTTAAATGTCTTTTTGTTCTTGCTTCTCCATGTATTCTCCCTCTGTTAGCTACCTCAGCGGAGATGTTTACTTTCTGGTACAAACTGAGGCCATCATCCTGCAAGCGCTCATGCCCCATGGGTAACTTTACACAAGTGAGTAGTCCCATTGAGTTTAGTGGGACTACTTACTAGTGTAAAGTTACTCACCTGCATAATTGTTTATAGGGTCAGAGCTGTGACTTATTGCCTGATATTTACTTGCTTTCCTTTTTTAGTTGAATGGGCTCTGTCAAGATTGATATGTCTAAACATTAATCACTGCTAAAAACAGCTGAAAAAGTTTCTTCTGCTTCTGAAAAATCCACAATCCCTACTCCACCAATGCTCCCTTACCCGCCAAACCCTAAAAAACCTCTCATACAGTGTCCGCGATACTGATAAAATATCAGCTGCTCTAGAATGGTGACCCATCTTCAAGAAAAAATCAAAATTAGTAGGTTGTAGTGAAGTAAGGGTGGCAATGAATCAACACAATCACTAGAGTATTTATTGTGCTACTTTATCTTGGTAACTAATTGAATGTGACATGTTGATCCTAAACTTTTATTGTGCCTTGGATTGTAACCATGATGGTTAGAAAACTCAAGCCAGAATTTGCAGAGATCGAAGGCTAAATTTAGGCTATTAAGGCATCCAACAAATGTCCATGGGAGCTTTTGGGTGCTCAGTGCTTTTGAAAATTAGACTATGCAATGAAGGTACACAGGTTTACATCATTTAAGGATCTGGCCCATATTATTTTAGCCTTCTTAACAGAAAAAAGCTGTTGTAGTATTACTGTGTAGATTGCAAAACTGAGTGGAAATAGTCTATGTACATTTTTAAGCTACAAACGGTAAACTTCCAGAAGGAGATATTTGCACTTTTTGAAAGTGGAAGCTCAAATTAAATATATGGAACTACCCTTGAACCATTCATTGAACCTGGCCTCTTCAGCTACATGTCTGTTACTCACCATCATAATTAGAGTGTCCATGCAATAGTTTTAAATGTTTCTGTTAATGCTTTCCACTTCTGTCTGCATTCTTCTCACATTGTTTCCGGCCATTAATGCAATAAAAATGTCAGCCACAAATACCAGGTTCCTTAATGGAAAAGCAAAACAAACTAAAACCACAGCCAGCACCACAGCTGAGAGATATTAATTTTCTACTGATAGTCAGAATTACCATGATATACACAATTAACTGAGGATATTTATACAGTATATGCTGTCATTTATATTGCTCATACCCTGAGACTGGAGCTGTACAAAACCACTGGATCTCACTGTAATTTTAGTTACAGGTCGTGCAACACTGAAATTGCAGCTATAATTCCTACAATCAATGCACCCCAATTATTCGTGTTAAGTAAAGTGATGGCTCCTCCTGTACCCTTTGGTTGCATGTTATGAGGAAGGATGGTCTCTTGGGTAAAGAGTAGGATAGGTCTCAGAAGTAGGGTGACCACCTCTCCCTAATTGGGAGGGACAGTTCCGAAATGTAAATTTCAAGTCCCTTCCCCACAGAGTTTACAGTCTAAATATAAGACAAGAGACAATGGGGTAGATACAGACAGATAGATGGGGGAGTACAAGGTAATAATGAGACAATATTGGCGTACCAGCAGCCTAACCATTGTCAAGTTTATTCTGAATATTGCATTTTCTTATCCTCTGAGAAATACCTGAAGTGTTCATGTTGTTTATACAAAAACGGGAGAGAGAGAGAAAGAGAGAGAGCAAGCGCAGACTAACAAAATATATGTCTATCACCATCCTAAGCACTTTGCTTGTCTGTATGTTCTCTCCCTTTTTCCCATCCTGTGTCTCTCTTGTCTTGGGGGGGTTTGTCTACACTAGAGTTTACCGCACGTTAACTGGTTTTCATTTAACTTGAGTTAGCTAAAACGTTTGTACATGTGAATCTGGGCACTAAACAGATATTTGTTCCAGAATGCAAATGTTTGTGATTTACCCTAAGGCTCAACCATTTGTGTCCTGAAACAAATGTCTGTGCCATGTCCAGACTAGCATATACAAACATGTTAGTTAACTCAAGTTAATTGGGTTAAGCTGTTCAGGAAAGGGCTGTTTCTTCTCAAGTGTATGTACACTACCTAGCACAATGGAACCCTGATCCTTTTGGGGGTCTTATGTAGCTACCATAAGATATATTAGAGAGGTCTGCCTTTCATTTATTCATTCAGATAAATGACCTAGTCCATGTCAACACATGAAAATGTTTTGTTTTTCCAACCTAAGCTTTCCTTAGTAGTGGTTGTCTCAAATAGAATGGTTGAAGAAACCATGGAATTAAAGGATTTGGCAAATACAACTTTAGCAGGGTAGGGATGAGGGAGATCCCTCCTATCAGCCTGTTTGAGAACAGTGTGAGATCTAGAGAGAGCAGCTTCTATCTGATAGGAATTTTGCATAGGTCCTCCTGTTTTAGACAACACTTCCTCCTTGTTCTAGTGTTTATTTAAAGAAATCTATTTAAGATCACTGGTTGCATTCATTGCTATATATTATTGTGCCTCCCAACTGTACAGAGTTCAAACTGTACACACTTCAGGGCAAGGACTGTCTCATACAGCATGTCTGTACAGTAGTCAGCACCGCGGGGCCTCAATCTGGATTTACACCTCTGGGCACAATACTAAGAGAAATGATCAATCAACTAATAATCATATCAAGTATGAAAAATCAGAAAGCAATATGTTTGAAACTGAGAGAGTGAAGTAAAGGCAGAAGGTTCTGAATATAATGGAACCACTGTTCTTCCCCTTAACACATATACACAATCCCCTTCCAAGCCCCCCTGGCAGTATTGACACTCCAAGCATTGCAGTATGGGTAGCAAGTATTACTGGAGAGAGCAGTACTGTTTGCTTATTTAACAAGTCTCCATTGCTTTTGAGGAGGCGACACAGGGATATGATGTGCTTTAATAGAATTTTGTCTGACATCAGTGTCAGGTCAGAATTTAGACCCTGGACCTGCAAACACTTGTCTACACATGTGAGTAATCCCACTGACCTCATTACTTGTGTGTGTAATTATTTACAGAGCCTTAGATTGTGAGCTGTTTGGGGCAGGGACTGTTCGCTTTTCTTTATTTCTAGGAAGTGCCTAACATTTAGGGTTTCAGATACAATCAGTAATAAGAGGAGGCTGCTGAGGTGACTCTCTTCACACCACTGTCTGAGAAGGAATGGCTTTGGGATATGAATATGGGCAATGAGTTTATGACTGGTCTGAGGCCCCAAATGTGTGGGGAGGTGCCATTATTACTGCATCCCATGGCCTATATTGCAACTGAAAGGGTGCTCAGTGCCCAAGGGAGAGGGGGGGAAATGGCTGGAAAATGCGGGAAGAGGTGGATTTTGAGGTTTTCCCCTGCCCCAAAATCCTGCAGAGATTCCTTCTCATAAGTCTGTTTACGCAGACTTTTGTGCAGGGTTGCCTAATTTGGCACCATATGATCTTTTTTTTCAAGTGCCCCTGTGTGCTATCTTAAAAGTCAGCACAGACATTCCAACCTGTAGCGGCATTTCAGTGGTTCCATCTGTATTTAGTCTCAGTGCAGTGGAGATAGGACTGAAACCTATTAACACTTGTAAAGTTCCATTTTCAAAATCTTTCATTTGAAAATATAAATGCAGTGCGAGGCAAAGTAAAAGTTGAAAAGGTTATCTTTTATCTCCTTCAACCAATGGGGAGAAATCCTAATCTAATTTGGTTTGGATGCGGGTATTGTGTTTTTTGGGGGGGGGTTGGGTTTTTTTTTGCTTCCCTACGTTTAGAAGATGACTGTTCCTCATTTGTCCCCAGCTGTAAGTAATATGAGTTAAATAGCTCAGTGAAGCAGTACGGTTATTTACTGGTCAGAAAACATTACAAATGATTGAAGGCTTTTTATAAAGAGGTGGCTGAGAATTGTTCTCATTTGCTTCCAATTGAAAGTTTAATGCTTGCGGGATATGAGAGCTAATGCAAATCTAATGGCAGAAACAAATTTTTGAATAAATACCATTGTTTGTGTAAATTTCATTTTTCTATTAGCCTCAGGTTTACAAATGGTTGATCATATATTTTAAATAAACGAGGCAAGATTTTCTAAAGTGATTTTTGGATGCCTGACTTGAGATACCTTTAAAGGGGCCTGATTTTCAGAATCTACTCCACCCTGCCATTGTCTCCATCTCGTTTTCCCCTTCACCAAAATTGAGGCTTTCTGACTGCTTTCATCCTCAACCCCCTTTATCTGTCCCAACAACTCTATCCCCTGCTAGCACCTGATTTCTCCTTCCCCAATTCTTACCTCTTCCATTACCATTTGCCTCACCCTCTCACATTCCCCCGAGTCCCTCCTGTCACACTCCATCCATACTTTGGTCTCCCCCGTCATAAAAAATACCCACCTCACATCCCTCTCCTTTGTCCCTTTTGCTTCCAAGCTCACTGAACATACTATCTGCTGCTGCTGTCTGAAATACTATTTTATCCAACTCCATTCTAGAACCTCTCCAGTCTGTCTTCCACCCTCACTTCTCCACACACTAAAATCCCTAATGATGACATTTTAGCTTGTTCTCCATTCTCATCCCTAGGTCTCAGAATATTTCCTCTCCAATTATATGTGGTTATTTGAGTAGCACTGTTTTCTTTGTCCCCCTCCCCCTCAAAAAGGAAAAACAAAAAAAGTGCTCTGTGCTCCTTTTTCTTTAAAAAGTACTTGGCACTCATGAGCAACCCTACAGTAACAAACCATTTTGGGTGAAAATAATATGCTGAGGAGTAAACCAACTTCAGCTTGAAGCTTCTGATAAGAACATGAGTTAATAATATTATTATTTTCAGAATGCTGAGAACTAAACTGAGAATGCCCTTTCTAAAGGTTGCAAACTCAAGTCCTGCCCTTTTGATGCAGCATAGCATTTTTGTTTCTCTGTGGGGCTCAGCTGGAGTCTCGCCTTTCCTCACTGGTCTGCCAAGTAACTTTTGTGCTGAATCACTGACTAGTTCTACTGTATTTGGCTTGGACATGAGGACCTCCCCTGAATACTCCATCTCTCTTTCCTCACAATCCTCTCCCCCCCCACACACAGATACTAATTGTTTCCTCTGTATCCTGGGGCATTTTCTTATGTTTTCTGGAGCTTGTATAATATTTGATCTTGGATCTGGATGTGCAACAAAATGAAAATCATCCCTGTGTGATCAACTTTTTAAGTGTTGCTTGTTTGACAGTGTTTAAGGAATTTTGGAGCAGTTTTTCTGCTTGCTTAGGGATGGATATTAGATCTTCTCAATACCTCCTTTCAGACAACTAAATATAAAAAAACTCTGTCATTTTTATTCAATTTTTGAGCAAAGATTTTTGTTTATCCCTTTATTGCTTTTGGAATAATAAAAAATGATAGTGTAGTTGCGCCTACACATTCTCCTCTCCCCACATCCCTAGAAAATCAAGGATCTCCCTCCTTTACCATGCCATAGCATAAGGATGAGGTGAAACCATGCTTTTAGTGCTTCTGAGAAAGGTAACAGGAACCCAATGGGTGGTCTTTTTTAAATGGAAGGCAGGCTTCCAGTCACTGTGACTCCTGGGTAGTAGAGTTCAAAACTTTTACCAGGCAGATCTCTAGTGAAGGGAACATTGCACTGTGGGATTGTTGCCAAAGGACTGATTATATCGGTACAGGTATATGTGCATCTACGCTGGTACACTGTGCCAATATAACAACACCAGCCAGAGGCTTATGTTGCATCTGAAAGAGAAATAACTGTGCCATCAGATGTGGAGGGTTTTGTGGTAGGTTGTAAAACTAAGTGTGATCTTTCACCAGGCTATGAAAACAGAATACAAATTTTTCCAATAGAACTTTCTAGTGTAGACCAAACCTGAGTGTCATCATCAACCTTTTTAAAAATAAGGGAGTTAAGAACCGAAAATGCTAGTGGCCTATTGACCTCACTTGACCAGACCATATGTGATTTGTTTAGGTTGACACAGGAAATCTTTGACAGAGATGGGAATAAAAACAATGGGAGAAATCCTTGCCGCACTGAAGTTAATGCTAAACATTTCTAAGTCCCCTCTTCTCTAGCTCTCCCACTGCCCTGTCTTGAAGGAATCCTTTCCTTGTTCTACTTTAAGAGGTTTAGTTAGCAATGTGTCCTCTGAATCTCTTGTAAATGTACGTTTTCAATTGCATCAACGTACATTTCCTCGAGAATGACACATACACAAAAAAGGCAACTCTTGTCTGATATATGAAACCCGTCACTATTCATAAGATTTTTGAGAAAAGAGGAAATTGCTAAGGATTAGGTTTATACCACTTGAACATGTCTCAGAAGTGCTACTCTGTAAAGCTGGTCAGCAAAAAGAAAAAAAAAATGAAATCCCAATAGTATTCCAGAGTTTTGCATCCTGTAGTTTATTAAATTTGTCAGTAGAAGCAGCAAGGATTATGGCAGCAGATTTATTAATTTTAGGAAATCCTGCCATGAAGGACCTGTTGCTGGCCCTCTGATAGAAAATGCAGTGAATGTATTTTGTAGAAGACTAGCATTGTGTTCCTGCAATGAAGTTACCTGTTGCAAATAAATCCCTGTAGCAAATCCCTTGCAAGCTGCTTGCGTTGAAGTCGATGGTATTATGTTTTATGTAGGGTTACCATATTTCCACAATCAAAAAAGAGGACACTGGGGGAAGGGGGGGGAGGAGAGAGCCCCGCTCTAGTCCTGCCCCATCCACTCCCTCCCACTTCCCACCCCCTGACTGCCCCCCCTCAGAACCTCCAACCTCCCCCCCTCCTTGTCCCCTGACTGCCCCCTCCTGGGACCCCTGCCACTAATTGCCTCCTAGGACCCTACCTGTCCCCTGACTGCCCCAACCCTTATCCACACCCCCGCCCCCAGACAGACCCCCGGGACTCCCATGCCCTATCCAAGTGCTCCCCGCCCCCTGACAGGATCCCCAGAACTCCCGACCCATCCAACCCCCTTTGCTCCCTGCCTTGACCCCTCTCCACACCTCTGCCCCCTGACAGCCCCCTCAGAACCCCAACTCATATAACCCCCCGGCACCCTGTCCTTGACTGTCCCAACCCCTGCCCCCCTGACAGCCCCCCCTGAACTCTCGACCCATCCAACCCCCCCGCCGCTCCCTGTCCCCTGACTGTCCCCCTTCTCCAACTCCCCGAATCCCTTACCGTGCCGCTCGGCTCAGAGCAGGTGTCTGGCTCCGCCCCGCCCCGCCCTGCCCCACCCGAGCGGTGTGCTGAGGCTGTGGAGGAGGGGGGAAGCGGGGGAGGGGCTCTGGCCGCCGCTGCCAGCCCTGCCGCTGCGTTCCCTCACAGGTGCACAGCCCCGCCTCCCCCAGTGCTGCCGGGCGGCGTGCTAAGACTGAAGGGGATGGGGGGAGCCAGGAAGGGGCTTTGGCTGCCGAGGCCCCATGCGAGCGGCGCTCGGCCGCCCTGTCAGCCGTTTTTCGGTCGATAAATAGCCGACTGGGGGGAAATCCCGGACATTTTTAGATTTTTAGAAATCCCACCCTGGATGGCTATATAAAGAGCGAAAAGCCGGACATGTCCGGGGAAAGCCGGACATATGGTAGCCCTATTTTATGCATCCTTGCATAAAGGAAGATTTTATCTAACAATGGGTGTTCAAAGACCTAACTGCAATGTACAGAATTAGATCAGTCCCTTTGTTGTTTTAACTTGCAACATTAATATCTAGAGGCTTACTATTGCTAGTTTAAAGATTCATTCTTTACTCCTTCAGGATCTTACTCTCAATAGGAAGTGCCTTCAGTAGGACTTGCTGATCTCAACGCTTCTCAGGATCAGCCCTCAGCAAACTATTGGCATGTCTAGACTAGGAAAAGAGATTGTGTTTAAAACGGTGTGTTTTGAAACTTGTTGGCTAACACGTTTTTAGGTAGGATCTATTTTCCTAGTCTAGGCAGGCCCTATGACACACTCTTTTTCCTTCCCTAAAGAAAAATGCTCTCTGTTAAGGTTGTGAAATTCTTAGTTTCCCTTCTGTTATCATTAAAGCTGTGTTATATACCCCATGTGAGTCCTAGTTTTGTTGTTGTTAGATGGTCATGTCTAACTTCTAAAGGATTGACATAGGGATTAATTTATGCCAAAACTGAATATAAAAGCTCACCAAGTATATTTGAAGTATGAGGCCAGAAAAACTGTACTGATTTCATCCCAGAACAAACACCAACTTTCACTACTACTTGTTCTTATGTATGATGTTTTATGTTTCTCTGAGGTTGTTTCTGGCAGTTCTAGACAGTGAGTTGGTATAAGGGACACATCACAGAGGATATTTGATTTACACATAGGAGTGATATCACATCTTGCAGGCCAATCTCCTCATAAACCACAGACCCCCTCTGCTTCTTTCACTTAATTCAGGATTTCTGAATTTTGGAAAGAGGCTGCATACAATATATTCACAGTCCTATGCATAAGCTGCAGTCAGAGAAACTGTCCATATGATCTTATATGCACAGTAGATAGGATGTTAGTCCTGTTTATTTTCACATTTCTGAATCAGGATTCAGATATGAACAAGCATCAACAATAATACTTCTAAAGTCTAATCTACTGAGCTATTTCTTTCTTTTTTTCCTTCTGTCTTCCCAGTATCTCATTCTCTTTTTCTTCTTTTCCTACCAGTCTCACATACTCCTCTACCTGCAACTACAGGATCTCCCTGAAACGACATCATTGTGTTGATGCCAATTCAGAATGCAAATACCATGAGATTGCCTTTCCTGTAGAATATCAAGTGCATTTCTTTTGGAAATACCAAGCCATCATGTTAATAAGTGTCTAGTGTTTTGGGCGCTCAGTTTGAGACATCTTAGAAGGACCCTGATTTTCAGAAATCCTCAGAGCACTCACCCTCTGAAAAACAGACTATTAGGGCACCCATAATCATTAGTCAATTTTGAAACTGTTGACCCATGGGTGTGACAGTCTCAGAATATTTGTGCCAGTTCAGATTAGAGTTTACACTATATTAGTCACAAGAAATAAACTTGAGATCTGAATATAAAAGTGTTAATATAGCTCAGTGCCTTCCATTCCATTTCTGGCTAATTTGATCCTTTATAAAAAATTTAATTGATGGAGATATCCCATCTCATAGAACTTGAAGGGACCTTGAAAGGTCATTGAGTCCAGCCCCCTGCCTTCACTAGCAGGACCAAGTACTGATTTTGTCCTAGACCCCTAAGTGGCCCCCTCAAGGATTGAACTCACAACCCTGGATTTAGCAGACCAATGCTCAAACCACAGAGCTAGCCCTCCCTCCTTCATTTAATTTGATGAAAATCTTAGAGACTAAATCTTATGTATTAAAATGATACAATTTACATCTGCTTTTTTATAATTTTTGATCACTTTAAGTAGGATTTTTTTTGTATTTCAGGCACACACTATAAAAAGTTGCTTTTTAAGGTAAAATTTATGAAGGTAGTTAAAGTAAAGGAGAATGAGTTACTGGCTGTTGGGAATAGAGCTCAGGGACATAGATCTTCAGCTGATGTTAATTGTCAGAGTTACACTGACTTCATTTGGGCTATGAGAGTTTACATTGGCTGTGGATCTGGCCCCAAGACTCTTTACTTAAAAGCAGCTGATGTAACCACTAGTTTATTGAAAATCAGTAAGTTTGCTGGGCTAAGAAAATGCAGACTGATGGTGGGTCTCACTGTTGGTTTGAGTCACACAGAAACAAATAGCAATCAGATTAATTTGATGAGATGGACATATTATTTCTCAAACCCAGTACAGGAAAAAAAGTCTTGCAGTACCACCAACAGATTGTTGCTTCATCTATCTGGAATAAATAAATTTAATTACAGTATTTATTATGTGAATAATGCAAAAAATAATATATAAACAAAAATGAAGGGTGTGAAAACCAGCCCACTCTGAATCCAGGCATCCATTATTTTCCCCTTGATCTGAATCTGTTTTTACTTTTATTTGAGGTCAGCCTTTAAGATGTCTACACGAAAAACATGCCTTTATAAATACAGCTGGCATTTCATCTTGCAGCATGAATTCAGATGATCCTGACACTTTTAAGGGTCACTAATTCTTTGGTGAGTTTGCCCATGCCTGTTTAAAACATGTCAGTTACAGTACATGCTGTAAAGTACAGGCTGTTTAGTTAACAATAGAGATGGGTCCAAGCCACAAAGACCTAAGTAGGCCAGAAAATAAAAATGAAGAAAATAAGATTGAGTTGGGCCAGAAATGCTAGTCTTTCTCTCAGTCTCACACATTGCTTTGAATGTGCAATGTGAAACTGGTTGGCTTATTTAAACAATGTGTGTAGCAGAGCAGTGGTGTGGGAATGGGAGATGTGGGCAGCAGAGGGTGTTGGCTGCCAGCTGGGTATTCAGGAGCTGGGTAGGGGATGTGTGGGAGGTCGGGAGAGCAGTAGGGCATAGAAGTTGATGGTGGGTGAAATGGAGGAAGAAAGGGAGATTGTTGGACATTGTGGGTAAGGGAGGGTATCAAGGGGTGGTGGGTGACAGGGATACATGTAAGGGCTGCAGCAGCAGGAATGCTGAACAGTGAGATATGGGAGATATTGGTTGGTGGAGGCTATCCTGGGGGTGATAGGGCAGGGTTTGGATATTGGGAGGGGGAGAAGGAAGTAGGGCTTTGGAGATATCAGAGGGCAAGTATAACCGCATTGGTGTTGGTGAGGCTGGGTGGCAGTCAGGTGGTGTGCAAGGGGAGATGGGAGAATAAGGATAAGGAGTGTTGGCTTGCATGTTTTCGGTAGGGGTTTTTGGACATAGAAGGAGAGTGGAAGATTGGGTGGTGGGCAGAGGGATATGGGGCGGTCTTGGATAGAAGGACAAGCTTTGTAGGGGCTGCAGGAGGCATGGGATTGGTAGGGCAGCCATGGGATATGGGAAGATAAAGAGGTAGAGTAGAGCAGGGACAGCAGAAGAGGTTTCTGTGAATACAGGGGATGGAGGCATGGGGGTTGAGGGGTTTATTAAAGCCTTGCTTGACCCCATGCTCGTTCTAGAGCTTTCTGCCTGCCCAAACAAACCAGCTGTTCCTAGCCTCCCAATCTGTTTCTACAGCCTCCTCCATTTTCTCCCACAGCCAATCTCGCTGTTTAGCCCTCCTGATACTTTTTGGTATTTGGAGCTGGGTATTTCAACCAAGAATTGCAGTATGTAAATTACCCGAAGAGGAATGAAGATGATTAGTTGAGCTGCTTCTAGGGTAACACTATGTATAACCTATTGACTATAAGTATAAAAAATAGATACCGTAATCTTAATAATGTCGCTTAAGTACAACCTAATTTCTTGTAATGTGCCTGTTCCCTGAGTTTTATATGAGTTTTAAAAAAATGAAAAGTTTAATGGGTTAGTAACCAGCCATTTTTTAGCTAGATGGCCCTGAAAATATGATACTCAAACAGAACAGTTTCTTAGAAGGTCCATTTTACATTAATTTAACTCATAAACTAACAGATTTACTTGAAAATCCTCCGCAAATTCACTCTTTGATCACAGATTCTGAGCTGCTCATTTGGAGAAGAGACTGTTGTCTTCATTCATTACAAAAAGGATGAATCAGTGTTTGAAGTAAACAACTAAACTCACCTTTAACGGTTTTGGCATCACTAACTGTTCCATAATCCCTCACTGCTATTATTTTATTATTTATTTAATTGTATTTGTATTACAGTTGCACTTAAAAACCCCAAGCAAAATAAGAACCCTGCTGTGATTGGCACCACAAAAACAAATTAATGTACATTTTGTACAAAATAGTGAGAAACAGTCCCTGTCCCAAAGAACATACAGTCTGAGGTCATGATTCTGCAGTTGATAATGCATTGGCAGGCTGTCTGCCCACATTCTATCAATTGCAGCATCAGGTCCTAAATAGACACGACAGACCATCCAGGATCAGAACAAAATATCCCCTCCTGGCAGAGTATTACACAACAGATCAGATAGAGTATGGGAAAGTGGATCATATTCCCCTGAAGCAGGTTTGGCCTCTTTGGGAGATAGGATGCTAGACTACTATTATTTTTATGTGTTTGACATTAGTGCCTAAATGCTCCAATAAATATCAGAGCCCATTGTGTCAGGCACTATAAAAACACATAGGAAGTCCCTACCCCAAAAAGCTTACAATCTAAACAGAAAGGACAACGTCTGGGGAGGAAGGGAGAGGAGACAGGATCACAGAGAGGTGAAGTGACTAGCTGGTGGTGACAGAGCAGGTCAGCAGCAGATTCAGGAGTAGAACCTAGATCTTTTGAGTCCCAGGCCAGTTCCCTGTCCACTAGACCATACTGCCTCTAAGATTAGGTTGACCTGTGGTCTGTGCTGATATAGCTATTTTTGTTTTTCTATTTATATTGGGTGCTCTGTGTGCATCCAGCTTGCCAGGTAGAAACATCCATAAGAAATAAATCAGAAGTAGGGTCACCTTTTCCCTCCTATTAAAAAGTTTTTTTTATATTAAGTGTGAATGGAGCTGTAAAGGGAGAATTATAATAGATAAATATACAGAGTAGATTTAAATGCTCCCGTATCATAGAGAGCAGTTCCTCTTCCTTTTAAAGCTTTTTTTTTAAAGGAATACCACCAAGGATTACTACAAGCAAAAATAACAGCTGTCTTTGAAATTAATTTTAAAATTAATATAATCTCTAACAGGTACATAT
This sequence comes from Malaclemys terrapin pileata, assembly GCF_027887155.1. NCBI lineage: Eukaryota > Metazoa > Chordata > Testudines > Emydidae > Malaclemys > Malaclemys terrapin. The sequence continues at coordinate 194,655,528 of NC_071506.1, read as the reverse complement.
ATAAGGGGTGAAGTAATTCCTGGCATTCTTCAATTGATACAATATCTGAAAGTTAGGGGGAAAACATTAGAATCCAGGAAAACGACATAAAGTATTTTGTTTTATGATTTTTTTCCCCCTGCATGTGGATGAACAAGCATTACAAACATGCTCTACACCTGTAAGATCCAGTTATATGGCAGGTAACCAGGGAATATTGAGTGTGTTAAAATAAAATCTGCACATTGAATCAGGCTGAGAACAGCTGTCTTAGAAATCAGCCCGAGAATCGAAAATAATCTATGAAAGGTCTTTAAATTAGCTTTAAACACTTTTGCGTGCTCCCAATGCAGAAGATAGGCTCTGTGCTTTGTGAATTAAGAAAGCAGTTGGTATGGTTTCCTGGAATTGGGCTGCCTTGTTAAGACTGAGAAGCTCAATTAAAATGTTGTAAGTAGAAAGTTGTGAAAGTCTTTGTGATATTCTGATTCACAATATGGGTCCACATTTTATTAGGCTGAGTATTGTGTTCTCAGTCAAATTAATGTCAAGCTATTAGGAGAGAGAGATATAGTCTTTTCAGCAGCATGTTGTTTCTTTGTGAGAAAGAACTATATTCCAATTGGCATGTTTGTGCAAAAGAATAGAAATAAGCTTTCCTATTGTAATCAGATACTGTAAGGATAGTAGTAAGTTAAAAAAAAAAAAGTTGGAAACCCAATTAAAGCACAGGACAAGGGAGATAATTTTGGACTATAGTAAATACTTGGCACTTTAATGCATTGAATAATACTGAGCTTGGGAGGAACCTACAGGCAAAAATTAAGTTGTTACTCAGACCAGAGTTAGAGTTCACTTATAGCACCTTTTATTTTTGTACTATGTAAACTGTCAGTGCCACGGAAATACTAAGGGCTTGTTTACATGTCAACTGGGACCAAAACGACTACATTAGTTTTAATTCACACCTTGAGTTATCTCAGTTTGCAGACTGCATGTGGACGCTCTCCTGTTGGATTAAATATGTCCTATTTCAATTTAATGTAAATTAATTTTCTACTGATTTAAATTAAATTGAAAGAGAACACATTTAATCCAAAGTGAGACTTGCAACTGAAGTAACTATGGGTGCGAAGTAGAACAGATGAGTTATTTTGTGTACACAAACCATAAAACCCCTGGCAATTCAAGTACATTTACACCCAATCTAAGGCTCCTTTCCATCACCAGAGCAGTATAAAGGAGTCTTAGTATAAATGAGAATTAGGTCTTTAGTGTCGAAGGAGGAGACATTAAGGGCTTTAATAATATTTATCAGCACGTCTAAGAGAAAGCACTGCCAATTGTCTGAGGTTAACAGGTAGGGGTGGGGGTGTAGATTGAAGGGATTGCAGTGAAAAAGCAGATTCTTGAGAGCAAAAGAAATACGGTAAAATGAAAACCCACAAGTGCAAGTGGCAAAGGATCAAAGGTGATGGGGTGTGTGGGAGGAAGGTGCTGCTGATCCTTCCAGACATTCAGTGATGGAAAAATTCTATTAAAAACCAGCACCTGCTGCTTAAGATTAGAGCTTCGGAATTACACAATGAGTAAGTAAAAGCACTTTGCTTCACAGTTAAAGAGGAGTAAGTGAAATGGCCAAAATATCAGGAGATGGGGGAAAAAAACAGAGGATGGGGAATTTTTAATGAAACTGATATGTGTGTATTTGAGATGGGATATTGCTTATGAGTGGCTGGTTTCAATCTGATTTTAATTTTGGCTCCCAAGCTTTTCAGTTGTCTTCTTGAGCGCAAAGTGTCTTTTAGTTGTAATACGGGGCTAGACAAAAGAGCTTTGGATGGCTTCCTAACCTTATGCCTCATTCCTCTTCATGGGTGTGTCTGGCTCTTAAATTTCTGTTTCTTAATCCCCCGCTAGTCTTTTGTGGGTAAGGAGAGATGATTTCTGACTCTTTCACTCTTTGCAGGGGAGAATGCAACATTGAAATCCCTGTCTGACATAAAAGGGGCTGGCAAATGTTGAAAGCCACGAGAACTTAGATATAGAGGCAGCCTATACTTAACTCTCTCTCTCTCTCTCTCTCTCACCCCCCCCCCACCTCCCCACTCTAGGGTTGCCAACCCTCCAGGATTGCCCTGGAGTCTCCAGGAATTAAAGATAATGTCATGTGATGAAATCTCCAGGAATTTGTCCAACCAAAAGTTTCCCAAATCAAACTGAAGGCTACTTGGTTTGAAGGCTGTTTCTCTGTACCCCACATTGCTTTGATATTTTCAACTAGCTAAGCTGAATATCGCATATCAGGGACTGGCAGGAGGCAATTCCCTCTCCTTCAGAGTGAGACAGTGTTGATCAAATTGTCAGTTATAAATTCATAGGAGTTTGGGCCAAATCTGGAATACATCCTTTCCCTACCACACTCCCAAAGCTCAGATCCAAATGCTGTGTCTTCTTCTAAGAATTTAAAGTGAAAATAAAACAGATGATTGTTTGGAATAGGAGGTAGCAGGAGAATGCAAGCTGTCTGAGAGAACTGCTTCAGTGCTTGTTCATTTTGCTTGCTCAATCAAAGGGCCTTATAACCTCTTGTGTATTTCTGCTAACAAAAAGAAACCCTTGGCCCAGATGTTCACAAGTGACTAATGATTCTGGGTGTCTCAATTTTTCAGTGCTCAACTTGAAACATCTTAAAGGAGATTGATTTTCAGTGGGTGGGTGTTCAGCACTTTCTGAAAATCAGTCCCCTTTCATGCATCTCAGGTTGGCCATGCAAAAACAAAGACCTCCAAAATCACTAAACACTTTTCAAAATCTCAGCCAAAATTTTTAGCAGCCTGTGCTAAAGGAGTCTGAGCACCTTCCCCAGAAATACCTAAAAATACAATATGCAATTGCCCAAGTAATTCAAAACAAAATACCAAATCCAAAATATCAAATCAAACTTCTCCTTTGCTATGGAGGGTACCTGTATAGTGTGGTTCTCCTGCAAATGTGTGGGAATCAGAGTGGGTAAATAAATCAGTGATTCTTTTAAAATTAAAAACTGTATTTTTTATTTAAACCAATTTTTTATTTTATTTAAATTATAATATGTTTTTCTCTTTAATAATAAGGCTGTTTAAAATTAAATCTGAATTTGATAGACAATATGTTACAGTCTAAACTAATTACAATTTAGTTCCAAATGTGAATCATGTTTTGATAAGAGACGATTATGTATCCAAAACATTTAAGGTTTGGTTTAATAAAGATTTTATACACTGTTTTGTGTGTTTAAGTAAATTCCAGTTACCATCCTAATGCAGCTTGATATAAATCATGAGCAAAAAGTTAATTATCTAGTAAATAAGCAAAATATCTTTCACCAATTTCTAATATATTAAAATGTCCAATTAATAAGACTCTGGAAATATTAAGCTATATCATTTCTTATTAAATATATATAGTGATAGTTTACCCTGCTAGGTAGCAAAAAGAGCAGCATGGGGCCCCAGAGGTGTAGTGAATAGGCCCACCAGTGTTCACTAGCCCATGTTGCCAGCTGCTGAGTTGGTAGTGAAGACCTCAGTGGTTTCAGTGGTGGATAGGAGTGTTATGTTCTACAACAGTGTAGCAAGCGTGTGGTGGATTAGCCACTGGGCCAATGGGGCCCATGCCCAGGGGCCCTGACCTATTGGGGGCCCCCCAGAAAAATGGGCACCCTGCACCCTGACCCACTCTGCTGGGCCGGGGGGGGGCAGGGCAAGCCCCCATGCCCCAGCCCCATTTCCCTGGCAGGAGTGCAGGGGAGGGGGCGGAGGGGGCTGCTGGCAGAAGGGGTGTGGAGAGGCCCCCACTTGCTCTGGCCCAGGGCCCCACAAACCCCTAATCCACCTCTGAGCAAGTGGATGCAGGCATAGCAGTTGTCTGCTACTACAGAAAGCACATGGAATGATTCCGCATCAACAGCTATAGACTACACCCTAGCTCCTGCCAATTGTCTTGTGAATGCATGCCACCGGAGCATAGGTGAATGGGTGAGAGAGCGTGGATGGTGCAACACAAGCCATTATCATTAAAACCAATTATTGCGTGTGTTCTGATGACAGAGGAAAGACTTACAGTCATGGGTGAGTAGTGAAGCAATAGGCGTGACCAAGATGGCCGTTGTAGTCACAGATTTGTATGTAGGCGGCTCACAACACCAGTTATAATAGCTTTGTGGAATATTAGAATTTTAAGCGACAGCCCTACCACCAGCTGACCTGAGAGAGGCACAGCACTTGTTACAAGAGAACTCGTCAGGTATAGGGCTGACATTGCTACACTCAGTGAAACCAGACTTACTGTGAAGGGCAGTTCACAGAGATTGGTCCAGGGTACATGTTTTTCTGGCAAGGTCACCCATCTTCAGAGCCACGACAGTTGGGTGTTGGCTCTGTCTTAACAACTCCATTGTTTCCAAGCTTGAAAGTCTACCTCAAGGCGTAAGTGATCATCTAGTTTATGGTTCTACAATTGCCATTGAAACATAAGTGGCACGTTACCATCATCAATGCTTATGTCTGACCATGACAAATGCTAACGATGAAAAAAAAATGTTCTGTAATGACTTAGATAAACTTATCATGTCTACATCATCATCAGATAAACTGATTATCATGGTGGACTTTAATGCAAGGGTTGGAAGTAATGCAGTAATCTGGCGGCTTGCCATTGGACAGCATGGGATTGGGAGAGAGAATAGCAATGGAACTCTGCTACTTAGTGAGGTGTAGCAGTGCCTTCTCCCGGCCCCTCCACAAATTCAGTCGGAGACTGCTCCAAAGTAAATGCACCAGTGGTCATTTATTGTTCGTGCCTGTCCCCACCACCTACTATTTACATATCTTACAGACCAACACCCTGGGAGACCTCTAGCTTCTCCTGCCAGCAGGGATCTAGAGCTCCTTGCTCCTCCCTTTCCTGTCTCTCCCCCTTTGCTTCCTCCCAGCCAGCTTTATATAGTAGGCTGGCCACTCAGGCCCGCAGGTGCATCCCCTCAGGTGATTAGAGTGTGGCCTTGCCGGCCACTCCTAATTAATCCCCCTTTTAAGCGGAGCTGGGCTAACAGGGGCCTGGCTTGGATCTCCTAGTCAGCACCCTGTTACATGAGGACATCAAACAGCAATTAGCAATCACAAATACCTCTTTCCGCCTCCCAGACAAAAAGAAAACGTCATGGATGCACCTACTATCCAAACAGTGGCATCTTATCCACTATGTCATCGTCCACTGGCGAGATCTACAAGATGTACAAGTCACTGCAGCCATGCACAGGAAGACTGATGGAGAAACCATTACATGATTCACTCCAAACTGTTATTAGTAATTTGACCAGTGCGTTGCAAGTCATCATTTAATCCAGTCAGGTGGCTCAACTTAAAGTGAATACAAGATGAAACTACACAAGCACAGCTCTGTTATAATGTTACTTTGTGTGACCCTGCTGGCTTGTCTACTAGTGCTAATGTAAATAGTGAGTGGGCAACTTTTTGTGACTCCGTATATTAACCTGCTCTCACCATCTTGGGTATCGCAAAATGATGTAATCAAGATTGGTTTGATGAGAATGATCCAGAAATTCAACAGCTACTCACTAAAAAAACAAGAGGCATTGTCAAATTCTTATATCTTATGTCCCAGTAGGCACAGTTGTAACATACAGGAAACTGTGTCGTGACCTATAATCTAAGCTTAGAGACATTCAGGATCAATGGTGGAATGCCAAGGCAGATGAAATCCAGGGGTATGATGACTGTCCTGAGACCAAAGGCTTCTATGCTGCTTTGAAAGACATATATGGTCCTATACATACCACTACAGTACCTTTGAAGCGTGCTGATCACCTAAACCTGATCACTGACAAAGGAGAAGTCCTTTGGACGTGACAACAGCATTTCAGTGATATTTTGAACACAACGTCCAACACCACAGATGAGGCACTAATAAGAATAATGGATCAGCCACCAGGTAACAACAACGTGGACGCAGCCCCATCCATTGTCACAAAGAACTGCAGGGCTGCCAGATCTGATGACATTCCTGCAGAAATATTCAAGTATGGACACAAGATCCTGCTAAGGTGACTGCATGGACTCCTCAATATATGGAGTTCTAAAGATGTACTGCAAGACTTCAAATACACCATCTTTGTCACCATATACATGAGGAAGGGTGAAAAGTCCAACTGTGGTAACTATTGCGGTATCTTGTTACATTGCTGGAAAGGTTCTGACCAGAATACTCTTTAATCATCTGCTACATAACATTGCTAATCATGTGCTATTGGAATCACAATGCAGTTTTAGACCAACATGAGAAACAGCAGATATGACATTTGTAGCCTATCAGATGCAGGAAAAATACAGAGAATAGCAACAGGACCTTTGCACTGTCTTTATGGACCTGGCTAAAGCATTTGACATGGTCAGTAGACCTGGGATTTGGCAATTATTACGTGACTTTGATTGTCCAGAAAAATTCATCAACATTCTGAGGCTATTTCATGATGGATTGCGTGGACAAGTCTGCATAGATGATGTTCTGTCTGACCCATTTCCTATTGCTAATGGTATGAAGCAGGGCTGCGTAATTGATCCACTCTTGTTTAATCTCTGCTGTGCATCAGTGCCCACTGATGCTACAAGAGACCAAAATGTCGCTATCAGAACATGTTTCTGATCCGCTGAAAAATTATTTAATCTGAACCAGCTGTGATCTTCCATGAAGGTGTTTGAGGCAATTGTTCATGACCTGCTGTATGATGATGGCTGTGCTTTAGAGGCACATACTCTAGAAAAGATACTGATTACAGACAGATTCAGAAAGATACGGAGTGACAATCAGTCTGAAAAAGACAGAGGTCATGTATCAACCTGCTTCAGGGAATTCCTACTGTCTTGGGGTGGCATGACCCTCACTGGTACTGCAGGGGTTAACACCTCTCTTTGGGCAGAGGAGGCCACACCCCTTCAGCCCTGCTGGGAATGCTTGGGCTGGAGACCAGGTATAAAAGGAAGCAGCCTAGCTCATTTAGGGCTGACAGCTGGAGAGAAAGGAGGTGCGCTGCAGGCTCCTGCAGAAGGACCACTGGCACTTCAGGACACGGAGGCCAGCTGGATGGTGATGACCCGAATCCCAGAGTCTGGGTGCCCCAGAAGAAGAATTGACTGTTGGAACCCCGAGGTGGCACGTTGTATGGAAAAGTGAGCTCTGCTCAGTCAGATTCAGTTGTCTTGTTTGGACATACAGTTTCAAGAATTTCCATGAAACTCATATTTGTATAGGTTGGCAGGTTGGCATTTACAGTGAAGACTTGCAATGATCAGAATTTGTTGGCTGCTATACAGATGAAGACTATAGCTGATTGAACAAATTGTGACTAAACTTTTTTCTGTCAGAAAATGCTGTTTCTTCAACATTGAAATGTTTTATGGAAATGTATCAGTTTTGATTAAAATTTCTCAATGGGATCTCTAGATGTTACCGTAAAAGAAATAATAATTTCTAATCTAAACAAAAAGGAGAAGTTTTTTTTTTAATTTGACAAAAATCCCAAAACTTCCAGCTCATCTTCAAAAAAGGCAAAAATCCAATTTGTTTTTCCTTTGCAGGTCACTTTTAAGGAACAATTTCAAACAACTAACAGTGCTTCTGTGTCACTTCTGGAATTAAATTATATTTTAAAAATGTGTATGTGTATTGTAGTTGTTGAAAGTTCTTTGACATAAAATCAATATACCAAAATCTGGCATTCACAGGAAATTACTTTGACATATTCTAACCAAAAGCAAGGAACATAGTTAATAACTTACTGTTATATGTTCATTTGCTATAACAGGCAAAATCCCTGACATTTCATTCCAAAAGGCCTTTATCAAGGAGGAAAAATAAAAAACGTGAAGGTGTTTATAAATTGATGACTATTGAAAGAGTTCAGTATTATTTATGGATGGTACCACAGTTCATACTGTACATAACTGCTGGTATTTCATGTCTGGTCGTGGTGTTATGGATGTCTTGAAACTTGTGTGATGGAGGCATCCAAAAAAAGATCTGACCAGCTAGTCTGATACCTTGTGTCCTGTGTCTGACCATGACCAATGCTAGCTGCATCAGAACTCATGATTCACTTGTCTCTTTCAAGTAACACTGCGTTGTTAATTATGGTTTTGCAATTTGAACAGTCTATAACAGTGGTGCCCAAACTTTTTCTGTCATGCCCCACCTTACCAGTAATATCTGTCTGTGCCCTCCCCGCCATTACTGCACAGCCAAGGCTTCCTCAGCAGAGGAGCTTGGGCTGAAGGCAGAGTTAGAGGCAGAACTGGGGATGGGGGAGCAGGTGTGGCTAGTGGCAGAGCTGGCCTGGGGGTGGAGAGGGAATGAGAGCAGAGCTGGGCTGGGGGCGGAGTTGGGCAGGGGGCGGGGTGGAGTGGAGCTGCAGTTGGGGTCGGAGCTGGGCTGGGGGCAAAGCAGGGTTGGGTGGAGCTCCCTCCCCACCCTGTGTGGGACTGGCCTGGACTCCGTCGCGTGTCCCCACCCCCGAATGTCTGGGGGGTGCCCCCCCACAGTTTGGGGACCAGTGATCTATACTCAGTAGATATTAGAGATGGATGCAAGACACTAAATTTGCATCCAGATTTCACATCCACTCATTTCAGGGGCTTGGGATTTTCAGTGATCTAGTAACATTTGCCTAAGAAAAGGACTAAAGGGGAATGACTTTTGGAAGAAGTGAATTTTAAGGCAGTGAGTGTAAAGATGTGGTGGATTTGGTCAGAGAGTGGGTTCCAACTCTAGGGTCGACAAAGAAAAAAGCCCAGAGCTGAGAATGAAAAAAAGACATGTTCTGGCACCCAAGCATAGTCTAGGTGAGTCCTCAGTATTCTAAGCTACTTTGGATGCTCTTCCACCTTGTCCCAACCAAGATTTTTTAATTAATCTATCATTCGTGGCTGAAAAGTGGATGATATGGCTATCCATTTGTTTGGGAGTCATTCCTGAGTGTGTAGAATGTGCCCAACATGGGTCAATTATTTGCACTGAGCAGCTGTTCCTATTTATTTATAATTTTTATTGTTTTTTTTTTCAAATACAACAAATATACCAAAGTACAAGATTCATCGTAATACATAATGTAAGTAAAGAGTGTTAAGATAAAGGGCGGTGAGGGGAAGTGATATAGCTATCTGCAGGATCTGCGTTAATCATAGACCTCTAAAAAATATAGCATCCAATATGAAATTTGTCCTTTGAACCACCTCATACCAAAATTCTTGATACAGGGACACGAAAGGCATTACATTTCCAACGGTGGCCAGTGTTTATGAGGCTCACTGAAGCCTGTCCCTTACATAAAATGTTATACCAAAATTTCCAAAATTCTTGGTGTTGAGACCACTACGTAGAATTTGGGAATTTTTTTTAACAGTTTGATGAATTCATCACAGTTGTGATATTGGACTTCCGATGGGTCCTTAATCTTGAGGATTTTAATGTCTGGTGCTAGCATGATTCGGGTTCTTTTACCTATATATATAAAAGTGTCATTTATCTATATATAATTTCTGTCCACATGTCCCTCAACTTCACACTTAACCTTGACCAAACAAATTATAAATTTATAAACAAAGCAGCTTATAATTTTCAAAACAACAATCTTGCAGGATGAAACACTTTTCACTGGGCTTTTGTTGTGGATACAGAGCTGAGACTGACCTTGTCAGTGTCTTAAATGCTGTGCTCACTCTGTGTGCAAGCAGAGTAATGAGGGAACTGTTGCAGTTGGTAGATTCTTCTGCAGATTTTGATACTTTAGCTCAGTAGTATTAAATTACATTTTCTGGGGGTCCAGATAAGGCAATGTCCAAATCTTGCAGGGCTGAAAGGCACCCCAGGTGCTTGCTCTCTAGTGAAAGCACACCAATTATTCACCTAGCTAGCAGAGATTGGCAATTTATGCCATGTGTGCCAAAGATGGCACTTTGGCTGATTTTTGAATGGCATGCAGACTGCTAGTCCAATCAGGGACATGTTTGGGGATGCACTTCAGTTTATTTTCCTTCTGTTTACCATCATGCTATGTACAGGTAAAGTCTGTTTATCCAAATTGCAATTAATTGAAAATCCTCATTATCCGAATGAGCGGTATGTCCCCCATGCTCATTTGGGTCATCAGGATTTTCAGTCCCAAAGGTGGTAAGAGGGAGGGGACTAGCTGCAGGAGACAGGAGCCTCCTTAGTACTGCTTGAGGGGGAAGATGGGAGGAAGAGAGGAGCAGTGGGGGAACTGGGAGAGGGCTACGGTAGCAGGGGGTCACTCCCCACAGAGTCCATCCTGTTCCTGTCTCCTCCTGTCTGTACCCGGCTCCTGCTCCCAGCTGGAGTCTGCTGTAAGGACAGCCCTGCTACTTGGCTCCAGCTCTGACCAAGAACAGCCCCACTACTCAGCTCTGGCTCTGCCCTGGGCTCCTGGCAACTCCAGCTCCTGGGTGCTCCGCTGCCCAGTTCCAGCTGCATCATCATCATGCTCTGACCCACATCTTAGCGCCCCTCCCCATTCCACCTCCCCTACTCAAGCCAGCACCTGCCAGCTCAGAGGACACTCTGCAGTCAGGGCCCGGGACAGGGGCGGCTCCAGGCACCAGCGCAGCAAGCATGTGCCTGGGGCGGCAAGCCGCAGGGGGTGGCGTGTTGGTCGCTGTGAAGGCGGAGGTCAGGCGATCCGGCGGCGGGTAAGCCGAAGCTGTGGGACCGGCAGATCACCCGCAGAAATGCCACCGAATCCGCATGACCGCGGACCACCCACAGGCATGCTGCCGAGGGCTGCCTTACTGCCATGCTTGGGGTGGCAAAAACATAGAGCCGCCCCTGGCCCAGGGAGGGAAAGGGGCCACCTGGCAAGTGCTGGAGCTGCCTTCAGTGAAGGCCTTCTGTTTGACCTGCTGGGTGTCAGCTACTCCTTCCTGCTCCCTGCCGGGGGCGCCATTGTAAGGGTGGCCTCACTTCCTGGCTCCAGCTGGCCAGGAGCTCCTGGTGGCTCTGGCCCCTGTGCTCCCCTGCCACGCAGCCCTTTTCTCAGCCTGGCTGCAGAGCGTCCTCCGAGCCAGTAGGTGCCAGCCTGGGTGGGGACTGGGGGAAAGCACTCAGAGATGGGTCAACTTGGGGATGGTGCAGCTGGGACCAGCAGAGAGTGCAGAGGCTGGAGCCCAGGATGAGCCAGAGCCGGGTAATGGGGCCATCCTTATAGCAGAGCCCTTAGCAGGGAGCAGGATGGAACAGGTTGGTGGGCCAAACAGAAGGCCTGGTGGACCAGATCTGGCCCTCTCTTGCATTTGTCCTTATTGCTCAGTTAAATAATAACAAATAATCACGAATCTCAACCTAAACATTTTCCTGAGCTTGGCTGTCTCAGGCACTGATATCCTTTGCTTCAAAGACACTCTGACTCCTCTTATGTCCTGGGTTGGAGTTAGTGGGACCCACCTTCCAACATGAGTTATTTGTTGAGTTATGAAGTTATTTGTCTTAGTGCAAGGTTCTAAAACCTGAGATTAGGGTGATTCTGCAAAAGAGGCCTGCTTTCCTGTGTAGTGTCATGGTGTCACAGGCCTGTCATGGAATTTTGTGTAGTGTTCCTCAAGCCTGTTTTGGCTTTGGTTCTCTTATATTTATGTAAGGTTTCGGTCATCAATATTAAACAAAAGCAGTTAATATAGTATCATGATCATGGGCAGATGTTAGATACTGAAATGCAGTTGGGGTGACCAGATGTCCCGATTGTATAGGGACAGTACCAATATTCGAGGCTTTGTCTTATATAGGCGCCTATTACCCCCAACCCCCGTCCCGATTTTTCACACTTGCTTTCTGGTAACCTTGAATGCAGTCAAGGCTGATTTTTACCATCTTCAAAAATATTGTCAGACTGTAGCCCCCACCTGGGCTGAAAATTCATTATGCTTGCTACTGTACAGTTCTTGCACATGGTCTGGTGTTGTGGCACTCTGCCTTTGTGCAATTGAGGTTGGGCTTCTTCAGTATGCTGTATCTTGGGCTACAGCATGGTTGGGAAGAAGCGAAGGTGATTCTGTTTATTGACTACTATGTACTTTACTCTGCATCTCTGATGGGATTTCAATTTAAGGGGTTAACTTTAACTTCTAATACCTGTAATAAATTGAGTCAGAATTATCTTACTGAGCTTCCAGCAGCCTATATAGTGTACCAACTCAGAATGGCGAAGGGTTTTATCTCTCGTTGCTTGCACTAATACAGGTAATTGGAGCTTTTGGTGCTCAAACTATGATTTGGACAGGTCTTATCTTTGCTTCTGCAGTCCTTCATCTCAGAAATGCTCTATGACAAATTCCAAGGAGTGCCACATATTTAACCTTTTTTGAATAGACACTTAATTTTAATTCTCTAAGGCCCTTTCTATGGCATGATGATGTTTCAGTGGTTTTATCTGTTTTTATCTTATGTTTTAATATGTTTGATGTGTCTTAACTTTATTGCTTTGTTTGGCGCCTGGAATTCTATGGCAGATAGGCATCAAATAAATAGAATTTATTATGGTGATGTTGAGTTCAAGTACTGGGGAGGACTGTGAGACAGCTTAGTACTGTAGCTATCATAATTTTAACTGATATAAAGCTTGACTAATTGTTGCATTATTAAGCCTTGAAGATTAAGCCGTATCTGCAGCGTGTATCTTAGCAATGTGCCAAAGAAGTCAAAATAAAGCCACTGTAGTGTAGAATTTCAGATGTAGTAAAAGAAATGGTTAGTTTGTGTTTGCTTGAGGCTGAAAATGTGGCACCTAAATGCTAATTTAAAAGAAAAAAAAAAGTCAAATCTAAGCAACTGTTTTTTACTTCACTATTTTCTTCACGTGGTCTTGCCCATTTATTACACAACACTAGTCCACTGAGGTGTTGTGGAGTGATTAGAGCAAGGGGCTGAGAGTCAGGATTCCTGTATTCTACCTGCAGCTCCCTTTTGGATCTCAGTCCAGTGTCCATACTGCTGCATGTAGGCACAGCAACCCACTAACACACACCACCCACTGAAGCTGTGTAACCTTGATCAAGGCAATTCACCTTTTTGTGCCTCAAGGGATAGTAATCATTACCTCAGAGGTGAGTTGTGTTTAATTAACATTTGTATAGCATTTGACTGGCTGATTTCTGGAATCAGGTTCTTTGAAGAGTTGGGAATGATGTCCACTAGGAGTCTAGTCCTAATTCTGCAGCCTTTACCCACCTTAACTGACACTAAAGTAAAGTGGAATTTTACGTGAGGAAAGTACAGGTGATCATTAATGATGGATCATAGGTAGCCCCTGTGAATGGATGTAGCTAAATTTAGAACTATATAAAAATGAAATGCCATATGTGTAATGATGTACCAAATAATAAATGATCAAGGAATGCATATATTTTATGATTACTGTGTAATTTTCTTGTGTAGTGCTAGTCTGTAATTTAACTTTCTATAGAAGATACTGAACTATATTGGTTTTCTATATACTGTACATTTGATTTCTACAAATTCTTAGATTACAATTTGACTGCACAGCAAAAGAGAATAGAAGTCCCTATTTACAAATTAGATGTAACCGCCTCCCTTTTATCCTTAAAAATGCTATAACTTGGTATATATTACAATTTAGAGTTGCTTATATCTAGTTTGGCTTTAGAATTTCTGGTTTGATACCAGTTTTCCTGAATTATTTTAGAGTAATGTGCAGAATCACATGAAATCTTTAAGTATATCATTTGTCTGTTTTTAGGTAAAATAAATGCATTTATACAATTTCTTGAAATCAGGCATGCAGCCACTTTTAAGAATAGATCAGAAATGGGGCTTTTTTTGCACCAAAGAATACTGTTTTCGTAAAAATCTTGTAGTATGATAATTAGACTGTGTCTGGGATTAAGGAATCCCTTTAAACTCCTTTGTCATCAAACTGATTACTGTTTGTGTGTTCTCTGTTTCTACAGTGCCTAGCATGTTACATGCCTGTGGCCGCTCGGCACTATAGAAATAGTAATAAAAACAACAAATATTATTTTATGTCAGTACTAGGGCTGTCAAGCGATTTAAAATATTGCGTGATTAATCGTGCTGTTAAGCAACAATAGAATACCATTTAGTTTAAATATTTTTTGATGTTTACTACATTTTCAAATATATTAATTTCAATTACAACGCTGAATACAAAGTGTACAGTGCTCACTTTATATTTATTTTGATTACAAATTTTTCCATTGTAAAAAAGAAAAAAAAGTATTTTTCAATTCACCGCATACAAGTACTGTAGTGCAGTCTTTTTATCATGAAAATTGAACTTACAAATGTAGAATTATATACAAAAAACCTGCGTTCAAAAATAAAACAATGTAAAACTTTAGAGCCTATAAGTCCACTCAGTCCTACTTCTTGGTCAGCCAATCACTCAGACAAACAAGGTTGGTTACAATTTGCAGGAGATAATGCTGCCTGCTTCTTGTTTACAATGTCACCTGGAAGTGAGAACAGGAGTTCATATGGCACTGTTGTAGCTGGCGTTGCAAGATATTTACGTGCCAGATGCACTAACGATTCATATGTCCCTTCATGCTTCAAATACTATTCCAGAGGACGTGCTTCCATGCTGATGATGGGTTCTGCTTGATAACAATCCAAAGCAATGCGGACTGACGCATGTTCCTTTTCATCATCTGAGTCAGATGCCACCAGCAGAAGGTTGATATTCTTTTTTAGTGTAGTTTCCGCATCAGAGTGTTGCTCTTTTAAGACTTCTAAAAGCATGCTCCACACCTCGTACCTCTCAGATTTTGGACGGCACTTTCGATTCTTAAACCTTGGGTTGAATGCTGTAGCTATTTTTAGAAATCTCACATTTGTACCTTCTTTGTGTTTTGTCAAATCTGTTATGAAAGTGTTCTTAAAACAAACATGCTGGGTCATCATCCGAGACTGCTATAACATGAAATATATGCAGAATGAGGGTAAAACAGAGTAGGAGACATACAGTTCTTCCCCCAAGGAGTACAGTCACAAATGTAATTGACGCGTTATTTTTTTTAATGAGCATCATCAGCGTGGAAGCATGTCTTCTGGACTGGTGGCCAAAGCATGAAGGGGCATATGAATGTTTAGCTTATGTGGCATGTAAATGCTGGCTACAAAACCTTGCAGTGCCAGCTACAAAAGTGCCATGCGAATGGCTGTTCTCACTTTCAGGTGACATTGTGAATAAGAAGCAGGCAGTAGTATCTCCTGTCAATGTAAACAAACTTGTTTGTCTTTGCGATTGGCAGAATAAGAAGTAGGACTGAGTGGACTTGTAGGCACTAAAGTTTTACACTGTTTTGTTTTTGAGTGCAGTTATGTAACCAAAAACAATCTGCATTTGTAAATTACGCTTTTACAATAAGAGATTGCACTTCAGTACTTGTATCAGATGAATTGAAAAATTCTATTTCTTTTGTTTATCATTTTTATAGTACATATATTTGTAATTAAAAATAATAATATAAAGTGAGCACTGTGCACTTTGTATTCTGTCTTGTAATTGAAATCAATATTGAAAATGTAGAAAAACATCCAAAAATATTTAATAAATTTAAATTGGTATTCTATTGTTATAAGTGCAATTAATCGTAATTAATTTTTTTAATTGCGATTAATTTTTTTTAGTTAATTGCATGAGTTAACCGCGATTAATTGACAGCCCTAGTCAGTACCCATTTTCTTTTCTTTCTTTATGGTTCTTATACAAAGCCCATTGATGTCAATACAGACTACCACAGGTTTAAAATATCATTAGTATTTACACAGCCAAAAAACAGAAGTGCAAAAAGAAGACAGCTAACTACGTAAGTCCTATGAGTGTCTTCAGATTTTTGTTCATGAAGAAATTTGTAGTTATAGGGCATTTCTGCTATATAAAAGTACAATGTAAAACTAGTATCTTCCTATGTTTCTCCATGTGTTTATTCAGAATCAGAACTGTTGGCATAAGCAACAGAAATAATTTTTTGCTACTTATAATTATTGATGGTCAAAATTTGGAATTTCCTATCTGTGAGAAATTCTGACATTTAAAAGAAGGTTTTGTTTTGTTTCAGAATCAAACTAGTCATTTTGAAATTTCCAATATCAAAATATTCTTGCTTCTTATTCACAATGTCACCTGCAAGTGAGAACAGACATTCACATGGCACTTTTGTAGCCGACGTTGCAAGGTTTTGAAGCCGGCGTTTACATGCCACATATGCTAAACATTCATATGCCCCTTCATGCTTCAGCCACCAGTCCAGAAGACATGCTTCCATGCTGATGATGCTCGTTAAAAAAAATTTCCAATATCAAAATCGCCTCATTTAAGAAAAATCAAACAGTTTTGGTTTGATTTTCTTTTGAAATGATGCAATCAGCCGCCCCGACTTCCATGAAGACCCCAGGTTGCCCTGACTCCTCTCTCTGGCTTGGATTCTCAATGCTTTCAGGATCTTTGTATGTCCTGCAGACCCCTGCTAGAGCCAAGGTGTCTAGGCCCCTGGCTTTGCAACTGGGAGCCTATAAGCCTTGGGGTCCCCAGCCTCAAGGTAGGCCACCTAGCGGGTATTCTCCAGAGCTGCGGAACCTGGAGTCTCCAGGTTCTCCAACAGCCCACCAGGCAAACTGTAGGAAACTAGGCAGATTTCTGACACAAACTGTGTGGTAGGAAAAGTTCTGTTGGAATCTTTGCCTGTCTTTCGGTGAACATTTGCCAAAATTGAAACATTTCCATGAAACATTTATGGTTTGATGAATTGGCATGTTCTGTTTAGAAACAGTTTCTTTGGAAAATTCCTGACCAGTGCTGCTTGCCACTTCTGTTATCCCTACAGAACAGAGACGGGTGGTATTCCTTCTTCAGTAAATCCAGTCGGACAGTTTATTATGTTCATATTTTAGGGCCACTCAGTAACATCTCTGCACACCCTTTGCTGGCTTTGGGTTTTGAACAGGTGTCACTGACAGCAAAGATTTGTGTGTAGAACCTTTATTATTAGTGACGATGCACAGGAAGGAAAGAACTCTGCTTGACTTTCAGCTCCAAGTTGAATTTGCAAGGCTGGAAGATAGGATAAAAAGTCTAGCTACTTGTCAACTGAGTACATTTGCCCTGAAAGTCAGTGAATAAATGTTACATTTTTTTCTCCCTTTTTTTAATCAGCTCTGATCCAAAAACACACTGTACAAAATGTCCTACTGGATGTCATGGAAAGACAATAAATATGGAACCCCAGTGTCATTTTTACAATCACTTTTCAGAGGAGAACTATACTTAGAATCTTAAGTAGTTATTCTTGCTATACATATCAGAACATTTTGTATTTGCTGTGTTTATGGATGAGAGTAGATAAAATGGAAGGGAAAAATGCATGATTTATGTGGGGGCTAGAAAGGCCTTAGGGATGGATTTGGAGAAGGGTATACTTGCATGCAAACAATTATGTAGTTACTGAAACTCAAAGACTTATTTAAGGATCGATCATTTGGCTAACATCTGGAACCTGTAAGAAATTAAAAGCAGACATTGGTATGCAATATACTCTTCTCTCTGATCAAGCACGTTAGATTAATATCACTTTGGGTTCTCTCTGGTTATCTTTCATGCCCACACATATAATCACTCTTCTCTTCCGTAAAATATCTTTCACCTATTGTAGTTTATCACAATTAAGAGCCTAGTTTTGCAATGTGTAACCTAAATGGGTATTCCTATCCACATTTGGACATTTAAATCAGCATGATTGCTTGTGAATGCTCTTTCGACATGCCATAAGGCCAGTTTAGAGTTTGAGCCAGCATAAGATTTTCTAAAAATTATGATGATCATTTTCTAATACAAAAGGTATTGTTCCTAGCATGAGGCAATTCTATTTTGGACTTCATTATGGTGGCTAAAGATGAATTAATCACTGGACTGTAATTTTACATTTAATACAGGCAAACAGAGGATAGTCCCATCCAATAATATATATGATTGGTGCTTCCAAAGGGCTACTCTCCCAAAGCTGAGGAAACTGATGAACAAAATGGACTTGGAAGAAAAATCTAGAAAGAAAAATGTGAATTAAAATTGGGAGTTCTTTAAAACAACTGTATTAGATGGCTAAAAAGCCGTAATTACAGTCAAGAAAGAGGATAACTGTGGGTTAAAGTCCATCCTGATTCAGTGGAGAAGTAAAGGCAGCAATTAACTACCATAACAAATGGAGAAAAGAGGAACCAGATAACAATCAATATATACTAGAAGTAATGACATGTAAAAAAATGATAAGGGAAGCTAAAGACATCAGGAAAAATTCATGACTAGCAGGGTTTCGACAACAAGAAGGAGTTTTCTAAAGTATATTTGGAACAAAAAAAATTCTAACAACAATAGGCTGATTACCAGATGAAGCTGGTAAAATAAGGAGGCAGAAAAGGCAGAAGTATTCAATAAATATTTCTACTCTATATTTGGACAGAATTAGGATGATATATTATTTTCACAAGAGGATGATGAAGTATTTTCCAGTCCATTAATAACTGAGGAGAAGATAAATGGCATCTAAATATTTTTGAATCAGTTGGCCCAGAAAATTTGCACTCAGGAATTCTAAAAGTGTTGGCTAAGGAGATGTCTGGCCTGCTGATGTTAGTTTTTAATAAATCTTGGAATACTGGGAAATTCCAGAAGACTGGAAACGTGGTAAAGTTGTGCCAGTTATTTAAAAAGCAAGCAGGATGAACCATATAACTGCAGGAGGTTAGTCTGACATCAATCCTGGGTAAAATAATGGAAAAGCTAATACAGGATTCAATTGATAAAGAATTAAAGGAATATAATTAATGCCAGTCAACATGGTTTTATGGAAATTAGGTCTTGTCAAACATACCTGATTTCATTCTTCAATGAGATTACAAGTTTGGTTTATAAAGGTAATGGCATAGACGTAATATAATGTAAGGTGTCTGATTAAAAATTAGCACTATGCAGTATCAATAAAATACACATTAAATGGATTAAGAACTGGCTAACCAACAGATCTCAAAAAATAGTTGTCAATAGGGAATCATCACTGAATGTGGATATTTCTAGTGGGGTTCCACAGGAATCAGTACTATACATGATGCAATTCCATGTTTTTATCAATACTCTGGAAGTAAATATAAAATTATTGCTGATGACATTTGTGGATGACACAATGATTGGAGAGTGTTAAACAATGATGAACACAGGCCAATCATAAAGTGTGGTAAGTTGGGTCCATTCAAACAAAATGCCTTTTAATACAACCAAATGCAATATCATACATCTAGAAAGAAGGAACGCAGGTTACCCACTATGAATGAGTGACTGTATCCTGGAAAGCAGTGACTCTGAAAAGGATTTGGGGTTATAGTGGATAAACAACTCAACATGAGCTCCCAGTATGATGCAGTGGCAAAAATCTTGGGTGTATAAATAGGGAAGTAATGAGTAAGAGTAGGGAGTTGATTTTTATCTTTGTATACAGTATTAGTGAGACCAATATTAGAATTCTGCATACAGTTCTGCTGTCCACATTTTAAAAAGTATGTTGATATTTTGGAAGGTTGAAGAAAAGAGCCACAAAAATGATTTGAGGGGCTGGAGAAAATGCCTTACAATGAGATATTTAAAGAGCTCAATCTGTTGAGCTTATTAAAAAGAAGCGTTATAGCTGAGTTGATTACAGTGTGTAATTAGGGCCACGGAGGAGGACTCCATCCTCCTCCGTGTAGGGGCATGTTGGAATAGTACAGAGGCAGGGATGGGGCATGTTGGGAGCAAAAGATGACAGGACTGGAGCATGCCACACTCTGGCAAGCTCGGATGAGTGGAGCAGTGCTTAGGCATCTGTTCATTTAGCACAAGTTAGAGCAGCCCTGTAACTGCTATACCTTATACTGGGGCTGCTTCAGACCCCAGCCCAGCCCTAAGAGTTGGCAGAAAGGTGTCCTCATGCCAATTTCCTATCCCTCACACTTCCTTAAGATTTCACGCTCGGTGCACCTAAGAATGAGTTCTTTCTGTTCAAAAAAAGTGAGGGGAAAGTCATCAGAAAAATAGTGTCTAATTATTGTTTTTGAATAGTTTTCATTCAATAAATAAGTTTCATTATGTCTTTCCTCTTTTTCATCCAAATGTTCTTTTCAGAACGAAGTCAAAAGGACCAAGTTTGGGATGATAAATTGCTATGTGAATTTCTTTACATATCTAAATGGAGGCATTAGTATTACATGCAGAATAACAGAATAACTGTGCACGATGCATCTTGTCAGCTGTTATGGTGATATAATACAGGATAGGATTGTGAACAGAGGATGTCCTTTGGGAAATCATCCCAAATATCACTGTTGAATTTTGCAGTGAAGAAAAGTTTTGGATTGACCGGTCTGGAAATTTAGCATCCTTCATTTCTCCATAGAGTAGATACAGTGCTAGAAGTGCCATTGCACATTTCCCTGCAAATACACCTCAATTCAGGCCTCAGAGGGAGAGTGTCATTTGTTCTCCATGCCCTTTCAGTGTTGGCCTCTGTGCTGAGACTGCCAATAAGTGTGCCAGTTGTTATTTGGGCATTTGTCCATGAGGAACTAAATTGACAGCACCATTTCATTTCACAGTGGCCACCAACCAATCATCAGAGTAATGACTGAACCGAGAGTAGAAGTGAAAGGCTCTGGTATTCCATTGCCAACTTCCGAAGTCATCCAGTTGCCTTAGAATGGTGACACTTCAGGTGCAAGTGTTTTGGAGCCTCTCCCAACTCCCATTAAAATAAGTGGAAAACTCCCTTTGAGTTCAGTCATGGGTAATTGGACTCAGCCCTTAGTGAATTAATGTTGCATTCATGTGAATGACGTACCACTGGATTACGGGTGTGTTCTTTTATTGTGGAATTTGTTCAATAAACACAAATGTATTTTTAAAAGGTAAGCTTATTTTCAAATATAATATTTGTTGGATAACCATCACATAAACCAACACAAAATAGTCCAGCGTAGCATTAAATGCTAGCACGTGTTATCAGTCATTCAGATAATTTCTCTCTGTGTCCATTCTTTTACAGGACCAGCTGTCAGATATAGTGAATTCAGTGCATCAAAGCCCAAGCCTCCACCTCTTGTTGGACAGCACACGGTGGAGGTACTGAAGAGTGCACTGGGGTATGAGGACAATGCCATCGAGGAACTTCTCAGAACCGGTGCAGTCGTTCAGCATGAAGTCAAGTGAAGAGCTTCCACTCTAATCTATCATGCTGAGTTTATGTTGCTTGTTCTTCTCTTGGATCCCTTCATGTCTCCCAAGGAAATTCAAAGGAGGAGACATAATTTAATTCTTAATTTTCTTCCTTGTGTTTGGAATGAATCTAACACTGACATATCAACTAAAGCAATCTAGTATTTACTGCATGAAATAAATGTTTTTTGGGGGTAAATGTTCTGATTACAGAATCCTATGTGGCTAATCATTTCCTATATTTTTATCTGGGGAATGTAATTCTTATCTTAATCATGATAATTGCCCAAATGTTTGTCCCCTGAAAGACAGAGTCTGTGAAAAGAAGCAGATTCTTGAAACACTTGCATTCTGTGATCTCCATTTGCACATAAGCTAATTTTTAAAACAGTTTAGCATGAAATCAAATTTGTGAGCAAATTGATGGCTCTGTGATTGATTTTAAACAGAATTCTGAGCACACGAGCTCTTTGTTAGTCTCTAATTTAAAACATCGTTGAAGTGCCTATTGTAAAACTAACTTCTATTCCCATGTTCAGTTGTGTAAATATTTGCTTTACATTACATAGTATTGCTATGGCAATCCTGGAGTGTGTAGCAGAAATAAACCTCAAGTGTTGCATTTTTCCAGTTACGTAAAGAGCATTTTCCAAACCCAGTTGAGAGTCAAAACATGAATGAATGTTACTGGTCTTTTGTGATTTTATTCAGCGAGGCTCTCGGTATTTTTAATTGGACATGGAGCCAAACCAGAACCACATATCTGAACACCATGTGCCAATGTTTGGAGGAAGTTTGGGTATGGCTCTGTGTGCTAGGGACTGCTCCACATGTCTTTAATGGCCATGACCTCAATTTCATTTTACTAGGAGGGAAATTTAGATCTGAATCCAAATTTTTGGCTCAGGCCTATGTCTATAGTTAAAACAGAGCCAGATTCTACCAGCCTTGGTCAAATTCAGTGCAGTAGATCTACTCAAGGAGTAAAGTATTACTATTATGAATAAGGGTGAAAGAATCTGGCCCATAATAAATACCAAGCAAGAGATTAAATAAAAGCCACTTCTTCTATACAAACCGATTTGGCAGTTCTTCAGCCACAGAAGAAATGCCATGCCTCAGTATCCAAGCATATAATTTACAACTAAAGAAAACTCTGCATGGGAAGGTTCTAAACTTTGTTGTGTGCATCAATGGAGTGAGGCAATGCCATTTTATTTTTAGAACTAAATAAAACTAACTGAAACTGACATTCGGCAAATAATGTCCATATTTCCCCCGATGTATCGGAAACAGGCCTGGCATTATAACTAGCCTGTCACTTTGTTTCCACTTTAACAAACAACATCCTCTGTATTACATTTGAACTTCACAACTGTATATTACCTTCTGGGAACAAAAAACGTTATTATGTAACCAAGTTGAAATGCACATTGCGGTTGCTCGTTTTTGAAACTCTGTGTTTTTGGTTCATTTGCTTGCTTGTTTTGTGTGTTTTGTTGTGTTCTCTTTTTCAGATCTTCTCCTAATCATTATTTTTTTTTGTATTACATTCCTGGGACAAGACCTAACACTCTGCTCATGTGTTAAAGGCATAAGGAGATTCTAGACTAGTGACTTCCTAAATAAATATAGAAATAAGTGTGCATTGAGAGCCAAGTGAACAGGGAGACCATAGGGATAGAACTAGGATCTGGGGAAAGGGTTGCTAGGCATTACCATGTAATCCAAGAGGATCAGCCAGTTTACTAAGAGGAAACACTGGTTTGAAGTGAGCTTCAGATAAAATGGATGATCTAGTACTAAACTGAGTTTTGTTTATTGCTGCAAACTATTTCACACTATCAAATCATGTTTACAAATAAATGTGTTGTTTTCACTTATTGAGGCCCATTCTTTTTCCTTTTTCTACGAACTGAATACATAAATAAGATACCATAAAATCACACTCAGTTTAGTTCAAGGCTTTCTAAAGGATCTTTTTCAGAGGTGTTCCAAGCTATGGAAAGAATTAAGTGCTAGATTCTCAGAGCAAATTGGTGTAGCTCCATTGACATTAACAGTATAATGCTGATTTACACCAGCTTAGGATCTGGCCCATTAATTTCAATGTATTTGTTCCAATGTGCCCACACAGTTGCTCCCCTCTTAAGTGTTTTCCCCACCAATATTTTGACATTCAGATACCAGAGGAGATAACCCGAGGCATGATTTTGCCTCACTTACAGTAGTCAGTGCAACAAGGACAGTGCTAATCCTGTTACTGCTGCTTATTGTGAGAGAAGTCACAGGAGGTTCTGTAAATAAATAGACTGCAACTATCTTTCTACACTTTTGAAGACTGGAAAACTTGATGTGGCTAAAAGTCTTTAAGTAGTTGGAAGTCTAGGAGCCTACAAAGCTCCCATAAACCTGAGAAGTCTGCTCCTACAACCCTTGTGCTCACACTTGCAGGATCTGCCCCAGGGTTTTATGTTGTCTGAAGTCCCATCAGACAATTGCCTTGATATTGCCCAAGCAGTCACTGGAGTAGCAACATTTTCTTTTAAAAGACCCCGAACATACACAAAGATTATTTATGAAAACACACTGCACCCTTCCCAGCAATCCTCAAATATATGCACCTCTGAGTAGAAATCAACAGATGCATAGTTTTAAACAGCTCTCCTTTGTCCTGCAAAAGTAGAAATCAATTACACTGAGATTTAATAAAACTAGATCCCTGCTATTTTGAACACAGGTAAGTAGTTAGTCATGACTGTATACAGCGCCTTCTGACAAGACTGCTGCTGCTTTTATTTCTCTCCACTTACATTGGAAAGGAACCTGCTGCTGCCATGGATTGTGTGTGGTATTGGCTTTAAGCTGATTAACCTTCTGCATGATTGTTTTGCAGAAAAGCAGGCAGACCTACCTAGTAATGAGTCAAAAACTTAGCTCAGATACAGCTATTCACTACTGCCAGGTGTGACTGCTGTTAATTTAAGCACTGAAGTAAGTAAGTGCTGCAATGGGACTTTTGCCTAAGTATGACCTTCAGGCCTGGGCCTTTTGTGAGTAGTGACCAGGAGGACCAAATGTGACCCAGTTATCCTTACTTAATGTCTGACCTATGTTCAGATCCCATTTGAGCCTAAAAATCACATGGAAACTTCATAGATTCCTGAAGGGACCATTGTCATTATCTAGTCTGACCTTCCACCTAACAAAGGCCATAGGATTTTCCTGAATTAAGTCCCGCTTCAAGTCCAATAGCTAGAGCAAACTTGAACTTGCGCAAAACTTGATGTACCCGCTGGTATCCCCTACTTATGTTGGGATGTGAACATTTCTTTTTCACTAATGGTGAATAAAATCAGCAAAAATACACCGAGGAAAAGTATGTTTTCCTAATTTTTCATGTAACCAGGGGAAAAGTCAGCATCTCCCCTTCTGTCTTTTGTGCAAAACATTTTGCCCATCCTCTTGTTCCCCGGTGCTAACCTCACCCTCCTGTAAGCCAAGCCAGGCAATGCAATGCAAAGCATGCAGTGTGTGAGGGAGTTCTCATTAAGTCATTGTGCTGCTCTGCCACTCCTAATACGATGTAGATCCCCAGTTTGTTCAACCAAAGGAGGAAAGGGAGCCTGACAGCTTCACAAATAAAATGGTCATGATTATTATTTTAAAATTATCTCAATGACAAGATGCAGCGAATTCTCTAACCTCCATGACATTACAGCAATGTATTAAAAATGTATTTATGTGCCAAAAGATGGAAGAAAGGTAAAGTACTTTCAAACTTCAGGAATTCTGTAACTATAGCTCACATTCCATGTGAGTGACATTAAACAGTGCCGTTACTAGGTGGTATAGACCTCCCCCTCTCCCCACCCCGAGTAGTTCCTGCAGGATCAAGTATCCTCCCTACATGGAGGTTGCGTGCTATTGACCAAGCAGATAAAAATACACTGGTAAATGGTGATGTAGTCACCTTTTTAAAGCTGACAACCAATCAATTCAATTATTATATAAGTCTGTTTTGACTGGTGTTGGGGTTAGATGTGTAAGGAAAGTGCCTGGGATCACATAGGCCAAGGAACTATTGCAGCAAGAGCTCTTCTTGGCAATGGCTGTTTCAAGCTTTGAAAGGGGGGGGGGGGGGGGCAATGGTTCAGGTGGGGCCAAATTGTTAGTTTTTATTTTGCTTTATTCCCTAGGGTTATAAATAAAACATATTAAAACATAGTATAGATTGTTTGAGGAGTTGTGTGCTAAATTGTCATCCTTAAAAGGCTCTTGTGATGATCTGATCTACAGTGAAAAGAGAGAGTGTAAGATAGGACTATCTGCAGCTCATCAAAGGGAGATAGCATCATGGGAAATGTAGTCCAAACAAAGGAGAAATGAGAGCATGAGACACCCAAACTACAAGTCACATGCGGCGTAAGCAGCAGCATTTCTGAATTGAAGTTTTCAGCTGCAAAATTTCAGTTTCAGATTTTTTTTTGCAGAAAAATAAATAATAAATATTATCCAATGGAAATAAAACCCACTGTCTGACCACCTATGCTGCTGAGTAATTCTGCTGACTCACTGTGTCCCCTCAAAGATATAAGAAAGGCAGGTATGACCCTCTGTCTGTTCAGAGAATTTTGGGCAGACAGGGATCCTTTATGAATACCTCTATGAAGACTTTGCTGTAGTTCAAGGAGGAGAAGCAACAGGAATGACAGCAGAGTCATGTTTCAGTCTATCAGTAACTATCTATTTGACTTCTTTGGGAAGGCTGGGATCCAGAGGGCCTTTATCACAGAACTCAGTGGTGACATGCAATAGTTTTAGAAGGACCTTCTACAGACGCTAACAAACCGGGAGGTGGGGGGGTAGATGCAAGTCATTCTTGGGATTGGGATCTCACCCATGACGTTTGTTTTCTCCTTTGGTCCAACAGAAACTAGGTTTGAGGCATTCAGGGCAGGTTACCAAGCCTGTCTGTTTACATAGGCTTTTCTTGAAGTTGTTGGGTTCTTTTCTTGAAGGCGCTAAGAGGGTTTAAGAGGGTTTTGAGCTTTTTTTTTTTGCTTTGTTTTAAAATAGTGTTCAGATGTTTGTTAATGTAGCTGACTTACAATCAATATTTTGTAGATGGTCATTATAAAGCTGCTTAAAAGTCTCTTCTAGGACCACAACAGAAATGAAAAAATAATTTGTATATTTTGCCTCGTACTGCATCATGTGTTTTGTGATAGGCATTTATTAGCATCTGATTTAATAGCAATGTAATATCTTGTATTGGACCAACTTTGCTGATGAAAGAGACAAGCTTTCGAGATTACACAGAGCTCTTCTTGAAGTCTGGGTAATGTACTCAGAGTGTCACAGCTAAATACAAGGTGGAACAGATTGTTTAGCATAAATAATTAACACACATTTTAAGGGTCTATTCAAGGTAAAGTGGCTCATTAATACCTCACTAGTCATGAGGGGCGGGGGAGAGAAACTGATGTGGAGGGGATGTAAATGCATTATATATTGTTGTAATAAGCCACAAATTCAGTGTCTTTATTCAGTCCATGATCTTTAGTATCTAGAAAAGTTCTGAATTTAAGCTTCCAGGCTCATCTTTTGAAGGTGTTGCTCAGGTTTCCTTTGATGATGAGTAGTGAGAGGTCAGATATAAAGTGATCGCTTTGTGAGAAGTGTTCACCCATGGGTGATGTGATGTTTTTGTCTTTTATTATTTTTCTGTGAGTTCAT
Source organism: Malaclemys terrapin pileata (assembly GCF_027887155.1). NCBI lineage: Eukaryota > Metazoa > Chordata > Testudines > Emydidae > Malaclemys > Malaclemys terrapin. The sequence continues at coordinate 194,628,473 of NC_071506.1, read as the reverse complement.
TGGCGAGCATAGTGATTGTATGGTTTCACCCTCACAGTTGTTATTGGGGCACTGAGTGCACTGGATGAAGTATACCACATGTTGTGACAAGCATGTGTAGCAAATAGTAATACTGGGGAGCTTGATAGGATAGAATCCAGTTTGAGCTTCCTTCACCCCTTCCTTCCCAACATACTTTAATCTTTCAGTCTCTCCTTCTGAGTTGTCTTTCCTAGGTACAGATTTTCATAGCTAATGTGCCAAACTGTGTTGAAAATCTGACCTCTTATTTTAATGCCTATATAAGACCGAGCGCTCTTGAAAAGTCTACCCTCAAATATGAGTGCTGAACTCTTGAAAATCCAGCCCTTACTTTCTATCCCTGTCCCCTTAACTCCAATCCTCTTCTAGCTACTAATCTTCCTTATTCTTATTCTCACTTGTTCCTCCTCCTCAGTATTGTGACAAAGTTCCTCCTCTATCTTGGTGGGTCCTGCGCTTATTGGCAGATTTTCTTGCCTCAGAGATTCACCATGTGGGTTGGGAAACAGCCCAGAGACCTTCCCCTCTGGAAGAACCCACAGTCCAGGTCAATTGGGAGGTTTGGGGGGAACCCGGGCCCACCCTCTACTCCGGGTTCCAGCCCAGGGCCCTGTGGACTGCAGCTGTCTATAGTGCCTCCTGTAACAGCTGCATGACAGCTACAACTCCTGGGCTACTTCCCCATGGCCTCCTCCAAACACCTTCCTTATTCTCACCACAGGACCCCTTCCTCCTGGTGTCTGATAACGCTTGTGCTCCTCAGTCCTCCAGCAGCACACCCTCTCACTCTCAGCTCCTTGCGCCTCTTGCTCCCAGCTCCTCACACTCTCACACTACAAACTGAAGTGAGTTCCTTTTAAAACCCAGGTGCCCGGATTAGCCTGCCTTAATTGATTCTAGCAGCTTCTTCTTAATTGGCTCCAGGTGTCCTAATTAGCCTGCCTGCCTTAACTGGTACTAGCAGGTTCCTGATTACTCTAGTGCAGCCCCTTCTCTGGTCACTCAGGGAACAGAAAACTACTCATCCAGTGACCAGTATATTTGCCCTCTACCAGACTCCTGTACCCCACGGGTCTGGGTCTGTCACAGTATACACACAATCTCTATCCCCCGTTATCAAAAACTGACCGTCAACACCTCTTGTCTGTCTAGCTACTGCCTTATCTTCCTTCTCCTTTCACTTCTAAGATCTTTGACAAGCCTTTTTAAATTATTGCATTGACTTCCTTTCCTCTAATTCCCCCCTAGATTCCCTCCAGTCTGGCTTTTGCCCTTGCCATTCCAAGGAAACATTTGTCACCTAGACTTCTAGTGTCCCCCTTTTAGCCAAGTCCCAGGGTCTTTACTCCAGCATGCTCCTTAACCTGTCTGTTGCCTGTGATACCATTTGTCCTTCAGTCTGCCCTCTTGTAGGATTTTGTGGTCTCTTCCTTTCCTAGTTCTCCTCTGACTGTTCTAGTTCCTTTGCACCTTCAACTACTCTTGTACATTTCCAAAGCAAATCTTCCTCACTTATAGAAACTTTGTCTCTGTTTTCTAAACTACTCTTTAGGTGTTAAAACACTTTGGTTCTCCTTGAGTTTGAAAGGCATTAGAGAATGCCACATTTCTATTCTGTGTTGTAAGTGCTGCAAAATTAAGAGCCTGATCCCATGCCCTTTGAAGGCAATGGAAGGACTCCTATTGACTTCAGTGGACTTCGAAACAGGCCCTAAGTCAACATCATGCATTTTTTGTAGCTTTTGATTAAGCCAAATTTGGTAATTTGCTTATAGTCAAACTATTAACATGTCTTCTGTCTGGAGAAGCTTATGCAGTAATCAGAGACATTCCAGAAACACAGACTGTCATTGCTCTAACTTCCCAGGGGAAAGACTTCAAAGTTGTACCACACCCTCATCCGGAAACCTTAAAAGCATCTCTCTCTCTCTCTCTCCCCCCTCATGGTCGGGAACAGCCTATATTTGTCCATCTCTACTCTCTGACTTATAAGGAGTTGGGAGTGGGGTGAGGTTGGGGAGAAATTGTAAGGGAATTCTGCTACTGGTTTGTTAGCAATGTTTGTTAAAGTTCTGTTGCATTATATTACTGCTTGGGTAGTTTTGTTGGTGGATAAATGTTGGAGTCAGTTTATTTTATTAGATGTATTTTTAAGAGTTTTTCAAGGATGCCCAGAGCTTAGGATGGCTGCTCTTTTGTGTTGTGTACTATACATTTGAATACATTGGGTATGAAAGGTAAAGGTGTATGTTCATTAAACACTGTCAAAAGTAAGTATCATGTGATTTAAAAGCGTTCATTACTTGCCTGACCTAAAATATTACCAGTTGGAATTTGGTAGCCCACTGCTTTGCCTACCTCCTACTCCAGAATATAAGTAACTACTGGTGAAATGAATGGCCGTTCTTTGCATCCTGAATAGGGAAAGGGGGCCAGGAGCCTGACTCATTCAAATAAAAGAAGATGAAAACTTATTACAAGTGATAAAGGGCCAGATCCTCAGATGGTGTAAATCAGCATAGATCCCTTGTTTTTGATGGCGTGACACCGGTCTACGCCAGTTAAGAACTTGTCCCATGGGAAGAAGGCTGTTCCAGTGGTGGTGGTGCTAGCTTGGGTTTCTAAAGATGAAGGTTACATTCCCTGCTCTGCCACAGATCTTTCTGTTTGTTCTTGGGCAAGTCACATAGGCTCTGTGTACACTGCTATCAGAGGGGTGATAGCAGCACATACAACCATACCTGAGCTAGTTTTGATAGAGCTATCTCAAGTATCAATAGCAGTGACACCATGGAAGCATGGACTTAAGGACAGGGTAGCCACTGAAGTGCATACCTAGGATCCCAGGTGGGTTTTACAACCCATATGGCTGTGGCTTCACTGCTATTCTTATCTGAGCTAGCTAGATCAAAGCTAGCTTGGTTATGTCTACACCTCTGATTGCAGGGTAGCCCTACCCAGAGTTCCTCTCTCTCTCAGTTCCCTGTCTATAAAGGAGTTGTTGTAAGGATAAATTGTGAGGTGCTCAGATACTTTGATAATTGGAGTCATATCTTTCTATAGAGATTGAACCCATTGTCTCTGTTGTGGAGGCACTTTGTTGATTTTAAAATAAAGTTGTTACATAAAAGCAATGATACCTTCCAATGTCAAATTGTTTCCCAGCATGGAGACATTCTATTTTACTCATAAAGCAAATGTCAGAAACCACAGATTCCAAACCTTCCATTTACCGAAACTGAGTGAAACTTTCCCAAAGGGCTACAGTCACTTCCTTGTGAAAGACTTCCACAGATGATTTGGGTATAAACAGAGTTGCACATAGTGCTTTCTTTTGACATTCAAATTGCAAGCATTTGGAGTTTGGCCTTTCTGCAATGATTGCAAAAAGTTCAAAATGTCTTTTTTTTTTTTTTTTTTTAAGTAGTGAAAAATGTTGAACTCATTTTCAGATTGGGATGGTGACATCAGGATCTAGGGGAATTATCTGCAGTATATACTCCCAGAAAGAGCTGCTTCTTGCATTAGAATTAGGCCATAAGAAAGAATGGTCTTATGGCTAAGTTACAAGAAAGGATGTCAGAAGACTCAAGGTGCTGTGTCACAGGGTCCACACAGGTTACTGCCCTTTCATCCCTGTGCTCTGTGGTTGGGCTGCTCAAAGAAAGGGTCCCAACGCCTCCTTCAGGTGGTTCTTCCATGTCTTTTTATTTACAGTGCTTAATACAGAGTCCCAATTCCCACAACACCAATCCCCACTCTGACCCTTCCCTGGGTCTACCAGTCCCCGAGGCTTTCTGCAGCTGGTAGAGACAGAGCTGCAGTCCCTGTCTTCCCCTCTGGCTCGCCCCCTTGCCAGTGAGTTCCCTGGGCTTATAACTCCTCCCAGTCCAGCTGGCTCCACTCAGCTCAGATGATTCTTCTGAGCCTGCCCTCCTTAGAGCCTGCAGCTGAGCTCTTTGCTGAGTGTCTGGGACCCTGCACTTGGCCATTCTGCTGGGAAGCAGGGGAGGAGCTACTGCTTTGGCAGGGCATCCAAGGGGTTTATAACTCAGCCCTGCCATATGCTGAGAAAGCTCTGTCTTCTGCACTCTTAAGAGTGGCCCTTGTAGGTGAAAGGGAACATACCCGAACACAGCTGTTGTGGATGATCACCGCCCCATAGAGAGAGCCTGGGTTAATCCAATGGAGGGCTTTAAATATCAAGACCAAAAGCTTGAAATTAATTCTGTATTCAACATGATGCTGTCATGTGCTCATGGTGTTCTGCGTTGCTGAGAACGGGTGGGAGTGTAGGCAGGGAGATGGGGGTACTGCTACCATTCTGAACCAAGTGGAAATACTTCTGCCTTCAGCCACAACCTGGCAGTGTGGAGCTCTGCCAAAATTGAAATGAAAACAAAAGCTAAACTTTCACTCTATGCATCTGAAGAAGTGAGGTTTTTACCCATGAAAACGTATGCCCAAATAAATCTGTTAGTCTTTAAGGTGCCACCAGACTCCTTGTTTTTGTAGATACAGACTAACACGGCTACCCCCGATAGCTAAACTCATTGAATCTTGAAAAATAAAAGATTGGCTTATGCTGGGGTTTTGGGTGAAGAGTCAGGTCAGGTCCCCATTCTGGAATTATTTGCCCTGATCACTCTCTTACAAAGCTTCCCTAGAGGAGTGGAATAGAGACTTTGACCTTTGAAAACAAGCTGGTGACGTTATATTCTGACCCACACTCCTCACCCTCCAAAAAATCCAAAATAAGGGCCTGAGCCAGTGCCCACTGAAGTGCATGGAATTCTTACCATTGTCTTCAATAGGTTCTGTATCAGACCTTAATTGCTTTTGTTATCTAAAATCGGAGTCGTGTGTGGAAATTTTCACTCTGCCTGTCCCGCGTAGAAGGATATGACCAAAATGTTACCTCATTAACTTCAGATGGGTTGAGTCAACTTCTCCTCTCAAGCTGCACATGTTCAAAGTGCATGAGTTCAAAGGTTCATTTGAGAGTAGAATTTGGCCCACTACTTAATAGTTAACAATAGAGCTGAGTTAACAATGGATTTTTTTTTTTTTGTAAATTTGAAAGGAATTTTGCATTTGACTATATCTGTAATTTTCATATTAATTTATTGGAACATGGATGTGCTTGAACTTTGGAAGCAGGAATACTAGTGAATAGTAAGCTTGAACATGCAGATATTTGCTAAAAAGAAATTTCATACTGTTTATTGTATTGTCACGTTTGCCGTTTGTGCTGTTGGTTAGTTACTGATGTCATCCAATCAGGGAAGAGAAACGGTACCATTTGACTTCAGATACTAAGCAACACACTGCAAATGGTGAATGTTCCCAACTGTTCTGCAGACGCAGAGTGACTTGCTCAGGAGTTTAAAAATAATTACAAAAAATGAATACATTGAAGAATTTTGCAATCTCTTCATAATCAGTTCTCAAGCTGAAAAAAAGGTGAAACTCCAAATATATTGGTTGTTACAAATTATAGACCAGTAGTTATTTAGAAAAAATGTTCTGGTCCCACTCCCATTAAAATCAATGCAAAACTCCCATTGATGTCCATGGGAGAAAGATCCCGTCTCCAAAGCATTAATCTTCGCAGTACCTCATACCGGTTGGCAAATAGTATAGTCATACCCATTTCACTGGTGAAAAAACAAAGTCACTGAGAGGTTAATGGCCTGATCCTAAGACATGTTCAGATGCCTAGTAAAAATGACATTGAAATCAAGGGGAATTATAGGAGTTCTGTACCTCCTACGTGGCTCGTTTAAAGTCACGCAGTGGGGCAGAGCCGGACTAGAGCTCAAGAGTTCTTCCTGGCTACTAGCCACACGCTTAGTCCAGTAGGGCACATTGGCTAAGATAAATGACAGTTCCCTTTGATTTATTTTAATTCAGGTGTTGATGGATAGCACATTGCTTTGTTGAAGTTCTGTAACGAGTAGCTTCATGTGGATCATTTTCTCTCAAGTTTGGATGGTTTACAGCCCACAAACAGGTAGGCTGACTTGTATCATTGCTAAAACAAATGCTTAGACATTTTTTGGAGGTAGTTTGTGTGAGGATCCCTGGTCTAGAACCTGGGTCTGCTGATCCCTGGGTGACTGCGGCCAACACACCCCCACCTGCCAATTCTGCCAGACTACTGTGCTGCCTATAGACGGCCTGATTGGCAGTGCTTTCTGGGTCTCCGATTGGTCCAGGCACACCGCTTAAGTTTTGAGGGAACACTAGGAATTTGTCTGTGCAGCTAGGTGGATCCCCCAGCTGGCTTCTACTATAGACCTTGCTCCTTTGCCTTTCTCTGGTTCCTGGCCTCTGACTCCAGCCAGACCTGTGGCTCTGGCCCTACCTACTAGACCTGATTCTGGCTTCACTTACTAGGCCTGACTGCCCATGTCCTGGCTGTGGTCCAGGGAACAGGGCACTGCACTGCACTGGAGCTCAAGAGATCTATTTTGTTCTGGCCTCTCCCACTGACCTGCTGAGTGATCTTGGGCAAATCACCTCTCTGTCTCTCTGTTTCCCCTTCCACACTTTATCTGTCTTGTCTATTTAGACTGTAATTTTGGGGGCAAGATCTATCTCTTTCTATGTGTTTGTACAGTGCCTAAACCAATCAGACTCCTATTTTGGTTAGGCATTACAGTAATGCAAATAATTGATAATAATGCATAACTAATAAACAAAACAAGGGTTCTGAATTTTCGAGGCACTCTACTTGTACATTTGGTCTTTTCCCTTGAGAATGTATCTGATTTCTTGTATTGCTTCTTATTAATTTATTCTATCTTTAAATAACTGGAATTTGTCATTTTTGTAGTTACACCAAATTCCACATCCTTAAACCCACTTCACGTTTACCCGTGTGACTTAAAACTTTTTTCAAATTTTTTGTTGTCATAATAGGGAATGTGATAATTTGGAAGGCCTACAGAAAACATATTTTGTGGTTATTGTTCTTGTGATCTGTCCAATGTAAACCACTTTAGAAAAGCTCTGTTTCCTGCAGATAAATGCACTTTTGTAGAATAGTGGATTTTCAACTGGCTGAAAATGAGGGTTTTTTCTCTTAATGGGTACTCTGAGAAGAATGCGGTTTAACCATTCCAGCACTGTGCTGTAGTTTAGATCTTCCTGCTGGAGCCCAGGGGAATGAGTAGCAACTATTTCACATGGTTAACTCACAGCACATTCTCCCCCTTAGCATTTTGTGGTTGCTATGGGATAAATGTATGCTCCCTCCACCCCCTTTGTATGTATGGCACCCCCCTCCCACAGTGAAACTGGGAGAGTTTGGGGAAACAGCACGTGGATCCACAACTATGTGAGGGCCACTAGCTGTCCTCTTCCCTAGCCACAGCTAAGTGGTTATGTATGAAAATGTGGGCCTACTGGAGCCATGACACAATTCTGCTGACACCACATGGTCAAGGGGGGAGAATCCTGCAGACCGCATTAGTATACAGCCCTGTTATTTCCCATCTAGAGATGGGCTAAGTACATGGGGCAGCCTCGTAATGGCAGTTAGGCATCTGAAGAGGCAGACGCATGCCTAGTGAGATTTTTCAAAAGCACCTAGGTGCCAAACTCCCACTGATTTCAGTGGAGCTTCACCAGCTGAGGATCTAGCCCTGCAATGACAAAGTTGCATTCCCACTGCTGGCTTTCTTAGAGTGATCGCTAAGGAATGCTGAACAGCTCCCGGGGTGTGTGCCAGCTTGACTGGGCAAGGTTACCTTTGACCTCTCCCTTTTCGTTTGCTCTGTCCCTCTGGCAGCAGTCATTCCGGGAATTCGCTTTTTTTATACAAAAGCAAGACATTTGTTGTCTATAGCAACACCTTTGCCAAATCAACGCACAAGCAACTGGGAATTTAACCAGGGCTGTCTCTTCAAACCAGTAGTCTCTAAGAATGAAATTTTGCTTCCTATCCCCTCGGTGGGAAATTAAAGCCTGAACAGCAGCACTAATTCTGTGTTTCCCTGCACGGGAAGACAGGGTGTGGAGAGCCCACGTGGCGGAATTGAGGTCCTCCAGCAACGTGGGGCTGTGAACGTATAGGCAGTCTGCTAGTGGATATATGCACACTATGGAATCATGGACCCAGACACGGGGCTTGAGGGTAACAGAGGTCCGGTCCAGTCCAGAGGCCGAAGCAGTGGCTGAGGAGAGGGGCTGTGGATGCCCTTTACTCTTTGAGTTATGAATGAAATTCCATCCATGCACAGCTCCTTTAGTTGCTGTTTGTGCAGAGGATGTGAACTTCTCCCTTGGTGTCTAAAGCTGGCTACCTGGTTATCTAAGAGTGCTTTCCTGATGGTTTCTGCATCTTCCCATACCCTATTCTGATTTCCCCTTCACTCTTCCACTGTCCTCACTCCTCCCCCACAGTGGCTATAATAACATCTTCTTCACTGGGACTGCATGGGTATAACCCAGAAGAATTTGGTGCTATAACTGTTAAAGCTATAACATCCAGTCTTATTAAAGAAAATGCTTTTCATAATTAGAAAATTAGAGATCACTGAGAATCAGCTAAAAGTACGAACGGTACAAATTCTGTGCCCTTAGAAGTTATTGAAAGATATCCAGCCAAATCTTTCACACAGAACTAAATCAAAATGTTCCAGTCTTCAAAGTTCCATGGAGTAAAAAGGAGTTTTGTTTGAGTATAGATTGTATGTAGGTTTTATCATGGGAACTAATAGCAGAGTATCCAAGAGATCGGAACTTTTAAATATCAGATATGAACCTTCAAAAAGCTTTTCAGTTTCCATTTTTTTCAATTGCCTCTCTTTACCTTGGGAAAACTACTAAAAGTTTAGAAGAATGTGATAGTTACTGTTCCTTAATCACAGCTTTTACCTGTTCAAGGTAATAAAAATGGGTCTTGGTAAATAAGGGGTGGAAAACCCTATGGATTGAAATAGACAAAGAGTCCATATGTTTCCTGATATTATTCATGCTGCACAGGGTAGAAGAAACAGGGTTGAGTTGTTAAAAGGGGATTTATGAATGTGTTTGGAGCATTTACTGTACTAAATTTTCATGATGAATTTTAGGTACAGTTTGAAGAAACTGAATATATATTTGTGGATTGAAATGATGAAAAGAAATTCCTTGAGGCAAAACTTAATTCCTTATGGGAAAAAGATGAGGCCAATGATTCTTTAGATCTAGCTCCAAATGTGATTCTTTCTTTATTTTTTTTAACTTAAATACTGAATCCTGGATGATCTGATTACTACTTCCTTTTGTCTTATTTGTGTTCAAATAATATTAATATTGATAATCTTTATAGAAGACTTTTTGACTTATGCAGTCAAATCTATCCTTCATTCATTGTGCACCATTACTAAATGATCAATTTTAAAGCACCTAGAGAATAATAGGATGATTAGTAATATCCAGCATGGATTTGTCAAGAATAAATCATGTTAAATCAACCTAATTTCCTTCTTTGACAGGGTTCTTGCTATAGTGGATAGTGCGGAAACATATAATATATCTGGATTTTAGTAAGGTTTCTGACACATTCCTACATGACATTCTCCTAAGCAAATTGAGGAAATATGGTTTAGATGAAATTACTATAAGGTGGGTGCACAACTGGTTGAAAGACTAGTGAAAGTGTAGTTATCAATGGTTCACTGTCAAACTGGGAGGACATTTCTATTCAGGTCCTGCAGGGGTCAGCCCAATATTACTAAACATTTTCATTCATGACTTTGATAATGGAGTGGAGAGTATTCTTATAAAATTTACTGATGACATCAAGCTCTGAGGGGTTACAAGCACTTTGGAGGACAGGATTATAATTCAAAATGATTTTGACAGATTGGAGAATTGGCCTGAAATCAGCAAGATGAAATTCAATAAAGATGAGTCCAAGTACTACACTTAGGAAGGAAAAATCAAATGTACAACTACAAAATGGGGTATAACTGTCTAGATAGTAGTACTGCTGAAAAGGATCTGGGGGTTATAGTGGATCAAAAATTGAATATGAGCCAACAATGTGATGTGGTTGCAAAAAAAAGTAATATCATTCTGGGTGTATTAACAGGAGTGTCATATATAATACATGGGAGGTAATTGACCCAATCTACTTGAGAAAAGAAGCCGGGGGTGGGAGTTGCGGAACCTGAGAACAGTCTGCAAATATGTTAGTTGTTATAAAGAGGATGGTGATTAATTGTTCTCCATGTCCACTGAAGATAGGACAGGAAGCAATGTGCTTAATCTGCAGCAAGGAAGATTTAGATTAGATATTAGGAAAATAATTCTAACTATAAAGATAATTAAGCACTGGAATAGACTACCGGGGAAGGTTGTGGAATCACCATCATTGGAGTTTTTTAAGAATAGATTAGACCAGGGGTGGGCAAACTACAGCCACATCCAGCCCGCCAGCTGATTTAATCCGACCCTCAAGCTGGGGAGTGGGGTTGGGTCTTGTCCCGCTCCAGTCGGGGAGCGGGGTTGGCGGCTGCTCCGTGCGTGCTTGCCGCTGCTCTGCATAGCTCCCTATGTTTAGGGGCAGCCAGGGGACTCCGCGCGCTGCCCCTGCCCCAAGCGCTGCCCCCACAGCGCCCATTGGCCAGGAACTGCAGCCAATGGGAGCTGCAGGGGTGGCACCTGTGGACGGGGCAGAGCACAGAGTTGCCTGGCTGCGCCTCCGCATAGGACCCGGAGTGAGGACATGCCGCTGCTTCCTAGCTGCTCTAGGTAAGCGCCATCCGGAGTCTGCACCCCTGAGCCCCCTCCCCCCCCCCAGACCCCAACCCTCTGTCCCAGCCCTGATCCTCTTCTCGCCCTCCAAACACCTCGATCCCAGCCTGGAGCCCTCTCCTGCACCCCAAACCCCTCATCACCAGCCCCACCCCAGAGCCTGCACCCCCCGCTGGAGCCGTCACCCAAACACCCCCTCCTGCACACCTGAACTCCTCATTTCTGGCCCCACCCCAGAGCCTGCACCCCCAGCCAGAACCCTCACTCCCTTCTGCACCCGAACCCCAATTTCGTGAGCATTCATGGCCACCATACAATTTCTATATCCAGATGTGGCCCTTGGGCCAAAAAGTTTGCCCAAACATCTATCAAGGATGGTCCAGATAAACATGGTCCTGTCTCAGTGCAGAGATCTGGACTAAATGACCTCTTGGGGTCCCTTCTGGTTCTACATTCCTATGATTCTTTGATTACACCCACATGAGGCACCACTGAGTTTCAAAATCAGGACCTTAAAATGTTCAGTTTTTAGGGATGATGTTTTAATCTCCCCTCACCCTTTAACAATCACAAATCTTCACCATTTCTCCTCTCTCTCTCTCCCTCTAATTTTGACTCATTCCTTTTTGTTGTTTGCTGTTTGTATTGGATAATATCGTTATTTAGAATCTTAGAAAACCACGTCAATAGAATCTGCTTGGGAGGTCAGAGATCAGTACTTCTTGCCCATACTTACATGATACACTGCTCTATTTTAGTTCTTCTTTTTAATCGCATATCATGCCGTAGACTACAGTTAACTAATATATCTATTTGCGTCACTGAAGTGCTGAAAATATCTATTTAAGCTCTGATTTATTTTGTCATTTATGCAGTATGGCAGATCTGTCTTCAATGGTTTCTGCACCAAGTGCAAAGGTCTATACAGACCAGCTCCCTTCGGGGAATTGGCGCCCAGGTCTATAAAATATTGTGTATGACTAACGTTGGGGGATAACATGACTTGTTTTCAGCTACAATTAGCCATTAATTAAATAAATTTGGTGTATTGACATTTAGGCCCCAATTTTCAAAAGTGTCTACTACTAATTTTGGGTGCCCAGCTTGAGGTCTATAGCTTGATTTTTTTCAGAGCTGCACTTTAAACCAATATAAGCTCTTTTAATATCCCAGAATATCAGGCTTTAGATAGCACAAGTTAGGCAACCAAACTTATTGAAAATGTGGGACTTAATTAAGAAATACCAAGGAGCCAGAGGGCATCATAGGGCAGTACCGTAATAACCCCCTGCCTGTTACAAGGTCTCCTGCTTGCTCATTGTGGTCCCAATGCAGCAAGATTCTTAACCATGAGCCTAACTCTGAGTATGCAAGCAGGGCCGTTAGTGATTTTTGTGATTACAATGGGAATGCTCATATTCTTAAAGCTAGTCACATGCTTATATACCTTTCTGAGTTTGGGTCTATATAAGAGTCTGTCTCTCTGCTGGTTTCTTCTTGTCTGCTCTGTTGAAATCTCTTACCTTCTGGGTTTTCTCTGAGTCAGAGAAGAATTGTCTCAGCCCTTGGTAGGAGAAGCCCTAGAACATGTGGGATTTGTAGACAGAAACCAATTTACCAGAGATTTAAAAACCAGCTGAAACTGCATCCTGGATTTCAATGAAGGTCAAAGTCCGCTTGAGGTATTTTACGTATCCAAAGTTTTTCAAATTTGGTATCCTTTGATGTATGGGATGTGGTTTTGGGTCATCTTTTTTCTGGGATCAATTCTCCCATCCCTATTTAGAACAAACAATTATTTCTCTACCTGCTTTTAAAATATCCCTAATATCCAAGCCAAGTGTAAATGTAATTCACAATAAAGGAGGGCATCTGGGGCTACATGTACAAATAAATATGCATATATCTATAAAACATATTTAAAAGGTATTGTCTTTTCAGATGGATTTTCCTTCCAGAAGCTATAATAACAGGAAGACTCTGGAATGGGAAGGAATAACTTGATGTTTGTTCCAGGAGGTGAATGCATTTACATGGGTGAAAAATAAATCTGCCCTTCACTTAATCTTTCCTTCATTCTTTCTGTTTGCTTGAAGATTACACTGTTGCTCTGTAGGAAAAAAATGTCACAGCAAAATAACCTTTTCTGGACTCAAAAGATTTATACTCTGCTTTGCCGATATGGTGTGCAAGTGCTTATGTCAGTACTGCTTCTAAACGGATTATGGTAATGATCCTTTAGGAAATTTTTGAATAATTTGGCTAGCTGAGTTTAATTGTAAGAAACCCTCATGTAGAGTTAACATACTTTCAAAATAACTTACTGTTTACTTTCAGCTGTTTAGTCGGGAAAAAAAACCTTAAACTGTATATTATGCTAAACAAATTCTGCATATTATGTATATAGCTACAATCCTTGGTGCCCGATTTATAAAGTTGGACTCAAGTTCTGTGAATGAAGTGTTGAGTCTATAATTAAGGCCTTAATTTTACAAGACACTTAAACATGTGCTTAGGTTTTATTGAAGTCAATGAGATTTAAGTATGTGCAAAATTGGGGTCTAATTATCAGTGCAGATGCTAGCCTGTCTATCTAAGTACCTGACTCTGCACACTAAATGCTAGCATTTACACTCAGAATTAATTTTGGGATTTAAAGTATACCTGTGAATTGCAAGTTGAGACCCCTATAAAAAGCGCTCCTTTGTGTTATGCCATCGTACAGTATTGGAATAATCTTTCGAATAAACATAAAAGCTTTATTTCCAAAAGCATAAGCCATCATGGCCTGCAAATGGTGGTGTAATAGACATTAATGGGGGAGTTGCAGGAATGTACAACCAAGCACAGCTAGTAATGGGACCTCTCACAGTGCAATGGTTGCCATTAAAAATATGTACAACTTTACCTTTTGCCTAATTACATTCGTATTTGTGGTATTCCCTAAAATCAAGGGTTACTCTGAGTTTCAATAGCATTGAGGCTGTAGCAAAGCCAATGCATTTATCCCTTCTACCACTGCTCAGGAACTCATTTAGACTTAATATTAACTACTGTATGTCCGTTCTCTTCTTTCCATTTATTATTGGATTCATTATGAAATTAACACTGTGAAAGGCCCAGATTTTTAAGGTATTTAGGTGTTGTGGTGATCAGCGTTGCAGTGCATAACCGACATAGGAGTTTAAATCTCATTTTTGAAAGGGATTTAGGCACTTATAAGCTAATATCTCAGTGAGAGCCAGTGGGACTTAGGCTCCTAAAGTATCTAAATCTCTTTTGCAAATGAGATTTAGGCCCCTAAATCAGTTAGACATAGCAACACTGTGTGCCACAATGCCCAAATACCTTTAAAAATCTGGGCCTAAAAGCCTAACTTCGTAAATTGTGAGTGATACATAAATAAAAATTAAAACAAATACTTTTAGATAGTTCAGTACTTGAGAGAGGTCTAGGATTGGCAGACTTGGACGTGGAAACTCTGTATGTACCAACCGGGAGTACCAATTGTGAGCTGGTCACTTTCCCTCAAGGAATAGGACTGAGACCAAAAATTCCTTACCCACAGGACACCAAGAAGATGTCAGATGGTCGTCACTTGCAACCACTAGCAACCTAGTCTGGATTTGAATCAGATGGAAAGGTGCCATAATCCCATTATCAAGGCTGCATTTTTTGTCATGGGAGTCAGACATTCCATGATTGGAACGTTTTTTAAAAATATATCCATGGGCCTTGAAATCTTGTGACTCTTGCATATGAGGAGGTGCTTGTGATGTGCTCTACACAATGGCATTTCTCTGTTTGTCCGACTGTAATGCAATAACTTTCGAAAACTGCATCGAATCAATTCCAAAATTTCAGAGAGTATTCTAGGCACAAAAGGGCAGAGCCCTATTGATTCTGGTGGAAATCAGAAAAGCCAGCCCCCCAGAGTGCCATTTGGTCACTCAAGATACACGGGGGAGGCAGCAACCTCACAGAGGCCTGTGGCAAGGGGACAGAATGACTCTGGATACAGGGGTGAGACAGTGTTCTAAGACTTGGGGTTAGGGCACCAAAAAACTTCCTGTGGCTGCAGCAGAAAATGGACATTCAGGGGGACTGATTTTGTGATAGGTGGCTATAGTGAGAGTGAGTGCCTGGCCAGGGGTACAGTTTGGCCTACATAAGCAATGAAGTGTGCGATTCTTTAGTAAATAAATGTGAACCTTGAATGATGCCAAGTTAACCTCTGAGGTGAATGGGGGAGACTAAAAGAGAACTGGAGGTCAGCAACAACATTTTAGCCTGTTCCCAGGCCCAGATAGTGCACCCTCCATGAGAGGTGTCAACTTTACTTAGTCAAGGGTGATGATCAGTGTTCCCTCTAATTTTTCCCACACATGTGCAGAATGAATTTTGTTATGTATACCAATATGGAGGGGATGTGTGACACATTACCTCCATATTGGTGCATATAACAAAATTCATGTGGTGGGGTTGGGGCCGAGGGGTTCAGAGTGTGGGAGGGGGCTTAGGGCTGGGACAGAGGGTTGGGGTGCAGGGGTGTGAGGGCTCCGGCTGGGGGTGCGGGCTCTGGGGTTTGGCCGGGGATGAGAGTTTTGGGGTGCATGTTGCCTCAAGGCTATGGCGGGGAGAGAGTTTAGTTTTTTAGTGTGTTTTGCATAAGTCATCCAAGTTTCTGAGCCATATAGAAGAGTGGATAAAACACGTCTCTTAAATATGGATTTTCACTTTAGTTGACAATTTCTTAGTCTTGCAAAAGACTAAAATTCCTGGCTGCTTTGCCGATTATACTAGTGAACTCAGTATCAAGATCTACATAGCTGGTAACAGTAGCACCAAGGTAATAAATTGGTCAACAACATTCAGCTGAATGCCATCTAAGGTGATATCTGGAACTGGTTCTGAAGAGCGTTGGTGCATGATAAGTCTTCTTCAAGCTTATTGCTAGCCCAAAGATTTTGCATGAATCAGAGAACTTGGTAATAAGGTGTTGTAGAGCATCAACACTGTGAGCCACAAGGGCTGCATCATCTGCAAACAACAGGTCCCTTATGATGATCTCCTCCACCTTCATCTTAGCTCTGAACCTTGCAATGTTAAACAAACCTCCATCATGTCTAATGCTAAGATAGACACCCACTTGAACATCACAGAATGCATGTTGAAGTAGGACTGAGAAGTAAATATTAAACAATGTAGGAGCCAGTATGCAACCCTGCTTCACTCCATTGTTGATGTTAAATGAGTCAGACTCTTGCTTTTCATACATTACAGTTGCCTTCATGCCATTGTGTAAGGATTTCACAAGATTTAGCAATATAGGTGGACAACCAAGCTTCTTCAGAAAAATGTAAAGCCCTGACCGACTAACCATGTCAAGAGCTTTTGTTCAATCTATTAAAAGCCATGTACAATGGAGTATGCATCTCTCTGCACTTTTCCCACAGTTGTCTTACAGAGAAGAGCATGTCTAGGGTGGATCTTCCTGAGCGGAAGCAACGCTGGCTCTCAGGATAGATTCTCACTGCTAAAATTTGAAATCTAGGTAAAAGAATACAGCTTAAAATTTTCCCCACTATGTTAAGAAGAGATATTCCTCTGTGGTTATTACAACTATTTATGTCTCCTTTGTTTTTATAGAGTTGGATGAAAAGAACATTCTTAAAATCTTGCGGAACACTTTCTTCCTTCCAACAGAGTAGCAATACCTCGTGCAAGCTTTACAGCAAGTCTTTGTTTGCACATTTGTAGATTTCAGCAGGTAAACAGATCCTGAAACTTTTTGTTAGGAAACTTTTTGATGCTTTGTTCAAGTTCCTCTAGTGTAGGTTTGGCATCGGTTTGAAGTCATAACTTCAAACCCAATAAATTTGGCTAGCACACATTAATTTATTACAGACTCCCCTGAATATCATACTATAGCACTTACTTCACCTCTCCAGTTGCTTCCCTTTATGAGTTATGATATTGCCATCCAGAACTTTGAGGAGCTGTCTTGTTCTTTATCAGCCCAATGGCCTTTCTAATATCCTCTTACAACTGTCTACTGTCACCTGCATCAGCCACCTGTTGGATGCTGTCAAAAAGACCCAGCTAAAATTCTTGAGCACACCTCCTGGAAGGATTGTGTATGCAAGCACTTTGGAAGGATTGTGTATGCAAGATATCTTTCAAATATGTATGTCTTGTCAGTACCAAGTCCAGCTGATGCCAGTGCTTGGATCTCAGGTGTCTCCACAATGTTCTTCTTCTGATGTTACCAGCAAAGAAGGTGTTGGTCACTGATAGGCCTTGACTGGCACAGAGCTAGAGAACTCTCTGACCAATGTCATTGATACATCCAATGCCATGCCTTCCCAGAATCCCAGGCCAGATCTCAGCATTGGACCCAACTCTTGCATTGAAATCTCCAAGTACTAGGATGGGTTCCTTCCATGGAATCCTGCTGATCAGTTCTTCCAGCTGTTGGTAAGAGGTATCCTTTTCCTCATTACTAGACTGCAGAGTTGGAGCATATATACTGATGTGGTTGATGAATCCCTTCTGTAGACTAACTCAAAGTATCATGATCCGTATGGACACTGCAATCGAAGCTTCAAACGATGACATAAATTCATTTCTGATAGCAAAACCTACATCATACTTTCTCCTTACTCCTTCAGGTTTGCCATGCCAGTAAATGGTTTAGTCCTTCCCCCTTATGAAGTCTATGTCTGAGAGCCGAGTTTCCAAAAGAACTGCGATATCAATTCTGAAACATGGAAGCTTTTTACTCAACACAGCCATTTCCCTCAAATCCGAATTCAGATCAAAGTCGTATCCAGGGATCAAAATCCAAATATTCCAGGAAGCAATTCTGTTTATAAAAACAGTTGAGCTAAACAATGAATCAGGGCATTTTTGACTCACCTTCTCTAAGGCCACCCTCACACAAGGCAAGCAGGACATCCATAAACATGGCTGCTTGGAAATCTTGATAGCTGTCCCAGGGCCCTTATGCCTCTCTTGGATCACTGCGACTATCTTGCCAAGACCTTCAATGCATACACCTAGGCAAAGTTATGGAGGAGCAAAGGCTGACATAGACCTGTTGTTCTTTCCCCCCTCCACCCCCCCTTTAGACCTCTGAGCCAGAATCCGAAGGCCAGAGAGAGTCTGGATGTTCAGTGACACAGAGGTTGTAGCTTCTACCAGAGAGCAGCCCAAACAGAGCTGCTAACTGGCTATCGCTTCAGCGTGAGCACCATTTCTTTCAGGGTGAGATCCCTTACCCTTTCTTTAACCAAGAATCAGAGGGGTAGCCGTATTAGTCTGGATCTGTAAAAGGTAACAAAGAGTCCTGTGGCACCTTATAGACTAACGATGAAGTGCTTATGCTCACAATACATCTGTTAGTCTATAAAGTGCCACAGGACTCTTTGTTACCTTCAACCAAGAAGTATCCACAAGGCAGTGGAGGATGCAGTTTAATGTCATGCCCAGGGCATGCCTCAATGCTTCAATAAATATTTTATTTTATTTTGTAATCTGTATGGTTGCTAAGCCTTTACTAAACATTTCACAAGGAGTCATAGGAAGAGAATTCAGTTGCTGCAGGGAGCTGCAAGAAGAGCACAGGAGAACAGTACATGGCTGAAGAAGAACTCCGTGTAAGCTTGAAAGCTTGTCTCTTTCATCAACAGAAGTTGATCGAATAAAAGATATTTCCTCACCTACGTTGTCTCTCTAATATCCTTTGACCAATGTGACTACAACACCACTGCAGACATGGATGCTGTGACACTTCTCAGTACTTTTTAAAGAGCCCCCCAAATGGTTTAATTTATCCCTGTGGGGTGCTTAAGTTGTGGAAAATATGAGCTGTGTGTGTGGATGGAAGCTTTTTCTTGTGGGAGTTTTTAATGGTGCTGTTGATCATAACTCCATAGCTAAGGTTGAGTTCTTTTTTTGCACTTAAATCAGGGATTCACCCTCTTTGTTATAAGTGAAAAAATGCTGTAGTCTCCCACAATTTATGACTCTTATCCCTTAATTAGTTTGAGCTAAAATGTTCTCAACGGAGTCCTTTAAGAAATGTATCATCTGAGTCCTTTCAAACTTTCCATGTAGTTAAAATTAATTGAAAATTCGTGCATAGGATATAGTTGAAGAAATTAAGTGACAATTAAGCTTAGTTATTAATGATTGTTGTATTGAATTATTATGACTATAGTCTACAGCAGGCTCAAGTGGAGCCATTGTGACATCAGAAGTAATTTATCCAATTGTCACTCCTTCTCTACAGCTAATTTGCATGCAACAATTCTGTCGGTTGTAATGACAATGATATGAGGGAGACTGGGCATGTGGGTCAAGAGTTTTCATTGGTAGATTGCTTGTCCCATCATCATTGTTCTTTTTAGGTTGTGTGGTTGCATATTAACTTGGGCTTCAGTGCTTGAAAGGCTCCTATGGCACTGCTGATTTGGCTCCCGTGCGTATTTAAGGCAGCAGTGGTAGTGGAACTAAGAAACAAATATGGGTGGTGCCCTTGTAGCACAGTGACATTGGGACTCAAGGATGGGCTCTCCCTGTCTGCCTTCACATAGCTCTGGTCTCATTAACACAGTCCTTTAAACCACTACATCAATGGCAAATTAACGAACCAGATTAATAAGTACACTTTGGTGACTTTGCACTGCTCTGGCGATGTAAACTGTAAATCCAGTTTACCCAACTAGTGCAATCTGGTTGCCTTGTACTTCTTGGGTGTACTGGTGAATCCGGCCTTAAGAGTTCAATTAAAAAACTGATTTGTGGTTAAAAACTACCTATCATCAAATCATTAGCAATATGATGTAGCAGCATTTGCTTTGGATTTCTTGTTTAGTGTTTGTGTATGAAATGTTTAATAATCTTAAAAATCAGAGGAAATTAACAGGAGAAAAAGAACCACGACCTTATGATGGAGTGTTAAGGTTCAGACTACATATGAGTAACATAAGAGTAAAACACATTACAGGATTTGTAATTATCAGGAAATTCAGAGTTAAAGTTACATTTAAAAGAAATCCAGATATGTTAGGGTAAGAAATGCACAATTGATGCACCCAACCAACCTTAACTCTGCCCTTTAATGTTGCCATGATGGGGAAATGATCCTAATGAGCCCTTAAAAATGTGTTTCTTTTAATTTGGGACACCAAACACTAAAATGCCTTAATCACAATTGTATTATGACTGCATGATACTAATAACTCCATTTTACCATAGTTTTTGTTCTCTTTTGTTTTATTTGGGAAAAAGAGTGAGTTTATAGAAAGTTGTGCTTTAGAGAGCCCAGATTTTGTAATGAAAATCGGGGAGTATTTTCTAAGTATTAAAGAGAAAGAGGTGATTTATGCTTATATGTGTGTGTGTTTGCATGCTGTGCACAATTGAGGTGGGGCTGGAGAGGAAAAGGTTTGCAATCTGTGGGCCTAATCCAGTTCCAATTGAAGTTGAGTGTGTCGGATAAAGAGAGAATTTGGAAAGGGAAAAGATATATTTTTCCTGTGGGTGTACCACAAAGGAAAGGGATAGTAGGGGTCATGTGTAGTATTATTGAGGGGTGTTTTGTAATTGCAAGCCATCACTTTAAGGGCTCGTCTATACAGTGCAATAAAATGCACCAGAAAGGTGTAAATTCTAATGCACACCAATGTGTTGTGCACTATCTGGCCTGTGTAGACCCTGCTGGAATGCAGTAAAAGTTCCCTAGTACACATTATTATGTTAACATGCACTAGGGAACATTTAGTGCTCACCAGCAGTGTCTACATGGGCCAATTAGTGCACAACACCTTGGCTCACATTAGAATTTATATCCTTCTGGTGTGCTTTACCATATTGTGTAGACAAGCCCTAATAGTTGGAGGATTTTCTGGTCTGGCTTGCTGGCTATGGGGCTCTGTAATGGAGCTTGCAATCAGTTCTGCACCTAGCCAGCCTAGAGTAAGGTGGGATGGCTTATGACTCTCTATTTTTAGGGAGCAGCCTGCTTTGTCTCTCTCTGTTTTGGAGTTCTTATGTGTTATCATATTGAATTCTAAGAAATCAAGTATTATTATATTGCAACTCTCCAGCAAGAATATTGATGTTTTTGTCTAACTTTTCTGTTTGTATGCTGTGAACATATCAATATGGATGCAAATCACAAAAGGGGAGGGACTAGGTAGTAGGGTGGATGGCGGGATTAAAAAGGAGTAAAGAAAAACTGGATCATAGACTGTGGCTGTATGTCATTATTAAGGCTACGATTTTTTCATGGAGGTCGCAGAAGTTACGGAAACCATGACTTCCAACGACCTCCCTGACTTCAGTCCTGTTGGCTGGGAGTGGCAGGGTCCCCCTGCCACTCCCTGTGGCCACAGGTGCCAGGGTCACGTGGAGTTCCCAGATGCTGCGGGCAGCGGGGGCACACCTGCAGTGCGTGGCCGCTGCAGGTGGCAAGGGCCCCTGCAACTCCTGGTGGATGCAGGCGATGGGGGCTCCCCGCAACTCCCAGCTGATGTGGGCAGTGGGGCCCCCTGGAACTCCCTGTCGCTGCAGGCAATGGGGCTGCAGCCCCTGGCCACCTTGGGCAGAGACCCTCCGCCCTCCCCCCCTGCAGCTCCCACCCACTGCAGGCGGCGGGGGCACCCCGGAGCTCTGAGCCACCGAGGGCGGGGGGGCCCCCAGAGTTCTGAGTTGCCGCAGGTGCTGAGGGTCCTTCAAAGCACCTGGCGGCCACAGGTGGCTGGGGTACCCCAGAGCTCTGAGCTGGGGGACCCTGGAGCTCGGAGCGGCCCCTGCAGCTGCCCAACCTTTGCAGGTGGTGTGGGGACCCCCATTTTGTCAGGGATATTTTTAGCAAAAGTCAGGGACAGGTCACAGGCTTTCATGATTTTTTTCATTATTGCCTGTGACCTGTCCGTGACTTTTACTAAAAATATCCCTGACAAAATCTTAGCCTTAGTCATTATGCGGTGCTCTACCTTATGCTGCCTCACCTCTCTCTGCTGTTACCTTGCCCTCCACCCTTTTGTTTGCCAGCTGTTCACCTGTTCCATATTGTCAGAAACCTAGATTGTATGGATCTCTGGGGTGGGGGCTGGCCTTGTGTTAATTGTTTGTACAGTGCCTGCTACAGCACGGCCCCGATACCTAACTGGGTCCTTGGCCTTACTGCAGGAGAAATAAACAATAAGTAGAAGAATTGATGACATCTGCAGTGTGTCATTACATAATTCAGCCCATACATATGCTTATCATGTGTTCTGTAAAGGCTAATGTCTATGGAATGCTTAGAAGGACTTGAATACTTATCAAATACTTAAGAAATGTACTGTGTGGGCAGCTATTCTTTTTTTCTGGCACTCTTTTTTCGGCCTTGACACTAGCTTCAGGGCAACTGCTGGGGAGGGAGAAGATGCAATTAAGAGAGTGCCTGAGTCAATGCCACAGGGTTTTGAAGAATTGGGGGCGGGGGGCAGAGGGCACCCACAGGCCGGGCTCAGGGGTTATTCAGTTACTGTAGAACAGTGACTGTGTGTGTGCGTGTGTGTGTTGTATGCTGCTGCCGCTTTGTTTTCATTGCATGGCTGTCACCAGTGCCGGTGCTAGCTCACTGGGGGCCCTAAGCAGGAATATTTTTGGGCCCTCCCACACACAACATATACTAATAATTAATAGGAGGCCGCCTTGAGCTGCTCGGGGCTCTAAGGAATTGCTTAGTCTATTTATGCCTAGTGCCGGCTCAGTCTGTCACAATCAGTTAGAGTGAGACAAACAACGTGCTGCTCGTTGCCGTGTGATTTTATTTTATTTGACTGATTTTATTTTGGCACACAGCAGCAGAGAGCAGAACAGAGACACTATAGCTTGACTGTGGTTTGAGAGCGAAGCACACAGAAAACCAGCACAGTACTATCCCAGCCTTTGAAGTTGCAGTGTGGCACCAAAAATCCTCAAGTTCCATCAGCCGATAGCAGTGCTGGTAGAATTCTTCCCAGAGATGGCAGTGGTAGTAGGAGAAAGACAGTGAGCCAAAATGAGCTCTGTGTAACCCCACAGACATTGATGAATCAGGCCTCGAGTCTGAGATTTCTTGGAATTTTTCTGTTTGCAAAACAAAGGCAGATGACTGAAAAATGAGCCATTTTCAGCTATGAAAACAGCTTCTGTGAGTGTATGCCATTTCCCATGGGTCCCAGGGTTGTGAGGCGCCTCGCTCTTATCATGAGGAATTCTTGTCTGTGCAACACAAACACTGCCTCTGAGGCCTCTCAGGCCTCGCTCTCTTTGTACAGGTAAGTGATAGGCACACACCAATCCCTGAGTCCTCCGAGCTTCCCTTTGGAGTGCTCAGCCCTGTTCCACTGAACACTCACAGGACTCTCAGATCCTCTACTCCCAAGGAAATAGTACACACCAGCTTGAAAGATTCAGCTCAGAGTCACCACTTTACTTAACACACCATTGGCACGGACGTTTACTTTTTCCCGGGGGTGCTCCACCCCTGCTCTGCCCTAAGGTCCCATCCCCCCAAGGTCTTTGCACTGCCTCTTTCTGCCACCACTCCATCACCTCCCCTGAACCTCCCCCCCCTCATCGAAGACCCCACCCTTGCTGTGCCTCTTCCTGCCCCGACTCCGCCCTCTCCCTGAGGCCCCCATTCACTGGTCTCTTCCCTCCTTCAAGCCCCTCCTTGAGCTGCCAATCAGCTGTTTGGCAGCATCCCCAATAAGTTATTTGACGGTGCCCCTAATTAGCTGATTGGGAGCTTCATAAAACAGCTGATCGGCAGTGCCGCCGAACAGTTGTGGCTGTTTTGTTTTTTTCTGTGAGTGCTCCAGCCCCAAAGCACCCATGGAGTCGGTAACACACAGAACTACACAGTGAAAAAAAGAATAGGTGTATTGTAAAAAAATAGTGATACAGGGTGAGAATATTGGAAACAAATGGTTATATATAAAATAAAATTATAATATGCTTTCTAGAGCCTAAACTTAACTCACAAGCCATTCCCCTGTTTACTACAAGATAGCTTGCCTCACGTCCTTTTCCCCAGCATTTCCAAAGAGTTTGGCTGAGACCCTTGACGTTCACATGAAAATAGGGTTTCCCCATCCTCCGCTGTTTATCTCTTCCTGTTAATTTCCTTGTGAAGTCTGCACAAGCTGTTCTTTTGACTTAGTATGCTAATAGACTCCTATTGTGTGGCATACAATACACAATGGTCCACCACGGAGATAAGTGTATCCTACCCGCTGTCTGGAGAAGTTTGTCTCAAGACATGCTACCTTTGAGTGACCTGCTTTTAACAATAGACCCAGAGAATATAATTTTTAGTATATATACCTAACTCCTCACATATTCTCCATACATACATCTTGCAATGGTTAGGATGGCCAGCATGACTCAGGCTTTCAGCAGACACCTTACATGATCCCTTGTTGGTGAACCCAGGAGATCCTGGTACCTTTGTATATCCCTGTGCCTCTGCCAATTGGCATGAAGAAGTCCTTGGGTCACAGAGTGTTGCTCAGTGGGTCCTCTCACCTACTGATCTCTCGAGGGTCAGTCTTGACCTGCACTAAGGGAGACTTTCTTGCGCACAAACAAGCAAATCTATTTTTTGCTCACTAGCTAGTGTATCAGCACAGCTAGGGAGATGTCTCACCATTCCTGGTTGCATTCTGTTCTTGTAAAGCACCTTGTCCTGCTGAAAACAAAATTCCCGTTGTCAATTGCAGACATTTTAACCGTGCACATTAATAGTCTTGGGAAATATCCTGCTACCCTTAGTCTAGTGAATAAGCCTCAGCTGATGCCAAGAGGGCCACTGACGTCACTGGGGCCACTTGTGTTACTAAGGGTTGTGTGAGAAAGGGTCACAAGAGCAGGCTTTTAGTTTGTAGGTTAAAAAGCTTTCCTTCCTGGAAAATCCAGCAGCATCTCTAAAAAGGGAAGGGACTGAATGAGGGAATTTTTCACTTTTTGAGTAGCTTTATGCTATTGCTAAAAGCCCTTGTGACCTCTATGTCTTATATCAATACCTAAACATTTCGTTTTGCATAGTAGGTAGACTAGCATTATCATCCCCATTTTACATACGGGAAACTGAGACACAGAGTGTTAAGTGACTTGCTCAAGGCCCCACAGTAAATCAGTGGCAGAACTGAGAATAGTTCTCCTAATTCGCAATCTGGGGCCTAGTTCCTTGCATAATGCTCCCTCTAGAGAAACAGCAGCCATTGCAATTAAAGTTGCAAAAGTATGTCCATGCTAATCCTCTCTTTTCAGTTGCTAGTTGTTTTCTGAACTTTTCACCAACTGAGCTAAGATTATTCAGGCTTGCTTTCTTTATTTGATGGTACCATTTTTGGCAGGTCTGAGCAAAATGTTCAGCCATTTTGGATTATACAGTGAGGGAAATAATACACTCCTCTCCCCTCCCTAACTAAAATTAATAAATAAATAAACCCTACACATTTGTTTTTGAACAGTTGTGGCTGTAGTGCTGAAACAGTCGGGGAGAGGAAGCTGAAACTGGCACAGAGATTGACCCTCTTGGAGGAAAAGTGACATGGTGTACTTTGGTGAAAATTGCCTTTGCATGGGTTATAACTCACTGAAAATTGCACTCTGTGCATGTGCAATACATTTTCCACTGTTTTTGCTAAGCTGGCAACGTGCACAACCAAGGAACGCCATGATGCACATGGCTTCCTTAACTATGTATTGTTTGAGAAATAGCATGTGGGCATGTAATTAAAGACTATCTCCTATTAAGGGCGAGGGGCAACCAACTTAAAGCTTTATCTACAACCATTATCATTTCCTGACCTTTGATTGCTTAACATGCAACTTAAAGAGTCTATCAATGTAGGAGAGAATATTCTATTAAGGCAGGTAGGTGAGCCTGCCCACACGCCCCTTCCTAGGCTTACCACATTGTGGGGCATAGCATGAGCAGGAGAACAGGCTTCACAGAACAGCAGTGATGGACAAGAACAAGAAATGGCGGAGGCTTGACTCTATGACCCTCCCACTCCAATGTGCTGGCCAGCACAGCTCAGCCAGCATGGAGAGACTATTACTGGTACAATGCAACCTACACCTGTAGCAGATTACTTCCTGTTATTCCCCACAACCCCGAGTGAGGAAAAGGGGAACCAGGAGTCACAGTGTCTTCTCTGTTCTGCTCCGGAGCAGCTGCACCACTACTAGTTTCAATCTAACCCATAGTTGCTTTGATGGACTGTATACATTTTAAGCATATGTGCCTATGCATTTCTAGTACTGTCTCCAGGCTATCTTGACACCAGAATGTTCAGGCACGTGTGTTACATATATAAAGAGATTGAACTATTTTAGAATATTTTTGGTGTTTATATAATTAAAAATGGCCTATACTTTTTTTTTCCAGGAAGAAAGTTCATATAATAGTCAGTTTTTCAAATGTATTTAGGCACCTAAAGATGCAGGTAGGCACGTCGGCCCAGATCCTCAAAGATATTTAGATTCCTAGTTTCCATTGAAAGTTAGGAGCCCTAAAACACCTTTGAGTATTGGGGCCCCTGTGGGATTCTCAAAAGCACCTAGGTGCTTAACTCTCCTTTTCAAAATCCCAGGAGGTGCCTATCTGCATCTTTAGGTTTCTAAATACCTTTTAAAATCTGGCCCCTGGTGCTTTTCCTGGATGAAAGAAAGAAAATGAGCTGAGCTAGTTTGCCGATTAGCAAATGGCTGCTACTTCACGGCCTAAACAAAAAGATGTTTTGGTCTTAGTCCTGTTCCAAGCAGATTATGATCCCCATCTCCAAACCTGCCATCTCAATTGTGTACTTGTTGGCAGGAAGGCTGAGTTCTCAGTGAGCACAGCATCCAATCTTCCTTTCAGTGGTCGTTGCTCGAGGTCAGAAATAAGGCATGTTTGGAGAGGCAATGTAAGGAAGCCTGCGCCTTTGCTACCCATGCTGTTCCCTTTCTGTGGATAAATAGAAGACTTTAGACTCCAGGGCTGTCAGTGTGGCACCCTTCACAAACATTGAAATTCACCTAAAACGGGGAGGGGGGGAGGAGAGTCAGCTACTATGTAGGCACAGCAAAATTTACTATAAATGGGTCTTAAGTACATAATTATATGATAGATCCAAATGGCTCCTAAAGAGTTGCTCCAGGCTATTGTGTAAGTAGTACTCCTTTGAGAAATGTATAAATACATGTAATTCAGTACATAATACACATGTTAAAAAACTACCTAATTACGTATTTTCCCAGGAGAACGAAATGGCTCCAAAAGAGCTGTTCCAGTCTCTTGAGTACACAATGTGTGTTTTATAACCTTCCATGAATCTCTTCCATTCTTTTTCCTTTAGGGGAAAAAAATAGCAAGGAAATTAAATACAAAACACCTACTGTACATTTAATTTAAAGGACAAAACACAATGCTGAAATAACATTAAGGGTGTGACGCACACCAAGAAAAGTCAGGAGACTGGGTGTTAAGGCTGTTACTCCATCCTTAACTCATTTCACTTGTATAACATTTCATACAACTTTTCTGTAATGGTTGTGTCTGATCGACCTAGTTAGGTACTTATGTAGCCTGCATTGCTCTGGTAACTTGAGTACTTTCCAAGTATTTATACATAGATTTTTTTTTTAATCTCTCTTCTTTACAGCCTCTAGATGAAATAGGTTGATTGATTAGATAGTTTGGGGGGGGGGGGGAAGGGGTTATGTTTGGGTGTGAGCGAATGGCTGTGTTGTGTGTGTGTAAAAACTTACTGAGGGAAAGCTAACTTGGAGAAATGAGTTTTACATTTCATTCTGAAAGGGGTGAGGTCCATGGTCATTCTTATCTCTCTTCAGTTAGTCCCATAGTCTAGGTCCAACTCCTGTGAAAGTTCTGTCTCCCACATTCAAAAGTCTCTTCCTGTTGGTCAACAGTTTCATTGTTTTGGTGGAATGTAACTGCCATGGGAAGTCATGGTCTTGGAGGACAAGACAGTTTTTTAGGTAGCTAGTGCTAACCCCAAGGAGGGCTTTGAATATCAGGACAGAGACCTTGAACTGGACCGTATTCACTGGAGAGCCTGTTCAGAGAGTGGGGTATCACAGGGATGTGTTCATAGCAACCCATGTTGCTAAGCAGACAGACTATTGCATTATATCTTTACCTTTTTTGTTTGTGTCAAATTCCATCTGGTGGGCTC
Organism: Malaclemys terrapin pileata; assembly: GCF_027887155.1. Classification (NCBI taxonomy): domain Eukaryota; kingdom Metazoa; phylum Chordata; order Testudines; family Emydidae; genus Malaclemys; species Malaclemys terrapin. Next base: position 194,600,472 of record NC_071506.1, on the reverse strand, counting down.
TCTTTCAACCCCATTCCTGGAAACAAACAGAAAATAAACTAATTTAGCCCTCCGCCCAGTGCATACAAGTAATTTCTCTTATACTTGTACTATATATTAGTGTCACAACACATAAACAATAAATGCTCCCCTGGTTCTGGAACTGGCAACCCATTTCTATTGGGTAGTGGTAGGAATTTTGTGTATTAGATGCCTTTACCATTGTCTAATTCCATACAGTAGGATAGCCCTGTTTAACAAAAATGCTAGCCCTGTTACATACACATTCCTCCACTGTTCTGTTTCTTACAGTTGTACCATTTAATTGGCATAGGTAACAAAAGTTATAGAAAATCTTCTAGTATATGCAAGATAACCTATTGCTACATGCTTTTATTTTCCAAAAAGGATTGCTCTTCTTCATTCCATTTTCTCTTCCTATTTGATCCTCCCATGATTTCATAATGCTGCTGTAGTCATGACATCATATTTCTGACCATAGCAATAGGGTATGACATCATGTGCACAGGGTTATAAATTCACAGTGGATCAAGCAGGGGGTTCTGAAATATTAACAAAGGCAACACAGGAAATGACTGGCCAAGTGCATTTGGAAAATGCGTGCTCTTTAAAGTTTACTTCAATATGAAAATCTCCATTTAAAGTTTTGTTTTATTATGATGTTTTCTGGGTGGCTTATGCTGTTGGGTGTTGGCAGGCTGAGAATTCTAGATGTCTCTTGAGTTTAAACACAGCTAGAGCATTAACTAGTTTGGTATGCACTTAATAGCAGTGCAGGTGGCAGAGGGAGTTCGAGAATGAAAGATAATGTCTCTTTTTCCCTTTTCCCTGATGCATATCTGCTATTTTCATATTGGGTGGCTTTATTTGAGTTGGCACACTACAGATTTTCAGGTTAGAGGAATGTTGGCATGCTGTTAGCACAGGGAATGTTAATCCTGTACAAGGTCACTTAAAAATGTTTGAATCTGAGGCAGGAAGTTAGAACATTGTGATGGTATCTGCCTAATGCACTGAAACGGCATCAGAGGTATGCATTAAATGAGGACCTTTCATAGAAGGGTGAAACTGAGAGACTGGAGCGTTAACACAAAACAACTAACTACAGTGACTTAGATGAACAATTTTGTATTCTGTTTGGTATCATTTCAGGTATGGTGCTCTCCCTCACAGTTCTGCTTTTCCTGTGCTTGATCCTGAAGTGAAGTTGTAGAGGGCCAGATCTGATTTCCGTTACACACCCTGTAAATTAGAGAAACTCTGCTGGTTTCAGTGAACTGAGTTATTCTGGACATACACAAGTGTAACTGTAATCTAATTAATAATTTTATTGGTGCCATCATGAGCTGTTGCCGTGGTAATTAATGTGAAATCCATCCATGCATCCATCTATAATTAATATTAACAGCAAGGTGGAAGAAATACACGCCAAAATAGGGAAAGAACAGATTAAAGAATATTTAGCTAAATTAGATGTATTCAGATTGGTAGGGCCCAATGCAATGGGCTCAATGTGGGGTGTGATGTGCATTGATTGGTCCAAGTTGACCTTCCTGGTGCACTTTAATGTAGAACAGTTTGAAAGTGCTATGTTAAAGCTCAGTAGCAGTACACCATCAGGATCTACATGGACCCATTAATGAGCAACATGATAGAGCACTTTAAAAATTAACCCCCTGTAGTGCACATTACCCTATTGTGCAGACAAGCCCCCAGACATATGCTGAAGTTTCATTGAAAACAATGAAAAGAAGAGTGATCCGGTGGTTAGGGCACCAGCTTGGGAGAAGAGATGAGGATTCAATTTCCTGCTCCACCATAAACTTCCTGTGTGACCTTGTCAAATCACTTAGGCCTGGTCTACACTAGAAAATTAGGTCAGTTTAACTACGTCGGTTAGGGGATATGAATAATCTACACCCCTGAGCAGCATAGTTAAGTCAACCTAAGTCCCCATGTAGACTGTTCTAGAATTCTTCCATCGACCTAGCTACCACCTCTCAGGGAGGTGGATTAACTACAGCGATGGGAGAATCCTCCCCTATCGGTATTGGTAGAGTCTACACTGAAGCACTACAGCGGTGCAGCTGCAATGGCGTAGCTGTGCCACTATAGCGTTTTAAGTGTAGACAAGCCCTTAAATTTGCTGTGCCTTAGTTACCCTTCTGTTAAATGGGATAATAGTACTTCCCTTCCTCAGGCAGATGGAGGTCACATAAGTGCCTAAGATAGATAGGCTAGAATGCTATGGACTTAAGAATGTGTGTAAGTGCTTTCCTGAATAGGGACTATACTATTTAAGGAATATAAATGACAGGAGAATCCGGCCAAACCATACTAAAGAACAGTGTCTCCCTAAATGCTTGTTACGGCTGAGTAATGACAAGCAAGATTCCAGAGCATACAGATGTCATTATTCCAAGGAAGAAATTAAGGTGGATTACCTCAGAAAATATTATATCCCATATACATACCACCATCAGTATCTGCTTCTGCCTTTTGTCAGATGACTTATTTTATTTAAGTGCAAAAAACCAGAATCATCCCTTGTGTAACTCAATTGACTTTTTAAACAGAGTGACCACTAGTTAGCCAAGTCATCTTTATACAGAAAACATAGCTGCAAAATAGTATTTCATTGCTATTAAATCAACCAGTGGGAATAACATTTTTTTGAGGAGTGTACATCTTACAAAAATATATTGAGACATGCCTATGATAAACGCAAGTTGCTCACACTCTACAGTTCTAGTTATCCAAACTGCCCTGTAGTGAAGTTTATTATTTCCTCTCGGAAACTTTTTGTTTTATTGATGGTTCTTCAACATTTCTTTTCTGGTGCATTTTCATTTCACAGTTCGCTCATGAACAGGGTTGGAGCTAGACATTTAGGTAACTTAAGCTAGGCCAGGTGGTGCTGTGGGATAAACTTAAACGGTCAGATCCTCTGAATTTATCCCAGCTGATAGGGATGTGGCTAGGCAGGAGCTACCTCTAAAAAAAAATGTGGTGCCCTAGGCAATCAGCTATGTAGTCTATCTCTAACAACAGCCCTGCTCATGAAGGCAACCCTCCCTCCAATTTCACACAAATATCTTCCTCTGGGCCATCACAGCTATTATTATTTATTATTTGTATTACTGTAGCACCAGAAGCCTGGGTATGGCCCAGGATCCTATTGTGCTAGGCGCTGTTGATTTGGCTATAAACAGCTAAGAATAAAGAAGGGCTACTTCCGGCGACCTCATGCTTGTTCTTTTCAAATGGAATGCCCTGCTGCTACCTGTCTGCCACAATGTATATGTTACACTGAACGTATGTTACTCCTGAAGTCAGGAGTGGCTGAGAACACTAGTAGGCCCGTGCCTCAGCTGGAATAAACCAGTGTCACAGCTTTGATTTCAATAACTGCGATGGAGTTATGCCACTCTCCACCAGCTGAGGGTCTGGCTCTCTGTCCTCAACAACTGCCTGTGTATCCTACCCGCTGTCTGGAGAAGTTTATCTCAAGACGTGCTACCTTTGAGTGACCTGCTTTTAACAATAGACCCAGAGAATATAATTTTTAGTATATATACCTAACTCCTCACATATTCTCCGTACATACAATTGCCTCTGCAACATAGCAAAGCTCAGCAGACCTTTAAAGTTAAACCTTACTTTAGCTTTATGAAAGTTCAAGGATTTATTTTTTTTAAAACCCGGTAGAAAGAGAAAACAACTCTGCTGCATAAAGAAAAAATTAAAAACATTGTGCTTTGTACACACACTCAGCTGAATATGATATTGCGTAAGAGATTCTAGCAAGAGCTTAAACAAATGGTTCAGAACAAATGCTTATTGTGATTTAATTCTCCATTCGTTCTAGTTATGCAATGGCTAATTTGCATGGAGATTGAGGCATGGGTTGTCACTTTAAAGCGCTCTTCCTCATGATTGCTTTCCAACGTAGCTGTGAGAGGGCTCACCAAATCACCATTTAATTTGTCATTTTCTCAATCATTCAGTGAGTCACATCTGCATTATCACTGGGTAGCAACCCATAAACAGAATTGTTTTTTTAAAGCTTCGATTAACGTGATCCCAAAACCACTTTTGATGCCATACTGCCCAACAGATGACTCCCCTCTGTTTATGAAATGAGATGCTCCACAGGCACATAGAACCTCCCTCTTTTTAAAGTTAGTTTAGAAGTTTCTTCTTTGTGTGTTCATGCACAGGCAAATGAGAACCTTGGAATGGAAACATACAAAACCTGTTCCTGTGCCTGTTTTAACCTGGATTAGTCCTTCTTTGCTTGGATAGTATCACCACAGACAAATGACATGAGGAGTCTCAGTGAGAGTACATTAGGCCATTAGAAATCATTATCCTTCTCCTTTCCTCCAGCTAAAAACAACAGTGTCTGAAACCAGAGAAGGTCTTATGCAATACACAAATACTTCAGCTATTGGAAACAGTTTCCAACTGTTCTTTGTGTCTAAGACTGTGATTCCTGGGCCTCTATTTCTGACTCAGTTTGCAACTTTATTATTAGATAATAATTGCAATTATTTATTTGTATTCTGTTAGCATCCACAATGTGCTATCCACACACAAGATGTCTCTACTCTGAAGAGTTTATGGTCTAGTGCAAGGATGGGCAAACTACGGCCTGTGGGCCACATCCAGCCGGCCAGCTGATTTAATCCGGCCCTCGAGCTTCCGCCCCAGAACCTGCACCCCCAGCCAGAGCCCTCATCCACCTGCACTCCAACACCTTGCCCCAGCCCGGAGCCTCCTCCTGCACCATGAATTCCTCATTTCTGGCCCCACCCCAGAGCCCACACCCCCAGCCAGAGCCCTCACTCCCTCCTGCACCTGAACCTCAATTTTGTGAGCGTTCATGGCCCGCCATACAATTTCCATACCCAGATATGGCCCTCGGGCCAAAAAGTTTGCCCACCCCAGTCTAGTGAATACATTCTTCTGAAAAAAGATTTAAATTAGTGTTGGGCGAACCTGAAAAAGTTCAGATAACTCTCCCCTTCCCCCACAAAATGAAGAAGCTTGTCAGTACTATTCATATGTTTTGATTTAGCAAAATTTGGGCTGGAACTTTAATGGCAACAGGGTGACTCCTGAGGTTTCTCCTGATACATTTTGCTTCTGGTTGGTCTAGATTAAATATGACCAGTACATGTTACCTTACATTGGTTCAACATTTCCTGTCCTCAGTGGAGCTTTGAAATGCGAAATAATCTGAATCACAATCCTGAAATCTCATTTTAAAAAAGTTAATTGAACTTCTCTCAATCTTTCAAAAGACCTCAGAGCTTCGGTTCAGGTTCAACTCAAGTTGTAGTCAAAGGTTCAGAGCCAAGATTTTCAAAGTGATTAGCAATTTGGGGTACCTCAATTTCTGGGTGCTAAATTTAAGACACCTTAATAGACCTGATTTTCGGAGGTGCGGGTTACTTAATACTTAATGAAAACATGCCCATTTTTGCAGTCTTAAAAACAGGCAAACCAAAATCACTAGTCATTTTAAAAAAACCTTAGTCCAGATGTCTACAGCAGTATACTCATTCCTACTGGAAAGATAAATGCATATTAATATAATTTATCCTTGATTAATTAATTTTGCTTGATATTACTGTTACTTCTTTCATTAGTTGTTAATCTTAGCTATGATGCAGCCAATAACAAAACAAATAGGGAAATTCCCAGATTTGTCTCTAAAGCAAGCCACTTTCAACTGGCATAGTAGAGAGGTATGAAATGTGGGGTCTCTAAGACATTACTACTGGTGAAATCTGAATGATATTAGCCCAATGGTTTGGTAGTAGCTATATCTATCTATCTATCTATCTAACACCACATATACGATTGTGATATATTGCAGGACGAAATGATAAGTGGCATTTATGATGCGGCCTGTGGTAAACATAATGATAGTATATGACGTACAATCATGCCAATAAAACCTTTCTATTGCACCACACCTTTCTGTGTTATAATACTGATCATGTGGGAAATATATTGCTCATGTTAATAGAATGTTATAATTCACAAGCATTAGATGTAGAATGGAAAGAGGGCAAAAGTAAAACTCCCACTCAGGTATGGGGGGGTACTCTGATGTCTGTAGCTGGTCCATGTAGAGTGGATGGAGTAATATGGATCTCTACTCTGTTTTTGGAAGATGCGGGTCTCTGACCATTATTGGGAAGGTGAATGGATTAGGTATAATAAAGTTTCCAGCCCATAAATGGAAGGTGGACAGAAAAGACTGCAATCTAAATGGATAAGAAATCAAAGAAAATTGATTGCCTGTTTGACTAGTGTAAAGAATCTAATTTTGCAAAGTGCTGGCCATATTGCAAGAAGGTGCCATTGCCTCAGCCTGCCACGGGGACCAGTGGAATGGGAGGGCACAGCAAAGTCTGCAAAGGACAGACACACAAACTAGGGATCTTTTTCAGGACCAGTATTATATTTGGCCTGGGTTAGGTATGACCAAGAACAATAATGAAGTCCTTTTCATGCAGTAGGTAAAATGAAATTATAAGCCATAACATTCATGGCTGCTCCAGTAGCGTGATGCCTCAAAACCACTCACTGAGATTGCATATTCTGAAGAAAAACAAACGACCACAACACAGCATTTTGATTTCCTCAGCCATTGTCATGAGGGATTAAAGCAATGCTGAGCAGCAGAATTCTAGATTTCAAATAGGCAAAATAGTTCCGCTTTCTGAGCCGTCACAAATTAGAGACTGTGGTGAAGATTTTCTAAAGTGACTCATGGTTTGGACTGTCCCATTTAAGACAAGTTAAGGTGGTCTCTTTTTCAGAAAGTGCTGAGCATCTACTCTGCATAAATTAGACAATTTCTTATACTTTATGTACTTTTTGTTGCCAAACATTAACCAGGTTAGTACATAAGAAATGAAGGGATTGTGGAGTTTCTCTGTGAAGCCAGTACATAATAACATTCGGAAAGCACGACAGCATATAGTATGCCTGTGAAACGGATGGGCTGGGATAATTGGGAAGCAAAGAGAGACATCTGCTGAGTTGTTGAAAAGACATATTCTCCTAGCGCTTCCTTTGTCATGCGTTTTGGAAATCTCTTTTCTCTGAGTTTATTACTAATATTTAATTTAAAACCAGATTTGGACTATTGACAAAATTATAACTCGTAAACGGATGCATTTTTTTTCTCCCCAGTCTGATCTGGGCGGTAGTCATTCTTCCATTTCCTTCTCCTCCTGCTCCCCACACACACACACACACACACACACACACACTAAGTCCCTTGCCAATTGCTCTGGAGAAACGGAGACCTCAGCCTCCTTTTGGCCTTATGTGAAAGGGCAATACTGACAGGAGCCCAGAGGCTTGTCACTCTGAAAGCTGGTAACTTTTTGGTCATTCTGGCATCCCCGTGGCTAACAGTGACATTTATACCAAGTGGAAAAAGTGAATTTATCTCTCTCTGTGTGTGAGAGAGTGAGTGTGTATTTGTGTATGAACATTTAATGACATTTCAAGGCATCCGACAAAAGCCTAATTCCTTGGATTGGATTTGTCAAATAATAAAATGACTTGACATAAGTATAATTGAAAGCAGATGTGGAAATATGGAATTTTAGCAGTTATTCTACCTTTTTTCTCTTGGTTTATGTCAGAAAATATTTTCTTTTTTTTTGTTTCTTAGTTCCTTTCCATAGTATGGTGCCTTCAAGAGCAGGGGATGGTGGTAGAGCATGAAACTTTCCTTCAGAACAGAAAGCAGACTTTTTAAAATAATAAAAACAAAAATAATTAGAAGGGGAAAAAGAGCTGTGAAATATTAGTTTTGGTTCTGTGCCTCCCGACTTTGCACTGTTCAAACTTGCCTGTAGGTGAACTTTGATATATAATCATATATATTTATGAAGACTGTTTACAGCTGTTCTTTGATTACACATCTCTTGGTTGTATGCTTTCTAAAAGCAAGCAAACTCATATATGTTTTCACCTTCCCCACTTGGCTGGATTGAGTAAGTGTTAGATGGAAGAAGTCATAAAGATGCAGGTCCACGCATATATGTGAACACAACCACAGACAAAAGGCTGAGTGGGTTTTCCTAGCATTTTAGACTGTAAAATACATACAGCTATTACAGCTGCTGATTAGTGAGAAAGGAAAGGGATAAGATGGAAATGTCAATAATGGTACCAAATTTATTATCAAATGCTTAAATGATAGTAGATAAATTTGCTTGCAGAACAGTCCTTCCTATTATGTTAAACCAGGGTAACCAGAAATGTTAATTTTATAATATTAAGGAAAACTTCAGTGCCTGTAGAGTGATATTTTTTGTAAATTTTGTTTCTTTGCCCAGGTCTTTTTAATACCGTGTTACCTGTGTGCTATCAGACCTTTATGTTTTAAGGCATTCAAGACAGAGCAGTGTTGGTTTCAGCATATCATTGTTACAGTTCAGGGCAATTGCACCTCTCTTCCCTCTCTATGGTCCAGCAAGGGCACCCCCTCTTGGCTTCAGCCTCATCAGCCATCACCTCTGCTGGGTAGAGATATGTGTGTCTCTCCTTCCTGACTGGGGCATTCCCAGACTATGCTGTGATATTTCCAGCACAAGACAGACTGCCTAAACAGGCCTGTTTCACTTTTATGCTCAAAGATTGTACACAATGCAATCGCCACGGTTAAGTTACCACACAGCCATTTATAAGCAAGCGCATTTATTTGTAAGGTGAAAGCATTTCAGAGAAAAGATATTAACAGAATAAAGGAACATACACACATGCTAATAAGCTGACCACGGATCACTCCTTTGCTACAACTAGGGTCCTGGCCAGTGAACAGTCCTTCAAACCCCACCCAGGGATTTTCCTATGGTCACAACTTCATCACAGCTTCAGCTCAAGATAAGCATCCAAGTCTTACTGTGCCGTGGTAGGCCAAAGACCTTCCAACCCTTTCCTAAGGATTGGATCCTCCCCTTGTACCAGAGCTCCTGTCCATTTGCTAGATCAGAAAGAAGGCCCTGAATTAGTTTTAACCCAGGCTATTCAACCAAAATGTTTTTCTTTGTTTGTTGGTCCCTGGAGAATCCAGTCCAAACCAATATATGTGAGCCTCGCTCCATGTGGTGGTAGCTCTTCGAGGTGCTACAACCTGAGTGAATTTGCCGAACCACTCTCCCACTGTTCTTAATTCATGGAGGGCTGTGGTCTCTCTCCCTCAGGGAAATAAATACAGCCCCTCAATAACACATAAACATTTGCATTTTTAATACAGTGGACTCCTAATATACTTAAACTTTATTAAATTAAGTTAAACTTTATTAAGTTTGTCTAGGATATTGTCATATCTGTAACAATCATCTGCTCTGATTTCATCTTTTTGTAGAATAAGGTTGGGATTTTCAAACGAAATGAAGGCAATTAATTAGGTGCCCAACTCCCATAGGGATTTATCAGCCTAATCCTATGAAAATGCCATTTTAGACTTTTAATTTGAGTTTTATCATTTTCTGATTTTTCAGTTTATGGTGCCTTGACCTTTGAGGAGGATGGGCCATATATTCAATAAGAGAGCTCAGGCCAAAATGTTCAATAGAGACCACTAATTTTGGGTTCCTCAGTGTTTGGTTGCCCAACTTGAGACACCTTGGGCCTGTGCATGCCACACCAACCTGAATAACATGTCCCTCAATTTCACATTAGAACTTCAAAGCTAGAGCCCTTTAATTAACATATTGAATGTCATTGAAAAGGACAGTTCACCACTCTGTGGCAAGGTCAATGTTTTAGTTTGCCCTCCATTAGCAGTAGTAACACGTCATACAGAAAACAGAAATTCTTTTGTCCTTTTCAGTTCAGAAAACTATTTATATTGTTCTTTTCTAGTTCTGTAGGTGCCAAAATGACTGCAGCTTATTTACCTCTCTCTGTTAGATAACAGTAGTAGAATGCTTAAATATTTCTGCAGCTAACAGTTATCTTAATTCTCAGATGGGGTAGCCGTGTTAGTCTGTAACCACAAAAACAACGAGGAGTCTGGTGGCACCTTAAAGACTAACAGATTTATTTGGGCATAAGCTTTCGGGGGTAAAATAATGAAGTAAAAAACCCCTGAAAGCTTATGCCCAAATAAATCTGTTAATCTTAATTCTATAACCACAGTGCATTTTGGGATGAATCAACAGAAACACCCTTCCAAATCTCGGCTCAATAGATACACGTGCAAAAATGTGCATGTACCCAATGTGTCAGAAAAATATTACATTTGTGGGTGCAAATTAGGTGTTCACGTACCCCAGTCTTCACATGCAGTTACTTATTCTGTGCACACGCATGAGGAGGTTTGTGGGCATAACAGATGCATGCATGTTTTTAGCTCAGCTAGTTGAAAAGTTTAACATCAGCTAGCCATAAACGGCCATTTATCTCCCAGAACAACAGAGCTGTCTTTGTGCTAGCCCCTGCATTTTCCTTTTTCCCTTGTGCAGCCACACAGAATCTAGGTACAAATTTCTGAAAAATTAATAATTTTAATTTCGCCAACACTCAAAATTTCAAGATTTAGCAATCAGCTCTGCATGGGTAGTCTACTCTAGACTTTGAAAATGTAGTCATTGTGGACACATAACCACAGCCACATGTATTGTTATTTATTTTGTTTTCAGATAGGTTCTTATCCAGCAAAGAACTTAGGTACATGATTAAGTTCATTTTGACTTCAATGGGCATATTCACATGCTTAAGTTAAGCATACACTTAGGTATTTTGCTTGGGTTGTGGCCATAGCTCATTCCATCAAACTACACTCCTTATCAGGGCCGGCTCTAACTTTTTTGCCGCCCCAAGCAGCAAAAAAAAGTGCCGCCCCGCTGTAACACCCCCCCCCCCCCGAGTGCTGCGGCGCCGAACCCCCCCCGCCAAACAACCGTCGCCCCCCCCGCCATGCTGCCAAACACCCCTCCCGCCCCCCGCCGCGCTACTGAACCCCCCCCACGCAGAGCGCCGCCGAACACTCCCTGCCGAGCACCACGCCGCCGAACAGCCCCCGCCCCTCTGCCACGCTGCTGAACACCCCCCGCGCCGCGCTGCTGAACCCCTCCCGCGCAGAGCGCCGCTGAACAGCCCCCGCCCTGCGCCGTGCTGCCGAACACCCCTCACCCCCTGCCGAGCGCCACGCTGCCGAACACCCCCACCCCCCGCGGAGTGCCACGCCGCCGAAACCCCTGCTGAGTGCTGCGCCGCCGAACAGCCCCCGCTCCCGTGCAGCACTGCCAAACACCCCCGCCTCCTGTGGAGCGCCGTGCCACCCAACACCTCCACCCCCCGCGCAGCGCTGCACTCCTGAAGCGCCCCCCCCGCGCGGAGCACCGCCAAACACCCCCCGCTGAGCGCCGTGCCACTGAACACCCCCGCCCCCCGCGGAGCACTCACTGCGCCGCCAAACACCCCGTGCCGAGCGCCACGCTGCTGGAACCCTCCCCCCCCCATTGAGCGCCGCGTTGCCCCCTGCTGCCCCAAGATTGGCTGCCCCTTACCAGGTGCCACCCCAAGCACGTGCTTGGTTGCCTGGTGCCTGGAGCCGGCCTTGCTTCTTATGCTGAGTTAGAACCCACCTCTTACTTGGAAATAAAATACAGTAGTCCAACTTAATCCTTGGTTCATCTCCTCTAAAGTCAGTAGATTTATATCAGGGATGGATTTATTTCACTGTTGAAATAACCCTGGCTACAAATGCAAGGCACAATGCTGAACACATTTCAGCTGGAATGATTAAGGTGGAAAAACTGCAAATGCAACTACTGCTAATGAGAACTTTTACATAATGGTTTTTATATAATATGAAAGGATAACAATGTCTTGGAAATATTAATACTGGCTGCTAGTTCTCCTGGAGTCTCTCCTGAGCTTCCATGTTTGAGCCAGAATCAGAAGGAAGTTCAGAGTGCCTTGAATTTTTTTTAGAAGTCAGAGCTTGTGAGCTGGCTGATGCTTGTTTGCTTTGTGTGTAATATCATTGTAATTAGCATGGTTATATCAATACAGACTGTAACGTTATTCTTAGCCAGGAACGTAAAGAGACAAAAATGACCAGGATTTTTAAAAGCGATTCGTGATTTTGGATACCTCATTTTTTTTATGCTCACATGGAGACAACTTACAGGGACCTTGAGAACACAGACTGAGTGCTCAGAACTTTCTGAAAGTTGGGTGCCTTTAAGATGTCCCAAAATGGACACAAAAACCAGATGCACCCCAAAATCACCTGCCACTTTTGAAAATCTTGACCATATAGAGATGCATGGGGGCATTATGTCTTGATTTATACCTATAATAATTTTCCATTTATGATTGTGTACAGGGACAAATAATAAAAAATATGTTTTTTAATTGGTTGTATAATAGGAAGAGAGACCCTGCTGAAAGTAGACACAATCGTCATAGTCTATGGTACCTATAGCCATGTAAAATGAAATTCTATAGACCATTCATTAGCTGGGTCTAGTTCATGAAGAAGTTTACAAGCCAAACACGAAGTGTGTGTGTGTTTGTGTGTGTGTGTACTAGAAGGGACAATTTAAAGATTCTATTATGCCCTTTAAGGCACACACTAATATTGGGGTTTTGTATCTGAAGAAGGCAGAGCTCTGGGGTGCATTAGAGGAGAAGAGCTACTGCACCACCCTGGGAGTAGATGAAGTGCATGATTCTCTCTGTGCCTGTGTGGTTCTGCAGTCTGGTTTAGTACCGTGGTATTGCCCCCTTCCTATCTCTCTCTATCCACTTTGGAAAAGTTAGGATCAGCTAGGGTGACCAGATCTCTCGATTTTATAGGGACAGTCCTGATATTTGGGGATTTCTCTTATATAGGCGCCTATTGACCTCCAGCCCCATGCCAATTTTTCACACTTGCTGTCTGGTCACCCTAGGATCAGCTAGCCATAAGCAGCTATTGACCTTCCAGTGCACTAGAGCTGTCTTTGTACCCAGCCCCTTGGAACTCTTTTCCCCCCTATTGAGCCACACAGTCCAGGCACAATTTTGCCCTAATTGTAGTTTTATTCAGTAGAATTAGTCTGTAGAACCCACACATCCAGTTAGCTCCTGAGAATAGACTATGCAGAGCCTGGTTCTCATAACCTGCATGCACTGAACTTGCTAGGTTTTGTTCAGCCCTTGTCAAACCTATTACCACTAAAGCATTGTGGGTTTAAAACTGCTAGGTGCACTCTGGTCCTGATTCACTTAAGTACTTAAGCACACGTGTAACTTTAAGCACATGAATAGCCTCATTTAAATCAATGAACAAAAAGTGCTAAGAAAAGCATTAGGTGATATCTCAAATGTGTGCTGGGGGTGTGAAGGATGTGGGGCTGATCTGTAATAATTTATGAAGACTGTATGTGATCTGTGATAGTTACTGTATCACTTTAGTGGGTTAGTGGAATGTTTACTGTATGCATATGTTCGTTTAGTTTACCAGCAGGGCTGTTACAAAATTAGCAGGAGAGCAACACAATAGCTCAGATAAGCAACCTCATAAAGACGGTGAGGATCATTAAGAGCCAATGCCTGAGCTTTCAGCTGGGAAGATGCTATTCCCATTCTCCAGACAGAGTTGCAAGACTTGTTTTGCCGAGCCCATGAGATCAAAATGACAATAAGCAGTTAAAAAGGTTACTTTAGACAGAAGGGAGGCAGTTGCCAGGAGGCTGTTCATGGAGAACAGACTGGCACAGAGACAGACTGCTGGAAGAGCTGAAGAAGCAAAACCTGCCTGGTCCACTGCATAGTGGTAGGGCTTAGAGTAAGATAGCCATGTATGTAGCCCTTTTTTGCAATACAACCCTTTTTCTTATATGTTATGCTTTGTTCTTGCTGTTAAGATTAAACAGTAACTTGGTTTGAGAAGGCTGTGTGGTCACTTGCATTAACCACCTGGTCACAAGCTCCCAAAGGGAAGAACCACAGGCCTCCAGGGCAATCACAGATGATACATACAGTGCCATAGACTGGGACCTGGTCTAGTGGGAAAATCACAAGATTCCCCCCTCCCTCCAAAAAAAATATTTAAAAAAAAAGGTAAGGACATGGGGCCTAAAACCTGAGGGGGTGCACTCAGAGAGGAGAGGGGTCAAAGGTTCATCTAGCACTGTAACCATAACAGCGGGTATTGTCACTGAAGAACCAGAGATCAGATGCTGGCCTTTGGGCCCAGTAAACAAGAATCATAACTTTCATTTGAAAAAAGAGATAAATCTCTAGCCCCTTTCTTTGCAATGATTGCCTTGAAAATGTAAACTTCTTGCTAAGACTGAAAGCAATATGGGATCCACTTCTGCAGCAAAAACAAGGAGGAGTCCAGTGGCACCTTAAAGACTAACAAATTTATTTGGGCATAAGCTTTCCCCACTTCTTCAGATGCAGCAGGAAACTGGCAGGGGGAACCTAAGGACCTTCCCTCCACAAACTATTGATGGGATGTATCCCAGGGATTCATGCTCCTAACCCTCTGCAAAATCAAAGGCAGACCCTCTGCATAGTGGTGTGATAATCATGGGCAGAAATTGGTTTCATTTGTAGGGAGGCAACAAATAATTGTTTTGTACCCCAAGCAAAAAATACCAAGATGGGCTCTGTTTGTTAAAAATGTCAACCTTCTCTGAATGCAGCAACTATGGCAGCCCCTATCAAGGGGAAACCCTGTTTTAGTGGAACGCCTCTGCAGTGGCCAAAGCTGAGCTTTCAGTGGAAATTCTTGTACTTTTATCTCTGGAGTGGCTGCCACCACTCCATAATGATGTCAATTACCAGACATTGATAGGTAAAACCTAAAAAATTCTGGAAACTTGGGTAAAATTCCCAAAGGCTTTTGTTGGAGGAATAAATTGTACCCACATTTTCAGAGGGTAGAGGGCTGGGACAATAGAGTTACACTGAGTAACGCCACCTGACTATCTGGTCACTAGTTTGTAAGACCTTGTCTATAGCTGCCTAGACTTGTGGCAGCATGTACCGTACATCTAGTGAAAGGCAGGCTGTGTCCACAATCACTGGGGTGTGTTGCTATATGCGGCAGTGAAAGGCTTTGGCAGGGGGGAGGCAGTGGGGAAAGGCTGTGGTGAAGAAAATGTAAACCTCTTGCTTTCACTGTGGCGAGGAAAGGCTTCAGCAGTGGGGGGGTGGGTGGGGAGGACACAACTGAAATAGCCATGTAGATGTGGGAGACACTGTCTGGGCATGTAGAGAGCCATATAGAGTATATACTCTGTGGGGGTTGAGGCAGATGGGCACTCAACTCACCTGAGCAGTGCCTCACCATCTACACCAGTACTTATACCTGTGCTAGCTGGGTGAGCAGTGTCTGTACTCTACATGCCACCTTAAGTATAGACCTACCCTAGGTAGCAGGGCAAATATGTGCGCATTCGTGTTCCTATATACATTTCTATACATTTCTCAATGAAAGAGCCTTTTTCTGTGTGTCAAAATGAACATTTCTTCCCTGCTGGGTTTGTCTTCACTTTCTTTTTTGGGGGGAGGAGGGGGATAAAGGAAGAAAAATGCAAACCTACTCAATATTTCATATTTCACCACTGGTGGGACTTTATTTACCCAACGTCCAGAAAGAACTACACTGAGTGTTGGATTTTCAGAAGCACCTAGGAGCATAAGTGACTTTGGTGCCTTTGGAAATCCCACCCTGAGACCATTAGTTCCCATAATGTAATTGAACAGTCATTAAATACTTTCAATAATTATAAGTCTTACCCAGAGTCAAACAAGTGACACAAGACTTGATCTTGCACATGAACTCACACATGAACTTAACTTTAGTTTCAAAAAGAATCCCACTGAAGACAATGGGACTACACACATGAGAAAGTTAAGCATCTGTTTTCAGGCTAAGGATCTTCGAAGTATAAGGCTAACTGTCAATCCATCTAGCCTTTTCTTTAACGTCCAAATCCAGATCTACCCCTCCTTTTACAAATTCAGACTTGAACAGTAGATGCAACAAATTCCTGCCCTGAAATTAATAAACGAGGAGGTCATGGTCAAGTTTAGACTTTCCTCCCTTCCTTCACTCCCATTAAAAACAGCTTTGTAGTGCAATCCAGCCAATATTTATGGTTTTTACAACTGCATGCATCAAATGTAAATTCTGCTTCTAGTCAAGTTACTAGTAGTAAATTATGACTGTGACTTCCTCTTGGCTAAGATGTTTAGCAGATAATATTTCATTTGAAATTAATCATATTCTCCCATTGTTGACTATGGATGGACATTTGTTTCAAAAGAGATCTGTCAAAATTTAAGTATATAGGGTCAGATGTATGCCCTTCATTATAGAGAGCCAGAATATGCTATTCAGCTATATCAAATGCCTCTCCATAAGACAGTCAAATATGAGAAATTACAGCATCACTCTTCAAAAAGATAAAATTTGGCATGGTATAATGATTCTGTAGTTCTTGAAGCACTGTCCAAAGATAGCTAAGAGAAGCAGCTTTTCTTTTCCATTAGCCAAACTCCAGAAGGCTGCATGTTTATAATATATAAAAAATAGTCCCTCTGACAGCAACAACATTGCTTAGTGTCTCAAGTTTAAAGAATACTGCTCAAAGAGTGACCAGGAAAAGAAAAAAGATTCAGAGTCACCCAGTTTCACAGGTGTGGATTGAGAATGTGGTGTCTGTAGTTTTCAGACACACATACAGTAGCTTGTTGTATAGCTTACACTTGATCCTCAGTGAGAACTTAATACTTAAAAATATGTTGGGGTAGCATGAAAATCTGTGCAAAATTAAAAGCTTTAGTAATGCAATAAATAAATAAAAATCTTCCCCCAGCACCAATAGTAAACCTAAGATGGCCACTTTTAAAAGGCTATCCTTTTGCTCCATGACACTGGAGTCATAACAGCACGTTGTCACAAATGAGTGTCATCCTGACCATATAAGTCAGTATAATCACATGATGGCATTATATTGACTCTGAAGAGATTTCAAGATGATTACTGTTTTGCAGGGCTAGCTTCCAGAATGTGCAAAAGTTCTATCAAAGTTTGGGACTGCTCACTTTAATCAGAATGGATGGCACTGAGAACCGTATAAAAATCTCACCTCAAGCAGAAGGTTCTAGCTCACTAGAAGTTTATCCTTTATGAACCCAATTCTATGGCTGAGGAGACACAGTGCAACTTGGGGAGTGCAAAGAGGTCTTTAAGCCACCTCTGTGCTTCCCTTATCTTGGGCTGACTGCCTGCTAGGCTGATCCCCAGCCCAGGATAAATAAAGCAACTTTCAACCTGGGCTAACTTGTACTGACTGCCTATGTTGCCTAGGAGCCGTTATGGAAACTGGGGATCAGCAGGATGTAGGAACCCTTTCCGTGACCATGCCTTTTATGTAGGCCATGGAGTGGGTAGGAGATGCAACATCAGTTCTATACCACCAGAGGATCATTCTATATTGGGCTGACCCTGCCATTGAGGGCTACACTGCTTTTAGGGCACTTTGCCCTAGTGATGTAGCCCAAGATCTGTGTCTGTTTGGATTTTGGAACAACAGAAATCAGTACAGTAGGATGTTAGGATGAACAGGTGGTGTTCTCACCTTCAGCATGTAGTGTCTCACTGATAACAGGGTTATCCTTCTCTGCCCATGTGAAGTGCTCACTCAGGAAGTCTGTACTCATAGTGCTGATAGAGGTAAGTCATGTTGCTGGTCTGGATTTACACCAGCATACCTGAGATCAGAATCAGGCTTAAGGTCTCTAGAATTTGCTGTCAGAGCACAACCTCTCTTCACTCCTTCTTCTGAATACTACCAAAGGATGAAAGTCGCAATATAGGCCTTAGTATTTCATTTTTAATTATGATTGGCTGGAAGTGGAATCAATGAGAGAAGAAGGCCAGAGCATAAGATCTGCTCTGCCACTGAAGTGCAGGGGAATCTTGTGTGAAACTCTCACACACAAAGAGAAGAATTAAACCTATACTTAGGACATCTTTTTAAAAAAGAATTCTCACTGCTTTTCCTTTATCTGTTTGTCACTGATATCTTGTTTCCTCTCATCCTACTTCATCCAATCCCTACCCAGTGAACTCTTGCTGATTGGATCTAGTTGTGAATATACAATGGGTAATTTTTGTTGAGCTGTACATACAAACAGTGTGGGTTCTAATACAAATAGTCCCAGTGAAGTCAAGAGGACAATTCACGTCAGTATAGTGAGCAGGATTTGGCATGTCATTAGTATTTTGACCCCAGCCCATCAAATCTCCACACACACACAATTGACTTTCCTATCAGTCTGGTCTTGCTCTCTCAGCTTGTTGTTCTTGGTTATGAGACTGTGAGATAGTCATGAGACTATCTCAGACTTGAGCAATGTTTGTATGTGAAGTAATTTGATAATTCCTTGCAGCAGAAGGTGCTGTGTGTAGGGGTTAAGTAAAGGACTGGGTTTACAAAACAATTTTATGCTTTAGAAGAGTTCGGGGTGGTGGTGGGGCGTGATTTTGCTGCATCTGTGGCAGAAGAGAGGAAAGCTCTTTTTGCCTCTTTCATGGCATTGACAAAAGTCCTCAAAAACTCCTTGACTACAATCTTCAGCTAGTGTAAACTGGCATAGCAGCTCCACTGACGTCAACAGCGCCACACCAATTTACACCAGCTGAGGACCTGGCCCTTTGTGTCCAAGTCTATCTGTATCAGAGCTTGTTTTCTGCCACTAATGCTCTAGTTTTCCCACTTTTTTTGTCACAGGTCATCTCAGAAGCATGACGATCTGTGTGGTTGGTGCGGTGGGAAGGGTCTCTTCAGGGCTAGAGTATCTACAGTGAGAAGGAAGGGTCCTTCTACAGCTTGGCTTTCTGATTAGGGAAAGATTTCTATAAAAAGGTTTGGAATTTAGTTTTCTGTAAGTTTGGGAAACAACTAGCTCAAAATCTAACACTCTCCAAATGTTTGCAAATATTTCAGTTTTCACACTGGAAATCTGTAGACTGAAACATAATTGAAAAAAGAACTTTTTGTTCGGAAACTGTTTCCTCAGTCATAAACCCTGCATTCAGCTTGCCCATGTTCAGTTAGTTACTGTTTTCACTCCAAGTATGCAATACAGCGTCAAATAAGACATTATACAGTCTATTGCAATCCTTCTTTTTAGTTTCACATAAACAAAACTGATGCATATAGTCTGTCCCAGTTACTATTTTTTTTAACTGCTTATGATGAAATTGTGGCCATGAATAGCATAAGGTCAGGCAGTTTTAGACTTTACTGACACTGAAGGTTTTGTCATTTTCTTTTTCATTTACTTGAACTATAAATAGAACATCTTACGGTAATGCTTATTCATGATGACAGAATATACAACAGTGTATATGCCCGGGTTCTGGCACTAAATAGCAGCCAGATAGTTGTTGGTAGTTCTTGCATGTGCTATTAATGATTCAAGGGTTAGATACATTTACTGTTGTGGGTGGTATTGACAGAAGCAAGACTGGGATAACCGTGATCTCTTTTGTTATAATAGAAACTACCACTAAATTACTTTGCATTCAGTTCCATGCATGTCTAGAAATCCTATATAATTTCTGGTATCCAGGAGAAATCCAAATTGTAGACAATGTGTGGCATGATGTTAGGAAATATGGTGGTGGACTAGCCTAAAAATACAAAAACATATATATATCATGTATAGTTGATAGCTCTCAATATCAGCAAGTATAGAGGAAATGCTCTATCTCAAGTACGTATACTATATTCCCAAACAAATACTTACCGGTATATAGATAAAGTTAAGACCATTGATTTATGAGTTTGTAAACTCTGCATGCAGACCTTACAAGCATATACAATGTGAACATAACAAACTAAAATTAGCTATGCAATGGCGATAGATGGGCAATTTAGCCAACTGAGTTGTATTACAAAGGTGTTCCCCAGATGAGTTCCTACGTCTGTAAGCTCTTATTCAGTGGACTGCAGCAGTCTATGTATTAACTAATTTTGAAAATTCAATCTCTCATTCATTTTTAGAAGCTGTTTGATCTCCCTTCTATAAAATTGGTCTTAATTACATCATATAATGGACCTACATATAATGCTGTTCACATGAGACCTCAAGCCTCTTGGTTCTGGGGTAGAATTATTTTTTTCCCAGTACATCTTCCTCTCTCAGTGAGATGGGATGCCGATCAAAATTAGAAAAGACCCTAAAATTCAGATCCAAATTTGGAACGTCCTAATGTCAAGGCAGCTGTATGTTATTCCAGCTGCCAGTGGTACCGTAGGGTTGCTGGAGCACAGGAGAGCTCGGTCCACATCACTGTTTTTGTCTGCACATGTCGGAGCTGAGTTAGTAGCAACCGTATGCTACTAACTAGGGATTCCCCCTCAACGGGAATCTTCAACTGGGCCGTGGCAAGTGCTATTCCTGCTTCTTTCCAGACGAACTATTCAGAGACCTTCTCTAGGTAAAATACTCAGTGATTTATTTACAAAGTTCACTCCCACCATATTTATAGATTGCACAGCAGCTTTCACAGTGGCCTGGGATTCTGAGACTCCTGAGCAGGGGAGGGAGTGGGGGGGAAAAGAGAGAGACAGACTGTTTGTCTGACAATCTGTCTGTCCATCTCTCTCCTCTTTCCTCCATCCTCTTCACATGTCTTTCCTGCGCCTTTGTACCTTATAATTTAGCTTTTAAATCTCTCCAGCCTATCTTTTATCTACCAATTTGGCACAGTGCCCATATTCAGGTGTGTGCAGGTAAGTAAGTGAAGTTGCAGTGATCAGAGTGCTGGATCAGCTGCTGTTGCCTAGCACTCTGTTACATGAACATTTAAGCCAGGTTTACGTCTGCTTTGGGCTGCCAGAGTGGCATGAAACAGACTTAATAGGACTCAGGATCTGATATGTGGTGATTCAGATACTTCGGTCTGCTAGCAGTGTGTCAATGCTGCCTTTTTAATGGCAGCTACTCTATTTTTCTCCACATTTTAGACCCAAATAAGTCAGTCCCAATATGTTTTAAGACAACATTGTCAAATTTTGGTGCCTAAAATTTCAGAGAAAATAAGTATGTACAGCTCCCATTGAAGGCACTTGGAGCTCATTACTGCTGAAATTCAGGCTACTTTTAGTTAGGAGCCTCAGTTTAGCCACCCAGGTTTGGAGATATTGGCCTGAGTGACTTACCCAAGAACACCAGGTTGATACAGGAATTAAAATCATGTCTCCTGATTTCCAATCCCAGTGACAGCTTTGCTCTGAAACTTATGAAGAATTTTGGTATATTATATTCTCAGGCTCTAAAATAATCTAGTTGAATTATGAGGTTTTGCCATTAAATGCTTTGGTGACTGGTTCACCTCCACTAATAACAATATAAATAAATTAATTAATTAAATGAGGGTTTTTTCCATCTAACTATGTTTTCTACTTGACAATATCTTTGGGTTCATAAAATATAAAATATACAGATATAAAATAAATAGAGGGTACCTGAGTTAAAGGGCTTACCTGGGATAAAGACAACTTAAATCTTATAGTTCAGTATGTTACTAAAGACATAGATGAAGCTCCCTAAATATAAGAGTCTGGAGGTTATTGGAATTCTTGCCTGATCAAATTAACTTCTCATCACAGATTCAGTATTTCTTTGGGAGGCAAGGGGTGCAATGGCTAGTTATTGCTATGGAAAGTCGTCTCTCTATCTTCATCCCTGAAGACAAAAGGTATACATTCATTCAATATACAGAGAGACAGAGAGAGGGGATGAAATTGAGCATGAAGGTGTAAAGATTCCAGAACCAAGAAAATAGCAACTGCTTTTGACTGAATGCATGTAAAATCTGTATTCCCTAGTGGTAATGCAATGCCAAGGGTGGAACTGGAAAGAAGCTAACGTGGCTTTGTGTTCTAGGAGATTATTTGCTCTTTTCTCCAACGGACCATAAAATTTAGTGATCTAGTATATTTGGAGATGCTACAATCCAACAGCATATATGTGGAATCAGTTTTAAGGTCCCAGTTATGTGGGGTGTTGATCATCATTTTCCATTGAAGTCAATGGGATTGGAAGGAACTCACAGGAAAAACTCGCCATCTCACAGAATCAGTCTCCCATTACAGTACATTGGGTTAGTGTATGTGGGGAAGGGTTAAGTCAAAAAGGACTTACTATTCTCTTGGATTGATTTCATGGAGATAAATTTCTGAGCTTTTTGTGTCTGAGTAAGGAGTGGGGTTTGGCTAACTGTGAAGAACTGTGACATCATTTATAGCTATGAAAAATTTTGTTTGACAGTTCAGTTTGGTAACCTGTTATGATAGATGCCAGATTATAATTTTGGCACTTTAAAAAATTAGATAGTGTCCATATCAGATTTCATATTCATATGTTTTTGTATATTTCAAACAGCTCAGTTACCGTGTCATTTCTTATTTAAGACCATTTTGGTAAGAAACTGTAAGTAAATATTATTTGGAGAGGCAGTGGATGGCACTGTTGGATTATAATTATAAGGCAATAAAGGATGGAAATCTTAAATATTTCAAAATCATACACAAAATTTACTGGTCATTTAGCAAGAGGCACAAATTGGGGTTAAGCCTGCTAAATTGTTGCGAATGTCACAGTTAGGTGGGGATAGTTTGGGGAGATGCTTTATTATAAAGATTTTGGGATAAAGCAGTTGAAGGGAGTACATAACCATTTTGATTCCAATATTTTGATCACCCCAGGATTATTGCTGAGGAAGGCCTCTTTTAGCTCTGAGGGATCTAGCTGCCTGAAGGAAGGCTTGGTTGATAGTTGGACTAATGGCAGCAAAGAGTCATACTGAGATGCTGGAAAGACATTACTGCTCTGGCTGAGTATGCTTCTGCTAGATGACTTTCAGTGAGAATGAGGAATTGAAGGGACTATGCCAACTTTTAGAAGCCAGTTATGGACACAGGTAGAACAGGTGAAATTCACCGCTATGTTCAGCACAGCTCTATGCAACACTTATGTTCTACTTAGCCCTTTTGTCCTAAGAGGAACTTAACTGTGGGAAAGGCCTTGCGTGACACTCTGTACAGGGGGAACTTCGCCATGAATGAATCTTCCTTCTTAGAAATGCTTGTCATTCATTGTTATCTTTGGTAACAGTTGCAACTAACCTCATGTTGTGCTATGGATGGGAATTTTCCCAGAGTTACAAGGGTTTGATTTCCTGTTTTTCTGGTAAAGGGAAGAGGGAGTGGATCACATTGCTTAACTAAGTAGAACATTGGGGTTGGGAGTTATTGGAAGCACTCTTCTCGGTTGGGTTTCTGGTGCTAGTGTTAAAATAATTTGTATTTTATCATGTTTTATTAAGAATCTTAAAAAAAATAATTAAGCTGTGTAACTCGACAGAGTATGGGACTTCCTCGTTTCCTCTACAGCTGTGATACTGTAATGTGTCATGAGGCACAGCCCAATGAAAGGAGACGCAGGAGTCACAATCCCTTCTTTGCTCCCTGGGAGAAGTAAACTGCTATTGGCCCTTTCCAGTAGCAGGTTACTACCCCCACATCAGAGTTCAATTGCACTGGTGGGTGTGTTGAGAAGGTAGAGTCCAGGTTCTGCCCATTCCCTGCACCTCTTCCCCACCCATCTGCACATGGAAAGGAAGTACTAGCTGCAAAACCTTTGCTTTACACTCACACCTGAATCTGCAGTAGAGATACAGGGAGCACCTATAGAGGATTGGAGACAAGAGTGTGTCTTAGGCCTGGTTTACACTTAAAAGTTAGGTCAACACAGCTACGTTAGTCAGGAGTACGAAAAAACCACATCTCTGACCAACACAGCTATGTCAGCCTAAATCACAGCGTAGGCACAGCTATGTCAACAGAAGAATGCTTCCATCAAAGTAGCTAACTTAGTTCAGGAAGCTGGTGTTCCTATACTGATGGAAAAACCACTTCTGGCGGTGTAGGCTGTGTCTACATTTCAAGATTATGTCGGCATAACTGTACCGACTGACTACACCAGTATAGTCTCCATAGTGTAGACAAAGCCTTACTTCCCTTCATACCTCTGTGTAGTGCCAGGCCACAATCTGGTGTTAAAATTGTAAAGTAGATCAGAATTGTGCTGTTTAAGCTGAGCTATGCATGGTAGCTAGCTGGGATTCAAATGAAAAACAAACTAAATCATACCGTTTGGATACCAATGTCTGGCTGCCCCAAAGTTGTTTTTTTTTTTTTTTTTTTTTGAGGTGGGAGGAGATGGAATGCTGGTACCACGAGAAAAAGAGGAAAGAAACCAAAAGGGAAAAAATAATCAGGACAGAAGATGGGGTGGCAGTGGTGGGATGGAGGAAAATACCTGCTGAACTAGCCATGACAGGAAGCAACTCCTTCCAACCAAATTATGAAGTAGAAGAAGGAAGCCAGAGATTCAGAGGTGGTCCAGAGAGCTGGGGAGGAGAAAGAGAAAGAGCAGACATAGGGAAGATAGATCAGAGGATTGGTGGCATACTTACTGCACATTCCATCTAACTCCTGTTCTTATCACAGCAGCGTATTATCATTACAGCATCTGTGAAATGGAATCCCATGCAGTGCGGGGGCGGGAGTGTGTGTGTGGGGGCTAACACAAACAGATGTTGAATGGGAGTAGAGTTACAAATACAAAATAATATTCATTTTTTACAAAATAGTAGGAAGTGTGATGAAGGAAACCAAATATAGGTGGAGGAGCAGAGAAGGAAGAGGAAAGGAGAGAGGGGGTCTAAAGAGGTGTTGAAGTGGGGATCAGGAGAGCTCTTTCCTTTAAGTTCATATGGCATTAGAATTAGCTACATATAGTTAAGAAATGCTAACATATGGCACTCATATAGCATATGGTACTAAAAATAGTTAAGAAATACACTTGTCTTGCAGCCAAATGCTGCCCTCAGTTGCATGGGTGTAAGTGAGGATAGGATTTATTTAATACAAGAATATTTCTCAGACTGTTCTGAATGTCAAAAATTAAAAGAGGTTGCTTCCTGCTCTCTCCCATTGTTCCTTAGAGCCTCTCTTCTTTTCCTTCCACACCTGTCTCAATCTGAGTTCAGCACCCAAATAAACAGAGCTGGGAGAGATAGTGGTACCAAAAGATTTTTTTCCACTAAATTTTGCCTGGTTTTGAGTTCATAATCAGCCTGATTCAAAGCCCATTAAAATTAAGGGAAATATTCCTATTCAATTCAATGGCTTTCATATGGCCCAAAATGTCCATAAAATTGGAGCATAGTTGTAGCCGTGTCGGTCCCAGGATATTAGAAAGAATTTCTGTTGGTGAACTAGACAAGCTTTCAAGCCACACACAGCTCTTCTTCAGGTCTGTATGACTCGAAAGCTTCTCTCTTTCTCTCAGAAGTTGGTCCAATAAAAGATATTACCTCACCCACTTCTCTCCATAAAATGGGAGCAATTTTACAATTTTTTTAAAAAATCGAGTTTCATCAAAATACTTTTCTCCATCTGGAGGTTAAAAGAACAGAAAAAAACAACTACTCTTGCTCCAAAAGTCACACTGCCATAGAAGGGGATGCTCCTCTCCCCAGAAATTACATGGGTCAGTGAATTCAGCATAGGGATAGAAGCTAGAAGATCCTGAGTTCTATTTCCAGCTTTGCCAATGACTGGCCTTCATAATAATTTGCATGTGTATAGCATCTAGAAAATTATTGTTTATGGGTATTTACAGTAGTGCCTAGAAGTCCCAACTAAGACTGGGTCTCATTATGCTAGGAGTTGTATATAAACATAGTAAGAGATAGTCGTAGTTCCAAAGAGCTTATGATCTAAATGGACAAGAGAGGCAAAGGGTAAGGGAAAGGAAGTAGTATTATCCTCCAGAGTGAAAAATTCAGTTTGATGGCTTTTAGGAAACACTGCAAGACTTTCCTCTTTGAGAAAGCTTTTCCACTACAACCAGATTGGTATTTACCATAACAACCACCCATCTGCCCCAATAAACAGAAACATCAATAGAATAAAAAACTACCCCAAATAGATGAGTGGCAGACACCACTGATTTGGTTGACTTAATGTACTCTCTCTACATTCACGTGCATCATACATCATTTGACAGCTGCCTTATCATATCTACTTCAGGATGAGGTATGATGTGGAATTGTCAAGTGGTGCCATTACCATAGAAACAGGAATAAGCAATGACACCATCAACACATTAAAATGACCACTTTGAAATATTTCTATTAATTTCTGTTAGTTTAATGACTCTATGTATTATTTCAAGATGTAAAACTGGATTTCTTTGTAACCTCAGAGCATCACAACAATAATTTAAAGGGTAAAACAAAAATGTAATAATGAATTTGTACAGGTATCATTGAAATGTAATAGTGCTGGTGACATTTCTAGTCAACTTCATTATCATTGTGATCTCTGTTGAGAGTGTGTGGGTTACTAGAGCCTTCATTGCCTTGATATGCACACAGTTCTGTGCAGGGAAGATTGTTCTGACTACAGACACAGTTGATTGTGCAGCAAACCCTACAGATATAGGCACAAATAAGGTCTTGTAAAAGCTCAGATGCAGCGGAGCCCTTGAAAAATACTGGCAGTAGTTCATCATCCACATTTTTCCATCCATTTTGCAATGTGATCCAATATCTGGTTTATGTATGTGTGAAGATATCCAAATCTTTGTTCAACAAGATGCGTTCTTGACGCACTCTTCAAAATTATCGTCACATAGTGGGAGTTTGGCCAGTGACTTATCCTTTTTGATGGCTAGACTGAAGCACAAGCAATTCCTGTCTCTGTCCATTGCTTTTACTTTCTTGCTGTGGTCATACAGCACTGCTATCAACTTTCTTGGTGCAGAAATTGTGGCTTGTCCAATTCAGCAAGATCTCTGAAGCAGTAAGCTTCCTTTCTTTCGACAACATTAAACACAGATTTCCCCCCCCAATACCAAATAGGGATGACAGAGAGCCACACTCCATTAATACGTGTGTGACTGGGTGCCTGGGATGGATCACACTGATAATGCCACACTCAGGGCAGACTGCAAGAAATAGGGCAGATAATCCCCAAAGCTGGTGATTTACCCTATAATTAGATTCACCAAACCAGTAACAAGAACTTATGTGGTACCCAAACAGTTAATCAGAAGCCAAACACAGTCTCCTTTAGGCATTCCAGCCCTTGGCTCCCATCCAGACAACCAAGTCTAATAGAGTGAGAGGTTATTGAAAACCCATTTCACCATATGTGAGATTCTTTCTAATCCCAAAGGATCAGACACATATCCCCAGGTCAATATGAATCTCAGATCTTACCCAAATATCATGCTGTCAGCCAATCCTTAGTAAACTAATTGAAGATTTAATAATAAAAGAAATGAGTTATAAATGGTTAATAGATTATATACATACAAGTGATGGCAAAGTCCTTATATCAGGTTTGTAGCAGTGATGGAATAGACTGCTGGCTTGTAAAGTCTCTCTAGTAACTTCCAAAAGATTGGAAGGGCCTCAGTCCATTGTTCAAGATGCTCCTTTTTGTTGTAAATCCACAGTCCAGAGAATTAGAGCAGGAAAGAGGCAAAATGGAGATATTTCAGGGGTCTTTTATATCCTTTGCCATGTGCATGGAAATGTACTGTCCTAAACAAAGCCCACAGCCCCCATGTGTGGAAATTTACTGGTCCAAGATGGAGTCCAGGGTCAGTTGAGCATATCACATGCACCTACATAGTTGGCTGAATTATAGGGGTGCCCATTGGCTCCTTGCTGTCTGAGGCATCCGCAGGAAGAGCTATTTGGACAGGATGAGTTTCTTCAGTGGTCCATTGTGAGAGTGGAGTGTCCTGGGGGGCTGTCCTGGGGGGGGGGGTGTTACCTAGGAATACAACACATTGCTATGATACAAATACCTAGTCAATATTAATAACTCCAGATACAAAGATGATACATGCATATAAACAGGATAATTATACATAGCAAATCATAACTTTTCCAGTGACACCTTACATGACCTAGTTCATGCAAGATTTGTTGCAATTCTATAACAGTGGTAGCAACAATGATACAAAGAGTCATCTTTGTTATACACAGCATCACAGCGTGTATGGCAGGAAGTATGTTGCAGAAGTCAGGATTGAATGAGTGCATCACAAATTGCATGCTTAGGTATGAAGCGATGCTTGTCAGTTGTACTGGTCATGGTGCCTGTTTCAATCCACCTATTTTCTATGTGTTGCAGTTTTGGAAGGTAGTGAACAGCAAGGACCAGAATATCTGTATCAGGGGATCTAATTACTATGGTTCCTTTGATACCAAGAGATCCAAAAGCCATATTAGCACAGATAGCATGCAGAAACAACCTTGTATTCGCTTCCTCTTGAATATTGTACAAATCTTGGGCTTCTTGAACACCTCTACTGATGATGGACTTTGCTAATTCACCATTGGAAAAGCAAAGCATTTCGTGTTGGGTGTGCTGCTACACTTTTGGTGCATTTGAACTATATATTCACAGAACAAGTGACTGTTGGATGCCACATGTAACTTCTTCCATGTAGGCACAGGGCATCCATCAATCGTCTGGTATTTCTTGCATCCAACTTTATATCCTGTGCAGCACCGTCTTTCTGCAGTTTTCAGAGTGTTACTGTTGTCATAGCAGTCAAAAACCTAGGCCTGTCTACACTTCCTCTTAAGTCAATGTAAGTTATGTCTCACAGAGGTGTAAAAAATCATCCCCCTGAGCGACATAACTTACATTGACTTAACACAGTGTCTACGCCATGCTATATACGTTGGCGGGAGATGCTCTCCCATCAACATAGCTTCTGCCTCTTGTTGAGGTGACTTAATTATATTGACTGGAAAGTTCTGTCCTGTCGACTTATCACATCTTCACCAGACCTGCTAAATCGACACCGCTGCATCAATTGCAGCAGTGCTGATATAGCTCAGTCATGAAGAGAAGCCCCGGGGATTACAGAATTAGCTTTGATATATCCTTTTAGGACCTGCCTGAAATACTCAGAAACCAATGAACTGAATGTATGGAATTTGTCTCCCACCACCATCTGTATGAAATCCATGGCATCTGTGATATACACTGTGATTTCTTTGTTGCCTGCTCTTAGCTCATGGATTCTTTTAGTTTTATATACCAATATAATTCAGCTTTGTTAATTCTTCTCATTGTTCAATCAGCATGGAAGAGGGACATAGGCCCAGGTCCTATTGGATGACTAAGAACAGTTGCTATTGAAACATCATCTCTGCATCTTGCTAAGGATTAGATTCTGTGGAAACAGTTGCTGGATTGATCGCTTCTGTGATTGTCCCTCCCCTGCCGGTCTTCAATTTGCTCTTCATGGCCATGTCAGCAAATTTCTGATGCCAAATTTCTTTACTGGGCTGAGAAGCTACATGTCCCATCATAATCAAGTCCACGTCCCACATATCTCTCTATTTGTTTTTTATCAATATCTGCTATTTTCTGTAGAGAGACTTGTACATCTCACATTACATGCAGTCCAGTAGTTTAAAGCTCAGGATGCAGCCTTAGCATTTTAGATAACACTGTAGATAGTTCTGTAGCATAAAAACCTAGTATTTGTGCTTCTGGAGTAGCTAAATAACCATCTAGTCTCATATGGCTAATGCCATAGGAAAATACCACTCTCTCCCCACGTTTCTAATGTACCTATTTATATTATTTGTATAAAACTCCACCAGGATAAATTTCAGAGTAGCAGCCGTGTTAGTCTGTATCCGCAAAAAGAACAGGAGTGCTTGTGGCACCTTAGAGACTAACAAATTTATTAGAGCATAAGCTTTCGTGGACTACGGTCCACTTCTTCGGATGCATACCGAAGAAGTGGGCCGTAGTCCACGAAAGCTTATGCTCTAATAAATTTGTTAGTCTCTAAGGTGCCACAAGTACTCCTGTTCTTTTTACCAGGATAAATGTTTTCTTATTGACAGTTGATGATCAGTTTATGCCCTGAAGCTGATATTCTTCATCCTTCTGAGAGTTAAGTTTATGGAAGACTAAGTCATAAACAAGCCTCAGTGTGTAAGATTCATTGTAGCATGCCCTATCACGCTCTGTCAGATGTCAAACGTGATAGGACATGTGGTGCATCCATAGCCGGTTCATACATAGACCCATCACTGCACAGATGGAAGGCCACCAGGGCCAGTTGCTCATTGGAAGCCATCTCTTCATGTTCACAAATGCTGCATACCACCCTGAGGTGGAGGCATAACCACCTTGTACACTGTCTTCCAGAAATCTGCCATGATTTCAGGGGCTGTAGTAGCTCCAAATTTTTTTGGAGTTTGCTGTCCTTTCATAGGCATAGGAACTTCTTCGCTCGCTAGTGCAGCAATTTCTCTCACAACCTGATTAAAAGTTATATCTCTATCACTCCCTCACATTCTAGCCCTACCAAACTTTTATAGCCTCCCTGCTCCTGCCGCCTTGGTTTCCTTTGTAGTTTTCATATAGATTTTCCGTGCATGAGCCTACACACAAGAAGATGACCTGAAAATCTGTGCCACGCAAAACACTTAGTGATGTGTGTATTAGTCACTTGACTTTCTAAAAATTATACTTGTGCCAGTTGTTTGCAGAGACACTGGGGTGCTCTTCTGCTTACTATACTTTCTCCTTTATAAATCTTAGTCACATTCTTAGTCAGACCACCCCCAAATGAAAAATTCTGCCCCCAGACTTCTCATCTGTGTTTTATGCAACCTCCAGTGTAAGCATGTTTCGTTTATGCACCTTACAGCTCTTCATTAGTCAGAATGTTCTGATAAATCACATCTTTGCTCCTTTCTCCAGAGTAATGGAACGAGTGGGGAGGGCTGCAGCAGCATCTCCAGTAACAGGGCTCAGGAGAGAAAATGCACATGATAGATTCCTCCTTATTGCGAGATGAGGAAACCAGAGGTGGTTTTTTTGTGTTTGTTTGTTAAAAAGTCTTTAGAAGCTAGCTCTGAAGTCTTTAGAAGTTAGTCTTTAGGAATTGAATGCCTAACTGCTCTTTGTACCTTAGACAATCTCCCTCATATTACACAGAAGGTTCCTGCTTCTCTCTCACTCCCACCATGCCTCAAAACCTAGAACTCCCTCCCTTTGCTCCAGGCTCCCATCCTTTCTCTCCTGTCTCTCACTTTGCACCTGTTCTGCATTCAAGAATTCTATCCCCTCTCTCTCCCTGTTTCAGTTTCTCAAGTCCTTTTTTCTTTGCCCTGCTTATTCTCTCATTTATGAGTTTCCCTCTTTTCCAGGTGCCCTACATCAGCAGAAAAGCCCCCCTCACAACAGCACAGCACATTCCCAACTCATATCTCACTGCAGCCACAATTACACACTCGTTAGACCATAGCTATTCCCTTTTTTGGTGCCCTAATGCTACTACTGCTGTTCTCCTTTAACTTTTATACTCTGACTCTGACTGTTTGCAAGCGCACCACATCAATTGCATGGAAGAGAGGGGAAGAAATGTGCCGCCTCACCAGCATCGGAAACCTGCAATTCCAGGGTGACTTTTCAGTTCAAGAAGATGAAGAAAGAATATTCTATTCCGTTAATAATCTTCAGTCTTTACATAACATTTTCTAAAATTAAATTATTCCATGTTATGACTAGTCCTTTCTGATGTTTTCCCAATCATAACGTGAGATTTTTCCACTGGAGATGACTGGTTTATATTCCGCAGTGAGCAAAGTGGAATGTCATTAATGAAAATGTCATTGTAGTGAATTCTTTTAAATCACGGATAGTATGCAAGAAATGAATTTATGAGCTTCCTGTATATTTGTCCCCTTTAGTGGAGGCACGTTTTGTCAATTGCACAGTTCTCTCTTTAGAGTTACCACAAGTGCTTTCCATTTTACAAAAGCACATACAATTATTTGTTTACATTTTAGACTAAAAGCAACTCTATACCAAAAGGTGCCCATTCAAAGCACTGAGAGCTCTTGACATATATCACTATAACATAGGAGCTATGACATAGAGTCATAGAGTTTAAGGCCAGAAGGGACCACCAGATGTCTAGTCTGACCTCCTGTATATCATAGGCCACCAGCACCTGCACACTAAACCTAACAAGCAAAATTAGACCAAAGTATTACAACCCTCAGGAGATGAAAGCTATTATGTGTCACAGGCAGAGAACAGGAAGGACCGAGGTGCACCAGTGCTGGAGGCCCCTTGAATGGTAGAGAAATAAGTGAGCTACACCTAGACAATCCCGGCAAGTGACCTGCACCCATGCACTGCAGAGGAAGGCAAGTCCCCCATCCCCCCACCCAGGGTCACTGCCAATCTGATCTGGGGAAAAATTCCTTCCTGACCCCACATATGATGAACAGTTTGACTCTGACCATGTGAGCAATACCCAGCCAGCAAAGAACCTGAGGGAGAGAAAATGCTCAATGCCACCTCAGAGCTCTGGACCTTCCCATCCAATGTCCCATCTCCAGCTATGTGTGGGCATCCCTGATGCTTCAGAGGAAGGAGATAAACACAGACACTGAGAAACCTTGGGGTGTGGGGTGGGAGATCCCTTCCTCATCTCTGCATGTGGCTGGCTGAAATCCTGAAGCATGAGCTTTTACTAAGGCTAGGTCGACACTACCAGGGGCGAGGGGTTAACCTAAGATACGCAACTTCAGCTATGTGAATAGCGTAGCTAAAGTTGCGTATTTTAGGTTGACTTACCTGGCTGTGAGGACGGCGGCGAGTCGACGGCGCCTGTGCCGCCGTCGACTCCGCTTCCGCCTCTTGCCGCAGTGGATTTCCGGAGTTGATGGCAGAGCGATCAGGGATCGATTTTATGGCGTCTTCACTAGACGCGATAAGTCGGTCCCCAATAGATCGATTGCTATCCACCGATCCGGCGGGTATTGAAGACGTGCCCTAAGATAAGACAAAAATTGGAAATGAGCCCTGGAGCTGCTGAGCCCTGCCCTCTGCCATCACAAGCAACCCCATGATTCACTCCAAGCAGCAGAGCTGCTCTATCCTCTCACCCTACAAACACGTCATTTAGGGCCTGATTCAGTAAGTTACTTAAGTGTGTGCCTAACTTTAAGCATTTGGGACTGCTCGCATACTTACTTAAAATTAGGCACATACTCAAGTATCGGGGCCTTAGAGCCCAGTTCAGCAAACACTTAAGCACATAATTAGCTGTAAGCATGTTCATAAATCCATCCCAGTTCAGGAAAGCACTTAAGCATGTGCTTAACTTTGAATGTGTTCTTACATCCCACTGACTTTAAGGCTTAACACTAAGCATGCACTTAAGTGCTTTGCTGAAATGGGGCCTTAAAATTACCAGTTATGTGACCAATACAGCTTAAAACCTTCACCTCATCTCCCCACCATAAAGAAATCCCACCCTCAAACAAATCATTCCTCCACCAGTGCCAGCTCAAATGGGTTTGGCAGCATGCCCAGAAGAGAAGGTGATACCACATCTCTGTCACGTTGTGTGTGTGTGTGTGTGTGTGTGTATGTGTTTCTTTTTAAAATAGTGGCTATTGAAAGCTGCTCAAGGATTTGGAATGTAAGAATAAGTGCCACAGGAGGTGTATTAGTAGGTAGAGAGCAGATGAAGCAGTCAAAGGTGTTTGAAAAATGCAGTTTACCGAACTGTTTTGTGGATTATCACGTATCTAATCACCCCCCCACATATGTGGCATATATAGCTAGCTGAGATCTCTGAAACAGACATGAGACAGCCTACGATGCTGAAGACAACATTCCCACCCACCATGTAAAAGGAAGTAGGTGTACATGGTGAGAGAGGGGACTATATAAATGTTAAAAAAACAAACAAACAGAAAGGGTTATGAATCGAAAGGGCACATATAAGTATTTGCATCTCTGACTTCTTAATTTTCATCCTCAGGCAGTTGGTTGGAAATACATTTACTCAGATTTGTGCCCACCATTTAATTATCAGTACAAAAATACAGACACAAATTGCTCCAAGGGTGCCACTCTTTGGAAACTTTACCCCAAAATATCTACCCAAATTGCCCCCTGGATTAATCTAGCCATTTCACAACTCATTTTACACCTCCTTTCACTTCTGCTACTGTGGTCAGTGGAAAATCTTTTTCTTACAGAGTCAAAGAAATGCACAAGTTTGAATTTTAGGAATTTTTTCATATGAATTACTCTTGGCTTCCCACCACTGCTATTCTGCCTACAGCTGTTATAAGCAGTATTTTGTGAGGCCCGGGAAAAGTGTAAACCAATATCAAGGGGAGAGGATCTGCAAAATTGACTGTATTTTAACTGTATTGAAAATACGTTGACAAATGGGAGTTCCAGCACTTTGAGAGCTAAAGTCAAATGTACGCAAAGGAAACCACTCCCAGTGAGTTGACAAAAGCAAATCTTTATATTTTGTATTGCATGGGAAGGGGTCTGCTATAATATACACAGGTATTACAGCCAGTGAAAATCTGTTATATTGTGTGTTTTAATAGAGCTTCTCAGTAACAACAGCACACTATGCAACTCTGTACTACTCTTACCATTTCTGTTCATCCCTTACCATTCACAAAAGGCTCGATCCCACAAGGTGCTGAACACTCTGGCCCTCATCTACTAAAGCTCTTAAGCAGGTTCTAAATTTTAAGCATATATTGTCCCATAGATATCAACAGTATTATTCCTTCTTAAAGTTAAGCATGTACTTAAGTGCTTTGAGGGACCAGGACCAGAGTACCCAGCACTTTGCAGGAGGCAGCCTGATAGCAAATATAATACAGAGGGTACCACTACAAAAATGTTATTTTTGATCACTGTGTTGACCCTAACTACTGCTTTGGATGTACTTATGATAACACAAGTTTCCCTGTTACCATGAATACTAAAAGGAGCGGTATATAAAAGTCAGTGTTTACAGAATCCCAAATTGCACGCATTTCTGGTTAGTAGAAAACATGGATTAAGAACTAAAATAAATTCTTATCATAGTGTCATGTGGTGATGGTATGAGGAAGATACCAAAAAGCAGTTCTGTGTCCATATTTTGATTGCTACATACAGTGCTTGTGATTTCTATGGGTGTGTATGATTACAGAGTGCAACTGGGAAAAAGTAAAATATAACAAACAGGAGAATGAAGTAGACTAAATATACAGGAAATATATACAAGAGGAGAAATTGCTCTGAATAGCTTGCATCTCTCTAGCTTTCCCACATCTAAACCAGATTGGTGGCTTTCAGAGCCAGAGCTGTATACTGCCCTAGCTCTATCCTATCCGTGTGGGTTTTTATGTCCAGAGTGTCTCAGCACCTCTCAAACAAAATAAATGTATCCTCGCACCTCCCGCGTGGGGTGGAGAAAATTTATTAGCCCCATTTTACAGCACGGGCACTGAGGCATAATCTGATTTGAAGGGTCCTTACCCCCTCACATTTAACTGGAGTTGTGAGACCTCTTGATTTTCAGAGCAAAGGGCTAGATTTTTAAATGTATGAATGTGCCTCGCTCTAATTGAAACACTTTTAAAAATCTGGCCCAAAGTGCTTGCCTGGGGCAACACAGGAAGTCCACAGCATATCACCTCTCCTGATTCACAGCCCAGTGCTTTAATCATGATACTATTATTCTATCCTCTAATTAACATTCTCATGGGAGGGGCTTATTCCATAAATGGGGTGTCCTCCATTTTTAATTTGTTTTGCAAACAAACAGTGCTCCTGGTGCAGAGGGTAACTAGAACCAGGTATGTTTTAAAACTAAATGGATAAAAAAGGGAATAATAGCAGAAATAACAAACATAAGTGACAAACTTGAGGACAGGATACACATCTTTTGTTGAGCCTGCTCTCTCTCAAATTGAAGCAAAAGGGGAAACAGAAAATAAAACAAAAATGAGTTTTTTGAGACAAGGAGTGTTGTGGGGGTTATCTATCACAAATCTGGGAGTATTTGTTTCTTTGATCTTGAGGGGAGACTATGTAGTTAGGACATGGCCTCCTCCGTTGTACTGTATGGAAAACTTTAAACTAAGATTCTTGCTTTTAATTTGTAAAATATAGAAGGACCAGTTGAAAGGTGGGCAATACTGGATTGGTTAGAAAATGGTGTTTTCCATGAAAAGAAACAAAAAATTGGTCTTATTTTAAAATGTTCATTGATTTTATTTTTGATAAAATGAAATGAAAAAATTGGGATATTTATTTCATCCCTCTTCTTTAATTGTAAAAACTTGGAGAGGTGAGATGGGGTTGGGAAGAATAGTATGAAACACACAAAAAAAAAAAAAAAGTTTTTCAGGGTTGGTTTATTTATTTATGTATTTATTTATTTGGTTAAAAACAGCCTGAAAACTTTGGTGAATACATCTTTTGGTCAAAGAGTATTTTAAATATTTATGAAAAGTGAGTGGAATTTTTTATGAGGTGTAGATAGCAGTGAACCTTAAAACTTTTCTAGGACCTGTATTTTCAATAGGCCATAAAGAGACAGTTTCAGTTTTGAAAAGGTTAATGCACAGCTTTCTTCCCCACTCTTTCTTCCTTCTTCTCCTATCCTATCCATCTTTTTCTCCCTCCTCTCCTTTTACCTAATGTCTTTCTGTTTTGTCTTCTGTCTCTCCCTCTGATTTACAAATTGCCCCTACCATATAGTTGCTCTGGGTGCAAATACAATATCAAGGATTCTTTACAACATTTATTTAAAAAAACATACATATCACAATAATCTCAATGAATAAAATGTGAAATCAAAAATAAAGGACGTTTCCCAATCAAACCAACCCTGCTTAGAGAAAGCTGAATTTACAGAGCGGTGTTGCAGAGAATCTGAAATGTTAATAAAACTGAGGGCAGGGGGTCAGTTCATCTCCTGGTTTTGGTACAGCGCCTAGCACAATGGGGATCTGATCAATGATTGGGGGCTGCTAGGTGCTACCATAATACAAGTAATAATGGGGGGAAGGCATCTAAAGTTAAGGGTTCTCCACTGAGAATGCCCTGTAACTAGTTTCCTGTCATTAAAAGCTATTGCTTTTATTATTTATATTCCGAGAGTGCTCCATTGTGCTAGATACTGTACAACAATTTAGGAACACACCGCTCCTGTGCAGAAGAACTTTTTCTCAGGTCCCAATCCTGCAAATATTTATGTTAAAGCTTAGCTTCATTCATATGACTAGCTCCATTGCAGTCTATGGGACTATTCCTCTTTGTAAGGACAAGTACCTACCTAGATGTTTGTAGATTGGGGCCTAAATAGACAAGATGGCTAACATATAAGCAACGTTGCTTTTATTTTATTTTGACTTCTCTATAGCCCTTTCCCCAACCCCCACCCCCTTCATCCATTCCACGTATCTAAACCAATCTTAGCTACCACAATAAACAAACAAACAAAAAACAGGGAAAGTGAGAAAATGTGGTTAGGGCTGGTGTTACAAGACAGGATTTCAGTGGAGAAGTGGGTAGAAAAAAGCGTGACCACTCCTCCTCCTCATGATCTTTCCCTTTTTGGAATGAAAAACTGGGACACTACAGTAAAGGGAGAGGTGGGAAAAGCAATCTTTATTCTTCCTCTAACGCCTTTTGCAATATTCTCCCAATCCTAGCTGCTTCTCCTGCCCCTCCTCCAGGCTAGCTCTAATTCTTATCATCCACTCTTTTTCCTAGCCCTGTGCACTCATTCCTGCTCTAACCAATTCATTGCCTTCTCTGCCACTCATCTCG
The DNA here is from genome assembly GCF_027887155.1 of Malaclemys terrapin pileata. Taxonomy (NCBI): domain Eukaryota; kingdom Metazoa; phylum Chordata; order Testudines; family Emydidae; genus Malaclemys; species Malaclemys terrapin. The sequence continues at coordinate 194,562,685 of NC_071506.1, read as the reverse complement.
CCTAACCCAGTCAAGTCCCTTCCTGGCTCAGAAGCCACAAGTCCCTCCAGCTCCCAAAACCCAACTGAACCTAACCCACCAAGCCAAGAACTTTATCTCCCTCTTACATTAAAAACTAGCCCATCCAATGTCTTTGAGAGCTCAATCTGAATTAGCCCCTGAGAGGGCTGCATTTCCTGTTCTGCCTGAAGTCTCTGTGCTGCAGGGACCTCAGCTCCACCAGGAGTCCCCCTGTAGTAGCAAATGGTACTTTGCCGTGCAGTTCAGGATCTAGTCCAAGAGGTGAATATAGCTGGACTGCTTGGTAATAGTGACCATAATATAATTAAATTTAACATCCCTGTGGTGGGGAAAATACCACAGGAGCCCAATAGAAGGGAGGGAAAGGAATTATTTAAGTGCTAGTGTGGACACTTGAACAAATGGATGTAAACTGGCCATCAACAAGTTTAGGCTTGAAATTAGACAAACATTTTTAACCATCAACTAAGTTAACCAAAGGGAGCAGTGAGGAGAAAAAATCTAACTAACTTCAAGACTGAGCTTGATAAGTTTATGGAGGGGATGGTATGATGAAACTCCCTACAACTGCATGTAGTCCATTTACAACTGCTAGCAGTAAGTATCTTTTACTGAGAACTAAGTTTTTGGTAAGGGAAAATTTTTGTTTTGAACCCTTGGAAATTGAAACAACTTAAAAAAGTTTCATGAAGCTAATTTTTCATTTTCTAACCAGCTCTAAAATACACACTCAGGAAACTTGGAAGGTAGGTCAGTTCTGTCAGTTCTGCAAACAGAAAGCCACATATATTACTCCTGGGGGTCTTCTGCACCACTGCGCAATGCAGAATTTTGCAGAAATTAACGTGTGTGCAGAATTTCCTTTTCCTCACAGAAGTGGGCTGCAGTGCTGCTGGCCGCCAGTAGGGGCTGCTAGACTTAGTCCAGCCAAGCTTGCACATAGAAGATACTGCTGGGGAGAGGGAGTGGGAGCTAGAGGGTTCCTGGCAGCTACAGTTCCCAGCATGCCCTGAGGGAAGGTGAGGGTGACGCGCAGGAAACTTGGTGCAAGCCTGGCACCGAGCATCAGCCTGTTTCTCCCTCTGGATCCCTGGTATCTGGGGGGAGGAGGATGTGGATATCTGGACTGGGGGGCCCCGCTATTGGGCTCTGGGGAGGAGGAGATTCAGGTGTATTGGCTGGGGGGGGGCAGGTGGGCTCTGGGGGGGAGCAGTTGTGGGTGTCTGGCTCCCCGGCTGGGCTCTGTGGGGGAGAAGTGGCCGGGGAAAGAGGAACTGGGTTGTCATAGGGGTTTCTTTAACTCTCTACTCCCAGGGAAATGTTGTATGCATCTGTATTGTTACAGACATACTTGCTGAAAGGTATTTTAAAATAAATTACCAAAATAATTGAAACTGGCGTGATTATGTAGTTATTTTTACAAATAAAATTTGCAGAATTTTGCAGAATTTTAAAATATTGTGCACAGAATTTTAAATTTTTTGGCACAGAATGCCCCCAGGAGTAATATAGAAGAGAAGAACATTGCCATGTGATTTTAATATTGTTTTTTAACTCTGTAATATAAAATGAGTCTCTGATCTTCAGTGAGAATCTTGTGGTCACTGCAAACAATACATTTAAGATACACTATGATTAGAGGCTTATGCCATGCTTAAGCACTAGACTTTCAGTTCTGGAGATCTGGGTTCAGATGTGAGGCTTTGTCCTAACTAATGCTATGAGAGACAAGAGGGCTCCCATTCAGAACCTAGGTAGAATGCTGCCACTAGCACTACTTGAGCACAAAAGAGGGAGGCACTCATCCATGCATACCTGGTGGTACCTAAAGGCAGATTCAGGGGAACAGCAGGCACACGTGCTCCCAAGACCTCCTTGTCCTACACCATGTCTCGTCATTTATACCAGTGGAAAATTTGTGTAAAAAGCTACCATTCTGATCTGGGAGCATTTTATAGTCACTCTGCACTGGTTTAAATGACTGGCCAAGATGTTAGACACGGGTGCTCTGGCCCTACATCTTTCTGCTGTAGGTGTAAGGAATCCTGTTAGGCCTGCACCCAGCCCATTTACTCCCTGTATCTATCGTAGGCAGCCTGATTACCTATGAATACCACTGCTTATGTCTTCCCGCTACCCCTGCTAGCACAGCTCATAAGAGCAAAGGAATAATTTGGCCTTTCTGAGGTTTCATCACCTATCTGAAAAGAGTTTGATCCAAGATCTTTTCCTGATTCTAAACAGACACTCCTCAATCTGCAAAGCTACAAGGTAATTGGGAACGATGGTTTGTGTCTGCTCTGGGGGAGAGACCAGCCCTGAACCATGACAGGGTGTTACAGGCTGGGATTGAAGTACATTGGCAGAGCTGTGTGCAGAAGCTAGCACAGTGTCTGCTTACACTATGCTGGTTCTAGCCAGTGGGATCAGCCCTTCATTTTCCAGAGGAACAGATTCACACAAAAGACGTAAGAAAAAATTGGCAAGCCTTATGTCTGGGCCTAGCCAGTGCTATTAATCCTTCAATTTCATTTTAATTCTCTGCCTCTTCAAAAAACAATAAGGAAAAATGATATGGAAGATTGTCAACCTCTGTTTCCAGTAAGCTTTGAAATGAGTTAGTGTGAGTGGAAAATCTCCCTCATCTTTGAGTGGTTCCATTAGAGTTTTGCTATCAAGGATAATCATTTGGAGAAAAACATATGGCACATGCAATGTGTTACCAAGATACTTGATCAAAAGTACTTCATGTACAATGTATTGTACATGCAATATATGCAGCCGTTAACTATCTGACCAAGCTCCACATCATAAAAATGTATGGCATGAAACTGGGAATGCTGTAAAATCTAACCAAAATATGTAATCTGAAAGAGACTTTAAATGTTTTAGAATACATTTAATTGCCTGCAGTAGACGCTGCATTTAACTGGATCTAAGTGACTGGATCTAAGTGAATAATTCATACTGAATAATTTATTCATCACATTTTAGTACTTTTTCTGTCCACAATATGTCCCTGACTTGAAAAGTGTGCACAATCAAAATAATAATAATAATAATAAAACAAACAAAAAACCCCAACCAAACAAGCAATAAAAATTAACAGAAAAGCCACCATCACCACCACCACAACAAACACTTGACACTTACACAGTGTTTTACATACTCGCTGAACTGGACAAATATTCATTATTCCTTACAACATCATTGTTGTGGGAATTTTTTGTATTGTAGTAATTCCAGCTGAGATTGGGGTCCTAGTGTGCCAGGCAGAGTACGTTCACGTAGATACACATAGGCAAGAAAGACAAAGGTTGGGTGATAGGAAGAATTGCCATTGTGAGATAGGTAAGTAGTATCATCCACACTTTACAAATGGGGAAACAGAGATAAATAAATGAATTAACTTGCTAAAGGCCATAGACTATGTCAGTCCATGGCACTGCGCATTCCTTTCGACCATGCTATAGAAGCAGACAGATTTTAATGATGCAATATATTTGGACAGGTAACATTAGAGTTGTTATACTGGATTGCCATAATGAAGATACAGCTTGATTAATGTTGTTTATTACTTATAAGGTATCTGAAGTGTGTGGCAGTTTACAAGCTCATGTCGGTTGTTTGCCTTGATCTCTATTTTGACAAGCTGATAATATAATTTGGAAAGATACCAAACAAAGAATAAAGGGAAGAGTCCCATGAATGGGGGTGGGGAGATAGTCTAATTTCTCGTGTCTGGTACTATCCAGTTTACAGGTTTTAGTTCAGAGGAAAGCAAAGACTTCTCATGATTCACTCATCCATTTTGAACATGTCACTGGGTTCAGTAGTGTACAAAATATAAAGGAAGACATAGTCATAGGCTTAGTCCCTTCCTTAAGGAGCTCACAGGTTAAGGGCCAAAACCAACAGCCATAAAGTTAATGGGAACCGAATCAGAGTCTAAATTATACAGGCAATACAGTTTAAATATGGCCTCATCTCAAAGCAGTGCAGATGTGTCTCTGTACAGATAGACACACATGTTTACACAAGTGTTCCTTTACATCAATGTCACAGAAGAGGGATCTGAATGAGGAAAGGGTGGTCATTTGGTGCACAAGCAGATGGGAAGCTGTTCCAGTGTAACAGGTAGCAGGAAAGAAGGCATGGCAAGAATGGCCTAAGTTACCAAAAGGGTGTTAAATTGAGGTTGTATGGGCAGCGAGAGGGAGAATACATAATGGAAGGAGAGCTGAGTTACAAGCAGGAACAGATACTTGAATGTGAGGATGGGAAAATTAAACTTGATATGGAAGATGAGAGTGGACGGATTGGAAGAGAGGAGGAAGGTGATTAGACTGATGAGAAAGGAAGGTGATTTTAGCAAAATTCTTGATACATGGGAGTGGAAGGAGAGGAGTGGAGAGGAGGCAGTCGTAGCAGTCAGTGCAAGAGACAGCATTGGCAAGGGCCAGAGATATAGGTAAGGATTAGTGGAAATTTAGACAGAAAGAGGGGAGTTTAGATATGTTATCAAGGAAAAATTCAATGGGCCTGATTCTCAACTCATACCAGTCTAAGTCGAGAGTAACCTCTCTGAAGCTGAGAGAGTGACATAGTGTCAGATCAGTGTAAGTAAGAAAGGAATCAGACCTAGTAAATTTGTACCCATGGTCTAGATGTGAGGAATGAAGGGTATCTTCATAGTCTTAGGGTAATGCAATCATTTATTCTGGGATCAAGAATGTGAATTTTAAATGAATGACGTTGTCTCCCTTACCAGAGTATATCCTTTGCACGTATAGAGCACCTTCTATCTGAGGAGCTCAGCATAGTTTACAGTTGAAATATTAAGTCTCAGAGTACCTGTGTGAAGTAGATGGTAATATGCTCATTTTACAGATTGGATAAACGGAGGCAGACAGAGTCTAAGCTACTTGCTCAAGGTTATTCTGTGAATAGGCATAGGAGTTGGGAATAGATCTCTGTACCTGACTCCCATTCCTCCTTCTAATCACTAGACAACTCTTCTTCTTGTATTAAATAAAGTAGATGAAGGAATGGGAAATACAGCATTTAAAATATGTAAGCAAAAGTTTATTGCAAAACACATTGAGAGTGTATGTGCACTGTGCAAGCAACTGGCTTGCTCCACTCATGTTCAACTGGTGGGTGCTGCTGCATCCAAATGTGATACACTGAACCTTATGCCAACAGACACTCACACACAACCGTAAAACTGTGGTGTGGTGAAGCTTGTGAAAGGAATCTCTCTGCAGTGTCACCTGACAAGTGCTGCAGTTTGAGATTAGCAGGTTTGCCAGGGCAGGGTAGATCTGAATAGCACAATAGCCTTGAAACGTATTGATATAGTTAAAACAGAACCTCAATGACATTATACGTACATTTTAATCTGCTCACTTCATCTGTGCGGTGGACAATGATAATATACTGGAAAAAGAGAGCGAGAGGGCGAGGGAGTGTGAGTTCTGTCTTGTTGAAAGAGGTATAAATTTCAAATCTCGAGAGGGAAGTGTGAAAACAAAAAAAACTATATATAATAAAAAATCACAAAGGCTGAGTCCTGATATAAATCATCCTGAAATGACAAATACACACAGGGGGGTATTCTCTAATCACGCCCCTTAACAGGTTGGCATCCTTAATAAACCATTTAAGGGGAGGGGTGGAACCTAATCCAGCCAACATATTCTGTCTGATCGCCGCACAGCTGCATTTTCTCAAGACCTGCATAGTTCTTGAGAACCGGAAAAAGTCCTTTTGAGCCCTGGGCTGATAAACTGTACCATCTTTTGTGCAGCTGTAATTTTGACAGGGGGAGCCAATTTGAACTTCTGTAATCCTCAGCTCCAGACACCTCCAACGCCTAAGACTGTGTGTGTGTGTTTTTCTTCCAAAGGTTTTTCAGCTGTGCTCTTGAGAAAGTCACTCCATCCAAAAGGGAAAAAAAATATGAAAAAAACATCTGTCTGACTTCATTCAGGAGATTGTTTCTGTAGCTGCAACATTTAGAAAAGCAAAAAATAATGTTATTTTTTCCAAGTCTGTGTACCCATATTTTTCAGTTCCTTTGTCCTTCTCCGTGATGGACACCACTTCCTGCCCCTCCTTCCTTTTAACCACAATGTAACTAACACAGATTAAAAAAGGAGAAGGCAGGAGAAACCCTAGGAAATTGATTGAAACTAGACTCAGAATTGCACAATGATCTTAAATTTTCCCAAGACTTATATTTTGGGAGGGAGCTGTTTTATGAATGGATATAAGGCTGACACATGAAACGCGTGGGATCTGTCTGAGTGCCTTGTCTGGGTCAGCTGTGACATCTGGCTCTTATGAATCTGGCATATTGTGACTCATTAATACACAAATAGTAATCCTTGATAGTATCCACTTGTGATTCCTTGTGGGTGTTGTCACAAACAATGTCAAATGCCAGTGAACTGTCTACGCTCTGAACTGTGATGCTACTTCAGACTCTGTGTTCTTCTCGTAAAGGAAGACTTATGTCATCAAGACTTATGTGGTTCAATGCCGGTCAAACATGCTGTGCCACAAAATCAACTGACTCACCTAAATACAGGGCAAAGGAAGGTATTTTCCTTAGGATTGTTGTGACTGTTGTTCGCTGATTGCAAAACACTGTCTTTTTTGTTCTCGCTTAATGTTGGCTTTTCAGAAAATCCCCATTCAGTACAAGTGATGCAGTGCAGGTGTGGGTAGTGTGTGGTTTGAAGTGGGAAACTTCATTTGTTGCTCATTCTCCCCGAAGTGGTTAATGGTGATGACCCTTTCTTCCCACTAGTCCCCACCCCACCCCAATAACTATATGTGTGTGGGCAGGATGCGTAGCTTAGGACATGACCTGTACCAATGCTGACAGCTTCACTGTGTGAGACAGCTTTGTACGGAGGCCTTGATCTAGAAGTCACGTGAACGTATTAAATGTCACAATGACGGCAGATGAAAGGTCATTGATTATCAAAATTCCCTGTGACAATTGTGGGGGTGCAATTAGCACACAGCAGCTGAAATGATGGGAAGGCGTCTGACTCAACCCTGTGTGAAAGACCTGTGACATAACAGCCAACCGTCCTACAGAGAACAGAAACTAGCTATACCTCAGTCAGGCCATAATGAGGAAAGACTTGAATGATTAAAAAGTTTGATCCTTGCATGTTTTAACTCTTTTACATTCAACACTTGAACTGTTTTCCACGTATTATGATATAACTCAGATTGTGTGTGGTCGGTATCTCTGGGGAGGAATAAAAAAGAGAAACAGGTCTTATTTAACACTGATTTTCAGATGCCAGGTTCCATTTTTGAATAAACAAGTTCCTGTGAAGAAGTTACTAATGGATTCAGTTTGGTTCAAGCCCCTGATGTGATGGCATAAGCAATGTCTGGCGGGGGTTTTAGCACCTTCTCTAGCTGGAGGGAGCTTTTGGGGTTGAAATGGATGCTGTCCCTCTTCTTAGTGCTCTAGCTGGCTGGTTGTGGAATGCATGACAATCAGATTTCCAAAGGGCTGCAGACCTAGCCACTTGAGAAAAACATACAAACAGTTAATTATTATAAAAGGGGTAGCAAGGTAAAGAAATTGAATGTATAGATAGGGAGCCCTTTGGGACAGCAACTGTGCTTGGAGAGAGTCTGAAAATAATTAATAATAAGACATACAAGCCCAGCATCGATGGAGTGTAAGGAAATTCAGCTTATGCATATGAGCACAAAGCTGTGGGTCAACATACGTTTGAAATGCAGATGTAGGTAATGTTACAGAAAGCTTTGTGTGTGGTATGATCTTGGTCCTCTGGTTCTTGATCACTTGCATGGAACTGGGATTTTTGGGCTGGCACGTGTTCTATGGAGGGTTCTTTGGAAAAAGGACTGTCCTCTTCTATGGGATAATGTCTTTGATATGCTATCATTCCTGAAGTGTTTTAATATATTGGCTTGTATGAGCCCAATTCCTGAGAATTCCTTCCCAGCTCCTCTCCATGGAGCTGCAGTAGAGTCATTTTATGTCTGCTACTACAATCCTGAAAGCTGTATTAGCATCTGCAGCTGCTGCACTTTCACTGTCTGCATGGCAATGGCTGGTGGGACTGGCATAACAGCAGAGTTCTGTAATGCACTGACTGCAAACCTTGCATACCTGCATAGAGTCCTTATAGCTTGTTGCCTTTCCTAAACGTAGTGGAACTGTGCTATGTCAGCTGCATCTGGGGCCCACACTCAGGGATGCAAGGAGTAGCATTAGGGATCTGATTTGATGCCTATTGAAGTCGATGGAAAGACTCCCCCTGACTTCATTAGACGTCACCTTGGGCCCTTGGTCCTTATTGTTTCATAGCATTGTAGCTGTATAGTTTTATGGAACCATTTCTAGAATACTGCAGCCAACAGGGACCGTAACAAAGAAAATAAATTATTACTATATAAGAATCAATTTTGAATGCAGGGACATTAATTTTCTGAAGACTCGTTTGTGGTACAATGCTGATGGTGTTGACACCCCTGGCTTGCAGTCTACATGCTGAACATTGGGTTGCAATTGTTAACAGGTAGATAGGCTCACATTGCATCATGGGATTTTTGAATAATTCTTTTTTAAACTGCGACTCATTATGGCTTGAAAAGGTTATCTGAGGATTCTAATCATCATGGGAAAACTCAGTTGAATTTGAGAAATGGTGAGCAGTATTTTATTGAGTGCCCATGAGTGGAAAGGGCTTTATATGCTTTTTTGAGTGACAAGTAAACTGTGGCATTATTCTTTGAATTGTGGCAGTGCCTACAGGCCTCAGTAATGGCTCAAAACCCCATTGTTCTAGGTAATATGCACACACATAACAAAAAGACCCAAATATAAGATGGGAGTCTTGCACTGCAAAGGAATGTGTGGTGAACTCTGAAACAGGAAAATAATAATAATAATAATAATAAAAATAATAATATTTCAGAAGCATAATGTTTTGGTTTTTTGAAATGTCTGAGCGTGCACGCACCACACACACACAATTAGTCTGAAAGAGCCAAGAAACCTATAATTGATTAAATGTTTTACACATATGTGATGGAAAACTCTGCTCTGCTAAATCAAAAAGCAGCTTCTGAAGAACTTAATGTGGCTGCAAAGTCACAGGTGCCTGACCTCTTGGCCCTGTTACATCACTGCTGCATGTGGTTGGACCTCTTTCACCACTCAGATCTGCCATATGGGGAGATCATATTCTGCTAAACAGAAACTTCCAGAACTGCTTGAGCAGCCTCATGCCAAAGAAGAGTCCCTACATCTCACCCTTTTATCCTCACACAGGAGCATTAAAGAACTAAACATCTCTCATTTCAACTTCCTCCCAGCCTCAGTTTTTTGGCTCATGGATTATATCTTTTAGTAGCAGCTGTTTTTCAGATGACATTTAAACTAAGCTCACATCCTTAATGTTGATTTCTAATGTTTCCTAGGAAAAAAAAAACATGCCCCTACCGTATGAGTTCGATGTCAAATCTAAATAATTTTGAGCATATGGGGATTTCCTGATTTTGATATTGCTGGCATTACTAGTTCATATTTACATTGGTTAACAATTTGCTAGTGGAATGGATGGCTCAGGGGACTGGTAATGGGCTATAAAGATTTTTTTACCTCTAAGATGCTGGTTCAAATCCAGATCAGGTTTGTAGTGATAATAAAAGGTTGTAACCATCTGATAGCTGTTTGGTCTTAGTCCAGTGAACAGGTGTCCAGCTTGAACAGAGGAAGGACACTCTTTTGGTTAAAGCACTGGACTGGAACTCAGGTTTTCTTGGTTCTGTTCCCAGGTCTGCCACAGACCTTGCATGATCTTAGGAAAGTTCTCCATACATGGCGATAATATTCTCCTATCTCACAGGAGTATTATGTGAAGTGTCAGGTGCTGTGGGGATAGGAGCCGTAATAAAATTATCCTGAGAGAGAAAAAAAATCTACCACATGGTGGCAGTCTCAACAGAGAGGCCAAGAACTGAATGGGCATTGAAACTGATGGGAGTGGGCTGTCCCCAGTTTCTGCTGCTGGAAGTGGCCCCTCCAAATCAGAGAGGAAATACTGTTCAAGGTTAACCTGCTCTGTGGATAAATAGATACAGAGCTGGCTGAACCCCTTTGAAGGGGGCATATTTCATGTTAGGGGAAAACTTGAGTGTAAGATGATACAAACAGCAAAGCCCCAATTCTCTTCCACACTAAGGAAGACAGTGGTGTGTCTAGAGGAAGCCATGCTTCATATCCTAAGGGCTAGATTTTTACTTTAAGCACAGCACTGATTAACAGGTGATGCAAAATTGTGACTCAGAGACACACACATGAGTCACAATTTCTCCCCTGCATCCTCCTTGCTCCAGGGAGTAGTAATTTGCTGCTGGCTTATAGGCTTAGCATATTATGACATGCTGCCAGGCCACTGACCCGCTGCACTGGCCAGCAAGTAGAGAGGGGACGCCCTCCCCATCCACCTACTCATGCTTATTCCAGACCTAATGCAAGGTAATCCAGGTTTCCACTATGCTGAATAACTCAGTGAAAGGTTTACACGTAGTGAAAAGATGTGGACAGAAAGAACATAGTTATGGCTCTCAGAGCCTTTATCAGGTCAAGTTTTTAGAGCCACAATCTTTACTGAAGTGTGAGGTAATTCTGCCCAGGTCCTGCCAACACTCAAACACATAAGTAACTTTATTCATGCAATGAAATTAGTAGGACTTCTTGTATCAGTCAAGCTATGAATATGTTTGCAGGTATCCCAGAGTACATTAGCCTCCTAAATGTTTGTCATAAATACTACCATACAAAAACAGGGGAACAACTTGAAGTGCTTCTCTTTTCATTTAAAACTAAGGAGGGTTTGACTATGGTTCTCCAAATGGTCTTGGGGGTTTCTCTTGTGAATTTTATAAAACTTAGATTATTCTTTTATCCCTATCTAACAGAAACATAAAAACCAATGTTGTGGTGTGACATTTGAAAGAAAAGGGGTTGATTATTGTTAACCAAGAGATGAGTTTTGGTCAGGAGTAAACTGCAAATTTAGGACCAGACCGTGAACTTCTTACTCAGAGTAAAAACAACAAGGAGTCTGGTGGCACCTTAAAGACTAACAGATTTATTTGGGCATAAGCTTTCATGGGTAAAAACCTCACTTCTTCACTTCTTCTTAATCACACAGGTTGTCCCATTGACTTCAATGGGATTGCTTGTGTGAATAACTGCCCACCAGTCTGAGTGAGGATTTCAGTCTGGTCTTAAAAGCAAAAATCTTCTTCAGTGTGTGCTTCATGAAGAACCATAAGCAGTGCTATACTATTTTGAACCTTAGAATCCCTTGCATTGTTGAGTTCTTGACCAATATTTAATCAGTACAATTGCACTCCTACTGTTAAAAGAATAGTTTGATATTTGGAGTTGAAAAAATATGTTTGTGACATTATCCAGGGTACAATCTGGACTACTGAACAGCTGAGTCCCCTCAATTCTCCAACGTGGGGTGTCTTTTACACTGCTTCATTGTGTAAGCTACCATTCCTGGTCTGCTCTCACACAGCCTCCAGCATGTAAATCACTCTCAGCTATACTGTATGAGTGCTATAGCCAGTCACTCCATGAATTACACTGCAGGGCAACACCAGCAAAATCCCAGTCTCAGACTTCTCCCAGAAATGTGTCTTGTACTGCCCAGCACCCTCCTGGACAATATAAGCACATATAAAGTCCATCATTTCATTAATAGAAAATGATATGCACAAATCCTGTTATCTCAAATGGACTCTCCCAAACATTTAAATCCAAACACATTGGTTTAGATAAAACAATAAAGCAAGTTTATTAACTACAGAAAGATAGATTTAAGTGATTACAGGTAATGAGGCATAAAAGTAAGAATTGGTTACAAGAAAATAAAAGTGAAACACTACTAGAATCTAATTTAACAAGCTACATGAATTCAAAGCAAAGATTTCTCTCACCACACACTCCAGCAGTCTTACTGGCTGGATTCCCTTCAGCCAGGACCCCTCCCCCAGTTCAGTGTTACTTTTCTTGTCCTCAGATGTTGTTGATGCCATGGGCAGAGAGAAAGGAAGGAGCATTTGGGAAAGGAAGGAGCATCTGATCCCTTTTCTTATAGTTCTTTTTCTTTGAAAATAATCTCCAGCTGAGATTCAGGAGACAGTTTTTGGGGGGAAATGTAGATTTCTCGCTTGCACCCTTTTTCCTGTCAAAGAATTGGCGATTAACAGGTGATAGTCCATTTGATTATGTTGACACCCGTCTGAGGCATCAGTTTGTCATTTGTCTTTCAGTAACTGGTCTGTGCCTGCTTTTCTAAACTTGGAACATATCTCAGTAATTTCATATAGTAGAATCTTATAATTTTACATACAGTGATGCCACACATTTTACCAGGACAATAATGATCAGCAAACTGTGCGTTAAACTGGACTGGGACTCTGAGTGTTGACATTGACCCCTTTTAATCTTTGAGCACAATATTGGATCTGAGTGCCCCAAATTTTTGAAGATGTGGGCTCAGAAATCCAATCTCAATATTGTGTTAAAGTTAACTATGGGCAAAAATGTTTGCAGGACTGGAAGTTTAAACTTTTCCAGTGATCATAACTGTGTTTAAAAAGAAAAGAGAACTGAAAAAGGAAATGGTGAGAATTATTATTGAAGGTTGGGCAAAGGAATTGACAAGGCAGGATAATTGCTTGTCAGGTGGGCATGGTGAAGGAAGCCAGAAAACTGAATAGGTACTTAAACTGACAGTTGGTCCAATTGCTATCAATCTTCCATTCCAATCCAGCCCATTTTTATGCTGTGCAGGTTTGCTCTGTCCCTGCAAAGGTGTTTGATATCACACCACATTCTTTTGGGATTTCTGTGATGGTGAACTTTTCTTTTGCTCAAATACATGTTTCCTTTAATAATAATCATAATTGGGGTCCAGCTCTGAATTTACACCAAGATGCAGGATTTTGGTTGGGCCCATTATAGAGTTAGAGGCTGGATGTGACATTCAGAGAAAGTGCTCCAAACTTTGAACACCTGCAAATTTGAGGTGGTGTAGATGCAGAATTTTGGTTTGGGCTTATGTCTAAGCATAACCATAATGCACATGCGGGATTAAGAATTCTTCTGTCCCTCCATGACAACTTGATAAAATGTAGTCATTACATGATAGGAGTGGTGCAGGGGAAGAAAGGGGGGGGGGCGGAAGCATATAGATTGTTCATGGTTATATCCCTTGTATAAGATTACCCTTGTTAGGTTTTGTTGATATTATGCTCTTGTTCCTAGTCTGTGTCCTTTCTTGGAATAAATATGTGTATTGCTTAGTTTCTCATTACATCATAAAGTCCATGACGTCTCCAAGCTGTATTCTGTGTTCACTGTGGTTATGTCTTCACTCTGACTCTTCCATTCCCGTCTCATTCTCACCTCAGGTCAAGAACCCTCACCCATTGCCCCATGGATGACCTTGATTTAGGGCCACTTTGGGGGTGGGCTAACACCACAGACTGACCATAAAGTTATTTACTTTGCTTTATAAATGTAATGACTTTCTGGGTTCCTGTCTCATCCAAAATATCATGTGTGATTTGTGCCAAATGAATAGGAAATAAAGGAGAGCCAGAAAGCCATCCAAAAGGCATTACTAGACATAACAATTATACTGGCTCTCAAACCTGCCATGGTAACGTGGGAAATACTGATGTCCAGAAAGTCCTTTTTTTTTTTTTTTGTTAACCAAATAGAAAGGGGAAAAAAATAAAGATATTCAGTTGTCTTGTGTGATCTTATTGACTAGCAAAATATTCACTGTTGGAAGCCTTATAATGTCAAAGACAGACTGCTTTTTGCTTCCTCCACATTGCTATTATAGAGTCAGGAGTTATCAGAAAGTTTAATTGTATGTTTGTTGTGGGAGATGATTAGGTAGGTAGGGCTTTTGCCTTACAGTAGTGTTGCCCAGTCATCTGATTTTTAACATGTCTCATGATATTTGATTTGTTTAAAGCCCCAACTCCTGGAGTCATGTGAGTATATGAGAACCTCAGTTTCCATTTTTTTAAAAAGGAAGTTTCTAGCAGAGAAAGCTTGAAAACATGAACCCTAAATGCTCAAAATGCAGAAGTCAAAATAAAAAGAACGCAAAATGTATTGATTTTAAGATCTCATCTTTGTGATGTTTCACTCCTGATTTTTGAAATCTGTAAAATTCACGAGTGAGGATGTTGCACACAATAATACTTAAAATCAACTCTTATATAACACTTTCCAAACATTAATTCATTGAATCCTCATAACATCCCTGTATGATAGGTAATTTTAGCCCTATGTGGCAGAAAGGGAAACTGAGTTAGAAAGGTTCAATGACTTGCCTGATGTTACAGGAAAGGTAAGTGTCAGAACCAGAAGTACCACAGAGGAATTCATTGCTTCCAGTACACCTTTTTGGCTTCAAGTGTTCATTGACATGAGAGACCATAACAACTCCTGCCTAATTTGCCACAGACTTGGTGAAAATTCTATTACTTAAACAGAAGTTGTGGACTTGATGCAGAAATTTCTGGGTAGGCTTCTATAGCCTGTGTTATGCAGGAGGACAGACCAGATTATCAGGGTGGTCTTTTCTGCTCTTAAAATCCATGAATACCGAGGAAACAAATCAGCAGGTAGAGCTTTTGATGTCAAAATACAAGATTTGATTAAAGGAATATTGGTGATTAATTCTATTTAGAGCTGCTTGAAATGTTTTCATTAAAACATTTTTTGGACAAAAAAATGCCTTTTTGACCAAACCAATTATTTTTGTGGAAATTTCTGGTCAAAATATTTTGATTTCAAAAATCCCAAAATCCAAACCCAAACACTTTTATAGAAAATAGTTTTTGAAAACGGAAATATTGTCCGGTTTTGGAGTCTGCAAAATGGGGTTGTTAATATTTACTTACCTATGTAAAATGATTATGGATCTTTATGAGGCAGCTGGTCTCGGGGGTAGGGCACTGGATTAGGAGTCAGGTGACTTAGAGTCTATCCCACTATGCTGCCAGGTGACTTTGGGCATGGCTCTCCTTTTGTCTGGTTTGCTAATTTTGTCTGGTAAGCATTTGGAACAGGGGCTGTCTTGTACTATGTGTTTGTACAGCACCTAGCACAATGGAGCCCTATCTCAGTTGAGGCTTCTAGGCACTAACATAAGAAAAATACAGTAACTAATTCATAGATTTTATGTTCAGAATAGATCATTAGATCATCTCTTCTGACCACCTGTGTATCATAGGTCATAGCATTTCAGAACATCTATAGGAGATTTGTTTTGGATGAAGACTCAAGCTGAATCCAGCCAAGACCGAAATGATTCTGGTCATCAAAAATGCATTTTTTCAGCTCCAGCTTGCTAGGAAACTTTGTCCCTTCATCATGGATGAAAATCTGGCTACAGTAGTCAATGAATTTTTTACCTCCAGTCTGGATTATTGTAAATCATTGTATCTGAAGCTGAATGTATACACGATACACATCCAGATGGTACAAAATTATTGGTTGCCAACCTTCTCCATGGCTTAGGATGCCACAAGCACATCAGGCCTTGCTCAAGTCCCTCTGCTTGCTCCAGGTCAGCTTCCAAAGGTGTTTAAGGCCTTGATCCTAGTTTTCAAAGCAAGCAATGGATCGAACCCCAGATACATCAAAGGCTGAATTTCAAGCTATGAACCACCATGGCAGCCGCACTCCTCTGGGATAATGTTGATCACAAAGCCCAAGACAGAGCATGCAAAAGGTGGGGACAAAGCACTCTCTGTTGAGGGGACAGGCTATGGAACTATATTCCAGACAAAATCAGATGAACCCAGAGTCTGACCATCTTTAGGAAACATTGCAAAGCCTTCCATTTTGAGAAAGCCTTTCCACCCTAAGTGATACTCACAATTTATCATGGAAATGTAAAGCTGGACGAGACCTTGAGAGGTCATCTAGTGCAACCCCCCCTGCACTGAGGCAGGTCCAACTATACCTAGACTATCCCTGATAGAGATTTTTCCAACCTGTTCTTAAAACCTCCAATGATGGGGGTTCTACAGCCCTCTCCTACATTTAGAAACTTTTTTCCTAATATCGACCCTGAATCTCCCTTGCTGCAGATTAAGCTGATTACCTCTTGTTCTACTTCAGGGGAGATGGAGAACAATTGATCACCATCCTCTTTATAATAGCAGTTAACATATTTGCAGACTGTTCTCAGGGCCCTCCTCAGGCTTCTTTTCTCAAGACTAAACATGCCCCATTTTTTTAACCTTTCCTCATAGGTCAGGTTTTCTAAACCCTTTTATTATTTTTGTTGTTCTCTTCTGGAATCTCTCCAATGTTTTCACATCTTGCTTAAGGTATGGTGCCCAGAACAGAACACTGTACTCTAAATGAGGCCTCACCAGTGCTGAGTAGAGTGGGACAGTTACTTCTTGTATCTTATGTACAACACTCATGTTAATACAGCCCAGAATGATATTAGCCTGTTTTTTTGCAATTGCATCATATTGTGGACTCATAGTCAATTTGTGATCTACTATAATCCTCAGATCTTTTTCAGCAGTACTACTATCTAACCAGTTATTCCCCATTTTGTAGTTGTGATTTTGATGTTTTTCCTTCCTAAGTACAGTACTTGCATCCGTCTTTAATGAATTTCATTTGGTTGATCTCAGACCAGTTCTCCATTTTGTATTATTTCATGATCACTGTCACTCAAGTTGCTTTCAACCTTCAAATTTCCAACCAATTCCTCCTGATTAGTCAGAATCGAGTTTAAAATGGCTGCTCCCTGGTTACTTTCTCCAGACCGCCACCTTCTGAAACAAAAAGTTGTCCTCATTTGAATGCTCTTTTTATTTCCAAACCTCTCCTAACCCCTTGCCCCTAAGAATCCCAGCGAATCCCAAGCAGAGTTCTGATCCCATGAAGGGAGAAATGCCAGAGGCTGCAATATTGTTATTGATTTTATGTGGAAGGTGCTCAGATATACTGTGAGGAACAGGAGTATATAACTCTAAAACAGATAGAATTTCATCCAGATACCCTTGTGTTGATCCCAATAACTTGTGTTTGACTACAGCACATCTTCTGGTAAGGTATCCAGTCTTGGACAGATTATATGAGATTTGCACCTGCAACCACTTGCACACAAAGCACGACTCTTTCTGTTGCTCCACTAAGGTACTGCACAAATCATCATCGTTTTATAATGCTGATAATCATCATCATAATAATCTTTGGCTGAAAAGTGTAATAGACGAGCACACTATCATCAATACTTTGTTCGTAATAATTAAGAGCTGTGCTGGGGAAATTTTAGATAAAACAAATGCCCATTCTGAATCAGAACAAAAAAAAAATGTTTGGGCCTATCAAAATATTTCATTTTAAAAAATTGGGCTTTTTTGACCTTTAAAAAAAATCTTTCAACTATAATTAGCTTAAATTTTGAATGGAAGTTATTTTGAACCTATAAATGGTTTTTTTTAATTTAAAAACCATTGAAACAGGATGTTTCAAAAATTTCTAAATTTTCCCCCCAAATTTTTGAACCAAGAAATTAAGTGCCTCATTTCCAGTCATCTATTTATTCTTTAATCCGCTGTTAGTTAACAGTGTGCAAATCTGCCTGTTTTCAAGGGTGCCAGTAGAGGGCACTAGTTCAGAACGTCTGTGTTGGTTTCCTGTAGTGAAGAGACAGGATGGGGTTGGTACATATGACTGGTCTCTGTCTTTGATGACTGGTACTTTTGACATGGTTAATCATAAGGGGGTATATCCTAAGATTTTGACTGAGGTTTTACTCAATCCTTCTTTGCCTAAACAAGGTCCGAGTAAGAAAGTGACTCAGGGTTTGGCCCTTTATTACTGATATCTGAGTAATGTGGGGAAAAAATGGTAGGATCACTGCAGTCAGGGCTAGAAAGGGGAGGCACCTTGGAGGATATTATTTCAGTGAAAAGAACAGCAAAATCAAATTATGGATAGAGGGGCAAATTTTGCTCTGTCTCTAGGTGGAAAGTGCTGCTCCCTTCTTAGCAGCATGCAGGAAGTGAGTAGAGCAGGAGTGGGGCCAGAACGTCTGTTGCTGAGCAGATCCTCTGCCCTGCCTGCCACGAGGGCACAGGGGTGGACGTAGCCTCCATTGAGTGGTTTCACAGCCACTATATGTTCTAGGAGAAAGGATTCTTCTTCATGTGTGAGCTCATCCCCTGCCCAGTTACTCAGGCTCGTGAGTACTTGAGCATTTGCCCCATATAGAAACACATAACTGAAAATCCTGTAGCCACATAAATAGCAAACTACAAAAACATTAGGCTTGTTTCTCAGGTCCAGCTGAGCAACTCGGTGCAGCATGCAAGGGGGACAGTAAAGGTGGCTTTATACCACTTGTATGTCCTCTCCCACCCCCAATACCAGGTACAATTTGTAATGTCCTCAGGGCTGCTCTAATATGCATATTGCCTAAGGAGAAGGCCCAGAAGCTCACTGTCACTCAAATGCAGGAATGCCACTCCCCTGACACGCCCCCTCTAGTAGAGACGCTGAAGGGGTCTGTTTTCGATTTGGCTATGCTGACCCTCTGTCACTTGAGGATTCTACTAAACTAGATCCTTGCCAGCAGTGCAAAGCATCTGGAAAATGGTACAGCCGGGTACCTGATAATTCCTTCATTTTTCAGGTTACTTTGCACTGTTGGAGTGGTGCAAAGCAGCAACATGATGCAAGGATGCAGCCAATTAATCTTACATTGAATGTTCAGTGTGACGGACACATGCTGTTCTGAAGAATTCTAACTTGTGACGGTGGGGAATTTCTGAGGTAACAGCAAGATGCAGGTTCCAACATCTTCTGGTTGTGATATAATCTGACAGAGGAATGGGAGATGGGAACAAGAAACAGAGAAGGAAAGTTGTCTATTTACCTGTGGCATGCAGAGCTTGGAGGCATAACTGGGCCCTGGAGACAAGCTTTGGCTCATGATAATTGAACCAATGTATTGAGGGATCAAGAAGTTTCTATTGTTCCTGAAATAGCCACAGATATGAGTGGATGTGTGGCAGAATAAACTGTTGAAATAGCCCGGGTAAGGAACACCCTGTTGTGGACAAATTCTGCCATAAAGGAATACCCATGACTTGAAACATAAGGATGCTACTTGTATTTTGTTACAGTTCAGTATCTGGAATGTGTCTCAAAGTTACTGGTCCATTCCAGAGTCTAAAAAGGGAAAGAAAAAAATCCATAGACACACTGGCCCTTTAAATAAAACAATCCTGTGGTGCATCTGAGGTCAGGAAGTAGTTGATCTTAGCAGGAATCTGGGCCAGTGCTCTGTCTCATAAAAGTCTAATTAAAGGACAAAGAATGATGATGCCTCTAGACTGAAGTTACCGGTACCTGAAACATATAGGAAGATTTTTGTCTGATTCTTTATTGGGGATGGGAGGTGCAGGGGAACCACACCAGATGCTTTGTGAAAAAGGATTTTAGTAACTTTTCAAATCCCTATTGTGTACAATACTGTTTCATGCTGAAAAGGCTAAAGAGAAGCCGATTTTGTTGAACTATGAATCTTTTATCTTTGTTGTACTGTTTGGCAGATTCCTCTAATGATACATGTATACATACGCATATATGTGGAGAAAGAGGCAAAAGCGCAGGAAATTCAACAAATTTCCATTTTTAAAAGCCGAAGTAGCCTGTGGCCTGGCAATCTGCCAGTGTGACGCAAGGCTTTGTGGAAATCAAGTTCCAATGGTGAACAACTTGAAATGGAGTGCTGAGCTGTCAGATAAGTCACAGTTGGTGAATGTTAACTTCTATTTGTTATGTTTTCAAGATAAATAACATACCCACGTACCAGACAGGGCAGGGTGAGACTGCGGGGGTGAAGAAGGGAGGAAAGGAAAACCAGAGGAAGGAAGATATCCTTTGTAAATAAATAGACTTTTAGTATTGCTAGCTTGGTTAGGCTGCTTTGCTCATGACCCTTGTTGTACTAGAAACAGGAAAGACAGTGATCAAAACAGACTCATTGAAGTCTTTCTGTCTTTACCTTTGCCAGTGGAAGAGTTCATTGTTAAATGAGAGTTAGACTGTGAGGTGTTTGTTGCAGAAACTCTCGGCCACATTCTACTGTAATTAAAAGCCTGTGAAATCCTGTTAAAATTCTTTGGCCCTGTCTTGTTACATGTTCTGTACATATGTTTCTAGCTCTCTATAACAACTGTACATTTCCATTTTATTATATTTAATATTTATATCACAGGAATACAGGGAAACTTCACTCAGAATCAGTGTCCCCCTTGTGATAGGAGCACAGAATAAAAAACAGGGATTTGTGAACTTTAAAATAGAGGGTATGTTTCCTGCATGCTGGATCATGACACAAAAGGACTCCATACTTGTAAAACCAAACTGGCCCTTTATTAAGAGAACTATTTACAGAGATGCTGCAACTGCAGCTAGCATTCTATACACACGCACACAGACTGACTTCCTGGTACCTCCTCTGAAGTCTTTCCTCCCCAACCTTTGCTCCTCCCTCCAAGTTCCATGGTACCTATTATATTTAACTGGATTGGAGATAACATGATGATCAGCATGATATAAATAATGTGAAAGATAGTTGTAGATTTTACTCACTTTAATTAATAGAACTTGTCAGAACATTTTTGAGTAATTTTTTTTCAATGGAATATAGGAAAAATGTTTAGTATTGAAAACATTTCCCCCCATTTTTCAAGCACCTTTTAATCAAAAACATTTTGCACTGAAAAACGGGAACTTTTTCTGTGTGATTTTTTGCATCCCCCTTATCATTTTTCTGACCAGCTCTATTAATTAGAAGAGAATAACAACACAAAACAATCCAGGAATTTTTAACTAGGAACAGAGTTTGTACTTCAGGCAAGTCACATGGATGTGGCAACGCATTAGCGTATGCTAGCACTGCACGGTTGTAGAAGTAATATAGAAGGAAACGATTATTTCTGGTCACTGGCTGAGGTGATTGATTACACTCAGTAGCATAATACCAGACCTCCGATGCCTCTGGCAAGTAACAGGATTTTGTGCACTCTCAATCTGAGTCCATCTCTGAGCAACCAGTTTTGGTTCAGACAACTCTCTGATGTGTTTTGTGAACAAGTTGAAGACATCTGGCTTTGGAGCTCGCTAGGAACAATTAGAGAGCAAGTGTTGCCTATTACATATCTTCTATGTGGAACTAACTCATCACAAATGTAAAAGAAGGGTCTCCACTTTTTGATAGTCCTCTAGTTATATAATGTCATACTTTCTGAATATATTTAATAAACTGCTTTGAGCTGCTCAGTAGACCCAGTATTATGGTGACTTGTTAACACCAAATTTATTTAATATTCTCTGCCAGGTGGGTATCGGTTGTCTAACTCGCCATTGTCAACAAGCAATCTGCAGGAATATTTTCATTCCCTGGCTGGTATTTAATATCATATATAAAAGTCATCAAGTGGGCTAAGCATAGTACAATGTATATTCCGTCTTGTCTGAGTTCCTTCATAGAGAGCATTGACACTGGTGGGAGTTCAATCCACAGATAAATATGTCCCTAAAAGTAAGTGAGCCATTTTACAGTGCTTTAATGTGGGCTGCTTATGGGCCGGTACGGGCTTCTTACCAGTACATCGTACCAGCTCACTTTCACCCTTGCTCCCCACCGAATCAAACAAATTTGGCAGCAAGGGCTTCCCAGTACATATCCCATTATCAAGGGTGTATCTCTATGGGTGAGTTGGTGGGGCCTGCAGGACCACACTTCTGCCACACACACAGAGTCCACACACACAGGGGTGATGTTGGTAGGGCTTCCCAGAGCAGCTGGTCTTGGAGTTAAAACCCCATTGATATGCATAGGACAGTTCATGCTTCTCAGCACTATTGTTTCAGGTTGCCTGCAGACTCCCTGCATTGGTTACGCCTGGGTCAGGTTGTCAAGCTTTTCTTTGAAATCATTGAAGGCTACCAACTTAGGGTTTTTTTATTGTTAATGAAAGCTGAGTTGTTGTAATCTCACACTTCAAGAGCTGTAGCTTGTAGGTACGGGCCTTTTGTGCCTATGTCTTAATCTGGCCCTATCTCCATGTGTGATTTGATGTAGTAACTGCCAGTAGCACATGGTTTCATTATGCCGTGTAGTTGGCAATATGCAGCACAGATCCACTGTGAAAGCCTGACTTTGAAGTATCAGAAGGTGCTGAGATGGCGCACTGCTTTGTAGATGTGTCAAATGTGC